>NC_088686.1:105303125-105915000 GCF_028017835.1 Emys orbicularis
GACATTAGGAAAAACTTCCTTACTGTTTGAGTGGTTAAGCACTGGAATAAATTGCCTAGGGAGGTTGTAGAATCTCCATCATTGGGGATTTTTAAGAGCAGGTTGGACAAACACCCGTCAGGAATGGTTTGATAATACTTAGTCCTGCCTTGAGTGCAGGGGACTGGACTAGATGACCTCTTGAGGTCCCTTCCAGTTCTATTATTCTATGATGTTCGTTTTCCACTGTAGGACTCTCTACCTTGTGAAAATTCAGAAAATTTGAAAACATTTCTGTTCACAGAAATGAGTTCAAGCCTTTGATTTTACTAGAGCAAATGATACTGACATACATAGACTCAAAGTTTGTTATATCTGTTACTGTTACAAAATGATTATATGGATATGTTATTCAAACACTGTTTTTATACATACAGAAAAATGCATTCAAGCTATTTTAATCAAAATCTTCTAAAATAATTTTATACTGTGAAAAAATGCTACTGAGACTAATCATAGATACAGCATAAGGAAAAGTCAGCATAAAATCCAAGACATTTTACTTCAACTTTTAGTGTCTGCTGATATCAGACCATTTATACAGCAGCACAAACTAATTATTGATTAAAACTCACATGAAAATCTCTGCAGCTTTGATTCATTGTTCTTTCAGTTTATTTCTAATCCTCCCACACCACCCTTCCTCGTAGCATTAGCTGGGTTTCAGACATGTCTTGCATATTTGCCTTTTCTGAGATTGCCAAGAACAGAAGATCCTTGTGGTAATAGCAGACATAAACAAGATAAAGCAAGTTTATTTTCTCTGACTTAAATCACAGGCTCTGTTATCTAGACTTCTGAAGACAGTTTGCATCCAGATAATAAAGGGAAGCAAGATGAAGCATTTTTGTTTCCTTTCCAGGTCTTTTAGGAGCAAATATTTCTCTATAGCAGAAATGCAGTCAAGTTTTTTAACTTACTAGTCACTTCACCTCCAAAAATTCTGGTTGAGTTCGCCTAATAAGAAGCTCAAAGTTTAACAGGTAGCTGCTGTTCTGAGGGGAAAGCTTGTGGTGTCTTTCAGAGTGGCTGCTCTTTTCCTCATCTTGACTCAAAGAAGAAAGTAGTTTTGAGCATAGTTGTGCTCTTCTTAGGTGGCCCAACCATCTATTTTAGTTGATAGGACATGGATCGTCTGATTAGGTTGTGTGATTGCTGCTGTCTAAGAAACTCAGAGCTGGAATTACTTCCACAGTTCTGCTGTCAATAATAAAATAATGTTTGTAGGGGAAATTCATTGTTAAAATGGCTCTGCATCAATCCTTCCTCATTCATTGATCAGACTTGTGGGAAAAGAAGGGTATATGCATCTGTCTGAGAACAAAGCCAGTGAGTAAATACCTTGTTTAGAAGCAAGCTTCTATAGTTATAAGTTGTGCTTACATGGTGCCTTTCATCTAAGAATTTCAAAGTGTACGTCAAACATAAGTCTCATAAAATCCGATGAGGTAAGTACTGTCCCTTTAACTGAGTTGCTTAAGATCAGCCAACCACAGAGTGTCAAAGCCAGGAATAGAATCCTCATCAAACAACTAGACAATACTTCCTCCTATGATTATACTAAAATTACCTGAGTGAAATAGCATCCATAAATATCTGTACTGCTTGACCTCAGTGGGGTTTGGATCAGGTCTGTAATGCTGTTCTACAGTTTGAGATACTTATACCTACACAATTTTTAGTCAATAACATTGTTTGATTTGATGAAACTTTAGAGAACTGAAAATGTAAATGTGATTGTTCAAAGAAGAGTATCTGTTGCTGTGTCCTTTTATTGGGTCATATTTTTCCATATCTTCAGTATTTAAAAAAAAATACAGTTAGATTTCTTTTAGCAATTTTTATTTTGATCAAAGATTTAGACTGATTGCAAAAAGACAGTCTTCCATTGTTTACTCACATCAAGAAAAAACATTAAAGCATATTGGGTGAAATTGACCGCTGTGAAGAGAGACCACACATGGTCTATGAACCACTAAGGTCTGATTTAAACTATCCTAATAGGGCTTCAGTGGGACTTAAATGGTTCTGATGCTCTGTGTAGACCCACTGTACAAGGGTAAATTTCACTCACTGACTTTTTCATAAGAAATGTACCAACTCCAGGTTATGTATGAGTGCTATGGATATGCCTCAATATTCAGCCAATCTACTCTGCAAACTGTCCAGAAAGTTTCAGATCAGGTGTGTGCTCTCCGACAAAATATCCAGATGAGATCTAACATGGTGTAGAATGTTATCCTGAATCATGTGGCTTAGTGATGGCCATTACCACCATATGTCAAGTGGAAGCCTGATTTAAAAAAAATCAGAAATTATGAGCAAGGACGGTGGATTTTTTTATCTAAGTATACAGGAAGGGTGAATTGTAATCTGTCTTTATAAAACCAGTTTCATACCGGACATGGAATTTGTACTGCAGAAGAATTTCGGTGGCGTTTTAGAGACAGTCCACTGTGGGGAGCCACAAACCATGGCACAGACTGTTGAGGACTGCAAAATGTCTCAACTTCCTGGAGGTCTTAATGCCTTGAACATAGCTGATAAGAACACTGTGGCTTGGCTTGACTAGATTGCATACACCAAATAAATAAATAAATAAATAAAGGTTGCCCCCTTACTCCCCAGTATGGGCTACCAGCATCCCAGATTACAGGTGAGCAGCCTTGATGGAAATTCTATTCTTTATCCTGTGCAGATAGATGGGTTTGATCCTGAAAATAAATCGAGGTTTGGCTTGGCCCCCTCCCTTCCCCAGCACAACTGAGCTGGCACAGAGGGGAAAATGATCTTCTACTGGTTAATACTATTGCTCCTGGAACAAGGGAATTACCAGGAAGGGAATTGTGACTCATAGCATAGGACTGCAGATGAGAGTAAAGTTCTGAATATGTTTAATTTTTTTCAGGATCAAACCCGTTAATACGAACTAGAGTCAAGTGAAACCTTTGTGCCCTGTGTTTGATTACAACAATGTAAAATTTGGAAATGCAGCTTTTAATTTTTTTAAAAATTAAAATTCTCATTGCCATTACGAGGCATAGAATTTTAGCATTTTTCTATTCCACCACAGTGCAAATATTTCATTTTTATGTTTGATTTTTTTAAATGGCACTTGATTTGAAAAACTAAAAATACCTCACTGAAGAAATGTGCTTCTCTTCTTACACACAAGATGTTTGAGCTCAAGTTGTTTGGAAGTTGAATATCTTATTCCAATGGTGGCGGGGGGGGGGGGGGGGAGAGGAGGGAGGAGAAAGACTTATTCTAAGATTACAGTGTTCCTACTAAGGTTCCAAATTACCTATTCAGTTCCAGAATCTTTCCATATTGCTTTCAAGTTTTACCACTATATTTTTCATATCAGTCATATCAGTCACAGTTGCCTTGTTGTTTTTCCCCCCTGTGCCTTTGACATCTTTTTCAAGGAAAAGCTAGTGGAATTGTGTGAAAGTTTTTCTTTATTGCTGACAACTGCTATTCCTTTGATATGACAGGTGTCTAGGACCTGTACACTACTATGCTTTAATTCAGAACATATATTTGAAAATATGGAATTAATGTCCAGCACTGTCAGAAAAGCAAGAGTGCAGAGGAAGATGTTACCAGTGAAAGAATAGAATGCGTGGCTGTGAAGAAATATAGAGAAAACAAGGATGAGATTGAAGGTTAAAAGAAATAAAAGGAAATAAAGGGCCTTTCAAAGAGCATTAGCAAGAGAAAACAAAGTTTCAAATACTTAAACATTTAGTGGCAGTTACCATTGCAGTATTATTACTCTCTATTTTATTTTAAGAGTTAGTCTGACCTAATATCTTGGGACCTTTTTCCCCCCTGCTTATTCCAAGCTTTAATTTTCAATTAGTATTTTAAATGAGTTGAGTGACTTTAAAAATTTTTTGCTTTCATACACCAGAGGTATATTGGAAATAAAATTTTAAACACCTGTAAATAGTTCAGATCAGTTCAGGTTAAAATAGTCAGAGTTAAGGCAACTGCAAGGTCTGAAGTTTCCTTTGCTAGTACAAAAAGGGAACTGGGTTTTTTGTTTTGTCTATTCTTGGGCCAAATGCTGGCCTGAGTGTGAGCCTCCCTGACTTCACTTATTTCTCTGGGTTTGCCTATGTATAAATGAGGGGACAAATCCACGGATGCTCTGCTGTAACGTTACAACCTGCTCTGAATAAGGGGTGGTGAGCAGCTGCATGATTGCAAGAGCAGACCATGGAACAAACTGTAAACCAAAGATGCAACTCCTTCCTTGCTACCCATTTGCTCTGGGAGGGAGGAGAGTATGGGTGGAGCCAGGGCTGCTCTTAATCCCCACCGTGCTCTGCCTCCTCCCTGCCCACTGGTTGCAGAAGATTAGATTGTATTGGCCAAACCGTCCATACCCTGTCTTCTCCCCGCACAATTGGAGTAAAAAATCTAAACTGCCCTTACTCAGCCAATCAAAGCACTAAAATATTCCTTCTTTAGGGGTCATCTACTCTTTGAAATGGACTGAAATGCTACTCCAGTATAATTATTGTGGAATTCATAGCGGTTAAGACCAGAAGGGGGCCATTAGACCATCTAGTCTGATCTTCTATATATCACAGGCCATTAAATTTCACCCTGCTACCCCTGTATTGCACCCAATAACTAGTGTTGGGATTGTACTCAGAGCAGAACTTTGCCTAACAGGTGAAACCCCTAGCCCGTGTTAAGGTATTTTTTGCAAAACGCCACAAATCGTTGTTATGAAAAGGAGGGGCTCAATACATCATTGTCCAGCACCTTGTGTAGTTGCTGACAACTGTGCACAGTGTTGCCAACCTTGAGATTTTATATGGAGTGTCATGATATTTGTTGTCAAAGCCCTAGTTGCTGGAGTCATGCCATTATGTTTTTGAAACAGGACTATGTTAACATGAACTTTTAGTTTGTACCAGCAGGGCCTGCTTAGGGTAATTAAAGTGCAACACTTAAGAATGCTCTATGGTTCGCTCCCTTGTAGTCTGGACTGTGCCACCATGTAGGCAAGCCCTGATTCTTTAGTGTATCTCTTTCCAGAAACTCATCTTATTATTTGAATTATCATAGCACCTCAGAGCCCCAGTCAAGGATCAGCACCCCATATTTGGACAGCTCTATCTCATATGGAGAATGGAGGCAGTATCCACAATTCCAGCGCTTATCTGTATCTTTAATGATGACTCTGGACATTCAGGTTAAAGGACATGGAAAAAAATTTGTTAGTTTTACTGTTAACTAGACCAAACTCTTCTGACAGCATCAATTACCTGTGTTCTTTCCTGTGTGTATCTGTATGTGGAGCCTAAGCAGCAAGAGACGGGGAGGGGCTGAACACTGTATTGATTACTATCAGTTAGATTTGGGATTTGTGGTATTAGCAGGGAGCTGTGGGCAGAGCTGCATAACTCGCCTTCTTTTTCCTGTACCAGAATATCAAATCTAAACCCCTATAAAATCTGGAGGAAGGGAAGATGCTTTGAACGCACACCCAAACGAGGATTCATATATCAAAATTAGGCCAAGATCATCTCAGCACCCTGCCTGTTTTACTCAGATTGGCACTGGAGATTTCCATTAGATGTTGGAGAAAAGTAAACCTGCTCCTATTCCCCCCTCCTGGTCACCTGAGAGCAATGTTTAAAATAGTGGCTGTTCCAGTTTCCAGTCTCTGTTTCTTTGTGCTCCTATTTCATAAGGGACTGAGTGGATTGAGATTTATTTGTTTGCCATCCTTTAGGGGAAGAGGCTGTTGTATGTATCTTGCAGTATAAAATATCTTATAGACTCATAGACTATCATGATGATCCCTTAAGGTCTGACCTCTTGTACATCACAGGCCTAAGAACCTCACCTGCCCACTCCTGCAATATGTCTATAACTTCTGGCTGAGTCACTGAAGTCTTCAAATCATGAAGATTTCAAGTTACAGAGAATCCAACATTTACTCTAGCTCAAACCACCAAGTGACCTATGCCACACCCTGCAAAGGAAGGAGAAAACACCCACGTCTCTGCCAATCTGACCTGGGGAGAAATTCCTTCCCAACCCCCAAATATGGGGATCACTTAGACCTCCATATCAGCAAGACCCACCAGCCAGACATCTGGGAAAGAATTCTTGGTAGTAACTCAGAGCCCTTCCCATCTAGTCTCCCATCTCTGGGAGTTGGAGCTATTTGCCAATAGCAGATGTGCATTGTAGGCAATCTGATCATACTATTCCCTCCATAAATTTATTACGCTCAGATTTAAAGCAAGTGGGTTTTTCCCCCTACTACTCCCCCTGGAAGGCTGTTCCAGAACTTTATTCCTCTAATGGTAAGAAATCTTTGTCTGATTTCAAGCCTAAAATTATTGATGGCCAGATTATAACCATTTGTTTTGCACCAACATTGGCCCTTAACTTAAATCACTCCTCTCCCTCCCTGGTGCTTAGCCTTCTGGTGTATTTATAGAGAGCAATCGTATCTCCGCTCATCCTTTGTTTTGTTAGGCTAAAAAAGTCAAGCTCCTTAAGTCTTCTTCTCTTCTCTGCTCATCCTAGTAGCCCTTCTCTGCACCTGTTCCAGTTTGGATTTATCTTTCTTAAACATGGGAGACCAGAACTTCACACTGCATTCCAGATGAAGTCTCACCAATCCCTTACACTTCCCTGTCTCTACTGGAAGTACCTGGCCTAATGCATCCTAAGATTGCCCTATTCTTTGTCACAGCCACATCCCATTGGCAGCTCATAATCATCCTGTGATTGAACAATACACCCAGGTCTTTCTCTTTTTCTGTAGCTTCCAACTACTATGTTCCCAGCTTATAGCAAAAATTCTTGTTGTTAGTCCCTAGATTAGAGGTCCCCAATGCGGTGCCCGCGGGCGCCATGGCGCCTGCCGGGGCATCCATGTGCTCTCGCCTACTGGTTGCCGGAAAAGCAACCGCCGAAATGCTGCCGAGAAGCGGCAACGTCAAGAAGCGCTACTGCCGAAATGCCGCCGAATTTCGGCAGCATTTCTGCGGCAACGCCTCTTGATGACGCTGCTTCACGGCGGCATTTCGGCAGCGACGCCTCTTGACGTTGCTGCTTCACGGTGGCATTTCGGCGGCTGCTTGTCTGGCGGCCATGGTCCTCGGCGACTAGTCGTCCGGCGCCCGCCCCACGGAAAAGGTTGGGGACCACTGCACTAGGTGCATGACTTTGCACTCTTATATTTCATCCTATTTCTGTTAGTCCAGTTTTCAAGGTCATCCAAATTTTCTTGTACGATATTCCAGTCCTCCTCTGTATTGGCAATACCTCCCAACTTTGTATCATCTGCAAATTTTATTAGCACATTCCTAGGTTTTGTGCCAAGGTCATTAATGAAAATGTTAAATAAGATTGGTCTCAAGACCAATTCCTGAGGATCTCCACTAGTAACCTCTCTCCAACCTGACAGTTCACCTTTCAACATGGTCCGTTGTGTTTAATCAGTTCTTTACCTACATTACAATTTTCTTATTTATTCTCATCATCTCCAATTTAACTAATACTTTTTTTTGTGGAACCATACCAACTGGTTTACTGAAATCCAGGTAGATTAGATCTACTGCATTTCCTTTCTCTCTTTAAAATAAAATATAAATGAAAGGAATCCACTAATATATTTCTCATTATTACAATTTCCTAGGTGTAGAAAAAATTATCCAGATGACCAAATTATGGGTAATGTTTCTCTCCCTTTATTTCATTTTGCATCCTGTTTATAACATGATGAATATATTTAATTTCATTTTTTTCTCCACTGTTCTGGTTAGCTGATACCAGCTATCATAACAAATAGAGGTATATTGTGCTGTAACACACAGTAGTGTCAGATGGTAGCATGGGCAATATACTGTGTCATTATTGCGGCCCTGATTCAGCTATAGAACATTACATTGAATGCAGTGGGACTACTGACATGCTTTTTATTAGGCATGTGCGTATGCAACTTTCTGATCTGGGTTCTAAATGCAGTCATTCTGAACTTCTACAGATTTGAGAGAGATTTTTAGTGGCCATGTTAAGTGAATTGCATACATAGCCAGCTCCATGTAGTGCTGTGCATAATAACTGTTGGAGTTCACTGACTGGAAGTTCTTCATGTCTAATACATTAGTGTGATCCTGCTGTAATCTCATGAGTTTTATTTTAAATTGTGATACATGTTCCTCCTTGTCTTTGTGTCTTTTATTTTTGGCTATGCTGTAGCACTGTATGATCTGTTAAGATTAACATCATGCCCTTGTAATTCAACATTCTCACTATATGTATGTCATTTTCCTTTAACACATTTGGTAGAAGGGCAAGTTCTACTTTGTAGGGAGCATCACTTATTCTGAACTGGAAAAATTAATTTATTTGGTCAAAAGTTCTTGGATTTTCAGTCAAGGGCAGATATTTTGTAATTGGTAGATGAAGGAAAAAATTTGCTCTCACAGAGATACATTTTACTATAATGTCTTCACATCACAGAATTTTTAATTCTATCCAATTCTATTTATTCTAGAAAAAGGACCATGTGGGGAAAAATACAAAATAAATGTCTTAAAAATAAACACAGAGATCAGTCTTTAGTGTAGTCTTTTAAAATATTTGCAAATCATTACTTCACAGATTAGCAGAGTGGTGGTTCAGTGGCTTGTATGAAATTGTTGAGGGTCTCAGTCCAGTTCTTAGTGGATGTAAAAAGAAAAAGACACACTGCAATGAGAATCGTTTGTTAGTAGTCTCAGTCACAAAGCCTCAATGGACTGAATGGACCTAGAAACTGAACTAAACTCCTTCATTTGCTCAAGTCTTTGCAGAGTTGAAGCCTTCAGTTTGTGTAGTGTGTACCACTGTATCGTCAGTTTTGGTTATGTATGATTTCCTTTGTCAGCAAAAGTGAGGTGGATTGATAAAGGATACATGATAGTGGTTTTGTATTTGGGCAGCTGCGCTTAAATTTATTCCAACCCCCCTGCCCCAAGTTACTTTAAATAGGTGGAGAAATAAACATGACAAGAAATCTGGATCTGAGATTAATAAAAGTATTGGTCAGTAGGAGCATCTTTTAAATGGATGCAGTTACATTTGAAAAGGGAGAGAATTAATCTCCAAAATCTGAATTAAACTGAGGAAATGTTAGCATGCTAAATCAGCTTGTGATACCCCACATTAATGAGGCAGGCAAGAGGCTAAGTAGGAGTTAATGAAATCAGGTTTATAAAAAGGGAGCTGGTGTCGAGGAGAGGCCCAGATGGGAAAAATAAGAGTTGACTGCATCCAGTCCTGCCACCAGCTCTGGTAGGAGAAACTGAAGGACTATACTCTGTTTAAAAGATACTGTTTAAGTTAAGTGTCTTTTTTAATTGGCTGAAGCAAGCAGCAGCTACTTTTTGTGTCCAGAGCTTGTCTGGAACTTATAATAAAACTCTAGTTCTGACATTAAGCTGAGGTGGAGAAATGCTAGGCACAATAGTGTGTGTATGCCTTACACGTGATGTATTGAAAGTATGTTCCAACAGAGCCCAGGTACCAACTTTACAAAATTATTTTGTTTATATATATATATATAAAAAGATACACCTTCTTAAAGGAAGCTCACAGGCCCCACCCAACCTTAAGTCTGCCCCTTCAAATTTACAAAGGTCAATATAATAAATGACTAGGAGGTAATTAAACCCAGTTTACTAATCAAAGGATCCACTTGAAACAATCTCCTAGTAATTTATTTCAACTTTGGTGTGTATTTTGGCAAAATTTAGAGTACAAGTAAAGTAGGTAGTGTATTTTTTTGGTTTTGTTTGTTTGCAAATTTAAATTGGTTAAAAATGTACAACTCTTATGTCACCATGGTTCTACTGGACTATTTTGGTCAGGGCTTGGAGGTATAACTTTGTAATATAGTGTCCAAAATAACATGGTGCTCAGGCGATAATAAAATGGAATAATTTTCATACTAATTTGTTCATTTCAGAAGTTACATAAAACATAAGAGCCACAAAATGGGCCTTTGAACAGTAGCCTGAGATTAATAAAGTCAGTTGTAGTCTCAAAAGTAGTAATATTTTGCAAGTAAGAAGACGTGGGTATCATTGTGAACATTATAATGACAACTTGAGTTGGGAACTGGAACTTCTATTCTGCAGATTGGAGTGAGAAGTTAAATTATCCATGAAACAAAAATGCCAAAAAAATCAATTTGGCACCATTAGAATGTTTTGTTTCAATAGTTTTGTTTTGACTTTAGCATTTTGATTCATTTCATTCAGACTTTTGTAGTATAGTAAAATAGTAAATCTAATAAAATTAATAGTTCAATCTAATATAAAAGTCAAAACAAAATGAATCAAATTTTTGATTTTTCCTGTGAAAATTTAATCAAATTTGACACAGTCCCACAAAATGTTTTAATGTTGACGAAACTGCATTTTTCAACAGAAAACTGTTCAGTTGAAAATTTGATCAGCTCTAATAAAATCTTCTGCTTAATGTACATGAACAGCCCATAAAAAACAAGCAAATGTTAGGATGCATAAAGCATGGAATAGAGAATAGAGAAATTGATTTATATAATTGTATCATAAATAACAATTGTGCACCCTCTCCTCAAATACTGTGCTCAGTTCTGGTCACTCCATACCAGAAAAGGGAATAGCAGAAATAGAGGCATTCAGAAAAGTTTATAAACACAGAAAATCATTTGTACGAAGAGAGATTAAAATGATTGTGAGTGTTCTCTTTAGAGAGGGGATAAATAAGAAAAGACAGGACAGAAGCATAGAAAATAATGAATCTTCTATAGAAGAAAGATGGTGTATTTCTATTTACCCTCTTATAATACAAGAACTAGGGGATGTTAATGCAATTGAAAGGCAGTAAATTTAAAACTGTTACATGGAAATACTTTTTTCACACAACACACAGCTAGCCTGTGGAACTCATTGCCACAACGTAGCATTGAGTATGGAAATTTAGCAGGATTCAAAAAAGGATTGGTCATCTTCAATGGATAACAAGAATATGTAGAGTTATAATAGCAAGAATTAACACCCCCACACACACACAAAGAGTTGGAGCTGGTATGCCAGTGGATGTGTGTCATTGCAGAGGTACCAGCCATACTATCACCACCACATCTCCAACTCCTAGCTACGCAGCAGATGAGAGGGAGTGTTCACTACAGGCACACAGGGCATGCAGTTCATTGGCTAGTTCCCTGCCTTCTGCCTCCATTGGTTTCTACTGCCTATCTGGCCTGTTGAGTTTCCAGATGGGTGGAGGAGAATATTCCCCTATGGAAAGACCAACAGAGTTAGACACTGACGTCTACATCCTCAATTAATTGGTAGAGCAGTCCCATCCCATTGAATCTGGAGACTAAGGCTGATGCACAATCACAGATAGTTGGTAACCAGCTACAAGTTTCCAGAAAAGCCAGGCTCAGTGAGAGAATAGATATTAAAGTCACAGCACTTCGCAAGCAAGTAGATGGCTGGAAAAGCTGGTGACACAACAGAGTCATGTAAATCTAGCTCATCAACAGGTATCTTCAAATAAAATTTTAGTTTCTCACTAATGCTGGGAGCCAAAGATAAACTGGGTTCACTAATAATACTTAGAAATTGTATAGCACCGTGTGGGTCAGATTCCCAGCTAGTGTGAATCGGCATCACTCCATTGACTTATGTTCAAAGCACTTATGAACATTAACCAATCATCACATCACCCCAGCCAAGTAGGTGAATCCGTATTTTTATCCCATTTACACATGGGAAAACTGAAATGATTTACCAAAGTCTTGGTGAGTCAGTAGAGCCAAGATTAGAACTAAGCATCTTTTGTGTCTCATATTGCACTCATTCCCCTCAACCATATTACCTTTATAAAAGCCTTAGACAATTCTCTCTTATCAGAACTAAGTCTTGCATGTGAAGTAGTGCAGGCTAGATGTAAACAACTGCAGCCTTTACTTCTATCAGATAAATATCTTGGTCAAAACACCTATGGCTTTATTTCCTGTTAAAGAGCAGCTAGGTGAGCTAGCCTGGGATATTTGTCCCATATTTTCTGGTTTACTTCATGTGAATCCCATTTCAGAGGGGTAGCGTGTTAGTCTGTATCAGCAAAAATAACGAGGAGTCCTTGTGGCACCTTAGAGACTAACAAATTTATTTGGGCATAAGCTTTTGTGGGCTAAAACCCACTTCATCGGATGCATGGAGTGAAAAATACAGTAAGAAGAAGTGCTATAGTATATATTCTTCTTACTGTATTTTTCACTCCATGCATCCGATGAAGTGGGTTTTAGCCCACGAAAGATTATGCCCAAATAAATTTGTTAGTCTCTAAGGTGCCACAAGGACTCCTCGTTATTTTTCCATTTCAATGAGTGTTCAGAAGGATTTTAGTTTTATAGCTCCTCAGAGCTTATCCACTGTAGGAATGATATTTCTACTACAGATCACTGATTCTCTAGTATGGATTGCTCAGAAAACAAAATAATAGTTGGGGAATTCTTTTGGGTTGCTCTCCAGGCTTTTCCAATTGGATTGCCAATCCTTCCTGTGAGTTAGAATGTTGCTGTGCCCCTGGGTAGGCAGAACAGGCTCTGATCTATGCTGTATCTGCTGGTATAATGCTGATCCAATCTGATGACTTTCTCCAGAGCCATTCTCTGCTCTCATGTTTTCTTTCTTGTGGACATTTGTTTTTTCACCTGCCCTGGACTGGCTGATGAACTAGTCTCCTTTCCCCCAGTACTTAGATATCTGTCTAGGTCTCCAGCAGTTCTAAATACACATTATTTAGAGAGAGCTTCATTGTTTCCTACTCAGATACAGAATTGCTTGCCAAAAACTGTTTTAAGAGTGTCTCATTCTTTTCCAAGTGTAGTGTTTCTTACTCACTTTTTAGACCTTTTTCTCCTCCTGTAGAAGTAGATTTGTAGTAGGTATTAACAGGTTTCACAAGTGACTGAAGGATGCTGGTCACTGAACTAGATTACCTTTTTTGGTTCCTTGTCACAGAAACCTTGGAGCAGAGCTTCTTTCCTCTGGCTCACAGTTAGTACATCTTTTTGTCTCTGCCTTTTTCATTTCTTGCTTGCTCTTCTCTGTATATATTCTTTTCTTTGTTTTAACTACTGGTCTTAAGAAATCTCAATGTTGCATGGTTATTTGTGGCTTGGCTTTCTCTCTCTGGTCTTGCATTTCATTCCAGCCACTAAACTAACTGGCAGCTCGCTTCTCACTCTGGGCTCTTAGATACTGCTGCAAGGCAGAAAAACCAGTTCTATCCAGACTGTACTGTGAGGGATGAGCTGCAAGTAATTACTTCTCCAGTCTGCTAGCAGAAATTTTACATTTTTTGTAACTATATGTATTGTATTGACTGCTAAAGGCGTTTCCAGACTTTATAAAGCACCTTACACTATTTCCAAAATATTTCACAATACAGCATGAAAAATAATAGGTCCATTAAAAGTATTTAGTGTATCACAATGTTAAAGTGCCTACCCAAGTGACATGAGATGACGTATATCTTACCATGGTAAATCATAATAAAAAAGGTTGACTTAAGTCCAGCAACCGTACTTGTCTAGAAATGAAAAGCACAAACACCTCCTATCCACACTTGACAGAGACTGTATGGATTTTTTTTATTCACACTAAATATCATTGAGCCGCTAGTAGCCATAAATCTCACATGTGAAAACACAAGATAGCTGCTTTTTCCCATCAGCAAAGGCATGTTTGCATTTTTGTTTAATAACAACTTTGATCCCTCTACCATTGGCAATGGTCATTGAGAAATCTTGACATAAAGAAGGTATCTGCAAGACAAAGTTCTACAAGGGATGATTAGCAGCACTTAAGTTTTCTTTTTGTTGAAAGGAAGAATCCTTGATTGAACAGTGCATTGAATGATATGACAAGCAAGTACTTGATCCCTGTCCAGCTGGAAAGGAATTGTATTCATCAGCAGCTTTTTAGCTAAGGATGTCTTTATATTTTCACTCTTTGTTTGAGTCTCTCCAGATCCTCCCTTTACTTCATGTCAGCACTATATAGTAGGTATGCCAAGTGGTTTTGAAATTTAAATTACAGTCTCTTTTTCAGATGTTATTGGAAAGAACATGTAATTTATAACCACGTGTTAGGAGTACAGGATGTTCATGGTTCACTGCCAATTCTTCTTTTGTAAAGTTAATAAAACTTTCATAAAACACTTATACACTTGTATATTTCATGGTAAAGATTTTTTTTATCTCATAGGCTAATGTAAAGATTTATTAAAACCATTTTTTTGTTAAGAGGAGTGTCAATAGTTTGCAGCTGAGTGTAATTTTGTATTCCCACTAGATGACAGTCTGACTGAAAATGACAGTAACAGCTTTGTTGATTTAGCACTAAAAATAAAAGGATTCTTTCAAATGATATAAAGCTCTAATACCCTGAGCGTTCTGAAATACACTTGAGACCCTTAACTAGAGTTGCAGGGAAATGTTCGCCGGCAGTGTGGACACTGGTGAATAAGTCTTAACATACTCACTGGCTTTGACCCATTGGGCTCTCACCTAAAAATGAATGTGAAGAATCTAGCCAGTGCATTAACAAAAGAATCCAATGTGTCTGAATATGGGAACCATCAAGGCTATGGATAATGTCATGGAATATTTAGTAGGGGCTTGAGCAACACCCACTGAAGGCAATAAGACTTTTTCCAGTGATTTCAATGGCTTTGTGACATCGTTGTGACTTGATTTTTTGTTCTACTGGTGACTATTGGCTTTACTTTAGGAGTTACCAAAAGGGACTATTATCTGACAGTTGTGCAGAGGCATATGTGAAAAGAGCTGATGGTCTTAGTCCAATTGCTGGAGGAAGGCTGTTTGAATCACAAACACAGAGTGACAATTGGTAGCTTTGCTGGAAATCTTGGCAAAGAGGCTGAGGATTAAGTAGTCATGGAGCTGGAACTCTCTCCTCCCTCTAAGTGATGGAGAGGCACATTGGCAGGACACTGTGGGGGTGTCTACATTGCTCCTGCTATACCATACCTATTCTGTAGATAAACACATCCCAAGGTCTTCCTCCATCTATGATTGGCCATTACACAGACCAAGAGTAGGTTGAATAACTTAGAATACGTCTGTGTACCTGTCTAATTCTGGCTTAAGCACTTTGCAACCGAACTGTGGAGAAGGCCAGATAATCTAGTGATGTATGTCTGCATTATTTATGATGACCTGCATCAATCATTTACATCAGTGCAAAGTGATCAGACTCTGCACTGCTGTAAATGACACAGGTCAATGGAGAACTGGCCTTCAGGATAGACAAGGCACTAGAGTTGATAAAAATTAGGAGCACTATGCTTGTTAGTGCATTGTTAATTTTATAGGGCCAGAGTACTGTCCAGATCCTCAAAGGTATTTAGGCTTCGTAAGCCATTGGGAATTAGGCACCTATGTACTTTTGAGGATTTGGACCTCTATCCTTATGGTAACTGTACAACTGCCCATTCATCCTAAATCTAGCAGTTACTGCTTACTTTTATATTTTAAAAAACACACCATTTATGTTACATCTGTTCAAGATGTGTGTGTCACCGCCAGCCCACCCACCGAACATGACGCATTGCAGTTGCCTTGCCTCTGCTTTGTTGGTTTTTGGTTTTTGTTTTTGTTTTTCCTAAAACAAATCTTTCCCAGTCCACAGGTAACAAAGATGGGGAGGGGAAAGGGCTGCACTGGGTAATATTTTGCCCTAAATCGATGTTTATAAAAAGCAATTGGAGTTGGCAAAGCCAGCATTGATTTGTGTATCATAGTAAGAGTTGGGGAGAATTAAACATTAAGAAATGTTGATTTGTTATATTTTTCCATTTTATCCCACATACATGATAAAATAGAAATGTAGATCCTTAGAGAATAAATTAGTGTGCAAAGAAATAAGGAGAAGATAATTATACTAGGGGATTTAAATACAAACTGGTTGAAATTAGAATATGTTCATAAGACAGTGTTGAGTGACTGCTGCCTCCTGACCCAGATCATAGCAGACTGGTCACAAATGATTTTTAAATAAAATCAGGTTCTTAAAGCTTATTAAATTGGGTTTGTGTAATTCAGCAGCTTGTGAACTGAGAGCGAGTGTGAGAATTCTTCAGCTATTTCTTACATTACTATCTTTTGAAAACTACATTCCACAAGGAAGATGAGACAGTCACTGTACTGCAAACATGGTTTCTCAGACTGCTTTGGTTAAAATTGGTCACCTTGGGATGGAGGGACGGGCTTAGCATAGTCCCTGATTGACTTTTGTCACAACATAAAACTATTCCATTATTCAGCAAAAGTTGGCATGTGGCTGAAAACTCAGGGCTAGGAAAGCATAGGTGCAAGTAGATCACAACTGAGGTGCATCTAACAAAGATGTATGGGGAGTCTTGTACAGACACTATCTAAACTCTGCTCTCACACTTGAGTAAATCTGAAGTAATCCCACTAAAACAAGCAGTTGACTTGGGATGGCTCAGGGGAATGCTAATGAACTACAGAATATTTTCCTGAGAGTCATTTGTTCAAATCTGGCCTAAATTAGTGACCAACAAGCCATTGGCATACCTCTGCTAAATGAATCAGCCTAAATCCTGTTCTTAGTGGTATAGACTTCCACATCACAATTTACGCTTTCCTTAGAACTCTCACTAGAAAGGACAAGGACTGATTGAGTATGGAGTACCTTCTGAATTCAAGAGGTTTCTCCATCAGGTGAGTGATGAGGCACCTTGCTAGGGAATTTTGTACTGCATCTTCAAATGTATGCAGTACCTGTTCTTGACTAAACAGTGTACTTCCGGCCCCAGCATGGTCCATTCAGTATGAACACAGCACTTTCTTAAACAAAACAAAACAAAGATTGCAATTAGCCAGCCCATTAAAACCTCTGTTAAGCAACCACTTGTGGGAAACACAAAAGGTAAATGATGATCTTTAAATACAGGTATGTGAGAATTTTATCCACAAATAAAGTGATGAAGATTTCCATACCACATTTTAGGCCACTTTTTCTTGCAACTCATACATCCATAAGGACGGAGCCACTTGCTAGATTACAAGTCATGAGAAGACACCAAGAAAATATTTGAAAATGCCAAACATTGCACAGTCCAATATAGCTGCAACTAAAGGGACATCTCTATAGAAAATAAAGCCATGTGATGTTGTTTGTTTTTCAAGAAGATTTGAATTGTGTTGAATAGTCTGCTACAGATAATTAAGGTTTTATTTTTCCTTTGATAAATGTTGTGTCTGTTTATGTAAAGTGGGGGTACAATATGTCTGTTTGCATTCACAGCTTTCATTAGCCTCTTTGTAATGTTCTGACTGATTTCTGGTCATTTGGAACTTGCTTTTAGTTTGCTTTCCATCCAGTAGAAGAACATAAAGGAACTGATTGTGCATCTCTTATAGATGTTTTTCTCCTCCAAAATGTCAGACGGACTCCTGCATGCACTTTTCGAGATATAAACTCAAGAAGAGCATTAGAAAGTGAAGCCAAGAGGTCACAATGTAATGTCTGCATGTTTAGATGGTCCTACACAGCCCTATATATGAGAGTGCTCTAAGTTATGGTACTTGAAGTCAGCAGCTGAAATGGCCAAGGACCTGGCAGAAAAACGTGGTCTTCCCTGATCCCTACCGCCAATAGCCTGCCTCCTGCCCATCCCCAAAATGCTCCCTATGCTGAGGGGGGAGCAGTTGGCAAAGAGATGGCAATGCTGGCCTTGTGCCATTTGAGGATTTCCATGTGATGAGCAAATGCTCAGATGCCCATTTAGTGTCGTTTTCACACTGCTTTGTGCTGCCTTGGAACCCAGAATTGGAGATACATAGATAACACTGGAACTTAGAATTTAGCATTTAGAACTATGAGTTTGGTTTTTTGTTTAAATCCACTTAATTTCATATCTCTTGAATCTGACTCATCAAGATACTTAAGAACATGTCTATAGATAGTACCACTTATGCATAAGTTACAAGTGCCTAATTTTAAGCATGTGAGCAATCCCATTGAAACAATCAGACTATTTGTGTGCTTAAAGTTAAGTGTATGCTTACGTACCTTGCTTAATCAGAGCTATAATGAATACTATCACAGCTTATTGCCCACTAGTTATGAATTCAAGAATCTGTATATATAAAGACTAAAAGAGGAAGCAAACATATTAGGCATAGAGGTGATCTTGTTCATACTAGTTCAGACTTATATAAATAGCCACCGAAAGTATCTTAAGGTGTTTGGAAAAAAATTTTGTTATAAAATATATGTTAGAAGATTAAAGCACACACGTAACATTCCTTCCTTCTTGTCAAAATGAAATTGATAATTGCCAGTTTTTAACCAGCTCAAAAGAGGCTTTCACAGTTTTCCCTTTGCAGGCGATTACTTATTGTAGCCTTTGATGTTGACATTATTTAATAGAGATCTTTTTTTGTCTTTATGAATTGTTTCAACTTGTTCATTCTGTCTTCAATTTAACAAAGCTTTTGAAAAGGAAACTGTAAACAAATGATATAGGATAGCTTAGTAAGAATGTGAATTGTATTTCTTAGCTAGATTTGCTTATGATGATGGTTTCATAATATATAAAACATATGGACCACCAGAAATTCAAATGTAATAGTTTTGGTCTTCTGATTTATTACATGATGTAATTTACATTTTATTCACATTTCCCATGTTCCTTTTTTTCCTCTTCCATTTTAATATTTTACTATCTGTGGCAATAGCAAGAATGTGAGCAAAATGTATTCCTCTAACAAGGTCATATCATTCATAGAAAACATCAAGAAATGCTGAAAGCAAGCTACCAAATGTCATGATTTAGTAGTTTACTAAGAGAACTGGAAATCTTACAATGGAAGGAGAACAGGAAACCCAGTGAGCTTTTCTCCGTGTTTTTATTGGCAGTTGTATACCACAGTATAGATACATTTGTAAATTTGTACCCTAAATCGTATTGGGTGGTTATTCTGTTTATAGTACTCAGATGCAACTCCCGTTAATGTTGGTAGAAGTTAAACTCTTGTCTCAGGCCTGATTCTGCCTCCTGTACTCACCTGGAGTAATAGTGTAGCCCATGAATAGTCCCACTAGAAAATAATAGGAAGTACAGTGTCTATTAAAAAGCCGAAGGAGTTAGTAAAATTTATCAGTGCATAACTGTGCAGAAACAAATATACATTGGGTACCATTACACATGGATATTTACCACTTGAAATACCTTAGTTAACTGATATTTTGCATTCTGAGTACAGGAGAATATCACATAAACCAAGATGAACTATCATGTTGAGATGAGCACTCATTTTTAATGGCACCCACTGTAAAACATTAATACATGATTGAAGATGGTTGGGATTTTTATCCTGCATTCCACTCCCTTACCTCTGAATATGATTTCACTCAACTGTTCACTTAAATATTTAAGTTGATGAACTGAAAATATGTGCTACTCAAATCTATCTGTAAATGTCCTGCTAATTAGCCTCCCAAATTCAGATCAGGTGTTCACTAGCACCAACTAATTTGCTGCCCAGCAAAAAATACTAGTGCTGAAATTGTCATCAGGGAAAATGGAGGGGAAAAAAGTTGAGAAATCTTTGATCCTCCTTTCAGCCAACTTCTGCTATGTGGGTGAAAGGGAGATCAAACATAAAGAGACGTGCGTTCTATGCTGTGTTATAGGAATCCAATACTCCAAGAATCATCTGTAAATTAAAATAGGAAATCTGCCAAAGAGACCAGGGCTAAGGAGAGGCCATAAGTAATAACACATGCATAAAAGGTTTGCTTACCATCCTTGACTAGTTGACTTCAACTGAAGTTGATATGAAATATCATCACTCAACTTCCATCTGCCTAGAGTATTAGGCTTTTGCCTTCTATAGTTACAGCACTAGTAATATGGTACCACTCGCTGGGTTTATGAAGCCTACCATCTTTTCATGAGGTCATTTACAACCATCATCATCCCTGGTATCTCCTCTTCTCCTATATTGTTGGTTGTGATTCAATGCAGGAGATGTGGGTAAACAGATCATGTATGACTGGTTATATTTTCCATCCCCCAGGATCCAGAAGACAGAGAGTTAACTCTTTCTTCATCTCTCCCATAACTCATACCCACCCAGATATAAAGGGACAAAGTTATGAACTAGGTTGATAGGTACTTTTTTAGGCCTGGTCTATGGTGCCATGGTACCACTATAACTATTGCAGTTAGTGGTGGTTTTTTTTTTCTGAAATAATTAAAACTGTACAACCCCCTAGTTTGAATGCAGTTATACCACTGGAATGAAGATTCTCATTCTCATATGGTATAAGCACTTTTAAACCTACAGATAACTACATCCACACTAGGAATGTTGTACTGTAACTAAAGCAGTACAACTTTGTGTGCAGACAAGGCCTTAGATCAGGGGTGGGCAAAATTTTTGACCTGAGGGCTGCATCGGGTTTCCAAAATTGTATGGCAAGCTGGTTAGCGGACGCTGTGTCTCCCCAAACAGCCAGGCATGGCCCGGCCCCACCCCCATCCGACCCTCCTGTTTCTCGCCCCCTGACAGCCCGGACCCCTGCCCCATCCAACCACTCCTTCTCCCTGACTGCCCCTGGAACCCCTGCCCCGACCGCCCCATCCAACCCCCCTCTCCTTCCTGACTGCCGCCCCAGGACCCCTGCCCCCATTCAACCCCCCGTTCCCTGCCCTCTGACCACCCCGACCACCACCCCGAACTCCCCTGCCCTCTATCCAACCCTCCCTGCCCCCTTACCATGCCTGAAGCACCGGTGAATGGTGGTGCTACAGCCGCGCCGCCCAGAGCACCAGGACAGGCAGCCATGCTGCCCAGCTGGAGCCAGCCACGCCACCACGCAGCACAGAGCACCGGGTCAGGCCGCGGCTCTGAAGCTGCGCTGCCCCAGGAGCTCGCAGCCCCACTGCCCAGAGCATTGCGCCGGCGGCGGAGGGAGCTGAGGCTCTGGGGGAGGGGGAACAGCAGGGGAGGGGCCGGGGGTAGCCTCCTGGGCCAGGAGCTCAGGGGCCAGGCAGGAGGAGGGTCCCGCAGGCCGGATGTGACCCGTGGGCCGTAGTTTGCCCACCTCTGCCTTAGATAGATAGACTGAGGGTAAACTGGAGCTTACATCAGATAGCCCTTTTTTCCTTATTGAGCTCAGGAGATGAAAGTGGAATAACTAGTAGGAAGCAGGCTAACCCAAGACCTGTAGAACAAGCCATGAGAGTTTACAAACAACTGATTTTTGTTGTAGCTTAAGTTGGACTTTTTAATTTCCCTGCTTGTTTACAACCCTATTCATTTCTAGTTAAAGCTTTTTCAACTTAAATTCATGAAAAGGAAAAACTGGACAAAAAGCTCTCTCTCAACAGACTTTTGCAAGTGATCTGCGTTAACTGACTCTACTAACTCATGGCATCTTCACAAAGAAGGTCCTTTTACATGTTGCTTTGGAATGAGACTTCTGACCACCACTTAAGCTGTGGCATGTGTGTGTTACAGGTTTGATTTTAGTTCTTTTTTGTTAAAAATATTCCTATGGTTGAAAGTCTGATTCAATGGAATCCACCCAATGCCAGCCACTGGCAGCCCCAATGCCCCATCTCACCCCCACCAAAAAAATTACACTTTCTTACACCTTTAGGAAAAACCCAAATATTAAAACATCTGGATTCATGGATTCAGTCAGCTACACATTACCATGTGTTATCCTTCATCGTTGTCACCCTGCTCTAGTTATACTACCCACCCAGATGTAATTTTGTTCCCTTGATTTGTTCTGTAATGGAAATATTCTGTTGACTATGTATTGTGAAATAGATGTGTAGTAAAGATTTCAAAAGGAATATAGTCCCAGGATATGTTAAGTTACAGTTTGGAGGAGTTCTATAAATTTTATCATAATGTGATGTGTTGGGTACCATTAGGAGTAGAACTGGAATGATTGATTTGTTTGATAAGAGCCTTTTATAGGTTTCATAATGGGAGTGGATTTATTTTAAATTCAGATTATTACTCTTGGGACCCCTGCTTCCCTCTCCAAGTGTCCACTACCTACCTTCTCCCAGACTTCTGCCCCTCTATATTTTCCCTGATATCCCACCCCCTTTCATGCTTACTCCTTCACAAGCAGCAGGTCAGTACTTATTTATAATATTTGTAAATGTTGTTCTATATACGTGTGAAAATGGCTTTGTAAATGTGGCTCCAGCCATAGCCGTGGATAACGGGAAAAGGGGATGCTAGCTTCAGCATTATCTATGAAGCAGCAGCAGCCAGTGCCCCTCCATAATAGATGTATTTATAGCCATTCATAAATGCACACTGCACCCACATTGGAAAATCCACATATTTGAAGTTTTTCAAGCAATAGGGCTACACAGCATGGGGTAAATGACACTTCTGGAAGGATCAGCTGCCCCATCAACAAATATGAAACAGGCTGTTGCATGCTCAGTTTCATTCCTAACAGTCTGCGCTGACTAAAATTGGACCCTCCAGGCCATCATATTACACTATCGTATGTCATATTGTAGTTACAAAAATGCAAAATATTTCCATTTCCAAGCAACCAGGGCAAACATTTTTCCATGATTTTTCCAGTGGTTCCACATGATAGCATCAGGTCATAATCTGAACCATCTATTCAGCCATTCAGATGTAATTGTGTGTGTGTGTGTGTATCATTTCATAAAAGTCACACACTAACAATGCCTTACTTTATTATGTAGGTCAGAATAAGCCACTGGTTGGTCTCTTGCTACTGTGCTTTGGTATATGGCAGTGTGAACCTTGGCATATGAAAATCTCATTGTGGTTTTTGTATGATATGAAACTGGTTACTTAAACATCATTGACCAAGGAAAGGAGCAATTATCTGTGGCTTTGACTCAGTTCTCAGTTCTGTTCAGCTATAACTATGTAATTAGGAGATAATTATGGCTATGGAATAATTTGATATAAGGATATATAAATATAGATTCTGGATGATTGTCACTACATCAAAAAATCTGATTACCTGTGGTTTTGTTAGCCTTTTATAAACAACTCTTTCTGTTCAGCAAGTTATATAGCTACCCCTCTATATTATCCAATGACGTCTGCTAATTATTTGCTAAAATTTTGGAGAGAGAGATTAGCAGATCTTTATCCCTCCATCTTGAAGACAATCTTGGGAATTTCAGTTCCCAGGTCAAGAGATTTCATGATTTCTGGATGTGGTCACTGAGGGGAAGGGCTCTCCATTGAAATTTTCTGCCATCTCAGATGCACTGGAGCTTGTACAAGGAAGTGTCAATTATACCTTCCTGTGCCAATAAGGTCCCAAGAGCTGCAAGGACTTACTTCCAAAGGATGACAGGTGATGCTTCATAAGTCAGCACATTCCTGGCTACCTTGGCGATACGCCATTGTCAGCTAGTGTTGCCTACTTTCTGGGCCGCTCTGACAGGTCCCTAGTGTAAGGGGACTGTGTTTCTTTTGTATCTTTGCCCTATCACACCCTTTACCTTTCTCTGGCTGTCTTTCATGGTCTACACCTGTGGATATTCCATGCAGAAATAAATCTGGCCCCATGTCTTGTGCTATCAATCTAGTTGCAGGGAAAAAGGATTTGTGGAGAAGAAAAATATTTTATATATTACTTTTCATCCCAAAAGCATATTTCAAAACTTAATCCATTCACCAACCTCTGAAGTGCAACCACCTCTGAGATGACACCCATTAGCTCTCAACACGGGGTTCATGACAATGAGGGGAAAAAATATGATGGTCCTGAAATGAAGACAGTGTGTGATTCATATTCCAGAATCTTCAAAGTTTCCTTCATGAAAGCCAAATTGAATGAGATATTTGATATCATTGTTAGACAGTACACCATAGGCAACTTAGTGCATAATACAGTAATGCTCAGAATAATATAATAATGATAAGTAAACTTGGAAAACCTGGATGTTTAGTTCAGGAAACCATCTGAGAGTCTGGATGTTTATCGGAATTTTATCCAAATTTCCTAAATGAGTCATCATTGACCTTGGTAGTTAACAATCACAACTCAGTGAACTTTGAGTATTTTTGTATATACTGAGCCCTATTTTAATAATTTTTGTAATTAGCATATAAGCACAACTGGAATTAATTTTCTAATTAAACAAATAGTTTGTTCTGGCTCATTGATGCTGCAGTGGCTTTTGAAAGTTGAAATAGAACTTTATCCCAGGAAATTTATCAGCTGAAGAGATGGTTTGGGTAACGCCACTAAGCTGTAGGATGACAAGAATCTACTAATACAGGGTGGTATAAGTTATTGCAGAGAAAGGCATTGTTGCTCTTTTCACATTTTTATTTTAGATTTAGCCCTACCAGGTCTACAACACCAGGCTGTGACCAATGGGATGGGGTGGAGTGGGTATGGATGCTTGCAAGATGTATAAAGTTCTGGTCTGGCAAAGCTCTTCAGCATGTGAGTAGTCTCTTTGATTGGGACTACTTCAAATGGACTACTTATAAGACCCTGGCTAGTGTTCCTGATCCACAGAGGCAGCTCTGGAGGACTCTAGTTCAATCCCTTGTGTCAACCAAGATGGCAGCCATCACATAAGTGGGGGCTCACCTGGGGTTCAGATTTCTATGGACCTCAGATGCTTGGGGCAAACTTTCTCTGGACAGAGGACATATGTAACCCATTGTTGAGCATGTGCCATGTGTCCGCCACTGTCCATTCCACAGAGGATGTGAGTCTGTTACAGAATCTGGCTCTCTAGTTCCAGCTCCAGCTGTAAAAGAGTCATGCTTTTAGCTCTGAAGATCCTGGTTCATTCCCTTGTGTGTTGGCTGTTACATATTCATAAGTCTACAGTTACACCTATACTTTTCTGGATTGGGGCCCACATGAGCATAAATTACTCTTTGACCTTAAACTCCTTTCTCTGATGCATTGAAGAAATTTTCTTTTTGCAAAGTAAAGAAGCATATTCACTTGCAAAGATGATCTTTCACTAAAGCTCACAAGCCTTCATCTAAGAGAGAGGATTATTTTAGCTCCTTTACAAGCCAGGCAGAAAGTCTTTTGCCAGTTTCACTTTGTATGAGAAAGTTTTCTCACAATTCTACTTCTCTTCTCTCTTTTTTTTATTTAAGAAGGCATGCCAGGATTTATGACTGAATAAGCCAAATATAGAACAGACTACTTACATAATATTGAACGTATGCTATAATGTCAGATGTGAGTTAATTTTAGAAAGAGTAATGGAGAGAACCAGACAAAGCAGATCATCGCTCAGCCCTGGATGTGATTAAGCAAACAGGAAGGATTCTATCCCACTCCACCCATGTATTCGGTATAAATTTCCTAACAGACCTATAGCAGAGGAATATAAAACTGACTGCCAAATTAATATAGACAAATGTTGGGTGGTCCTATTTTGCACAACTCATTCAGTGCTTTCATACAGTAAGGTTGGTTCTCATCCAAATGAAAGCCTGAAAAATAAATTCTTCATCCCTTTATGGAATCTAAAAAATAAAATTCAATTAAAAAATACTACAGCCCATTAATGGAACATTAAACTGAGATTAAAACTGGCAGAAATTGGGAAATGCTGAGTTATTGTAGATGTTCTAATGACAAGCCCTTAACTCTTCCCCCTCCTTAGCCACATAGGCAGAGATTATCCCCCAAAACTTTATTTTAAAAATGTGTTAACTTCATGACTGTAAAGAAATGCTTAAGCGTCAGATTGTGACTCATCCTTACTTCACTTCCTCCATACTGGTGAGCAATAACTGACATAAGCAGTCCCACTGAAGTTAATGGGACTGCTGAGGTTAATAACAGATCACCATTGTGCATGAGGAGTCACAATCAGGCCCTAAAATGCTAAGGATAGATTCTGACTCTCCTTACTCACATTGGGCCTGATCCAAAGCCCATTTCATTCCCTTCCCCCACCCCCCAAATACAGAATTTTACAAATCACGTCGATTGCTCTCTCAGTGCATGTTGTCTGTATAATGCAGAAATTGGATATGTTTGAATAAGTAAATATGAATTATATTTAGGAGTATTGTTGGAAAGAAAAATATTGTGGATCCATCTAACAAGAACATAATTAAATATCGTGTGAGAAACTGAAAACAGAAAACATGTTTAGTGACTCTCTGTAGGCAGGCTCAAGAAAAGAATAATCATGACCAGATGGATCAATCACTTTCCAAATTTCACTCAGTTCCGTTTGCAACCCATGTTGCAGAGTCAGAGCCTTTTGTTAAGATGACAATAGTTATCTAGCCCAGCATTAATCCCAGTTACTATCCCAGTCACTTTGAATACTAGTGGACCTCTAGCCACAGTATTCAAAGTGACTTGGCCATGGAGCATCGATGGTGGGGTCAGAGCTCAGCTGCGAGCAGAATTAATTCACTAATCTGAATTAATTGACATTTCATTAGTAGTTAGTGAATGCAAAAAGTCTGAAGAAAAAACAGGCAACACTGAAGATATTAATAAAAATCTGTACTTCCTCCAACGCCGATGTGGTATCTCCATCACTTTCTTTAAATATGGCAAAGAATCATTATGATTATTGAAAATTTGCTCCCATTTCCCAATAGACCAGATTCTGGACAGCACCCTAATAAGGCAAAGATGTTTACCATTTCTTATCCCCTTCCCATTGGGGAACGTAGTTCTTGCTCTGTCCCTCCTACCCTGCCTCACACCTCCATAGGTGCCTGAAAGGCAGCAGAGAAGGACTCCCCCTTTCTTTTCATACTGGCCAACAGACCTACCCAACACAGAGCAGGGACTATGCTGTACTCCCTTCGAGTGTGGTGCACTATGGGTTACCTGGGAGTCCCTAGAAGGATTCCTGGATGATTCAGACAATTCTTCCTAGAGATTCCAGCTGCTGCAGAGCCCCTCTGCTCCTTCTCTCATGCTTGTGAGTGCATTGGCCCAGTTCAGGATTCTTCCCCACAGTGTGTTCTCCAGTCTAGCCTAGTTGTAAACTTCCCAAGAGATTTCCACTACAACCCACTACACCGGTTGAGGCTTAACAGTCCTCTTATCTTACCGGCAACCGCTTGCACATCAGGGCAAATTCCACTGAATGTAATTTCCTTTTAAAAAATGAGGCCCTCCTTTCTTTTGGGATACATAAAATTGTAAGGCTCACAAAGTGGTAGTTCTCAATGTCAAGGAATTTTTCTTATATTTTAGACTTAATTTTCCCTTTACTTGTGTCATCCCATGGTTGCTAGTTATTCCATTTTATCCCCTCATGCCATCCTGTTCATATTTGGTATTCGTGCCCTTCAAATTATGTAGACTGTTAACATGTCCCATATGCCTTTCCCTTGGTGATCATTTAGGAGTAGGTTTGGCCACACCACATTGAGTAGTACCTTACCCTGAGCAATCCTGTTTCAATCAATGAGATTATTCATGGAGTAGGACAGAGAGAGAGAGATTAAGTAACTTAACATAAGGTTACATAGAAAGTCTGTGGAAGACCCAGGAAGACACAGATCTTTTGAGTCCCAGTCCAGTGTCTTAACCACAGAAGTATCCATCCTTTCTGTCTCATTGTTATTTCTTGAACTGAAATGGTTACATTTGCTTACTTTCACAATGATATTATTACAGAAAGTTATCCTATAGTATGTTGTACCTTAAATCTTGATCAGTTCTATGTTAATATTACTACTTCATGAAATTAATAATACTAATAATTTTAATATTACATATTTTTACACTGGTTATGCCCTCAAACTCTCAATCACTTGAAAATTTAGTGATTGAAATATTTCAAAAGTCTGATTCAGAAGTTATGTTGAAGACTATTCAAGTGTAAATATGGTGGAGTGATTCAAAATTATTGGAGCACTCCAAATGTTTAAGCATGTTTCAGATCATTATAAATCATTCTACACTGTATATTCAAAACCCCATTCATTTCAGACAGCAGCCCTCTGAAAAATGTTGAGTGCTTCTGTTCAACTCTACCATTTAGACCACTTAGTTTCGAATTATTTGTGAATTTAACAGCATTTTATATTGCAAATCTTGAACAACACTAAATGGACCTAAGATCAAAAGAGAGACTCAAATAATGCGGGTCATTTTGGTTTTCCTCTTCAGAAATTTTACTCCCCAAACAAGAGGTTTGGCAGTGGGATTACTAGGGATGAAAAGGTCATTCCTATTACTAGTTTGACTCCTAACAAGTCCCCACAAAATACTGACCTGACTGCAGGTATGTCAGATATTGGATTTGGGACGGTATCACTAGAATTACATCACTACCCTGGAACTTGTAACTTTGAGAGTAATGTCAATATGGGTGTGTGTTTGTCTCTATAATATATGTTGACCTGCTGATAATGACATTGATCACTTAAATATTGCTCTGAGCTGAGGCATATCCTGAAGTGAAATTGTTCAAAATAGCACGATACACCAGTTCCAAGACTAGGCGGGTAGTCAAGTGTTGAGAAAAAACAGCATTATGAAAACTTTCCCTCCACTTCAAAAACTAAACAGATTCTCCTGGCAGGAGGGAACTTATCTGAGGGGCTACCTGGTGTGTACATACCACCTGTGCTGCACAGAAACAACCTGCATGGGGGCTCCCTCCCTAGCGGTGCACAGCTGATAGGTGGAAGCTGTGCTGAATGGAGAGTTGTTAGAGGCTATTCATATCCTGTGCTTTTCTTCCCATAGACAGTGACACTTCATGGCTACACAAGAATACTTCAGCTATTGGAGTATCTCTGTGGATACTCGACGGTCTGGAGGGAGGATTCCATTTCCTTCTGCTGCCTGTCTGACAGCCCACAGTACTTGGGCTGAGCGCCAGGTTCCTGGATTTAATCCTATATGCCAGTCTAAATTGAAAGCTGCTAGTTTATCATTTTCCCAATTAAATTTACCCTACCCCCCCAAATTTGAAAAACAAAATTTCATCTGACCTTAATAGAACCCAAGTTCTTTGCTAACAATAGTTTACTTTTTCAATGATCTTCTTTGTGAATTGTTGTACTACATAGCTTAAATCTTTTTGGTTTTCAAACTGTATATGATGACATTGTTTGGGTTGTTTTAATATCCTTTCAATAATATTTTAGATATACCTTTTGAATGAAAGGATTCTGTTACGTTTTGACCCTTTTTGCCAGGATCCCTTGGGAAAGAAATGTGTGTCTGATAAATGTACTAAATTCCACATTTTGTGAAAAGATACCCACAGGAGTTGTCATGCATTAGCTGAGTATCCGAAGGGTTTATCTTGTTTGCTCATCTGTTCTTAATATAAAGAATCAAAAGAAGAATAACCGCGTGCTTTTGTGTATTGACCAGGTAGGGCAAAAATTAGTGAAATTAGCCTAAGACCATACACATACTGTCTCTCTGAAATCGAATCCTAAATCACCCCCATTCAAGCATTACACAACTGTGTTGCTGAGTCTTTGAAAAGTCTGAGGTCAATGAAGGTCTGACAATTTATATCACCTGAGGATCTACCCCATGCAGTCTTCATCAAGAAAAGCATGTGCAAAGCTTAGAATCTTTGCTATGGTCAAACAGCTGTGAAGCTACTTTATGTTTAGAAAAGCACTATATTGGAGTCCTAGGTGGCTGAATTAGGGGAAAATCCATCTGTCATCTTGAATATAGTGTGTGAGCTACCCCAGATATCATTACAAATGCCATGTCTTGTGCAGGTTGTGGGAGGAGAGACAGAAGAGAAAGGCAAAGGCAATATTGCTCTCCACAAAAAGACAACTTTGTCTCCTGAGATGGATTAGGTTCTGTTGGTGCTGAACTTGTGGATTATTTGTGGCTGGCACCCATACGAACCTAACTTTGTAGTAAGCTGAGCCCTGTGTAATGTCTGTGGAGACCAAAACAAACACAGTTTTGCCTTAGCATAATTTGTTTTGGTTCAATGAGGTTGCAGTCTACAAGTCTAATTTTAGGTTATCCAGATGGAAAAGTTACATGTCACAAACCAGAGGGAGCAGTTCTGTTTGACCTTTCATATTGAAAGAGTGAGGGGAATGTGCCCATGGGGATATGTGAACCTAAATTAAAAAAGTGAAATGGTCTAGTCTTCCAATTCTTTTGTCTGATCCCAAAGTGCAATAGCAATGAAGAAAAGCAATCTTTGTGTAGGGTAAGTTCAGGATAGAAGACTACTCAGAGAAAGCTCTGTGTGTGTATGTGGAATGCTGGTACGTAACAGACTAATTTGTAATGATGAATCAGCCAAGAAAGTGTGGTGATTAGTGATCTTGTTATCTTCGGGATGTCTTATTTTTGCATTTTTGTTGCTAGAGAAGAAAAGTGACAGAAAGCAATTTAACTTTGATTTTTTTCTCCATTCTATATTTAAGGGATCTGGAGAATAACAAAACTTTAATAAATAGCAGATAGATATAGATATATCTAAACAGATGAAAAAAAGAAAACTGAAATCTCATAACAAAGGGATGAACGAAATAATGGATAAATGACTTGTTTATATGCAGCAAAATAGAAGAGACCTTATATGGTCATTCATCAGCCCAGTAGGTTGTTTTTGATTAGCAACAATGCTGTCGGAACCTACTGCTAGTTATTTGATTAAGCAAAAAGTATCTAAAAAGTCACCAACAATAGACTGGACCTAATGTATTTCCATTAAAACCATAGTGCATACATTCAGCAGAGGTCTTAGTAAAGGATTGATCATATTTCATTGAAGTCAATGAGAGTTCCATCATTGACTTACATGGGAGTAAGATCAAGCCCTAATTGTCCAGTGCCAGGGATTTTTACCTCTTTACTTAATTGTATTAAAATGCTGAACACTTCACCGTGTGAAAGCAAAAATGATCAGATCTGCACACTGGGTATTCATATTAGTTGATAATACTTGAAAATTAATTAACTAAAGTGTCCTCTGTAGATTATCCCTACAATGTTGGTGCGTGGTTAGAAGGCAAAATTTTCCTTATACCGTAAATTAGGAAATGGCTTTAAAAGTCTGAACATAGCTGGAGCTTTCTAACTGGCTGTCAATGATGTCATGGCCATGTCAATAACACCCTGTAAGTACAGGGATCTGACTCTCTTTTTTTCTCTTTAGTTTGATTTATAAATTCCATTTCATAATAACAAAAAGACACTGAAAGGAAAGTTTTCAGCATTTTGCCTTAGAATACCACCCAAGGTATATAAGAATCATCTGGAAATGCACTGCCTGCCATATCTTATTGCTTAGATATTGGCTTGAAAAAGCTGCCTTAGTAGACGGGATGATATAAGTGCTCCATAGGAACGGACTCTGAAGGAAGGGGAAAATATAGCTATATGCTCAGCTTCCATAACAGCCGAATCCTGGCACAGTTCCAATTAAAGCTCAAACATATGGATACAGTGGAACAATAACCTCTATTTTTTAATGTTGATCACATCATCATGCACAAATAGTACTAACCCTGGGACAGGCTCATGAATCTACAGTGCACATTACCCCAAATGTTGGACATGTTCAGTGCCCAGTTGTGCCTTGTCTTAATTTATGAATATCCTCTTGAGTTTTCCCAGAATCTTCCTCATTTTTCCTTTAGAAAGTAAGTTGAGTTAGGTGAAGGATCTAACTCAGCCTTCTATCTATCTTAGGTACTTATTTGGCTCCACCACTGCAGTATCTGAGCCTGTCACCATCTTTAATGTATTTATGCTCACAACACCCAGGTACTATTAACCCCATTTTACAGATGGGTAACTGAGGCACAGTGACTTTCCCAAGGTCACACAGGAAGTCTGTGGCAGAACAGGGACTTTTGAACCAAGGTGTCTCAAGTATGAGGCTAGTACCCTAACCACTGGACAGTCCTGACTCTCCGAGGAACTTGATGCCCTCAAGTGATCAAGGCATGGCCTTAAGTGGCAGTGTTAACCTCTGAGGGCTGAAGTGTTCCAGTATTGGGCCAAGGGACAAAATAGAAGCATGTCGAGACAAAGGATGGAATAGAGAAGTGTCATCTTTGTGGTATCATTTTCCCCCACCTCCTCTCTTGTGAATGTTCCTCTCATGATGCAGTTTGGAATCTGGAGCCCAGAAAGGGGCGGACTGCTGAAAGGCAAGGCTTCTGAGGGGATTGCCACTCTGTGGCACTGTATACCACCAGCCCCACAGGAATTCAGTGGGCTTTGGAAAAATTCCAATTGACTAGAATGGTACAGGATCAGGACCTTAATTCTGACCCTGCTGTATGAGTTTATCATAGGACTGGAAGGGACCTTGAGAAGTCATCTAGTCCAGGCCCCTGCACTCATGGCAGGACTAAGTATTATCTAGACCATGCCTTTACATGCTTTCTTCTTCAATGAAGTGTGCAACCAGCATGGGAGAATGTGAGGGGGAGCCTGCTACATTTGCGTGGGGATGGACGGATCAAACCACATTTTTTCCCAGTGGAAGAATGCAAAGGAAACTCCATAAGTGCAATGATTTTCGTGAGCCTTTATGTAATAGCCTGTGTAGTGGACAGTTTGACACTTTTTCCCTTAATCTTTCTTCATCTGTCCACTCTTTTCCCTCATTCAAACTTCCTGCCACCTCACTTCATTTTGTTTTTTCTCCCTCCACATGTACAAACGCCCATAATCTTCCTCTTGCAGCCACACATACCAGCTTCACAGTTAGCACTTTTTGAAGGAATTGAAGAGTAGGGAGGGCAGCATCCTGCCTCAGCTACCTCTGCTTCTAACACAACCTGCCTTGAAACCAAGTCAGCATCCATCCGCCAGCAGAAGAGGCATCTTATATGACTTTGGGCACACATGTCAAAGGCTTGCTGTCCCTGATCTGCAGTATTGGCACTAAAGTGATATTTTGTCACAGTTCTATGTTCCTCTTAGTATGACAAGTCTCCATGCATAATGTTCTAGTTTTTTCTCTATATCGCTGTGCTCTTTTCTTCCATGTCTGTAGCTATCTAGTACATTGGATATCCATTTTTTCCTGTTAAGATTCCATGTTACCCTTCACTTTGTGATCCCCTGTAGTGAACAGTGCGTGAGTAGGATCTTTCTCCCGTCTTTGTCTCACTGAGCTGATCACAGAGGATTATGATTCCAGAAGGACTTTTCTATTTATGTGTTTCTTGCAAACCCCATAGGGAGAATATATGTATGGGCCATATGCACCTCTAGTGAACAATTCTGATAATAAATTCCCTTGCTCATTTGTCAACTATAGTATTAGCAGGTTAATTAATACATGTATATTCAAATTACTTAAACAATATCTAAATGATGGAGAGAAACCTAGACATGCTTTGTAATTTTTTTTTAAGATGCACTATTACTTGTTTCAAGCAAAGTTGGTGACATTCCAGTGTTTTTCTGATAAGCATATTAACCAAAGACCAAAGACCATGGGAACAAAAAGAAAATGGCATTGTAGACTATGCAAGAAAGCTATTTGTTTTCATTCCTTTGCAAGATGAGTGGTATTGCAGGATGATATAGACCAGAACTCATTGTTAATGCATTTTTGTTCAGAAGTTCTCAGAATGAAATGGGTCTCTGGAAATTTAGCTTTCAGACAAGGTCAAGGGCAACAAAGTGCTTCTGGCCACTGTCCTTCAGCCTAGCAGACTAGTCCATATTTTTCTCATATGCTAGCTGGGAATATGAAAAAAAAAAATAGCTTCAGCACCACATTTAAATTTGCTGTAAGAAAGTGAATGATTGCAAGTTATATGACATCGGTTAAAAGGGATACAGTCAATTTGAAATCTAGTCCATTTCAGAAGCTGAGTTAAAAGAAGCTGCAGGTATTACATCTTCCCCTTAGTCCCTCTGCCAAGTTTGTTGTTGTATATGCTCTTTCCTATATTTTTTTCTAAAGTTTTTCTCTCCCTGTTGCTGTGTGAAAACCCACCCCAAAAAGGAAAACTAACTGAGGCATCATCCTGCCACCCCATTGGTATAATAGAAGAGTTTTGAATTCAGCCACTTTGTTAGATATAAAGAATACAGCATATGTTTTCCAAAATTACAGTACTTGCTCTCTGAGAATAGAATATTTTTGACATCTTACAAGTAACTTGGTTAATTAGTTAAAATTAATTTTAAAATTAATCATTTAAGAAATTTGGTTTCAAATCTTTTGTATCCTAAGGCTCTTAATAACAGAATATCGCAGACCATTGAAACATCTATAGTTCCTTATTGAAATCTTGTACATAGACTACATTTGAAGAATGTTTTTTAGGATACTTAGTAACTTCATTACTGTCATTCTTCATAAGTGGAAGTTTCTTCTTCAACTGATGCTGGCAGATATTGTTCTTCTATAGAGGATGCCATGAAGAATTGCCCTCTTTCAAAATGACTGCCATTTCCTTTATTTTCAATGGGACAGTCTACAGCACTACTTAGCAAAGATGACCATTTTCAATATGGCTTCTCACTAATACCAATGCAAATAAAGCCAATTGCCCTCAGGAAAGATGGGAGTCCTTAGCAGTTTATGTAGTCTTAATTCGAACCTGTAGTGACACCCTGAGGACAAGAAAAATGGGGGGGAAATGCAATGTGTGTTTATATTAAGCTGCAGTTTTAATCAGGGGCTACAAACATAGTATGCATGAATCATAATTGTATGGTTATTGCATAGCATCACTACTGGGTAGAATAAAATTGTTTGGGGGGCTTTTAAAGTGTATTTTCATTTGTTTTTGTTGTTTTTTTTAATTGAACCTTAACTCTGATTTTCATGGATTGATTATGCTTGTTTGGGGGATGATTACAATATCTGTGTGATGTTTTAAACTATTAATTACTGAGATGTACTCCAGTTTAAGATAGCTTTTATCTGAGAATTAAATATACTACTCCATGATTTGCAGCAGACCATTCTGAAAATTCAGGTCAGGTGTTGACTAATTCAGTCATTCAAGACCCAAGAGAGATGTTGTAAAAACGTGAAGGAAGTGTGGTCTGGTGGAGAGGGCACTGGACTATGAGTCAGAAGACCTGGGTATTATTATCAGCTGCGTGATCTTGGGCAAGCCTTTTCTTGTCTCTGTGCATGTTTTCCCTCCCACCTTTTGTCTGTCTTGTTTATTAAATTGTAAGCACTTTGTCCCAGTTTTTGAAAGGTATTTAGGTAGGTATCTAGGGGCCTAAATCTCATTTTCAAAAGAAATTTAGGCACATAGGGGCCAAAATTGCATTGACAGTTGATGGGATTTAGTATCCCAAGAACTTTTCAAAATGAGATAGGCTCCTAAATCAGTTAAGCATCACAATACTGAGCACAGCAACACCTAAACACCTTCACAAATCTGAGGCTTTGGGTCGGGGCAGTCTTTCATTATGTGTTTGTGCATTGCCTAGCATTATGAAGCTCCTAACTCAACTGGAGCTCTAAGCACTACCATAATATAAGTAATTAAGAATAATTATAGATCCATACCCAGGCCATTATTTGCTTACAGCACAAATAGCAGCTGAATCCACACACAAGTAACATAGTGAGAAACAGGCAAAAGCCTTTATTTTCCCTTCCTCAATAGAGAAGAAAATGTAGGCCAGATGTGGCAAGCAGTATTTACACTGTCTAATATGACTTGCACTTTCTATGAGTGTCTTGGCTACATAGATATTTATTATGGTTCTAGCGTAACAAGTAGGTTACCTAAAAAGGAGCTATCTCCATTGGCTTGGGAATGTGACCTTCTCTCATAAATTGTTTGAGAGAATCAATAGAACTAAACAGGCTTTATGGAAACCAGCAAAGACCATATGCTGGTCATGTGCTTCAGTTAAAAAAGTAAATCTGTTAGACAGAAGTGGGAACACTTTATATTAAATGCACGCCAGTATCCAAATAAATCTTAGAGAGCTCAATGCTAGAATCAGGCTGGCATAGTATATTAACTTAATCACTGAAAAATGACTCTTGGTGTAGTCAATGTTTTCAAGGGGAGACTTTACAAAGTATGGGTGGATACCTTCCAAAAAAGCATCCTTCTTACACAAGGAATATATATGTAAAAGACTACTTTTTCTTGGATGTCACTGGAATCCATCAGTTCTAAGTCAAACATCCCATACTGGCTTAGAGTTAGATTGTTAGTTAGCATTTCTCCATGAGAGAGGCAAGGTGGGTGAGAAAATATTTTTTATTGGACCAAATTCTGTTGGTGAAAGAGGCAAGATTTCAAGCTACACAGAGCTCTTCTTCAGATATGTGTAGCTTGAAAGCTTGTCTCTCTCACCAGCAGAAGTTGGTCCAATAAAAGTTATTCCCTCACCCACCTTGTCTCTCTGACATCCTAGGACCAACACGGCTACAACATTGCAAACACGTATTTTTTCCATAGCAGATGAATATAACATGCTTTCTGCATAAGCTGAGGACCATAGAGTGGGATTCCCTGCAATAAGACATCTTTGCCAAAAGTAGAGTGCAGATATATTTTCCAGCATGGAAAGAGGAAGTTGATCAGATTGTCTTATTGTTTCCTTGTACTCAATATGGTGGATTGTATATTTTGAAGTATTTTGACTCTCTTGTAGTATAAACAAGTATTAAGTTTCCTATGGTATATTTTACGACATGATCAGCATGAAACAGTCATGGAGGAAAATGCACAAAATGAAAGGTATTTATGTCAAGGAAGAGGGGACTAAACATTCAAAAGTTTTTTTGAATGCTCAAGTTGTGGCTAGATTTTCAGAGGCTGGTTGGTCAGTGCTTTCTGAAAATTAGGTCCCTTTAAAGCCCTTCATGTTTGGCCACCCCAAATCACCAGTCAGCTTTGGAAAAATCTATGCCAAAGTGTATTTCTTCAGCTATACCATCTTGGATTGTGGTTTTATTAGATCAAGCAGTTAAGCAGGTTCATGCATGATCATGTGTGTGACTGCTGCAAGAGTGAAGAAGTGGAACTGGTGATCAGTTCTGAACAAATCCTACACCATGATGTTGAGAAAAGCTCTGCTGGATAAAAGAGAGATTATTTAAGGTCTTGTCTAACTTGCAGTCCAGTGGCACTTTATATAGAGAATAGCTATTATTCCTGGTCGTTTGGCTGAATTTCAGAGCGTTATGTACATTTTGTAATGCCTAAATTCCCTGTAGTTTCTCTTTGGTAAAAGTAAAATTATTTGCACCTTTACTGTAATTCTTGCTGCGTATGCTGCCATAAAATAGCTGCTGAATTCTACCCTTGAGGTGACTGCACTTTGGAGATTGTCAAGTGTTTCTGGCATGCAGCACTTGTAATGCGCTTTGTAATCCTGTGTGGTTGAAAGGTGCCATATAATTGTAAAATTTCATTTCCTTTCAATTACTAGCTGATTACATTTGATGAGCTCCAACATTGTTTCCTCCATGCAGATTACGAGTCAACACAGTCAATGAGCTGTGAAATTCTCTCACATACTGAAACAATAGACAATGATTAAAGAACAGCTAATCTGTTCATTACAAACGAATCCCACTGATCATTAGAAAGTGAGGGAATGGCATAGCTTCCTATTGCCCATAGATTTGCCAAGAATAGATTGATGGTTACAGGTAAATGTGATCACTGCTTGTTGATATTGTCCCAAAAGGAAATTGCAAAAACTAACAAATAACATGAATGAAGAAGTTAAAAAACACATGTGTTTTGAGGAGGTATATTGTAATGTAGAACAAGACACAAAGTGTCCATTGCAACATTTATGTAGGAAGGTCTAGCTGGAAGAAGAAGGGTACTGCCTCTCTAAATGGGTGGAGAAAAAGGGGAAAGTTTACAGGAATGGACAGAAAGGGCAGGAATTGGAAGCAGTTGGGGCCAGGTCATGAGAAGTCGCTGCACTGCCATTCCTGCTAACTAGAAGAGTGGAAACAGAGTGGCGGTATTTATACCCCATGCAGCCCTGGAAAGGCCCTCTTTTACCAGGATCATGCTGGCAGCACCCATGAACATGGCAGCAGAACCAGGTCCCCTCTTGATCTGCTGTAGGCATTATGCTAGTTGCTCTTTTCCTTGGGAGGCTGGGGAGGAATATTTCCCTCATTGCCAGAATGGCTGAGGTAGGATGGGTTTTTCCCCTTCCCCACAGCAGGAGTAGAGGGGGGTTAGGTTATAACATTGCAATTTAGTACATAACACTTTTGGCAGCTGTCCAGTGCAGGTATTCAGTATGGAAAGGTTATGGTTAATAGATTTGAAGGAAAGCATGCCTTAAAGGAGCTGAGGAAGGAGGGTTTGGGGATCTTACATCTCATACAATGGAGAGCCAACCCCCACCTTTTCCTAACCCTCTTTAAGGGAGCTGAAGAAGCTGGCTTGCTGCTCTTACATCTGGAACATTAGGAAGTTGATCCCCATCTCTTTATAGCCCCCTTTCACCTCATACAAGGGAAGAGTGGCAGGGTCCCAAAAGTCGGATATCTGGGACCTGGTTGGGGATTGTGTGGAAATGATTAAGGAAAAGATCATGACCTGCACTGTACAACTTGTTGCCAGGAGCTCCCTGAATAAAGTTGCAGCCTACCACATCCATTGTCACCTTTCTTTCTTCTAGCATGGTCAAACAATGTGATCTCTACCACAGATGACATTTACTGTGTGTATGTTCGGTGGCATGGATACGTTTAATGTGAATATTTATAACTTACAACATTCATAGATGATAAAGATTATGCCCAAGTATATTATTGTGGTACCCAGACTTTGCCAGTATTGCAGCGACCTGGTAAGTGTACATCAGTCAACACACTTATGAGGCACACAGGCTGCTAGGCAGTCTGAGAGCCAGAAACCCAGAAGGAGCTGTGGTATTTGTCCAGCAACCTAATGAAAGATCTACTTTTGGATTCATTACACACACAGTCCTGTGTCTTCTCCACCATGAGAGAACACAGTCATGATATAACCTGCAGGGGAATGAGAAGATATTTACAGTGAGCAGCTGATTCTTGGTCAGCTAACCCCACTTCTTTTTCTTCCTGGGAATAAGGGTGCAAAGATGGTTTTGTAGTTCAGCCTGGGACTCTTTCAGAAGATCTGGGTTAAGTGCCCATCTTTGCCCCAGATTTCCTGTGTGATGTTAAGTAAGCCACTTAATCTCTCTGTGTCATGGTTCTCTCCTCTCTTAAAGGGGGTGATAATTCCTTTTTCCTACTCCTTGTCTGTTTCAACTATTTAGATAGCAAACTGTTCAGGGTAGTCACTGTTTCTACAGTGACTAATGCCAGGGGGTGGTAATGTGTGTCAGCTCCTTTTGTTGTTACTGTAATATAAATACTAAGGCATCTGCAGAGTACTGCACTATTTTTGTCCACCAGTGCCTCTGAGGGATAAAGTCAGGCCATCTGTGTTTGTAGAAGAAAAAGTACAACAAATTGGTAAGATCATAAGTGTCCTGGTGGGTTATGGTGTTGCTAAGGTTATTATTTATTTTTCATTTAATAGGATTTTTAATGATCTAGTTTTCCAATTAACAGGCCAAGTATGAGAGATGGTTTCATGGTTCATGTCCTATTGAATCACCATCTCCAGTGCAGTAAAGGCAAAGGGCATACTCTGCTTTCAACTTGTTAAATGCGAGAGGGAGATGAAAATAGTGAAAAACATACTATAATGGACATAATCTGTCAGAAGAAGGAGAGTCAATGTGTCATCATCCCCACTACTTCCTATCTGGAGGAAGCCTATTCACAGGAACACTATGTTCAGGGGTGTGTGGTGGGACAGAGAAGGGGTACAGCTGGAGGACAACTGCTGTACTCAGCACCCCTACCTCACAACTACTGCCCAGTAAAACTGAACAGATGTGCTTACTGGAATGGACAGTGATCTTTTCAGGATGAATTCCTGTAGGTTTCTGCTATTCATATTCAATCTCTTCTGATGGGGGTTGCAGTGAAGGCCTGGCAAAGGGAGAGACATTGGCAGCATTACCCCAACACCCTGCCCCACGGCTGTGAGGGTGGATTTCACCACCTCAGTCACACCACTCTCCACCCATATGAAGCCCAAATACCGGTGATGTATATGGGCTGAATGAATTTCACCCAAAGTGACTTACTGGTTCAGAACCTCAAGTGTGTAATCCATCACAGCAGCACTGGAGCAATGCGAGTTTACAGCAGCTAAGGATCTGGCACTTGTTTTTTGTTTTTTTTTATTCAGCCAATTGATCTATGGCTGGATGATCTTGAATTAATTCGGCAAATAATAGGGAAATTGGGGGAAAGCTTTAGCACAAAGTTCTTCAGCAAACCACGAAATTCATTTCTATAACTGGGTGCCTCGCTAGAGGAAGCAAAGTGTTTCACTTTCCATTTTCACAAAAGGTTCAGGCCCCAATTTAGAAAAACACTTATACATGTATTTAAGTCCATTCCTGTTCAGCATAGCATGTAAACAGGTACTTAAGTCCCCATGAAGCTTATGCTTAAAGTTAAGCATGTACTTAATGATCTCAATGAACTAACATTTTACATGAGATTTTTGAATAGTTTTGTTTCATGTTTGAACTTCAAAGCCCTACTTTTGAGGGCGGGTTAATGAAAGTTAGCACCACTCTACTTTCCCAGCTGCCAATGAATTTCCAAGAACTCAGACTTGAATAGTGTTGCTATTCATGTATCTATATATTCTTTTTAATAGACTACAAGTTAAGTAACGTACTATTTTTTGCTATAAACAGTCTAACACAGCTAATTTCTGTAATTTCTACCTATGGTTTTCCTCTTAAAGGTAATTTGTTTCCTTTCAAGTAATTATGAACAGTACATTCTTATTCACATTAAGCCAACGAAAAGACTGATAACTAACTAGTTTGATTCCACTCTTATCAACATTTTATGGAAATTTGGAGAGAAAACATCACACTGGGGCCTTTAGAGTTACTTTAAGTTGTTTTGAATAAATAACTGAGCCTCTTATTGCTGTTATGATTTGAACAGTTAGACAAAATCCACTGCAATATGTGATGCATCCATTTTTATGCCAAGGTCCTGTCTGTTCCATATATTCTTATAGTGTTTAATGATATTTTTGCAGAGGTAAGTGAATAATATTTTGGAGATCTGCTTAAAACCTTTAATAAATCAGAATAGTATTATTTGAACAAATACTTGAGCGGGATCTGGTGTTTGGTGAAATATATTTTAATTAGATGTACCAAACATTATTCATTCACCATCAATTCATTTAGCAGGTTCATTTTTTACTGCCTTTTCCATTTTGCATATTGGAAATGTATTCCTTTACCAAGTGCATTCCATTTTTGGAAACACAGTGAGGAACTATATGAGCTTTGAGTGAACAAGAACTTCAGAACTCCTTAGCCACTTAATATGGCCCCAATCTTGTGCAGTGTTTTTCGTGTGGGTGCAGGGGTCTGTCGCATCACAGCAACTGACCGGATCAAGGTCTAAATTACTATGCAGAATTCTGTCTCTTTTGAAATGGTATGTAAAAAAGCATTAACCAATAAAGTTGGTTGGGGATTTTTCAACAAAACATTTTTTTGTGTGTGTTAGAAAATGCCGATTTGTTGAAATCAAAACTTGTTGAGGAAACATCAGTTTTGATTAAAATTTTGTTGGGAAGGTTTCTACAGGTCCAGGGTGGACTTTCTGGTGAGTGCAGCCCAGACTAGCCAAATGGCTTTTGGTTAGGACACTCACAGATCCCGCTTCAAGTTTCTTCTCTACCTGAGTTGAAGTCAGTCATTCTGTGGCCCAATGACTAGTTTATTGTTTATACAAGGTGGATCAGCTCTAATTGGAGAGACTGACTCTATAACCTAGTAGTTCAGGCACTCATCTGGGGCATAGAAGACCCAGATTCAAGTCCCCACCCCAAGTGAGGCAGAGTAGGAACGTTAACATGGATCTTCCATACCCCAGGGGAGTGCCCTCACCTACTGGCTACTCTCTGGTGTGTTATTTCATGAAAGGGGCCCAGTTTCCTTCTCCATCAAAAGGAAAACAACTTTCAAAAACTTGACATTTTTTGTAAAGCAGAAATGTTGTTTCTGGGCTAGCAAATCTGTGGCAAATCTGGAAATGTAACCCAGACAGAGTCTGACTCCCAATCTTCTCACCTAACCACTAGGCCACACACTTTTCTATTGTAATACTTTGCATATACATAGAGTATTTTCTATCAGAAGATGTCAACACACCTTAGAAACATTGAAAAATTAAGTGCAAAACTCCCATTGTATTCACTAGGGGTGGGATTTTACCATAGGAGACTGGCACATAGTTGTAGATCCCATACTGCAAACTCTTCCCTGCATGAGCATTCTCTCCTATTGGCTTCAGTGACCTCTATGTGACTTTCCCAAAGTCAGACAGAGTGACTGTGACAGAGCTGAGAGTCAAATGTAGATCTTCAGACACCCAATTCTGTAACTTAAAGCAAGGCCATGAAGCTTTGCTTTTATATCATATATTTATTTAGATACGTATTCTTATACTTCCTTCTTGTTTTAAAATTCTACTGCAATATACTACTTTTGTGTATCTGTGATGAAGAACAGGCTACAAGTTCAAACACTGGCCATCCTGAATGATGTTGCAGGTAGAAGGAAGGTAATTAGAATTAAAACACACAGAGAGAGAGATGCATAAACATATTGTCCTTGTCAATAAATTACCAACCGGAATGACTAAACAAGAAAATACACCATATACCTATTTTCCTGTTCTATGATAAGCAATATGGTGGGAATAATTCTCTGGTACTCAAGCTACATTCTGTGTTAGTGGGATGGTAATGGGTCACACATGAGTGATTTCACAGAATAAAGAATAAGATTAGATTACTCACTCTTCTTAATAAAGTAACCGTATTTTAGATGAGAACGATTTGTTCATTAATCAAGATTATTTATGTAGTGCCAAGCAGCCTCTTCTTTTTAAATATACCACATTGAAAATACTTCAGCTTACACACAAACCTTCTGAGCAAGTGAGTGCATAAGTGAGCTCCTGTGTAAGATTTCTTTATCTGTTACTAGAAATATTCCAGCATTGTGTGTTAACCTGAAGCCAAACCTAGCCTTATGTTTACCTCTTTTAACGTAAAACAGGGCCTAAGATATTTCCCCTGAAAAATCTGTCAGTAAAAAAGAGGAGAGGAAAACATTCTGGAGCACAGTAAATGAATGATGTGGCTGAGACACTGAGCTAAGATTCAGAAAATCTGGGTTCTGACCCCGGCACTTTGTGTGATTTTGGGCAGGCTGTGGCCAGATTGTGAACGCTTTAATCATATTGGTAGAGCAATTATACTTTGCATTCTCCTATCTGAATAAAAGGGATAATACCTCCTAATGTTATGACGATTAATTAATTAATGTATACAGTGCTCAGATGTGAGGGTGAAGAGCATAACAGAAAAGCTTACAGAATGTTATATAAAACAACGAGAAGTACCATTTCTTTGCAAAAATAATGGTTGCATATTTATTGCCTTTCAATGACTCCCATAAAAATGTGTTCAGATTACTAGTATAAATTGAAAAGACAAGGGCCAGATTCGCTACTGCACTCAGTTTCCACTAGGCACAACAAAGTTGGAGCAATCACAGATCTAATTACAAGTCCCTGATTCTTTGCCCCAGCCATGGCCCTGTTGCACATTAGCGCAGCCTGGTTGCTGGTCTAACTTGCTTCAGTTGGCAACTGTCTAACTGAGCATAGCTGAAATGTAATGTACTCCAGATACTTCTGCTCCCTGCACAATGGTGCACCTGCTGTGTACTCCCTATGCTAGGAATGTCCCTAGCAAGGAAGGTAGGGCTGGATTAGATCTCCTCTGCATCACAAGAGTAACCCAGAGAATCTGAGATGTGTTTTCTAATACCCATCTGCAAGCTCAGCCTGGGATCTGAAGTCAAGCTGTGTTCATTTTGGCTCGGTTATCATCACCAATCATACAGATTCTGCAACTGGAACATAGTGAACAAGTCTGTTGGTGATGCAGGAGTCAAAATAGTCCAGCTCATTTCCTTTTAGCTACATTGGCTCTGCAGAGCTAAGTAAGTTAATCTGTTTGTTCATGTCTGAATATTGGTGACATAATATGCTGGAAAAAATCTGGTATCTGAAGTCAGTTCAGAGGTGTCCATCAATGGAAATCCCAGCTTCTTCCATTTGGTCAAAATCTACCAAGGCTTGTCTCATAATAAATTCAGTGTATATGTTAAAAAGGTTTGGGGACAAAATACACACTTGTCTCACACCCTCCCCAGTGGAAAACCATTCACTATCGCCTTCTGCTATTCAGTCTATTGTTATCTCTGAAGAGCTAGGAGCTGTGAAAAATAGTAATAGTAAAAATATTACAACTTCTTTTTATTATTAAAGTAAGCAGCAATGCCTGTGAGTACCCAAGGGGAAGAGATCTGTTCATTACAACTTTTACTTAATAACTTTTTCAGACCATAACTACATTTAATAATTGTAGATGAAATGCTGGCTTTACATTTAAAAAAAAAATGTTGACAGAATATTTTTTTCCACATAGGGAACCGGCTTGCTTACATAATTCTAAATGTATGTAACAGTCCTCTCCCAATCAAAGTTTTGGAGTAGTAACACAGCAGCAATGGTTTACATCATATGCCATAGGGTACTATCAGTTCTTTATCTCAGGACATAATTGAGATGGTCTACAATTTTAAAAAGGATGCAATCTCTGAAGACACTAAATTAACCTCTGCCAGTATTGACATGTAAGTATCTGCCTGAAGATCTAGGTTTGTCAACAGCTTTGTCATCTCCCCTTAAAAGTTATTTGTTTGCAGTGTAGCCAGTCCGCCTCCTGTCCCTATTAAACTCATGGTAGATTGATGAGAGCTTAATTTCCAACCAGAAAGAGAGGTTTAGCTATTATTCCTAATTTGGGTCAGATCTGTAAGTGACGTTCCAACCAGACTGATATTTCTAGAGGATTTCTTCAGGGATGGCCTTATCAGTCAACTCTTCACTTTTATTTACTTTAGCAGTTGCTTTAAAAAATTCATTCCAACATCTGACTAAAGTCAAGAGAGAGGAGTAAATGTATCTGCTCTATCTCATTAGTTAACAGAGACATACAATGATTTGATATCATTTTCTTTATGTCAGACACTCTGTTATAATTAAGCACAGACCATCATCAATTTTCTGCCAAAGCGACCTGAAAGGTTGAAAGGTCTTTTGTGTTTAATAAAATCCAATCCAATTAAGATGAACATTTTGGGCTAAATATTCTGCTGTTGTAAATAGGCCTAGCGGCCATTGAAGTCAATGGAACTTCAGATATTTACATCAGCAGAGAATTTGCCCTATTATGTGTATACCATTTATATTTTAATGACAAAAGCGGCAACTCAGGACTTGCTCCTCAATTACTGCTTTAATGCCACTAGTGAGAGCCAAGGAACTTCTGATGTAACTCATTTAATAAATGAGTGGCATTGCTGTCTTAAAGGAAATAAAATATCCTGACTTTGACCAAAGTCACAAATATGTCCTGAGAATAGCAGACAGGGTATATTCCCACAGTGAGTTAGATAGGCTGGCGCATGACTGAAACACACCATGAAAGAAACAGCCAATGTTATAAATTACAAGTTTTAAAATCGTATTGTGGAATGTCAAAGGGTGTTTGTTTGTGTAGGCCCTGAGTCAGCAAAGCACTTAAGCAAGTGCTTAAGTCTCATAAAAGTCAATGAGATTTAAATATGTGTTTTGCTACATAAGGAAGCTTTGCTGAATTAGAGCCTTAATGTCTAGTGTAACAGGGTATCTGAGAGATGGGACAAAGATTTTCCAAAGTGATTAATAATTTGTTTGGTTCCCAATTTGAGATGCCTTAAAAGATGTTCAGAGTATGGGTGTTCAACACCTTTAAGGTGTCACAAGTTGCTCACCCAGAATTTGAGCTACCTAAAATTACTAGTCACTTTCGTATACACACACACACTTAATCTTTATTTGTGCCTGTTCTTTCCCATTGGTCTTTCTTATCATGCTGTAGCTTTTATTAACCACTTAGAAATATGACTGATATACATGTGAATGTTAAGACTTTATCTGCTCATTTCCCTCTACCACTAGTGAGCATTATTTTAGATGAAAATGTTATGGCTGCATGTCTTCACTTTCTCTTTGATTGTCAAACCATCCGAGCTTTTGGCTGGCATTGTCTTTGCCTGGCCTGTCTAGGCCATCTCAAAAAAAAAAAAAGGAGCTGTTGGATGCATGAAAGTTTTCACCCTGGTAACAAGACTTAAGCAAGGAAAGTTGGCTCCGTCCTCACTTTCTGGAGAAACTGCTTATATTTCTGTCTCAAATTCTTGGGACTCAGTGCCAGCAGCTCAATGGCATTTTCCCTTGGGGCAGCATTTATCTTGGGATAACTTGAGATTCTAAGTCTATCATCTGTTTTTTCTGTGGACAAAGTAAACAAATAAATCTTCCTGCTGCTCAGGGTGGGATGTGCAGGCTGCATGTCTGTGGTATGGAGGGAGTGGAGCTGTGATGTGGGAAGCGGGGATGATACACACACCTGGGGGTATGCAGAAGGAACAGCCCTGCACTCCTCTGAATGCAGGGACTGGGACTGGGATAGATCCTTGCCAAGAAAATGTAAGAAGGGAAGGCTCCTAGCATGCTGCTCCCAACAGTCCATGTGTCATTCACAGCATTTTAATCAATTTGCAGGGCATCTGGAGTTTGAGATAAGTTGCTGATGTTGTTTAAATAAAAATAAATGAATAATTTGGTCCTAAATAGACACTTCCACAGAGTATGTCCCTCTTGCTTCTCACATTTTCAGGTTGGCAACTTGTGACAGGACCGACCATTCCAGCTCCAACATGCCTCATGCAACGTGTGGATCTGGTTGAAAAATGAAAGTTTTTGTGAATTTAAAAATAAGTTGCAAATGTTTTGAAACTTCTTGCAAAACTGTTGAAAATTTGCAACCAGCTCTCACAACACATATCTATTCACCTGACATCCATTATATTAAACACGTCCAAAGTTTACATCAGCATAAAGTGATTCAGAAAAGCAGATGACACAACCCCTCGAAAATGCGCACTTCACTTAGGTGGCCCCATAACCATTGGGGAGAGTTGTTGATCATTGTGTGGTGAAGGAGCTGCACTTCCTTATCCCAAATATTATATATTCCTTCCACATGGTAAAGCATGACATGTAAGTCCTTGAAATGACTGTGTATGACACACTTAGTGTGCCTTGTATTCCAGTATTACAAAGGAATATGTGTTTCTCTGAGAGCTATTTATAGACTTTTCTATGATGCTCATCACTTGAGCATTTCACAGTCATATGGGAATTTATTCTCACAGTGGGCTGGATCCTACTCTTGTTCAATGTAATGGGAAAACTCTCATTGCTTTCACCAATGCAGGATCAAACCCAATATTCCTATGAGGTAGGGAGTTTATTATCCTCAAAGGAAACTGAGGCAGAGAGATTAACTGGCTGGATCCAGGCCACACTCCAAGTCTGTGTGTAAGGATCAGAACCCAGATTTCCTTAGCCCCAGTCCATTACCTTAACTAGAAGATCATCCTTCCTTTAAGAGTCAAGTTCTGCTTTTGCACCAGATCTAACATCCCTTTTCCAGTACATATCCTCAGATCTGCATGAATAGGAAAGAGCCCATGAATCCTAATCTAGGCCAATAAATTTGCAATAAGGTTTAATCATGGGGAAACTGGGTTCACTTACATCCTTTCAATTTCCAGAAGCAACAACTCCATACAAAAGAAAAAATATATATAAAAGTTTTAGTTATAAATGGACAAGGCAGAATCAAGTCTTATTTTAGTAGTGACATGGCATAGTTAATTACCAATCCCAAAAGCAGTTCCATCTGATATAGTATATAAGGTGGAAATCCCCAAGCTGTAAGAATTATTGCTCCCACTGGAATGATTTCAAAACACAAGATAATATTAGTTTTCATTTCTGTTCCCATCCCTTCTGCCTAGTCACAAGAGCCAAACAATGTATCATACACAAAACACTGAATAGATATTAAGGTTGTGACACAAATAGACAAAAGCAAGCATATGCACAGTTAAGTGGGAAACATACCATGTTCACCAGTACAATAGCACAATAAGTGAGCTGCTTTAGAAAGCAACTGTAGTGATTCCATTTTTCTTTTCCTTCAGTACTTCTTTCAGAGTAGCAGCCGTGTTAGTCTGTATCCGCAAAAAGAACAGGAGTACTTGTGGCACCTTAGAGACTAACAAATTTATTAGAGCATAAGCTTTCATGGGCTACAACCCACTTCTTCGGATGCATATAGAGTGAAACATATATTGAGGAGATATATATACACACATTCAGAGAGCATGAACAGGTGGGAGTTGTCTTACCAACTCTGAGGGGCCAATTAAGTAAGAGAAAAAAAACTTTTGAAGTGATAATCAAGATAGCTCAGTACAGACAGTTTGATAAGAAGCAAGTGTGAAAATACTTACAAGGGGAGATAGATTCAATGTTTGTAATGGCTCAGCCATTCCCAGTCCTTATTTAATCCTGAGTTGATTGTGTCTAGTTTGCATATCAATTCCAGCTCAGCAGTCTCTCGTTGGAGTCTGTTTTTGAAGTTTTTCTGTTTTAAGATAGCCACCCGCAGGTCTGTCATAGAATGGCCAGACAGGTTAAAGTGTTCTCCCACTGGTTTTTGAGTATTATGATTCCTGATGTCAGATTTGTGTCCATTAATTCTTTTGCGTAGAGACTGTCTGGTTTGGCCAATGTACATGGCAGAGGGGCATTGCTGGCACATGATGGCATATATCACATTGGTAGATGTGCAGGTGAACGAGCCCCTGATGGTATGGCTGATGTGATTAGGCCCTATGATGATGTCACTTGAATAGATATGTGGACAGAGTTGGCATCGGGCTTTGTTACAAGGACAGGTTCCTGGGTCAGTGTTTTTGTTCAGTGATGTGTGGTTGCTGGTGAGTATTTGCTTTAGGTTGGGGGGTTGTCTGTAAGCGAGGACAGGTCTGTCTCCCAAGATCTGTGAGAGTAAAGGATCATCTTTCAGGATAGGTTGTAGATCTCTGATGATGCGCTGGAGAGGTTTTAGTTGGGGGCTGAAGGTGACAGCTAGTGGTGTTCTGTTATTTTCTTTGTTGGCCCTGTCTTGTAGGAGGTGACTTTAACCTGTCTGGCCATTCTATGACAGACCTGCGGGTGGCTATCTTAAAACAGAAAAACTTCAAAAACAGACTCCAACGAGAGACTGCTGAGCTGGAATTGATATGCAAACTAGACACAATCAACTCAGGATTAAATAAGGACTGGGAATGGCTGAGCCATTACAAACATTGAATCTATCTCCCCTTGTAAGTATTTTCACACTTGCTTCTTATCAAACTGTCTGTACTGAGCTATCTTGATTATCACTTCAAAAGTTTTTTTTCTCTTACTTAATTGGCCCCTCAGAGTTGGTAAGACAACTCCCACCTGTTCATGCTCTCTGTATGTTTGTATATATATCTCCTCAATATATGTTTCACTCTATATGCATCCGAAGAAGTGGGTTGTAGTCCACGAAAGCTTATGCTCTAATAAATTTGTTAGTCTCTAAGGTGCCACAAGTACTCCTGTTCTTTTTTCAGTACTTCTGAGTTTCTTATTTTCAAGGCTATAATGAAATCTTTGACCTGTAACAGGATCAACTCTTCTGGAGATAATCCAGTCCTAGTGTAACACCAGATGCACTAGATGCCTGTTAGTGTGGTTGGATTGGTTCTTTAAGGAGCACTCAGATCATTGAATAGTTCTGGAAATCTCCATAAAATCCAGATGTGTTAGATGCTCGCAATGTTAGTGTATGTGATTGGTCAGAGCATACCCCCGATCTAATCACGCCAGAAATCTATGGGAAGCCCAAATGTTCAGTTTAAGAAAATACGCTGTCCTGAAAACTAACACAAGCATTTTTTGACATTTTGGAGAAATAGTAAACAGTATTCAGGCTAAAAATATATATTTTAAAACTTAATTAAGTCTGTAAAATGCATCTACTTTAACATGCACTGTTTTTTGCTCTTTTTCATGTCAGCTAAGACAATGAACGTAGATGATGACGCAGTTCCACTTTCTTGCTCTCTTGCACTAACATGATGCTGCAGTGTTTGGGTTGCAAGAACATTTACATTTAAAATAAAAGATTGTCACTGAAATGTTATAAACACCAATAAAAATGTTTTTAAGAAGTCCTTTATGAAAGGGATTTTTTTAGTTTGTTTCAATAGTCATGTAATAACTACATTTCATATCTTGCTTTTAAAATATCCAAGGGCAGTACCAGTGCAGAGCGAGGCTCCAATCCTGCAAACACTTATGCACATGCTTAATTTTACCGTTGTGTGTAACCCCATCTGGCTACACACAGTAGTAAAGTTAAGGATTTACATAAGCATTTGCAGGACTTGAGCTTAAGAGCAATGAATTATAATCAGCCAAGAGATATGAGGAGATACTTTTTTTTTCTATTTTTTTTCATAAAAGCGTTGTTGCTTTGAAAAGTTTTAAATTTAAAAGTATAGCTTTATGAATTAAGACATGTCTATAGTTATACAAAACCAGCACATGAGAAATATCACATTTAGTGGTGATTAGAGCCAGTCAAAAAATGGAAATGAAAATTTGTGGAAAAATATGTGAAAGTTATTAAATCATTTTCATTCCATGGATTTTGAATGTTTTTATTATTATTACTATTTATTACTATTTTATTTATTCCGAACTTTTATTGGAAGTGTTTAGTTTTGAAAGACTCTGTTTATGAAAAATTTCATTTTTTCATTTTTTGGTTTTTCAGCTTTCCCTCCATACTACCCCCCCTCCCTCCCCACACACACACCTCTTTTATTCCCCTCGTTTTTCCTTTATTTTCCTTTTTCTGTTTTTCCATTGGAAAAGGGAGGGATGGGGGAAAGAACAATGGAAAAATATTATTTCCCCACTTCGAAGAAAAAACAATAAAAGCAAAACATTTCTGGGTAAATTTCCAATTTAGAAAAAAATTCAGTTTTTAACCAAATCTTACTTGGTTCTGAAAATTTCAACTATCTGTACTGCATATCTTTAGGAAGCGGCAGTCTTCTTTAAATGTCTGGATAATGCACATTATCACTAGAATTTTTGGTTAAATTATCACTTCGCTTCTCTGTGTTTCAGTCTTCCCCTCTGTAAAATGGGAAAATTCTAGTTCCCTACTACTCAAGGCTTTTATAAAGCTTAAAAATTAATGTCTGTGCTGTGAATTCCATAAATGCCTATACATAAATTGACTGCTGTAGACTGATGAATAAGATCAATGTGCGAGAAGCAATACTGATTTAAAATGGTAGCGTGCAAAACTTCTTTGAAGAATTTCAAAATATACCTTTCATATTCAAGTGTAATTAATATTTGTACTAGAATTTATCTGAGCAGTCTGAACAGAAAGTAATTTCTTATCTGTGTTAACACTCAGTGAACATCATATTCACTTAATGGGAGCACAATGGGATCAGCTGTCTTGTCAAGTAAATCTATAGCATTAACACAGTGTTTTATCCTTCTTTTTCAGGCTTCATGCACATAAAATTTTAATATATACAGTTTTCAGCAGAATGTTCTTGTGTCCATCAGTTACAAATGCATGGTTTCATCCACGGAGCAGTGAAGTACCTCAGTACCTTGAAGTTATTGTGCATGGTTGCTTTCTAAATCCATTACAAAAGAGTATGAAAGTTAAAAGGTCTTCTACATAAATTCTGACAGTCAGTGGCTGGGATGTGCTTTGGTAGATATTGTTGCTTACGCCATATTCCGTTTTTTTTCCTTGTTCCTACTCAAGAAAAAGGCCTCTTTTGGAAGCTATTGTTAATAAAAGAACTAAACAATAGTTTTGTATTTAGACAGTTTTATAATAGTTGAGATGGTCTCAGTGTACTTTGTTTCATCATTATTATTGTTTGCAAGGAGTTCTATAGAGAAGCAGCATTGCCTAGTGAAGAGAGCACTTGACTGGGGTCAGTGGACTTGGCTTCTGTGCTTGGTTTGCCACTGACCTGCTGTATGATCAATAGTCAATCACTTCCCCTTTCTATGTGTCTGTTTCCATTACCACCCTTTGCCAATTTAGGTTGTGAGTGCATTGTGCTTCTTACTATTACCTGTACTGGGTGTTTGTACAGCCCTAGAAAAATGGGCCACTGATCTCATTTGGGGGCCTTTAAGCACTAGTGAAATGCTACTAATAATATTGGAATTCTTTATTTTCCATTCCACTGAGGAATGTTCATGTATATTTTAAAATTAAGTCATTCCATCCATGTGGGCAGATTAGAAAAGATGCTGCAACATTAATGTATCTTGTAACAAAGGTATCTGAACCATGTATACATTACCTCCTATCAACCCGGACGAAGCAGTATATTGGTGTCTTCTCCAGTGTACAAATTTTGAAAAATATAAGGACAGAAGTTAGGGTTAGAGCAGCTACTTTTCTTGACATATCATTTCCATTTTGAATGTAGCAAACAATGAACCATTTGAGTATTTAGGGTCAAATTCTAATCTCGAATTTATCATGCAAAACTGCAGAGGATGCAACAGCTAGTGATGGCGAATTACAGACAGGGAATGACTGATTTCCTTTACAGAGGAGGCTGTTGTGGCTGCACTAGTGCTTTACAACCCACAGGTACACACACCTTTAAGAGAAAAGAGGAAGTGTGCAGGAATCAGTGATTGACTGTGAAATAACTAAATGATCTTCAGTTATGTACCCTGGTGATCATCTGGATAGGGTTTCTCATTTTCAGTTTGAGTCCTTTCAAAATGTAAGTTACAGGAAGTTGTGCAGTCAGTGGTATGCCTACAGTGTGCAATGGCCAGAGGGAGCACTGTTCTAGCATGTAAAGAAGATATAATGAATTCCCACATAAATGAACCCCAGTGAATTAGGTAATCTACATGTTACTATAAAATTGTAAAGATCAGTGGATGGGTTTTATGCAGAAGAAGTGGACCACAATGAAGGATCAGCGGGTGCCTCATTTGCTAAAGCAAAGATTTACCAGGAGTGCAGGAAAGGAAGACAGAAGGACTCATGTAGAGTTGGTAGTAATTGTAGCTGAGGATGCGTCATAGCCAAAAGAGAAAACTGGGATGGCCCATGAAGAAGTGGTGCTGATATCACAGACAGCTGTTCTCCTGAGCAAAGTCCATTGTAACACCCCATTTACTTCATGTCTATATTTAAAGAGAGCCTTAGTCCCGCCCCTCAAGAAGAGACAGCCTACAGGAAAGCTGGTGACAACTGAGGTCTAATCTGCAAGCAGTAGTGCATTTGTAAGTGTAGGGCAAGAGTGAAATCTTTGATGAACAAAGCTTCTAATAGAAGGAGAGGCTTCCTGGGGTTGCAATGGATATACAACATGAACATCAGACACCAAAAGGTATTATTATTTTTATTTATTTCTGTCTGGCTTTCTAGTTGGTTTAGCTTCCTGATCCCATATACAGTCCATGGGCTGAAACTCCCATTGACTTAAATGGGGCAGGATTTCACCCAGTGTTCATCTCCTAAGGATTCAGGACAATTATATTTTTAAGGGCTCTAACAGGACTTAAGTTGTGCACAGGTCTTATGCAGGCCCTCTGCACAGGGCTGAATTTCACCCTTAATTAGCAATAGTAGTGCCTCCCTGAGCTGCCTCAGAACACTGCCGGGTAATTAGCCCTGAAAAACTCACACCATTGGCTGGCTTGGCAGGCCACTGGGGTCGGGGATATGTCAGGGCTTCCTTTGGGAGCTCCAAAAGATTTGTGAACTTGATCACAATGCACTATACAAATCAATCTGAACACTCTGTGCACTGGACCTGTACTCTCTTGCCCCCTACTCACTTCCCTCTCGTTTCACCCTGACATATAGGGCTGTAATTAGAAGTAACACTATGAAGTGAAGCAAGTTTTCTGAACCAATCTTGATCCTCTCGCTACAAAAAGATCAATTGGAAAATTAAATACATAGTGTCCTTTCTGATGAGACCAATGGTTTTTGCTGGACTATCTGATTATCTCTTTCAGTACAAACAGTATAAAATTTTTAATGAAGTGCATTTATTTCAATATGTTGCAAGCCTACATACATTTTATCAATATTATAGATTTCAGTTGTCAGTATACATTAATTTTAATGTCAACTCTCCACTGTAATCCCGAATTTTGGACTGACTAGCACCACATACCAGCAAATGTACATTATTCTTATTCCAGAATGAATGGCTATTGCAAGCAGTGAATTGGCTTCAGTTTTCTATTCATTTCATCGGAGAAGTGCAACTTTCTTTCTTCTTCTTTTTTTTTTTTTTTTTTTGCAACATGCCACGTCCCTCAGGTATGTGTTTTAGTAAACACATACTCAAAGGCCAGGCAAGAATAACTACAGTTTTCACTACTGTTATTACATGTCAAGATCTTATTCTATAGACAGCTCCTTTTATAGTTGGCTGTGATAAATAGCTAAATCTAGATTTATCCTTCTTTAGCTGGGGGGAATTGCCTCACATCTGTTAAAAGATTATCACCTGATTAGAACATCTGAGATCAGAAACACTTTACATCAAGCTCTGGCCCCAACAACTCAAACACTCTGGGCTACACTCACAGAGTATAAAGCCAGCATGCTCACACCGAAGAGCTGATAGGTTCTGAATACCTACATTTTAAGTGCCTAGTGAATAGATGACTGGAATTGTGGGTTCTAGGGGAGGCAGGAGAGTGAGAGTGACTGATGAGCTTTTGTGTGTGAGAGAGTTTCTGTTCATTGGAGAATGAAAAGCAGATCCAAGATTCTTTAGAAATTTACTGATTTTCCTGAAGTAAGCTATATGCTTTATGCCTTTTTAATGACTCTGATTTTTTTTCCAAGCAGCTACATTCAACTTAATGTTTACTTGCTACTTGAGGAAATATTAGTGGGAATAAATTGTTGCTAGGTTATCATGAAATGCATTCTGTCTCAGTACCACTGCAGTCAACAGTTTCATATGATAAATGCAAGTGTTTTACAAGGGAAAAAAATGTTAACTGTATTATTAACATGGACAGTTGAGAGAAAGGATGTTATGCTCAAAACTGGCCCAACTGCAGTATGTGATATCAAGCAGTGTTTAAGGTAATTATACTTAAACTAGAGAGAAGTCTAGAGAAAACACATGGGATTCCAAACCCCACCCTCCTTTTCTTTTCTTTTCTTTTTTTTTTTTTTTTTTTTTGCGGTGGTGGTGGGAGATGGGTGTCAGTGAGAGGGTAGAATTCAGGTCTAGATTGGAGTTTTATAAATGGCTGTTATTGTTATGGTGTGATTAATCAAAATCCCCAATCCTCATTTTGCAGCCTCGTACTATCTGTAACTGAAATGGAATTATCTCAATCAAAGTTCAAAGATGCTGACTTGGTCCTTTAAATAAACAATTATTTATAAATTACGCACATTTCTCTACCCTGGCTTAGATCTTCTACTTTGAACAATGGCCAGAGTCAGTTCACAATAACTTTCCAGTATGGAAATCTTTCTACTCTGGTGAGGGCAATTATTAGCCTGTAGGAGTATGGGTTTCACATAAACTGTACAGTTCTTGATAAATATTTCTCATTATCTTTGAAAAATAACTAGAAACTTATAATATGAATCCCTGAACTCTGACTCACTATTGTCCTTGAAATTTTCCATGTTCTCACAACTAGCATGGCTGTTTCAATATAAAAGCATGAGGATCTATTGCTCCAGCTAAAGGACTGAATCCATGAACTCAGAGGTTAGTAGCAGAATAAACCTTTTCCATGGTCCAGTCACTAGGAGAGGAAAAACACCCAGATTGGTATTAATGTGGGTTGCTTAAATGTCTGCTCGAAGTACCAATTACTCATATCAGAGAGCGTGGGCCTATGTTTTGGAAATATAATTTGGTTTATTACATTGGAAGACTGGGGAGACTTGGTCTCTTTAAACCATGTGAAAATGAAATTGGTGAAGAGAAAAATAGGAGAATGTAGAGTGAGAGACGAGAGGAGCTACATGTTTGAAAAGTTCACAGCTTAGCAATAAGGCTAGCTGAAAATTTTCCATCAAAACTTTTTCTGATGAAAACTTTGATTTTCAATTAAACAAAGATTTTCTCAGAAAGTATCTATTTTCTTATAAAATGTTCAATCTTTCCCCGGAAAAATAAAAACCAACATTTTGAAGATTTTTTTTCATTTTCGTATAAATTTTCCACTGGGGTGGGGAAATGGGGGGAATCTTTCCAAGTAGCTCGACTCAGGAACTCAGCTTCTTGGTTGCCAGAAAATGGTCTGGATTGGCTGTGCAGGGTGCCATCTCCGCACCCCCTGCTCTTTTCAGAGAAGGCCTCCACACCAGCCCTGAATAGGTGAATGTATAAAACAAGGTTGGGAATAGGGATTACGTGGATTTCCTGTTTTATAAAACCTGGGAATGCAGAGCAGCAACAACTGCTATGGACAGGAATAGTGGCCCAGAGGGACCGTGTTACAGCTTTGCAATCTGACCATGTACAGTGGTGAATTCCACTCTGCCAGTGAAGGTCGCTGTGTAAAGCCCAATTGAGCTTTGTTGCATGTTGCAGGTGGATCTAATTCAGATGTCAATGCCATTGCAAACAATGATCAAAAAGTTAATGTAGTAAAACTCATTGTTCCTAATTTCTACTATTATGGTTGACACAGTCTTTATTATTTTGTTCCTTAAAAAATTTTCCTTTATTGTATCTGCACCTTGATCTTCGACTTAGTTAAAATCTTTTGGGAACATGATCAATGAACATTTGACTCTGTACCTTATTTCTCATGTTACTTTCCATGGATTATAACTTAATGGCTGGCATACTTTGAATTCCTTATCATGTTGTTTACATCCAATAAGTGAGTCACCCTGTTTTTTTTTAAGTCAGCTTTTAAAAATACTGTGTTTGAACATCTGTCAAGGGATGGAGATTAGTTGAATAGACACAGGATGCCAGTATATTATATTCTCTGTTATCCTGTATACTGTAATTATCTTGATCCTCAAACGACTCTGCGACAGTTACAACCACTTTTGCAGACTTGTTGTTACTGCAAATTCAAAAATTTATTTTATTTGAATCTAAATTAAACTGATATATAACAAGGTCCCCGCCCCCGCTAAGTCTTTTTTAAAAACACCCCTATCTGTAGACGATTAAAAAGCAGTAAAACATACAGTTTCAAACTTTATTTAAAGGATAAACTCATAAAAAATCATCTAACTTTGTGGCAGTGTAGGGAAATTGCTACTTAAATTTGTTTGAGGAAACGGATGAACTGCTAAGCAAAATTGGGGAGAAATTCACATCTCAGATGGGAAAGCAATCAGATATCAAGCAATAATTCCTGTTACATATGCCAAAACAAAGTAAATAGACTTGGCACCGCTAGCAAACGTTGCAAGGCATCAGTGACACTGTTACATGTTATTGCAGCTTGAGGTTTGCAGTAGTTTCCATAGCTGCTAGTTCCCGTTCTTCATGGGAACCAACTTGAATCTGGAACCACCAGCACAGACGGCAGAAGGCGTATGGGTGGCCCTATTGTACAGGCCTAGCCAATGGTAGCAGCAAAAGCAATTCCTCAAACTAGTGCCCACAAGGAAGAGGAATAATAGTCACAAAAGGCTCTCAGGGCTAGCCTTAGTAATGGCTTGCAATTTGGCGTGAGGATTCTTCTGTTCTATTGCCCACACCCACAGAACCACTCCACGTGTCAGGCCTGTTTGTTTTGTCTTGGCAGCAACTCAGTTGCCACGGTGATAGGTGTGGTTCAAAAATCAGAAGAGAATGCTGCTGGTAGCTCAAAATGCCTGATGAAGGAGTGCAAATAGGCCAAAGTCCACAAGACAGGGCTGTTCTCAACATTCATGTAGAGTGGGCAGCCCTGGCAATTCTGCTTTGCTGCGTGTCCTGCCTCACAGAGGAGACAATGGAGTAGCAAATCATCCCCAAAAGAGTAAGGCATTCACACACTCCTTTAGCATAGATCTTCATGGCAAGGGGACATCTCACTCTTAATGATGTTGTTTCGTGTTGCCATGACTTGCAATTTATTACTGCACTATGAAAGGTTACTCTTTATTCAGTATTACTCCCTTGGTATGTCTACACTTAGGGCAGCAGGAAGAGTACATACCCTGCACGCCCAGCTAGCACAGGTATAAACAGCAGTGGAGATCGTGAGGCCCTGCTAGTTCAGTAGAGTGGAGTGCCCTACATGCCTGAATCCTAGGAAATGTATCCCGTGTGCCCAAGCAGTGCCTCCTTTGTCTACACTGCTATTTTTAGCAGTGTAGTGTCCTACTGCCTCCCCACTGCCAGAGCCTTTCTCAGCCACAGTGAAAGACTCCAGCAGTGGGGAAAGGCCGTGGCAGGGAGAGCCAGCAGGAAGAGACTCCAGCAGTGACACTGCTGCCTCCCCGCAGCTGGAGCCTTTCAGTGCCTTGTGCAGCTACAAACCACGGTGCGTGTGGATGCACCCTGCCTTCCACTATGGCATATTGCTGCACATATACTACATGCCGCCGCAAGTTGCCATGATCTTTATGCAGCATTTTGATGCCGTATCTAGTGTGAAAATACAATAAAAATAATTACACAAAATATTGTGCCTCAAGACTGTGAGGCAACCAACAACAGCAAGGAAATTCCAAGTTCATGTTGACCCCTGATCCTTAACATCGCCTCATGGGTCTGGGTCAAGACCTATAGAGCCTACTGTTGTCACACACACACACATAGAATATCTGCTGCTTTGTGCAATGTCCAAAGAGAGAATCTAAAGCCGGAAAGGTTAATGTTGACGTGGAGGCAGATCCTCATCTCTTTGAAGTCAAGAGCAAAATTTCCATTGACCCCAGTGGGACCAAGCTTTGGCCTCTTTGTCCTTGCTTTAGGGTTGCTACCTGTCCAGGTTTTCCCAGAAGAGTCCCTTTTTTGAGGTAGCTGTCCTGGAAAATCTGTAAGCGTGCTCAGTACTCACTACCAGCTATCCAGTTTTATGGGCTCAGGATATTCATGGATGTCCTTGTTTTTTGTACCTCAGAGGTGGCAAATCTCCCTTGCTTTTACCAGTTAGTCTAGCTTTAACATTGCTTACATCTGTGGAAGGAACACTGTTGTTGTTTCTTTTATTTAATAAAATATGTATATTCAAAACCACTCCTTTCCCCCAACATTCACACCTGCTTAGCACTTGGATCAGTGTACCACATGTTTAAAATACCATAATAATATAATACAAATAACCCTTCCCCTGCTCTTAAACCGTCAAAATTAAGAATTCAATCTGAGGACAATCTGCTACTGGGTTAAATGGCCATTAGTTAAAAATCCTTTATATAGCAAAAAAAGTCACTTATATTTACAGACTAATCTATAGATTGTTTATCTACAGTTATGAAATATAAGCTTATGTACAGTAACTCTCTAAAAGATCCTTCAAAGACCTACTGTAGTCAACCATGCATACCCATATTTAGAACTTTTGTGTGTGTGTGTCAAGTCAGAATTAAGGACCTCAGTCCACAGGCTTGTCTCCCTATGTCAGTGACAGATGTAAGTATGACAAAGGCACTACAATACCATCATAAAGATCCTGGTTTTGCACATCTCATGCATGTGCAGTCAGGGAGTATATACTCTGGAAGTACACACATAGCTTTCCTAACTTTGAAAGTGAAAATTCTCATAAAGATAAAGTTGCTATGCAAAAGGATTAACCATTTTTCTAAAGTGTTATTTTTAAGAACTAGAAGTAAACTCTCAGGAGCCTCCCCCTCCCCCCCCCCCGCATCCCCCCAGCCTCTGCATGTGAAGTAATAGCCACACACATACCTAGTCCACATGTTCCTTCTGCAACCAGCTGAACATAACATTAAAAGGTCCAAAATCTGCATACAGCTGTGTTAGAATTTGCACTTGCAAATCCCATTTTCCTAGTGTGCAGATATTAGACTTTTTAAAGTGTACATGGAGATATAACTGCAAGAGGTGGGTACATATCCATATGTGTACACATGCAGAGGCCTGGAATGGAAAATTTACTACTTAGTGTCTTTTGAAGTGAAAAATAAATCCAGAGTATGGCTGAATTTTTTCATTTGAAAAACAAAGCATTTTTAGCATTAGTGCAGCTCAAAAAAGCAACATTTGTAGACTTTGTGGCTTAATTTGATCTCATCCCTTAAATGGTGATCCTCACACGACTTGGTAAGAAAATAAACAAACACAATATAATGCCAGGGACAGTGTGCTAAATTTCAGAACCAGAGCCCATTATTATGGTTCAGCAAATGAAAGTAAGATTACAATTGTAACAGTGGCAAAAGCAAGCACTGCTGTAATAATAATACACTTTCTGAATCACTCAACAAAGTTGTTGTTAGTTTTTTGGAATATTTAATGTAGACCGGAAATGAAGTTTATTCATCCCCGAATGAAACTATTCTGTTTTGACATTAAATCCTAGAAATCAATCCTATTGATTAGAATATACTGATAAGCCATGGTATCAGCCCCCTAATCTCGAAAGGGATGGTTTCATATTTGCAACTCCATTTTAAAGATCAAATGAATTAAACCCTAGAGTCATGCAGAGAGGGTGATCACTTCAAAGGGATTTTTAATTGAAAAATAAACATACATTGAGTCTAATTTGTATAAATTATTGTATCAGATGATGTATGGGGGGAAATGACACCTGTTAAGTTAAACCATTTAGTTTCTAGATTTCAGCAACCACTGCCTAAACATTTTTCTGCTCTTACCATCTCTCCCAGTTAAGGAATGCAAAGTGCATTATGTATCTATATGGCTGCATATATATGCATATATAATGCACTAAGCATTTAAGATGAGTTTATATTTACAATTCAACTTCAGAGAGTTCTTAAAAAGTAGGTCTATTTGTATTGCTTCTAATCGTGCAGTAGGTGGCAGTAGGTAGTGAAGAATATACAGTTTAAATCGCATCCCATTTTTAGGGGAAGCTTTTGAAATAAATAAATAAATAAATGGACAGGCATTTGCTGCCCGTGAGTTATGAATTTATCAACTAGGAAGGAATTGTCAAACAGAATTTGTAAATTGTCATTACTAAAAAGAAGCTTTTGCAAAGTACTAGGAAAATAAATTAAATGGATAATAAAGTAAAATGAAGACAAGTACAGTATATGTTTGTAATCACAATGTATGTAAGGACATGTATGGCAGCAAATTAAATCTAAGGTAAGTCAGAAGAAGGTTCTGCTGGGTGGCTTCATAAATTGTGCTAATGCAGTTTATAAGTAGAAGCAGAAAACTTCCATGCTGAATTCCAGTCTTACCTGTTATTCACTGCACAATTATTATTTTTTCAAACACACAATTATTTTATGAAACCACCTTGAAAATGTTGAACTATAAAACAATGGGAGGAGAGGGCTCAGATACCATGGTGATGGGTGTGATATAAGAACATAAACGGCCTACAACAAGATAATAGTACAGGAAGAAAAACTGGTGTGATGCTGGAAGGTCTCTGGCAGAGGCCTGAGTACGTATTCCTGGCACATCCAAAGTTGGGAAGTTTTGCATGTATAAGGAATGCAGGATTGAATTTTAAAAAAAAATGCCAAAGAAAACTATTTTAGAAGTAGTTCATTAATTCTTACATTATACTTGTCTTGAAAATCTGTTCTGTACTGATTTGTATAAAAGTGCTCACCTCCCACCATTGGTCCCAGATTTTCAAAAGAGCTCAGCTCTGATTTCTCTATGCAAAGCAGCTAGACTTTTGGAAAGTGCCCAGCGCCCGGTAGCTCCTGTCAAGAACACTTAATGGAGGTCACTAAACAGTAGCTGAGCAATGTTGAAAAATACTGCTAATTTAGGTGGGAGGAGCTAGATGCTGAACTCTGCTGAGCATGCAACTATAGGGCCTGATTCTGTGGTCGTTATGCAAGTAAAACTCCCACTGAAGTCAAGGACTGCAAGTTCTATCAGTTATTTTGGTTGAGATTTTTCATACAAACTCTATCCTGAAATACTTTACATAATGGAATAATAATAAATTAATCAAGTTAAATGATAAAAAAAATGGTCACAATGTTATAAAATTCAATTTATAAAGGTTAATCTGTAATTAACAGATGTAATGTACATGTTATATGTGTTATAGATGGTTTGATTATAAGAACATGTATGTGTTATAGATGGTTATAAGAACATCAGTAGAAGGCATTCTAGATGTTTATAAACCATAGGTAAAATTCTGGCTAGAGCTGGTTGGGAATTTTGTGATGAAACATTATTTTTGTCAAAAAAAATGCTAATTTGTTGAAACCCAAACTTTTCCTAGACAAGTTTCACAGTTGGTTTTGACAAATTTCTTGATTTTATAAAAAGTTGGAAGCAAATTTTGAAATTGTTGAAACATATCATTTTTAAATTTTTGAAATAAAAACTTTGTTTTCCTGTCCAAAATGACTTTTTGCTTAGAAATTTAAGCTTATAACAGTGCAATTTTCTTTTTAATTAAAGTCAGTCAAAAGCAGAACAACACGTTTTGAAATTTCAAAACAATACGTTTTGATTGACCCAGACTGAATTAATTTTTTAGATTTTGGGTTCATGACATTTTCAGTATTTCTACATTTTATTCGGATTTTAATTTGGGGATTTTTTTTTTATATCTTGACAATTTTCAAAGGCAGGATTTCACCCCCATGGTTAAAAGCAACCTAGTGACTTGTTGGACTCTATGAAAATTGACTAGCCATTTATTAATCATTTATTATCCCTTTATAAACTATTAATAAATAGAACCTTAATAACAAATACAGGGAATGATCCTGGAATCAGTATCACTTTTGCCAGAGTAAGGGCTGCAAAATTGGACCCCAAAATAACAATATTTTCATTAAAAAAAACCCACCATATTGTCCATCTAAATTACAATACAATCTTTGTCTCTACTAAACTGCTGACAGATATGGGCCTGATTCATTATTGCATTATGTCAGTTTTATGCTGGTAGAACTCTAAGGATCTCAGAGAAGTTATACTGGTGTAAAACTGAAGTAGTACTGTGGTGAATTTGACCCTATATATTTCCCCAACTTTTTGCTGTTCTTTTATCTTGGATAAAACACCATGTAACAAACACCATATTGTCTTTCTTGCTCCAACAAGAAATTGAATAATAAACACCTCTGTAATAAATCTCCAATCACTCTGAACATATTTTTCAAAACATGTCAATGTTTGTATAAAATGATTCCTGTCCTTGTCTTTACCTATACTTGTTTACAGCTTTTCTTTTGCCTTTGGAAATATTGAATACTTGTTTTCTGATTAAATTTGTTTTTCTTCCTCTTCACTATAAGTAAAAAGACACCTTTCCGTGAACTGGTATATTTTTAGTTTCTATTTGTATGATTTTACCCTTGACATTACTGTACTACAAATCTTAGAATGGACATCCTTGCCCTGAGTAATTTTATTCATTTTTAATCCACATTTTCAGACAGCTAAGACCTCTTGAAACCAGCGAACACTTTCACAGATGATTCTAAAAAAGCCTCCAACATTTGGACATAAAAAAAAAGAAATGTCTTCTTTCACCTTTAGCTGCAGTACTGATTAGCCTAACCAGTGTAGATTAGGAGCCAAACTTTGTCCCGAGGGGTAACTCCACTGACTTCAAGGATAGACCCCCAAGGATGAATTTGACCCTGTGAGTTTTGCTTTTTCAAATCGGGCATCTGTTTCAACTTCCCAAAATAAGCATCTAAAGATCTGATCCAACTCTCATTGAGGTCAATAGAAAGATTCCTGCTGACTTCAATAGGCATTGCATCAGGCCGTAAATCAGAAAACAGAGTGCAAATATAACATCATCCAATGACAATACAAGTATAGTAAGTAACCTGACAAAAAAGCAGTTCCATTGTATTGGTTATATATTCTTTCAGGGAAAACCTACTGAATTCAAACTGTATTAATATAATCATTCAAATATATGGTCTATTTGCCTGTCTCATGAATCCTGTAAAGCCACTGAAACTGACAGCCTATGTGTGACAATCTTATTGTAACCAACCCTACTGCAGGATATCACTGCACTCATCCTGGTCATTTCTAGGTGTGTGGTTTGGAAACGCTTCTATGGTGCCTCCTGGGAGCTGAAGTCCGGATGTCTCATGCCCCCATTCTCTCCATGAGCAGGGATCTTCCACCAGACAGCAGCTCCCATAAATCACCTTGGTGACTCAGCAAGAGGGGAGATGTAGTCTGGCAAGGTAGCCCAGCCTATAGAAGAGACTAGGGGCATGAGGCACCCAAGTTACAACTCCCATGGAACACTGTGGTGATGTTTCCTAATAGAAATGTTCAATTTTGGCCAATATTATTAGATTTTTGATTTTTTACCAAAAATTGAAATTTTCTTGAGGGAGAAAAAAAAATCCAACCAACTCTAATCACTACAATATTTCACACTATCCTAAAGTTCTGGTAGACACAAGAGTGGCCACTGAAAAGATCACATACTCCTTTTTTGTTTGTTTGTTTGTTTGTTTTTGTGGTGGTGGTGGTGGTAGAGGGAATTGTTCTGGAATCATTCTGTAAGAATGGGAGATTCAATAGACCTCAGTGGGAATTGAGGGAAGGGCATTCAGTCAACCTCTCATAGGAAGAGGCTATTTGAGACTTCAATTTAACCCCCATTTCCTAAGTACCAGTCCAGTGCCTTAAACAGAAGATAATAAAATTGGCTAAGACTGTGCATTGCATAAAAAGCAGTTCAAAGCAGCCTAATAAACTAGTAGAGATTTAGCTGTAGTTCAGAGGTTCAGTGGGCCTTATTGTACCATTGATTTTCAGGCAGAACTGCACAATGATTTCAGTAGTGACTTCTTCTTAAAACTTGATGGTATGACATGGCCTGGTATAACTTCTTATTTTGTCTTTTAAAATATCTTCCGATGATCTTCCTGTATGAGACTATACAGTATTGTATATCAGCCAACTCTAACCTCATAACATGCCTTTAATAACGGCTAGAGGCAGCAAGTCTACTGTACTGCTTTCAATTTCTTGTTGCCACATCTTGCATTTGCCAGCTAATGCCTCACAAAATGGATGAGGGGAGTGTTCACCCCAGCGTTTCAGTGATTTTGTTTCTTTTTTCTAACTTTGTCACTCATTGCTTTCAATGCAATTTCACTTTTGAAAAGGTTTGTATTTGTAATTCTTTGAGAAATATATATAAATACTTTGACCAGAAATCCATAAACCACTTTTGTTCTGTATTCCAATTCAGAAGAATGTACCTCACACATCTGAGGATCTGTCAGAATTAACTGAGAATGCCTTAATTTAACAAGTCCAGTTAATTAGGCAAGCATTTAAATTATTAATTTAAATCTAGAAAGTTCCACAGCATTTATGACAGTAACAAATACTAAAGCATCTTATTTTAAAAGCCTGATTCCTCATGTGCATAGAACTCGAAGTGCTTCTATAGCTACTATTGTTGGACATAAATAGCTTTTTCTTTGCCAATGTCTTACCTTAGTGGAGCCTTTTAAAGTACTCTATTCAAAACAGGTTATGAAATGAAAGTATGACTTGGATTTAAAATTAAACATACGGTGCCATATTCACCTTGTGTTGTCATTCCATTAGCCTGAGTGGAGTTACATCAGGGATGAATTTGGCACAGGAAATTTAATATTGTGGCATTTCATTCATTTTGCAGAACACTGTCATGATGCATAGTTATTTTGCATAAATGTAGTAATTTAGTATTTTAGCAATTTCTGTTGATTTAGTGTTAAGAAAAATATTTTTTTCATATGTTGGGCCAAATCCACCCCCAGTTTATATTGGCTCCTGCCCACAAAATCCAGAGCCTAGGGCCTCCTACAGCAGTATATACACTAGGGAAGGTTGTTGCAGTGCAAGATGAATGCAACCTCCCTTCTGGCGAGGGCAATAGGAGGGTCAGCACAGGCCCCAAAGTGGACAGTAATGACTAGGGAGGGGCACGACCATAGTGGTTGGTGAGGGAATGCACTCCACGCACATAGGCTGCTGCCTCTGCAGTCAAGGCTTCTGTGGACCTTCTTGTAGAAAATAAGCCCCCGATCATGCAAGCAGCGTAAATGAAGCTTGAAGTCAATGGGGCTCTGCATAAGTAAAAGGAGGCCTCACACAATGGCACAGCTTGCAGAATTGGGTCCTATAGTTACCCTTTCCTGCTGGAAAACCCCCAGGCAGAATGGTTGAGCCATAACAGCTGTAGCAAAGATGTGAATGCACGCCAGTCCCCTTGAACTTAGTTGCCTAATTGAGATCATTTAAATGCTAACACTATTAAGTGTTGCTGAAAAGCAAAAACTTAGTTTAATGCAATGATAAGATTAATTAAAATAAGTCAGGAATGGCAAAAATTAAAGTTCCTGTGGTGATATTAACTCAGCCACACTGCACATCACTTATATATTCTAGAATATTTAACAACTTAAACAGATATTTTAGGAAAAACATTGAGGGCCAGATTGTTAACCCCTTGGTCACAATGACTAATACCTTATTCTGGAAATAGTCTCATTGAAGTCAAGTATGGATAAGGGTATTGCACTCAGGCCATTACTAAGAAACTGGACTAGAAAAAACTACAAATATGCAGTCTGGCTATGGGCATATTGGGGATCATCCTGTATGCCCATGCAAGGGTGTGAGTTGGTGTGAGGTGTCCCCTGCACTGGCTGCCCATGTAATAGGTTGTTGTGTGGAAGGGAGCACACACTCTGCAGGGTTGCTATGTCCACCCCCATGCATGTGGGTGAGAAGGGGTGTCAAGGGGGTAGGCCCTTGATCAGCAAATCAGGGACACAGCTGTAGTAGGTATAGGGCTGTTATGGGGTACATCCCCCCATGGAGCAGGAGGAAACAGAGAGGCAGAATGTGACTAATTCCCAAGTTTGTACTTGGGCTCACAGGACCAATTGTAAACAGACAGTCTTGTATGTAACCTTCAATTTTATTGTATGCATTCCCTGATATTTTTTTTTACCTGTGGAATCTTAACATTGCGTTCAAGTGTAGAGCTTTACACTCAGTTTTGCTCATCCACTAACTATCATGAGGACATGTGTAGTCCAATTTCTCTTCTATAAGTTAATTATTTTTTGCAAAAATATATATTTATTTAAAAATTTATCTATTTTCCATCCTTTTTAAAAAATCTAAAACAGCAAGGAAAAAATATGGCATGGAGTGCTGTTAGAATCATTAATAATTCTGTGCGGCTTGTATTTTTCTCAGTAGGCATGATCTCTTTTGAATATTAAAAAAATATTTATTTAGTAATGAATATTTGACATCTCTTAAAACATAATTTGTGTGGCGTGAATTTGTTGCAAGGTTTTGTTGCAAATGATGTGCAAAACTGGGCCTCTGTCATTATTTTATCTGTTGTTGGAAGGAATGTACAATTGTTGCTGAAAGGAGGGAGGTCCGATTAATGAATGATGGGCATGAAGCAATAGAGTAGAATATTGCATTTTAAGGATGAGTAAGGGTCAATTTGTAGCTGAGTTGCCCAAAGAACAGATCAGGGAATGGCTTTTGTCTCTGAGAGTCACAATTCCCTCCCTGGGTTCCCTTGTTCTGGGGAGACGTGGTAAGCTACTTACTGCCTTTAGACAGCACCAGTTTATTTCCTCCTTCACCATGGTTCAGCTCCCCAGGGCAGTGGGATAACAGAGTCAAGGTTCCACCCTTTTCCTACCTTATGCACCTGCCTGCGGAGGCGAGAAGAGAGAGTCAAAGCTTTGCAATGCCTGCTCTCCCCCATGCTTTGCCCAGTGATCAAAGTGTCACATCCAGGGGAGAAAAGGAGCACCTTTACTGGCTAAGTGTGAACAGACTCTGGGACTCTGTTTTTGGTTTTTTGTTTGGTTGGTTTGGGGTGTTGAGTGGGTGGGTGGGGTTTTTGTTTTGTTTTGTTTTTTGTGGGAAATGCAGCAGAAGTGACTTTTCAGGAGCAATTTGAATGAGAGGAAGGTCGAGCCTTGACAAATAGGTTTTGGAAGGTCACTCCAAGCATTAGATGCAACATGGCAGACAACACAGCACCTCCTGTGACAGAAGGAGATCAAATGGATATCAAGGCTAACTTCACTGGTGGAGCAAAGTGTGCAGGAGGGAATGTGACAGGAGACTAGGTAGAAGTATATGGGCCAGCAGGTGAAATCAATGAAGCTACTCTGATTTACACCAGCTCAGGATCTAGCCCATAAGGAGGGTGATGTGTGAAATCAAATGGCACTGACCTTTGTCCGTTCAGTGACGCCAGCAGATGAGTCATATAGGAGAGTCATATGGATTTACTAAGTTCTAATTTTTTTCTTTTGTCTGCTTTTCACGGTGCTTTTTTTCTTTTGTCACAGTACTTCCTAACAAAATAGCACAATGATTTTTGACCAAGGGAGCCCCTTTAGGCTTGTAGACAAATGACTAATTTCACTTTTCTTTTGCAGTTAAGCACACACAAAAATAAAAATATAGAAATACAGAAAATGTGCAGGGGTTTTATGATGTTTTATAAACCTTGTTCTTCAATTAACTGGTTTAGATGATTCTATTATTGAAAATGAGGTGCAGGTGCATTCTGTTTTTATCTAGTCTTATATTACTGGTATAATAATGCACTAGTTTAGATACCCATTTAATATTTTTAATCCTCTCTGATAAAATTTCTGCCAAAGAAATATGAACAATTAATGAGAAAAAGTGTAGATGAGTTTGCGTTGGGACAAAATATCACAAAAGTGATACTGGGCATTTATTTTTATTTGCATGGGCCAAACTTGTCGGGCCAGGTTGACTAATGTTAGATTCCTAAGTCCATATAAGTAAAGGTGGCCTGGCATTCAGAAGTGCTGAGCACTCACAAAATCCATTGGAAATCAGTGGCAGCTGCTCCTGCTCAGCACCTTTGAAAAGCTGTCCACTAAATATGCCTTTAAGTGCCCACATTTGAACATTTTGGCCATAGACTTTTAAACATGTTGTTCCATAAAAGTTGTTCTGACACTTGCTAGAGTTTAGGTAACTGGATTAGAGTCATACATCTAGTCTGATATATGTGAAGCAATTGTTTCTTTACCTGCTCAGAACTGGAATTTCCATGTCCCCCTTATTTTGTAGTATTTCTACAGCAGTGATAATTCACAAGTGGGAATAATAATCTGAGAATAGTCTCATCAGATACAAATCAATTGTCTCAATTGTCCTTTCCTCTCTCCCTTCTCCTTCATGAGAGCGTGACGAATACCAATTAAAACTGATTTGTGAATTGTTTTAGGAAGAAAAAACTGCTGAGTTTGCTTCATTATCCTAGAACTGGAAGGGACCTCAAGAGGTCATCTGCATTCAAGGTAGGACAAAGTATTATCAGACCATCCCTGACAGGTGTATGTCTAATCTGCTGTTAAAAATCTCCAGTGATGGAGACTCCACAACCTTCCTAGGCAATTTATTCCAGTGTTAACCACCCTGACAGTTAGGAAGTTTTTCCTAATGTCCAACCTAAACTGCCCTTGCTTCTTGTCCTATCCTCAGAGATTAAAGAGAACAATTTTTATCCCTCCACCTTGTATCATCCTTTTATGTACTTGAAAACTTATCATGTCCCCGCTCAGTCTTCTCTTCTCCAGACTAAACAAACCCAATTTTTTCAATCTTCCCTCATAGGTCATGTTTTCTAAACCTTTAATTACTCTTGTTGCTCTTCTCTGGACTTTCTCCAATTTGTCCACCTTTTTCCTGAAATGTGGCGCCCAGGACTGGACACAATACTCCAGTTGAAGCTTAGTCAATGGGGAGTAGAACAGAAGAATTACTTCTTGGGTCTTTTTTACAACACTCCTGCTAATACACATCCCAGAATGATGTTTGCTCTCTTTTGCAACAGTGTTACACTATTAACTCATCTTTGGCTTGTGATCCACTATGACCCCCAGATCCCTTTCCACAGTATTCCTTCCTAGGAAGTAATTTCCTATTTTGTATATGTGCAACTAATTATTCCTTCCTAAGTGGAGTACTTTGCATTTGTCCTTATTGAATTTCATCCTATTTACTTCAGACCATTTCTCCTGTTTCTTCAGATCATTTTGAATTTTAATCCTATCCTCCACAACACTTGCAAACCCCCCCCCCCCCCAACTTGGTATCATCTGCAAACTTTATAAATGTAATCTCTATGCCATTATCTAAATCATTTATGAAGATATTGAACACAACTGGACCCAGAACTGATCCCTGCAGGACCCCACTTGATATGCCTTTCCAGCTTGACTGTGAACCACTGATAACTACTCTCTGGGAATGGTTTTCTAGCCAGTTATGCACACACCTTAATAGTAGCTCCATCTAGGTTGTATTTCCCTAGTTTGTTTATGAGAAGGTCATGCAAGACGGTATCAAAAACCTTATCGAAGTCAAGATATACCACATCTACTGCTTCTTCCCCATCCACAAGGCTTATTACTGTGTCAAAGAAAGCTATTAGCAGGGCCGGCTCCAAGCTAAAGAAGCAGGTGCTTGGGGCGGCCAATATGGAGGGGCGGCACTCCGGCCGCTATTGGGGCACTCCTACATCCCTTAATTATCTGAAAATCTAACCTTTAATAATATTCCTTTGCTTCAGTTCTTTAAAGAACAATACCAAGAATATAATTTCACAATCATCAACATATTTTTTACAATTATGTGGAAAATAATAAGACTTAATTTAAGTGGTTTGGGGCACTTGATTCCTTTAGGACTTGTCTACACAAAAAAAGCTATTGCAAAATAAGATAGGGTGTGAATTTAAAGTGCAATAGCTATTCCAGACTAGCTCCCCATGTGGACACTTACTCTGCACTAAGGGTATGTCTATGCTGCAGCTGGAGGTGTAATTTGTAGCTTGGGTAGACATACCCATGCTAGTTGTGACTGAGCCAGTGTGCTAAAAATAGATTGTAGCCATAGCAGCTTGAGTTGTGGGATGGGCTGTATGCCAAGTACACACTTAGGGTTCAGACAGGATCATATAGTGGCAGCTAGCATGTTGCATCGCTTGCATCAATGTGGCTACACTTCTATTTACACTAGCTCAATCAGAGCAAGCCCAGGTATGTCTGCCTGAGCAGGAAATTACACTTCCAACTCCATTGTTGACATACCCTTAGGGGTACACAGAAAAATTTAAGAAACCTGAGGCGGTGAGTCTGAGTCCAGGTCAACTGAGTCCAGGTCAGCTGGCACTCCGGGGCTAAAAATAGCAGTGTGGATGTTACTGCTCAGGTTGCAGCTGTACATGTACCCTAAGAGTGCCATTTTGTCATTTATCTTAATCCACTTCCATATGAATTAAGCTAAACCACTCAAAGGCACTCCTAGTATGGTTTTAGAGTGTCCACATGGGGAGCTAGTGTGGAATAGCAATTGTGGAATTCCACAATCACTGTTCTGGGCTATTTCCACTTGTAGACAAGCCCTTAGCCTCCTTTGAAAATCCCAGTCTAAATGTAACATTTTCCCTTAAACCGTTCAGTGCATACTACATGGTAAGTCTATTTTCATAGTGCCTTTATTTGAAAACACTTTGTAAACATTAAATAGACCTCACAAAACTTGTATAGAGTGAATAGTTATTTCATAATATTATACCAGTTTTACAGAGGAGTAAATTGAGTCACAGGGACATTTAAATGGCCTTGCCCATGGTTACACAGCAAGTCACTGTCAATCCCAGGAGTAGAACTAAAGAATCATGGCTCCTAAACCTGTGTCCTAAATATTAGAGTACAATTTGTCTTCATAAGAAAGCACCATGTTTCCTGAAGGAGTACTATGGACATTAATGTTCCTTCATGTCGCTATATTACTAAATGCTCATGATGTATTGAATAACGGAATACACCATTGTTGATAATGGATGGCTAAACCACAAGATGTATCCTGGGGTGGTCTTAATTTTTCACAGGGGACTTTACTGGGGGGGAAAAGAAAATCTATTTTTAAATTAATTTCTACAGTAAAGATCACCTCTAATGTAGTATACCAATATTTTCCTTATGTGGCCGCAAAGCCCTCAGTTCTGCTCAGGGGAAAAGCCTTATGCTGAAAAGTAAAGAATCCCAGTTGTTCACTTAATGAAAGCGGCGTGCTCCACACTTTGTTTTTGAGTAATTTCTATAGCAAACTCATGTGAGCTGCATGTCGTGCTTGTAGTAATCAAGTCCAAAGTTTGAAATTGACTCACTTGTTTTTCATGGTGACAGGCTAAGGAAAAGGTTTTTTTGACTTGATTCAAGCTGCTGCAAGGAAATGAAAAGGATGATTTAAAAACCACAAACACTAGGATGAAAGATTACAGATACTGAACAAAAACTGTCCACAGTAAATTGTTGATTGGAGTATCTGTATTAGGTGATGTTTGTAGTCTCTACATGTAGAGCGATGGAAAACACAGATTATGGCAGTGAAAGTAGAACAACAATGCAGTCTGATGCTTTGTTTCCACTTTTCAAAGGCTTTTTTTTTTTTTTGATAAGGCCCAGGAAATTGTTAGCGACATGCTGGTGGGAACCTATGGAAAAGAATACACACTATATCAATGGTGCAGTTCTTATCCCAAGAGCTGTGTTGGTGGGTGTGGGAATAGCATGCTTTCAGTGTGTGCTGTTGCAATGAGATAGTATTGAGAAACCAGGGCAGCGAACAGTACAGATTCAGTCTAGGGAACTAGGGGCTTTATCCAGCAGTAATGTGTGTAAGGACAGACAATGTAGCACTATATTTGGTTTAACAACAAAGAACTGTAAAAGGATTTGATAGTAAGGGATTGGCAGAAAGCTGAATATGTCTGCAATAAAATAAGGATCTTTTAAAAAGGTATTTAAGTGATATACTTATGGCCTAAAAAGAAGGTATTTAAAATTATTCATTATCTCTAATAGACATCATTATTTTACAGTGTGTTCATTTAACACAGGAGGAGCACTATTTAATAAAAGCTTCAGGAAGTATGTAATATGCCACAGTAATTTGAGAATAAGATGCAAGCAATTGCATGTGTGGAAAAGCAGCTTTAATAATCAGTTAAATCTTAGTATGAATCATATTGACATTTTTGAGATCTACTGATCAAAATTGCTATAAAAAGCTAGGTATTTTTTATTTTTATTTATTATTATTATTATTATTATTACTACTATTATTATTTATTGTTATTTAGAAGTGAAATGAGAGCCCGTAAGACCCTCATAACTCTCTCCTATCCAGGGTTCATACATACTGTTTTGATACATAAATTACTGCAGGTTATGGCTGTAACTCAGCAAGATACTTAAGCACATCGATGATGCTACTCACATGCTTAAAGTTAAACACATGCTTAAGCACATGACTGAATTGGGGCCTATATCAGCTAGGAACAGCAAGCTAATATTGCTACAAAAGAAGAAGACTGTCTTGCTGACAGAAATAGTACTTCCATTATTATGCAGTTCGACCACCTAAGCCTATGTTTGGGTGGCACATGTGCCCCAAGTGAAACTTACGTTACTTCGAAAATATGCAGCATGCCACCCTACCACACCTGGGCAAGGCTGTAGGCCTGTAATCATGTATGCCAGTAAGAGTGCTGATGAGGGCAGGGATACAAGTCAGGAAATTTAAAGTGGATATCTCTTCTAACCTTGTGCATGGAGACAAGTCATCCTTTCTCTAGCATAAAACTGGATTGATTTTTTAAAAAATCATAAAGAGGAGAAGAACATGTAGGGCAAGTTGTGAATGAAAGTAATTATTAATGGCTAGCACTTGATAGGTGCTGGAGTGAAGTTTCCATATGTTTTGATTCACCCGGCTAAAAAAGAATAAACAGGATGGTCATATATCTGATATAAGTTAAGAGTGTGGCATTCTCTAATCTTGGTGAAAATCAGCATTAGGTAAGAGAAGATATTCACCTAATTCCTTCCACGCAGTGTGGCTCTATTTATGATCAGTGAAAACTTACAATATCAATTTGATCGTTTTGTGACCTGCATGTCTTTCACTAGGGAGTGAAGAGAGGCATCTAAATTCATTGCAATATTTTTAAATGGAAAGATGCGCTCAGGAATCCCTACTCTTGTATACTGAAGTACAATTATGTGCTTAACTTTTTGAAATTTAAGTGAATGGCTACCACTCTGTCTATATTTTAAATTAATATTGTAGAAAGTGCAAGTTGCATTGTAAACCTATAGACAGTGCATTCAGTACTACTTATGTTCCAAAATAATATGTCATTGATCCTAGGATAGCTTTTAGTGACCTTCAGCCAGCATGGCAGAAACTTTAAAATTGCATCATTTGGTAGGTAAGATATATAAAAGCAAGAAATAGAAATGAAGATAAAACCCCCACCATTTCTGCACACCAACTTTTAGAGAACAGGATGATGAGTTTAAAAGGCACATGAATATAATAAAATTGTCCTACCTGCAATTGCACATCTAAATGAAAACAAAGGGATATTAACCTTACTATGTTATATCACACATGCATTCATAAAACATATCTTATAAAGACATTCTAATATTTCCCAGTGTACATCATGATGCTATAGTGTCCTGGAGGACATTTGCTGTTCATCTTCATGCACTGGACAGGTTAAATAAAATTCATGGTAAAAATGTTGTTATATTTTGTTTTGTTCTCTTATTTTTGTTTTCATGGGCAAGGGATGGAGCAAGTAGAGTTGTCTTTGCAACATATTTTCATCTATTTCAGTGTAATATTTTTCTTTTTTTTAAAGTGGCTACACTTCAAAGATAATGCAAAATTGGAATTATGAATATCCCTGCTTTGTAGTGAATGTATTGCAAGCTTCTTAAATAATTAAATTATGTGAGTTCGGAAAATGGAGTGTAATTAGTCATTAAGGAGAAAACTCTATTGCTGCGTAGGGTTTATACACTCCATGCAGAATATCTTTGAGCTTTATAGTGTTTGGGGTAATTTCTAATGCTGATGTGGTACAATCAACCGTTATGTACCTTGTAACATAAGCACTAACTTGCTAATAAGCTATCTAACATGTCAAATATTTAATTTTATTGCAATAAATTAGAGTAATTGTTGAATACTGTATTTGAGCTTCTGCTTCTGTTTATTTAATCAAAAGATATAAGGTTATGGATAACAAAACATTATTCAGATTAATATTAAGGTTGTGACACCTAACAAAAATCAAGACATTCAAAATTGATGGGACTGGTTGGCTCATGTGACACGCAGTCCCTTTACTTGTAAGTCAGTGATTCAAATTTAAACCAAGTCATTATTGACTGAAAGCTGTCATCATCTAATGGCCATCTAGATATAGAAACAAATGAGCTGAACTCTGTCCAATTCCTATTACTCTGATTACCCATCTCAAAAGCCACTTTCCCTCTTAGCACTAACTAGCTCTTACCTGGTTAGATTTCTCAGCCCAGAGGCCAAGGACTGACTGGAGTTACGAAGACTACACAGCCCTCTCATCCTTGTCACTGGAGATCAAGACAGAGGCACATGGATGGTGCACTGTGAAGAAACTTGCACTGCTGCTCCTGGACCTTTTGTTTGAGCTTCTAGTGCTCTCGGTCCAGCCATTTCACCAGAACTAAATTAAGCAGAGTACATAACTACATGGTTAACTTAAAGCACCTGAGTAGTCCCTTTGAAATCTATGGGACTACTCACACACTTAAATTTACGCATGTGCTTAAGTACCCTGCAGAATCAGGCCAGACAGTGAATAGCATGTTTTTTAAAGTAATCTTTAATGGAAGGTTGTAAAACAGGTATTATTTATCTATAAGACTATTTCTTTAGGTAAATGTGTTTAAGTCACTATTAAATACACTATATACAATTAGGGTTGGCTGAATAAATACAGAGCGCAATCAATTTAAAAGTGTGGCTAACCTGTGTAAATTTTAGGAGTTTGCTCTTTGAGTTCTACAAATCACTTATCTGAACATCTATACAGTTCTCCAAAATCTCCCCTAAATCCCACATTAACTCCTAGGATCCCACAAGCCACACTGCAGGGATCAAGAACATTTTAGATTGTGTCCTATGTTTAGACATTTTTTTAAGGTTTTTTGTTTGACGTTAGTTTTTCAACATTTGTCACTCTTTCATCTGACTCAGTAGTGAGCCACTGACCTGCACAGTGTTAGGGGACATATGCTTTTGCAAGGGCTTTGGCAAAACCAGTTATGGTCATTAACCATCTTGTTGCACTTCAGCAAGATCCAGGATGAGAAGCCTGGACTTGTGGCCTAAATCAAGATTGGGGTTATTACTTTTATCTACTTTATCTCCTCTTTAAGTCACTAGGTGAGTGGGAAATTCTGATGTGGATTAGAAACTGGACACTTCCATGGGTGTCAGCGGGTGGGGGATAGCAGGGAATGTGCTGGTCTTTGTATTAAAGCAATGACAGCTTGTATTTAACAGTTACATTATTCCTTGTTCGAATATTATGTAACACAGTAACCAGAGCCTGTGGAAATCTGTAGTTTGCTGTTCTGTCCCTCCTGCCCAGAAAGCCCTGCCTTCCAAGATGGAGAGTGACCTTTTGCCTCTGCAGCCACATCCTACATCCTTACAGAATAACAGACTGTCCACACTGAGGATGAGGGAAGAAAAAGGATGCCCCATTTTTTTCTCTCAATAACCCTCTCCTAGTGAGAATGAATAGCTTAGCCTGGAACACATCATAGTAAAAAGTGGCTGGGATTAATGTTGCTACTTTTAAAAGATGACTGGTATCCAAAATTCAAACAAAATGTTAGGATGTATTCAGAAAGAGAGAGAGAATAATGCTGAAAAGATCCTAATTCCAATACAGTCATCTATATTGGCACACCCTTACCATGCATACTCTGATTGGCTTCATTACCTAATCCCAAATAGGATACAGCAGAGACAGAAAAGATCCAGAAAATGGCAATGAAATCAATAAGAGTGGGAAAACTTCCATACAAGGAGAGATTTTAAAAAATGACAGTTGAGGCCAATAAGAGGTGACAAATATACGTAGACACATAAAATAATTTATTCTCTGGAGAAGGTCAACAGAATACTCCTATTTACCTTTTCTCTTTCTACAGCAACCAGGAGACAATCAATGAAAAGGCAACAAATGTAAAACTGATCAAAGAAAATGTTGTTTTACACAATGCAGAATTAATTTGGGGTCTTGAAGGGAGGGATTACATTGCCCGCATTGCTTAATAGAGCCCACCATTATTTTATTTTTGTTGTGGCATAAAAAAAATGTTTTTTAAATCATGTAAGTAACATGTGCTGTGTGTCAGAGCGAGTGCTGCATAGTGATTAAAACAGTCTTGAGTCAGCAGTTCGAAGTTCTATTGGTTGAGTTTTCTTCGGTGAGTCACATAACTTCCCCCAGAGTTCAGTTTCCTCCTCTGTAAAATGAGGTACTTCCCCACCCACAAGGGTGTTGCACGGTTTAATTAGGGCATGCTGCAAGGCCTACCTTTCTGCCTGCCAGCTGAAGAAGTTGGGATCTGATGAGGAATGAGGATTTATCGGGGGTGGAGGTTTGGCGGGGTAAGTGCAACCTGTCAAGCTGTGTTGGGGTTCCAGTTTTTGCTGCAGGTTTTGTTTTGTTGTATTGTTACTTTAAATAATGTCAAATGTGCCCAGAGTAGCAGATGGGTTTCTTTTAATATGTTGTTAAAAATAGCTATAATGAATTAATTAATGCTTGTAACTTTCCTAGAGCCTTCAATAGAAGGCACTGTAAAAGTGCATAGCATTATCATTCAAGTATTTATTAATGATTGCGTATAAAATGAAAAATCTTTAAACACTTCAAAACAGAGAAATTAAGTTTATTTTTTTCTTAGTGTTTGCAAAAACACACACATTGTAAAATGACTTGTTTTTTTAAATTTATGTTAAACTGGTAGCAAAAATCCATATGGTTACTTTCACTGCTGAAGATATGCTCTGTTGATCATCCTTTAGTGCATTTTGAATGATAGTTGGTCTATAGGGACCAGTGAAGACCTCCAATTAATTATTACTGGAGAACATGAAATCATAAACAAAATTCCTTGTAATAAATTTTTAAAATGAGATTGCATGTTTTATTTACAGTACTGGTCCATTTTGGGCTTTAAATCTATGAACGAAAACAAACATGCTTTTTATCAAACTGAAATAAAAATATCAATAGTATTTCTTTCTTATCAAAGTAGGACACACAATATATGAAGTGGACTTCTAAAACTCTGTGGGGAGAAAAGCCAGAGATCACTGAACTGGAAGAAGAGATTTACTTTTTCCTGTTTGTGGTAAGTGAATGATAAGACTATATAAGCAGTAGGGAAAACACCAAATGCTTCAGAGCAATGAGATTACTTTGTAGCTCTTAAAGGTAGTTAATACTGTGTGACTGTGTTTTAGGGGAAGTTTATTTTTTTTAAAAGCTATTCTAAAAAAAAAAAAAAATTACCAAATTCTTTAGTAGCAGAAATTGATTTCTCTTTGGATACAATAGCAATAATGCATAAGACATCCTTCCTAGTGATGATTACTATTATTACAGTTGTGTTCAGAGGCCACAACTGAGATCAGGGCCCCATTGTGGTAGGTGCTGTCACATGCATAGTAAGAGACCGTCCTTGCCCCAAAGAGTTTACAATCTAAATAGACAACAGAGACAAAGAATGGGAGAAAGGAAGTATTATTTTCCCCATTTTACAGATGGGGAAAAGGGGCACAGAAAGATTAAGTGATTTGCCCAAGGTAGTCTGTGGCAGAGCCTGTAATTGAAGCCAGATCTCCAGAGTTGCAGTCCAGTGCATTAACTGTAAGACCACCTTCCTTGAGTTGGTCTACACAGCCATTACCGTCTCCTTATTTAAACACTTCTTCTATGACACCAACAGGATGCTAACTGACTAAATCCTCCACCTATTTGTTTTGTTTATCTAAATGAGCATGTCGAAGTGGGGTGAAGAGAGTCGAACATTAAGGTAGAGGAGCATATGGACACTAGGACTGAATTTGAGATTGATATGGGATTAGAAAAAGGGGTTGAAGTGGGAAATTAGGAAGGGGAAGACAATGTATTTATCTTAATTTTTTTTTAAAAGGAACTAATAAAACAGGTGGCCATCCTCACCAGATCACTTTGTTTGGGTCATATATCTCTTCACTCCACCCTCCATCTACCTTTAGTGTGTGTGTTCATGTCAGTCAGAAGAGTGATTGCAGCTGGGATACACATACCCATGCTAGCATTCATCTAGCTGACCTGGCTAAAAATAGCAGTGAAGATGCAACAGCATGGACTTCAGTGGGGGCTGGCAACACGAACAGGCACCCAGTGTTCCAGCCAGGCTTGTGCAGCCCATGCCGCTGTGTCATCATTGCTATTTTTAGTTCTAGCTAGATTAAAGCTAGCATGATATTGTCTGAGCTGACACGGAATCACACCTCTGAGTGCAGTGTAGACCTACCTTTTGTCTTCTTGAATAGTAAACTCTTTGGGGCAGGGACTGTGTCACCCTTTGTGTTTGGAAAGTGACTAGCACATTGCGGGGGCTACCTCAATTCATAGAGCAAATAATAACAAATGGGATTACAGGGCTTCTTTCAACTAAATCCACAGAAATTCCCACAGTCCCCCTTCCCCTCATCACATCACATCAATTCCTCTCCTCCCAAATCAATTCACCTACTTCTTTCCCCTGCTCCATCAAACCAATTTATCCTCCTTTATCTCGTCAGATCAATTCATCTCTTTTCTTCCAACTCATCTAGTAACTTTATTCAGAGCCATCGTAAATCTTAGGCACTATAGACCTATGGCTAGGGCCTCTGCTCCTGGATCACATGATGACACCAGAATCTCAACTTTCATTAAAAATAAAATATATTAGCCCTCCTGGCTGCAAAGGAGAGTTTGTAACAGGGTGTAACCAATATCTGCCTGAGTCTGCAGACAGCCTGAAACAGCCAGAGATGTGAACAGCTCTCCTCATCTCTATTCAGAAGCCTGCTGCTTGTGAAGAGTCCCATTGACACTTCAGTAGAAGGCTCTAAGGGAGGTGGCCTCCCCTGCCACCAGCTCATCATAACTGTGCTGGGATGTTGTTAGCAAGGATTCACACACAAAGGGTATGCCTACACTGCCAAAAAAAAAAAAAAAAAAAAAAAAGCTGTGGCAGTGAGTCTCAGAGCCTGGGGCTCACAAGGCTCCTGCTACAGAGCTAAAAGTAACAGTGTAGCTTAAAGCTTAATCCTGCTCAGGCTATGAGACCCAGCCCCCTCACTGGGTTTCAGAGTCTGAGCTCCAGTCCTAGTGGGAACGTCTGCACTGCTATTTTTAGCACCATAGCAGAAGCCACACAAACTCAAGTCTGTAGACCCAGACTCAGAGATTCGCTGCCACTTTATTTTTTCTTTGGCAGAGTAGGTGTACCCACAGAGTCCTCTGCTAGAGTGAGTGGAGGTCTGAGTCATCTCTCCTCTGGGATGAGATCTCAGCCCACCAAAGGACAGTGAGCCAAGGACAGTGGTGGCTGGGCCTGCTCAAAGAGGAGCATTGGCAGGTCTCCCACGAGCCAAGCAGCCAAAATTGTGTCCATTGCCTGTACCACTGCAATCCCCAAGGAGAGGTGGGGGCACAGCATGAGGGTGGGGCAAAGGGGGAGCCCCTATGTGGGGTGTATCTAGGATCCCAGACTGCTTTAATCCAGCAGAGTTCATCCACCCCACCCCTTTCTGCCCACTCCATCAAATCAATTCATCACCTTCCCCTTCATTTCCTCTTTGCAGGCTCCTCAGTGTTGCTATGTAACAGTGGTGCCTGCTACAATGGCTGCCTGCTGCTGTGACTGCCTTCTCTTCATCCCTAGCCCTCAGGCATGGGAAAGAGCCATCATGTAGGTATTCAGTCTTCCCCACTGCCCCCCAGCCTTGGGAGCAGCATTGCTGAGATCTTTACTGTCCTTAGCCCTGAGGGCCAGGGCTGCCAGGACATTCACCTTTCCCCAACCCCTGGCATGTGGTTCCTCGCCCACCCTCCAATCCAGTAGGGGTCTTCCTCTTTGCTCCCAAAAGGGGGAGGAGTGGCAGCTGCAATGTGGGCTCCCCTCACTCTTCCTGCTATGAGACTAGCATGGGGGAAAAGATTATTCCTAATCACAGATCCTGCTCTCAAGCTGCACCAGCTTGGCTTTCTCTTCTCACCCCCATTATGAATTAAATGGCTTGCAGAAGAAGTGGTGGCTGGTTCTGGCTGCAGGCAGGGTAACCTTGGGCTCTGTGTGATGGTTGGGGCCTGTGTTATGCAGGAGATCAGACTAAATGATCTAATGGTCCCTTCTGGCCTTACAGTCTGTGTGGTTGTTGTCTTCTCTCACAATAACCATATCAGGCCATGAAGTTCGAGAACAAATTCAGCAACTCGTACAGTGTCCAGTCTAAAAAGCTTCAATTTTCTTACAATATTATATTCAAAAGTTTGGATAGGCTAAACATTACACCAAGATTATCAGGCTCGCATATAACGATGAGGATACAGCTGTTGCAAAACACACAAGACGGAACATTCACCAGGAAAGACACAGATAATTTGAAAATGATATAATTGATCACAGATCTAACTGAATATCTTGGCTTTGGAAAGATCTTTCTCATACAGGATCTGAAAGATGCAACAGAGAAGCTTGAATCAAAAAAATCTCCTGGGTGGTACCTCATCAATGGCAATATGATAAAGCACTTTTCCTCTATGAGGATCCAGCCTTTCACAAATTTCTTCCCAAAGCCTTCATCTACATTCAGCTATTTTCACAGTGACCTCTTTTGAGAGTTTGTTCAATTTTAGGCTGGCCTCTTCATCTCCAGGGTTCTGTTCAACCTCAAATCAAACTTGATTCCTTTCCTTCATAAGATTTTTATGCCAGTATCATTCCAATATGAAATCTATTTCTTCCTCTTGCCTCTTGGGATGTTCTTCTTTGCTGATTTCAGCACTACAGATTCAAAAATCTTCAGATCTTTCTCAAGGTTGGTTCATAGGTGTTTGAGCAATACTATGTCTGTGAAATAGGACCAGTCAACCTAATAAAAGTTTCACCTCCTATTTATCAGCTGGGTTCTCACTATCTTCCTATTCCAACAAGTGAGTACAGGTTGAGGACCACTTCCAACATCCTCCAAAACATTCCTTGTGCAGTTTATGGACATGCTGCTACTCACCAGAGTTACATCCAATGCTGACTATGTTCCATATGATCTTGGCATATACAAACCTATGAATGACTGGACCAGTTTGTTCCTTCTTCTGGCATTCCTGCTCTGCTCCTTTCCACAATGTATAGCCCAAAGCTGGTGGAGGTGACCAACTCCTGAATAATTGGATATCTATTATTCTTCCAAAAACTCTGGGTGCTGTTGGTGTCCAAGACATAAAGAGATTTTTCCAAGGTGGTGCAGTGCTCGGTTGTACCTATCAGGGACACTCCTGTGTGGAGACAGTGTGGAGCCGCACCACCCCAGAGGAAGCACTGGGAAACCAATTGCCTCTGGACACACAGAGGCAGTGATCCCATGACTGCACCTCTTTAGGGGGTGCCACTTACTACTCCCTGAGCAGCTGAACAGCTCTCTGCCCCTTCCCACACCTCCTATTGCACACCCAAATAAACATCAGGCAAAAACTGGCACTAAAATGGTCAAACTGTTCATGTGCATCCATCCATTGATAGTTTGTTCTGATGCGTCCTCTTGACATTAATGTCAGTTACTTCTCCAACTTTGCCATTCTTAAATTATTATGCATCTCCTGTCTTCCTTGATCTGATACAAGAGAATAACAAAAACACTGAGAGAACTGAGTGGCTCTGAGAATTTCAGGGTAATGGCTAAGTAGACCACCAGTAAGGACTTTAATTTTGTGTTTATATCTTAGTTATCAGAGGGTGGGAAGGAGGCAGACTTTGATTCGGTTAGGCTAGTGCATAGCTAATGTTCACACTTGATCTCATTACCATTTCCCTCCTTTCCAACTCTTTTACTATTTCCTATTGTTTGCTATACCAACTGTTGTGTCATGTCTTAACTCAAATTGTAAGCTCTTTGGGGCAAGGTCTGTGTATCTACCTAGTGCAATAGGGCCCAGATCCTGCCAGGGTCTCAAGGTGCTAGTATAATACATATAATTAATAATAACTGCATACTATGCTATATTACTGTACCTTATGGAGATCTGCAAGGGAATTTGATGGGCATTTCTTGATCCACTGGGATAATCTTAATTTATCCATGGTTTTATGTAGTTCCTGGATGCTTTAAGAAGTAACGGATTGCTCTGGGCATTTTCTTTCCTTCTATATTAAGTGGATCTTTTCTTCATCTGTTTCTGTATCTCTCCAATCCTTACAGTGAAAATGCTATAAAAATCCTTTGTTTACAAAAATGCCTGGCAGACTGACAGACAGTGCATCAAAGGTACTGCTGTATAGGTCCAACCAGAGATAGAAGCACTATGATTGGTTCGTCCCTCTATCAAAGGCGATACCCGTGGGCATTTCTGCAGATCAAAGGGCCTTGTGTTCATAAATTTGGTTTACTGGCAGTCCCTGTTCAGATTATGAATTGTCACTTTTGTTGCTACTGCTGCAGGTCAAAAATGAGAGAAAGCCATGAGAGTGGGGAGTTCTTATGGTGCTAACATCAGAGCAATATCCCCAAAGACCAGAAAAATGCCCCCAAGGCCTCCAGAGTGAAAAAGCAGATTGTCTTTAAGAAACACGCCCAGCACTAAGAATAGTATCGGAAAGGAAAACTGAATGGGCCCACATAGTACAAGGCTGAGGACAGGAGCAGCTGAGGCCAACACATATTTCAGTATTTCTTTTAGACAAGTTACAATATGCTTGTGTAAAGTTATTGTGCTTTTGACAGAATTATTCAGTCGCTGCTGGTTTTTATTCTTTTAGCCGTGCATACTGATTGCTATTAAGCAGGAGCCCACAATACAAACTGTGCTAGAACTGATGTCTGGTCTACACCCTTTAACACCCTTATAATTTCAGCAAGAAAGGAGAGAATAAACCAGTCAAATTACCTTGGGTACATGTCCTACAGTGGCCCTTTGTAGTACCTTGGACCAGTCAGAGCTGCAACATGCAGACTCAACTAGTTCCTGGTCTTTCTCCAAAAAAACTAATTTATGTCCCCAAACCCTAATATTGAAAGTCAGGGTAATCTCTAGAGTCAGACACCCTAAGAATACTAATCAGTAAAATTTAGCCCTTCACATACGTTGTAATTTGTGAAAAGTTAAAAATGAAGAAATATTAAAGTTAAAGTTAAAAATGAAGAAATATTAAATAAGTGAGCAATTTGCAGTACTCTGGTTCTAAGTGCATCCACCCATGTCTGTGTGCTGTGTGTGGATGAACCTGGAGATGTACGAGGAGACATGAAGATACATGGTAATCAACTAATGTTGATTGAGTTGTCAAGATTAGTATAATATAGTTGCATTATTCTGGTGTTGTCACGTGAAGCTGTGCAAAAATATTCACCAAAAGTGAAATTCATGACTTAAAACTTCACATTTAAAAAAAAAAAATCAAAACGCTACTCTTCTCATTGCAGTTTTGGAAACAATTGCCATTATATAAAAATGATTGTTTTATCATCACTAAGCTCTCACTTGCTTTACTAAAAGTGGGAAAGTTTGCACAGACTGAGCCAGACTATAACAAATCAAAATGAAGTTTCTTAACAAGATTAAAAAAGGATTGGACATTTTTCTGGATATCATGACTATCCAGAATTATCTTAGAATAATTTTTTTAAAGGTGTAAACTATTAAATCTCATGCTTCAGGGTTTAAGCCAATCTCTAACTGTTAGAGATCAGGATGAGTCCTAATGTACGGGGCAGATTGCCCCACACCTGCCTACCTTAGGGTTCTTATACATTCCCCTACGGTATTTGGTACTGGCCATTGTTGGAGACAAGATACTGGACTGATGGACTTTCGGTATAATCCAGTATGGCAATTCCTATTATATGTGTTCAGATTATTTTTAGACCCTGGCACATACAGAGGGTATGTGGGACCACACACCTTCTGGGAGTGCCAGAAAGCATTGGCACCCTCTCAGCAGCTGATCAGCTCTGCAGATAGGTGAGGAGGGAAAGGGTGGGGCTATGGCCTGATCCTTCCCTTTTCGGATGATTTGTGATGGGTGGAACAGTCACTGTGCTTGCTCAGTCCTTGCATGAAAAAGGATTGGCCCCTGGCATGGTCTTCCCTCTCCCCAAAGTTGCACCCGGGCAAACAACCAAGGACAATTTAACCCACTTTGAAAACTGACCAGAAAAGTTGACAACATGCCAAGTTGAATCCATAATGTGAAACAAGCAAGTTTGTCAGTGTTCCTTTCCAACGCAGTGTTGATGCTCTTTTCCACATTCTGGAACATACAGAGTCTCATCCTTTGTGTCTCTGGTGCCTTTGAAACCATCCACCACCAGTTTTCTTGAGATCCTTCCTTCTTTGGCACCCAAGACACTCTCCTTTCTTGGTTCTCTTCCTGTTTTGCTGACTGATTATGCAGAGTTATCTTCAATGGTGGTGATTCTTCCTCCTGCCTCCCCCTCTCTATAGGTCTTCCCTGGGAATATGTACATGATCTCTTCTATTTTTGCTTCTACACTTACCTCATAAAATGATAAGAGCTGCCATACTGTACCAGACTATGGTCCATCTTGCCTAGTATCCTGTCCCCGATAGGAGCCCATATCATAGTTTATGGAGGAGTCATACAGATCAGGGCAATTTTGAAGTGATCCACCCCATCTTCCACTCTAGGCTTCTGATTGTCAGAGGTTGAGAGTTGCCCTGAGCATCGGGTTGCGGCCCTGACCATCTTGGCTAATGGCAATTGATGGACTATCCTCCATGAACTTAGTGCTTTTTTTAAAACCCCGTTATACTTTTGGCCATCACAACATCCCTTGGCAATGAGTTCCATAGGTTAGTTATGTGTTGTGCATGGGTGATCTCAGCTGTTCCCAGATTCTCTATCACCTGTCTGATGTCCACTGTCAAATCCACCTCTCCACCATGACCTGTCCCCTTTTGCACAGACTCTCATCTCTTCCTGTCTGATATTTCTTTGTGGATGTCCCGCCCCTTCTTTAAAATAAAATTAGCAAAAAACAAACTTAGTATTCATCCTCCTAAGCCTTCTCCTCTCCTTGCATTCTCTGGGAGGATAGTGAAACTATCCTCCCAGACACTCAAGCCCCAAAGGAATTATCCCTCCATTCTTTCCCAGGAATCCCCCCAGAAAACCAAGATGCAGCCTCATACTCAGAGCTGAGCCTAAAGACAGAGTCTAGTCTTAAGTCTTTATTAATAATAATTACAAAATAGTTAATACCTGCAAGCACACTACTTACTGAATAGCTGCACAAAGGTAAATAGGAGAAAGGTCAGAACTATGCCTTTCAAGTCCTATCTCTGTGGCTCATGAACTTCAGGACAAACTTACAAAGCAGGGTGTAATGACAGTGTCCACACAAACCCATATTTGCAAGCCAGTAAACACAAGTGGCAATTTGCATGCATGCATCTGAGTCTTCGTGGAGTGACTCAGACCAGGCTGAAGGTTACACATTGCCTGGCACGCTCTACTGGTCATTTGAGAAGTTGACACATAAAAGAGACCATGTCATATGTGCTAGCCACCTGAGGGGCTGGCCACACCTCTAGCTAGCACCTCAGACCCCCTTGATGTCATAGAGTACTTGCCAGCTGGGATCTCTTCACTCTCCTGAGTGCTAGGTACAGAGCTTGATCTGATGCATGTTTGGAAGGAAGGGGCTCCCTCAACTATCACCTCCAGCATACCTGCATGGCACAGGAGCGGTTTTGTCCCTTAAGTATCATGGGTGGGATTTTGAAAAGCACTTGGCCTACCTCTTGGGCGTTTTACCAGTGAGTGCAGTGGGAGCAGAGTTAGGCCAAGGCGAAGTGCTTTTGAAAATCTCACGCTAAGGAATCATGCACCCTTTTATCATTCAATTTGAAATTATTACTGAAATTTACTTTCAAAATTTTTGCTGGGGAAAAAATGTTAACTATCAGATTATTTCTTTCAAAAATACATTTTAAAAAGACATGCTTCTGGGGTGGGGGGGAAGGGAGAAATAAAATGAAAAAAAAAATTCCTTTGTTGTAAACAGTTGTTTTATAAAAGTAAACAAATAAAGAATTCTTGAAGTGCTCAGCCATCACCGTTTGAAGGTCTGTGGCAGCATCTGAAAGACAAAAAGGGAAATAATTGATTAGTGGATTTTGTTTGATCTGTTCAGGGATCAAAGGGACAAAAACTGTCTGCAGGGATGAAAGGGGGGAGAAATGCTTTCTGTACTGAGTTAGTTATCTAGTTATTCATATGCTCTTATTGTGTGTTAAAGTTGCATGTGCCTGACCCTCTGTCAGCCTGAGGGAGAAAAACAGAAGTTGTGAGTACAGTGTACAGTCATTTTGAAAGGTCCTTATTAATCAGAGCTGAAGAATGTCATTTTAAAGTGTGTGGATAAGAGCATCCGGGGACTATTTTTCTGCCTGTCCTTAACAGAGCTGACACACAGTTGCCTGTATTCATAATTGTGGGCCCAACTCAGGCCATATAGGCCCCAATCCTACAAAAACATGCACTTGCTTGACTTTCAGCACATGAGTAGACTCTGGGTCTTAGCCATCATACCCTGCTGGAATGATCAGACATCTTACAGTGCCCACTAAATACTGTGGGTGTAAAACTGTGTCTGCATTTACTTATACATGATAAGCACTAAAAACAAAAAACAAAAAAAATCCCAGGTTTTGAAAATCTGGCCCATTGTGTGCATATTTTAGTATGATGTATTTATAAAATAATTAAACTGAAAACAATCATAGCTATATCATGCCATTTCCATGTATGATATTTTGGCAGTTGATTGCTTTTTGGTCATGTTACAGTATTATGTGTACACTGTAGTAAGTTACATATTATACCTCTGCTGTAATGTAGATATCACGGTACACTAGACTGTACATTATATGATTAAACACATTACACTGATTACATAGGAAAATAGACATAAATCATATCATGCTTCAGCCTTTAACATGTCTGTTCCTTCCACTTGCCATAATCTGAATCGGTACCAGGTACGTGGAGTTATCCTTAGAGCAGAAGGGGTATTGTCTGTCTCCTATTGCTACCATAAAAATGCTATCTTCCAAGTCCGCTTTGTCCTTAACAGTAACAGCTCCTTTATCTCTCCCCTTTAAGTCCAGGTCTCTGAATACTAATCCAGCTAATTGATATGAATCCACATATAGGACATTAGTATTATTGTAGGTAGCAAAATTATGGTATATAGTATATTTTATATTAGGGCTATCTACAGAGGCTAATATCTCGGTTTGTTTTGTGGAGGTTGGGAATTCAGCTACTTGAGAGGCTTCATTCTGGGGGGAAAAACTATATAAGGCCTGAGCTCGGTAGGCCTTTCAGTCAGTTCTCCGGAAGATAAAAATGTGGGGGACTTATTTGGTTATTTAAGCAAAACAAGCTTCTAATGTTGTGTTGTTGCCTAGTAGCTCAGCCGAGCCGAGCCATGGATGAAAAAAATATAAATTCTGGGTGGAGACCCATGCCTTCATCCTCTGTTCCCTCCTCACGTCTTTCCAAACCTGCAAGATCTAGGGTCTAACCAAGACCAGCATGTGTCCCTGGTCACTGCCAAGGAGGAAGTTCGCTATAAATCCCTACAGGTACTGGGAGAGACTTCAAGAGAAACAACTTTATTTAAACAAGTGTTTGAGGAGATTAAGAGCTCTTCCTGAAAGAGTTAGGGCAGGCAAAGGGTGGAAGACCCATAATGAAAGGGTTGTTTCCCCCTCATTCATTCGGTGTGAAGGGACTTCACGCTCTACCAGGCAGGCTGGAGCACTGCACTGTTCATGTGAGTGGGGTGGGAGGCTGAGGGTAGGGAATCAAAATGTATATTGAATAAAAATCAGGTACAATATTTGCCTTCTGAAAATATAGCAGGAATTGGGTTTTTTTTTTTTCTTATGACGGAGGAGTTGCATTGGAATTCCAACTCAAAGAACTGTCCTCCTCTACATACTGCATTATAAGCAGTATTATTAATTACCTAATACTAATATTTTTAGCATTAGATATGTACAGTAGTTAATAACGTTAACTGAGGGCCTGAACCTACTCCCATTAAAGTTAGTTGCAAAATTCCAATTGACTTAAATGAGAGCAGGCTCAGGCCCTGAACTAGAAGAAGATTTAAGTGCGGTACTTATAGACATTATGAATACTCCTCTTTATGCTTACCATCTCATAGCCATTTTCATGATTTTTTTCACATGTCCATTTACTTACTAAACTAAACTGAGACCAAATGCATAGTTCACCTCTTAAGTAGCCGTGAGAGCTGGTAAAAAATATATATTTCAAAATATTTCAACAAAAAGGGAACACATTTTTCAAAGAAGTTATTTAATGAAATTTTCCCCATTTTTGATTAGTTCTTACTGTTCATTTCTCTTTACCCTTTCCTGTTTTTAAAAAAATCTGTCTTTTTTTGCAGTGTATTTCTCTGACCCAAGAGAAAACATTTACTGGCCTGAATATTTCCTAGTACCAACAGCCTGTTCCCATGGAAGTCAACAGAAGTTTTACAGGATTGGGCCAAAATATATATAAGAAAGCTTTTAGATGTCTACATATCTCCAGTGTTTTGTTTAAGCTACTCAAGTAGCTACTATAGAAATCAAATAGCTTAGTTTTCTGCATCACTTTTTGATTTCCAGAAAATCATTCTAGTCCCTCAGTTTAGTGAATTAATTTTCAAACAGCTTTGTACTATAACTACTGAACCCAACTCTACACTGTATTCTTGAAGGATTCATTCAAGTACTCTGCAGTCTTAGTGATCCATTCCCTTCATCTCCATTGCCAGTATCACTTTGTTCCTAGAATAATTTAGACACCATTTGTATTACAAGATTTCCATACATAACATACACACATGGCATGCTCTGCTTTCTCCCCTTTCTCAGTTGTTGTTTCTTTATTTCACCTTTCCTATAGAAAACTCCTTCTGACAGGCCTTCAATGCTCCTCTCAAGACTGGGATGCTCTCTCTCTGTCTCTCTCTCTCGACTTTCAAATCTGGTCCATTTTTTCCCTGTAATTGTCTTTATAGTTCCAAATTCACGAATTTCCCTTTCAGTTCTGATACAAATACTCATCCCAACGTAGTTGACTTCACTATCCCCAGCAATAATTGTGCAACACATTTAACAAAGATGACACACAATAATTGTTCTTTTAAAAAATTAACTCATTTTAAAGATATTACTTTCTTTCTACAGGGGGCGATTACTCGGTAACATCCTGCATGGCTGTAACATTCTCAGCAATATCGCTGTTTATCCAGAACTGTTCATATATTTAGTCATATGATGAAATAAAATTGGCCAGAAACAGATCCCAGAGGGAAGTTAGGCAGAGGCCAGCATCGCTGAGTTTCTTGTAAAGTCTAAGGCCAAGAATGAAACTTTAAAGAACACTTAGTTTTACATTAACAACCTTTCAACTCCAACACCACTTATTTTTATATGGCCTGGCTTCAGTCCTATCACAAACGCTATTTTCCATTGGTATTACTAGTGGCCTTGTCTTGACACTTTAATTAGGTAAATGCAGGGTTGAACTTCCGTAATCAGCATGACTAATGTTTTACAGTTGCCTTTCTCAGTATATTTCACTAAAACCAATTCACCAATCACAATTTGGTACCCTTGTCGGCAGTCAAAGCAGAGACCAAAGACTGAGAGGGCAAAGACAATGAGCTACCTTCTCATGCTAAAAGGTGGTTCCCTGCAGCATGTTGGCTTGGTGATGTGGAGAATTTGTGCTACAACCACCTATGCATTATTGCCTGTCCTGTGGATAATTAGAGAGCATCAGCATACAGGTCAGTCAACTGGGCACTATTCACATACAGTGATACATTTTAAATAGTTAAAGTATCCGTATTGATAAGATAAAGCGTGATAAAACAAATGCAAATAAAGCCCCAGGTTTATTGTGCTCCCAAAAAACGTATAAAACATTTACAACACTAGCCCGCCCATACTTCTACTGTAGGTCAGAGGAGACGCTACCTATACCACATTGCCAATCCTTTCCCACTAAATATACAAGTCACTGGGAACACACTGTTTGTACAGCTTTAGTTTACAGTTTCTCAAAACGGATTGAGCTCATAAAGAAGACCCAACAAATGCTCTGATTTAGTCTCAGTTTATAACAATGCCAAGTGGAGTCCTCTCCTTTAGAGCTTCATTCTTGTTTATCCCCAGTTCCTGGACCACTCTTCCTCTGTGATCAAAGATTTGGGGCTTTGTGGAAATGTTTGTTTATTCCTTCTGAGACAAATCCTCACTCATTCAGTTGTCAGCTAAAAAACTACTCTTGACGCTTATTCTGCATAGGAACTGCCTGAACAGCTGTTTGATGCAGACTGCCAGATCGCCTCATAAAACTCATTGGTTGATGGAAGTCAGAGGAACTTCTAAGCTCCCTTGTGCCAGAACACACTCAGCATATCTCAAGAGATCTTTCCCCATTTTCCCTTCTCAAAAGGCTTCATACAGGTAAGTAGATGAGATTCAGGGGTTTTGCCTGTCTGGTCAAAAGGTCAGGTTAATCCCCCTCTCAGTGTAAGCAGGCTTTGCCAAATTTTCTCTGTTTAGTGAATCTTATAACAGTCAAAGCTTCTTGTGCAGTGCTGGCAGCTTGTGAGCAAGACTCTCAGATGGCTTAGCTCTGGGGCTTCCCTGGCGCTTCGCTGATTTACACCAGCTGCAAATCTCACTTCTCACCTGAAATTTTGGAGGAAGGACAAGCATGACTCAGGTTCTGATGCAGGGTGAAAGGAAGATTCTCTTTATTCTATCCCTGAATTCCTCATAACCTCTGTAGCAGAACTAGTTGGAAAATGGAAAACATTTTACAACACTCCTCACTCTTCCCTTCCTTCTCTATTTTTTTCCATCAGAATTCTATTTTAGTGAGAAATATCCAGTCAGTTCTACGCTGTAGCAACATCATCGGAAGCAAGAGTTCAGAGAGAACGGAGTGGGAAGGGGTGGGTTCTGTACGTATCTATCTAATCATACACCTAAGCATTGATTCTGTGCTTACATCTTACCCTTTAATCTTTATATTCTAACTAAAAAACAATAGAGAATACTTTAGTATCTAACCCTTCTCCTGAGGTGGTCTCATGGCTAGAGCATAGGACTGAGAATCAGGGGACTGGGCTCTAGTCCTAGCGTTGCTACTGACTTCTTGTGTAATGTTGCACAAATCATTTAATTTCTCCACAATTCAGGTTCTCTGACTGTGAAATAAGGGTAACGTTACAACCCCTTCCTTCCCCACACCTGCCTTTGTACAGCACTTTTGAGATCTGTGGATGCAAAGTGCTATATAAGTATTATTAACTATTAATGTCAAAGCACATCACAAACATTAAATAATTCTCATATCATCCCTATGGAGTAGGTAAGCATTTTGAACTCAATTTCATAGACAATAATAAAACGTAGCTCTTTTTCATCAGTAAATCTCAAAGCACTTTGCACAGAAGGTCAGTATCATTATCCCCATTTTACAGGTGGGGAAATTGAGATACAGAGAAGGTAATCAACTTGTCAAGGTCACACTTCAAGTCTTTGATAGTTCCATGTCTAGAACATAGGACTCCTGATTCCCAGTTTGCCCTTGTAACCTACAGATCTGGCTCCCTCCCTAGAGTTGAAACTTCTTCCCAGAGTAGTAAGGTCCTCTCTTGCTTTTGTCCCATCCCCAGTCTTTCCTTGCTCCTCATATTTATTTCTATGGGAATTTTGTGATTATTTGTAACTGTAAAGTAGCCAAGAGTTTCTGAGCCTTCCATCCACAGGGTCAGAGGGTCCCTATCAGAGTAATGTAACTTTCTGGAACCACGAGTAATTTATGGTAGTTAATATAATCCTGGAACTAGACAAGAAGAAATATAAAGTCCATGGTGCATACAAAAAGAAAAGGAGTCATAGGTAAAAGTGTTTTCTTGGAATTTAATATTGCCATATGACACAGGAAAAACAATTGGCCCCTACTTAAAGGTGTGAGTAAAACCTCCTTGCCAATTGTCCATGGATATTAGCCTAATCCCAGTTATTCAAAGAGGTGTTAGCATGTACCCTGGGGATTTGATGAAAATGGGAATTTATTTCCCCCCCATCCCTCCTCAGCCAAAAAAAAAATACCGTTACCTGTGCTATGGTATGTACATCCAGGAACCACTGAATTAAATGTGAGTTGACTGAAAAAAAGGGTTCCGGTAGTTTTGTTCTCCAGGCCACTGTAGTGTAATTAGATTATCTCTCTGGTAGAGAGAAAGATATGACCCAGATCCAGCCCTGAATGCTCTCATTGTACAGAGTACCAATAGGGATAGCCGCCTCTTTCTGGATAAATAATTGTTTTCTGTAAGGGAAAGAGGGTTTGGAACCATTTTATGGAGAAAAAGTCAGCTCTTCATAGTTAAAGCTCAGTTTCCATTACAAGCCTGGCTTTGTCTCCTTTCCCTCTTAAAATGATGAATAATAGATTCAAAATTGGTATGCGAGGGCTGTGGCTGAGGTAGACATTTTCTATAAGATGTTAAGTAAATCAGATAAGGGGTTAATAAGTTATGAGATGTTAAAAAGATAGATGTTCAGGTCCAAAACGTCTTTTATTACAATGTAGCATGAAAATGAAATGTAGGAAGGAAATAAAGTATAGTTTAGAGGATTCATCTAGCTGATATCTAGTCCACAGGACAAAATTTTAGTTGATTAAACTCTGCTATAAAATTGTTAGTAACATAAACAAGTACTTTATTGACTTTATACTCTATGAAGGGCTAATATATTCTATTTGGATAATAGCATATTGTATTTGATTATACAAATCTGTGGAATATGCAGAGCAATAAGACACAAACTCTGCTGTACTCTAGTTAAGGCCAGAGATGGAATACCCTATGTGAAACAGAAGTTCATTACTCAAATCTGAACTGAAGTTATTTGTCATTGGATCAAAAATAAAAGTAGCTGCTTTGCACTCTTGACCCAACAGCAGTAGCTTACTGCATAAATTGTTTACTCACTGAAAATATTTATACAGGGGTGGGCGTCGGTAGGGGAGAACTGAAACCTTGTGGTAGAATAAGGGTAAATCACATTCTTTATCTGAAATATTTGCCAAGCAAGAAAGAGTCAGATTTACTTCATCTTCTCAAGTGGTCCACAGTTCTTCTTCTCTACCTTCTCCTCCATTCTTCCTTTTTCCTCTAATAAGAATGTAAAATCCATACACCATGTTGGGATACTGTTACAAGGGTTTTTTTTATCCCTCTTTAGCCATCTGAGACTAGTATTAATGCCATCAGCATACTCCAATCTCAGAAGTTCCACACAGTAAAATAGACTGTTTTCTTTAAAATGCACACATATTTTACTCCAGATTGCCAAACTCCACCCGAAACGTTTTTTATTCAATCTTCAAACAAACATGTAATTTTTCAAACATCACAATGAGCTCCTTATTTCTGAACCCAGTAGAAATCTCAGTAGGATACACAGGAATTTCCCTTTAATTAGGGCTTCTAATAGAAATGTCAAAGGGAGACACAGTTACCTTAAAGCATAACAGAAAATTAACAATTTGTTTAACTACTATATTTCTCAGAAACAGCTTCTTTTTGATGTTGGGAGGCCATGTAAATCAGGCCACATCGCCAGGAAAAGGGGGCAGGTTTGGTGCCACTTTCAAATAGAGTCAAATGGACATATGTAAACAAGCTTCTTGCTTCTCTATTTTTTCCTGTGCTTAGCATGAAGCTGTAACTTTTGGGAAGTGGCAACAGTGATACTTAGTGCACATTAAATGCTAGTGCATATTAAACTGCATGCTTAGATTTCTAATAGAAACGCTTTTCAAGCAATACACCGGAAATAATTATACAGAGATGTGTATTTAAGAGAAATAATTTAGTACAAAATGAAAAAAACACACAACATCTTGATACATAGCAGCCCCAAATGGGTAATTTTAACTTTGCTATTTAAAGTTCAACCGGGATGTTTAAGTAGGGAAGGAAGTCAAAGAGGTTCCAAAATGAGGTGGTTATTACTGTAATGGTGTCTGTCTTGTTTAAACCCCACTATAAAGACACAGTTTGTGTTTTATTTCCATCTGTTTGTTATGAGCCAGACTATGACACCTTTACACACCTTGAGTAGTACCTTTCTTCACAAGTAGCCCATTGACTTCAGTGGGGGTACTCAAGGTACTATTGAGTGTGAGTAATGATGTTGCAATCTATCTCTACGTCTCTATTAGCCTTTCCCCCAGGAAATTTCCCTCAGTCGCTACCATTGATGCAAATCCACGGGTAGTAGCAATGGAGGGGACATCTAGCAAAGATAAGGCTACCGATGTCCCCACGCACATTAGCTACTGTTTTGTCTAGAGCTGCGCATGTTAAATCCTAGTGCTCTACCTACACGTTTGCGCCCACTGATGGAGCTGCATGGTGGGAAATGTTGAGGGTAGAGATACATAATATAGACAAGGCCTATGAGTCCAAAGGCCGACTTGGTGTAATAAAGAAAGGCTCACTTTACCTGTAAGTGGGTAATGGTTTAAATAGGCTAATGAGATGTTACATTTCATCTGACAAAGTGAGAGAATCCTTCTGAGAGCAAGGATCAATAATACTGATAAGAATTAGTTGTACTGATTATTCTAAATGGAACTTAGAAATATAGACAACAATAACCATTTTAGGCCTTTACTATGAAAGAAGACATCATAGAAGTGCAAAATAATTTAACATTCATAGCAGACCACCCTTCAGACATGTGTGGCTATTGCTGTAGGTGCTTGCATTGGACTCCCCACCCTGTGGCAATGTTTTTGGTTAAAACCTGATCAATAGAATTGGTAACATGGGGTGAATTTAATTTCAGCAAACTTGACACAACAGAAGACTTTCAAAGCCATGCCCTTTTGTGGTTGAGCTCATTTCCATCTTCTGGTTTTTCATCATAAGCCTTAGTCCTCTCCTTCTCTGGTGACAAATCCAGATATCTCTTAAATTGTTTTATATCCCTGACTATATTCCTCATTGCTGGTAGCTTGTGACTGATGTTTATTCTCCTTTACATGAAATCATCTTGATTTAAATCTGTAAATTTTAGGAATCCCATACCCTACTATAAGCATCCGGACTCACCCCTGCAGCGCCCCCTACTGGTTACTCCGGGGAATCAGCTTGCCAGCCTCTGGAGCGCCCTCTGCAGGCCAGTGATCCGCCCGTCCTCTTGCACTGGCCCCCGTGTCCCTCCCAGGACCCCGGTGCCCCTTGCTCTGGGTGCTGCCCCCTGGCAGTACCCCACAGATCTGGGTCTCCCCTCCCTGGGGAACCCCCACCCACTAACCCCACCTCACCTCAGGATAAGGCCACTGCCAGTCACCAACTAGCCTCCACTCTCTGGGGCAGACTGCAGTATAGGCCACTCATCATCGGCAAGGTTGGGTTTGGACCTGCTGCCTTGGACTAGCCCTGGGCTGCCCTCTGCAACCCCCAGTACCCCTTGACCTAATACTAGGCCACAGCCTGGGGCTTTCCAGGCTGGAGCTCCCCAGCTCCTCAGCCTTTCCCCAGCCCTGCTCCACTACAGGTACCCTGTGTCTAGCTCCCTACAGCCAGGCCCTTCTCTCTCTGAAGGCTGAGAGAGACTCTGAGCTTCTGGCTGCCCTGGCCTTTATAGGGCCTGCTGAGGCTGTTTGGGGCATGGCCCCAGCTGCAGCCACTTCCCCCAATCAGCTCAGCCTTCCCCTGCCTGCTCCCTGGGCTATCTCAGGCCCTTCCAGGCAGGAGCGGGTGTCCACCCTGCTACAGAGGGTGCTCAGTATCCTCTCCAGCTGCCCTGCTGGCTGGAGCTCTCCCTTCTCCTCTCCAGCTGCCCTGCTGGCTGGAACTCCTTCTCCCTTCCTTCCCTGGGCTGCTGCTGCTGGCTAGAGCTCCTTCCCTGGACTGCTGCTGCTACCACTGCTGCTGAGTGGGGGGGCCTTGCCGGCCAGCCCCCTCTCCCCACCATCTCTGGAGGGAGGAGCCAGGACCCCACCTTCACCATCACCACTACCACCTGTGGGGGGTCCTTCCTGCCTGGCTGCCAGGGTTGCTGGAGCTGCTGCTGCTGCCGCTGCTGTGTGTATCCTGGGGAGCTGCTGGAGCCTGGAGGTGGAGGAAGAGGACTGAGTGGACCATCGGCTGTCGGGGGAGCGCACGGGACTCTGGAGACCACTGTGGAGGGGGCCATTCAGGACTGAGTAATTTTTGAACTGTGCTCTAGTGGTGGGGGTCTAGACTGTGTTTGTGGGGACACGGGGTGTGGCGTGGAGCCTGCCCCCTGGTCCATCTGTGTCCCCCCCCAAACCCCCACCACCACCGTTGCCCCCTCCACCACCCCCACAGCCCATTTACCATCTGCCTCCGCTCCTGCCTCTGGGACTCTGCTGCTCTCCTGGCCTGCCACGCCCTATTGACATCGTTTGGGCCTGCAGCGGCAGGCAGTCAACACGTTGACTTTGCACAAGCGCTCGTGGGCACACCTTCCCCCCCTGGACTGACCCCTTCCCCTTCGCAACGGGCCTCCCAGCTTTGCCCCTTGCTGCCTACCCCATTTGCCCTCTGTAGCCTTTTGCCCCTCCCCAGCTTCAGTTTGTTTGCCTGCCCCGCCCTTTTCCCTCTGCAGTTTGGTTTGGTTGTCCCACCCCAGCCCTGCGGTTAGCCCCTTGGTTTCTCTGCCCCATTCCCAGCCTAGTTGCTCCCCTTCCTTTGCGCCCCCCCTTGCTCTGATTGACCCCTCCCCTCGTGTGCCCATGCCCCCTCCCGTGCGCTTGTGCCCCCCATCACATTTTTGTTAATCTCTGCACCCCCTGCTGTTATTGTGACCTTCCCTTCCCTAGTGCAACTAGAGGAGCCGGTGTTGGTGACTATCTCCCCCCCCCCAAGCCCTTGATACCCCCCATCTCCCCCCGTTTCGGCGCCCTCCTCCCCTGCCTGCAGCCTAGCGGGGAGGAGTGGTTGACCTGCTTTCCCTTTAGCCGCCCCCTTTTTTTCTCCAGTGTGTTTTCCCCTCCCTCCCTGCTCATTATGGAGGGGACCACGGTGGGCGAGACCCCCCAAGTAGGCCCTATCACCCCTCCCCCGCCTGCCCCCTTAGCCGCTGCCAAACCACCTGCCACCGCTGCGGCATCGGCAGCGGCGGCCAAAGGGGTGACCTCCGCTGCTGCCACGTCCCTCGCTCCCTCCAATTCTGGGGGAGCTGCCCCAGCCGGCAGGAAAGGTCAGGGCAAAAAGAAGGGGAAGAGCCCCGCTAGGAAGACTGGGCCCTCCATGGCAGGGGCTACCCCCACTGCTGCGGCCCCGCCACCGGCCGCGGCGTCCCTTCCCGCTGCTCCCTCCACCAGCTCTGCGGATGCCCCTCCCCCGGCCCCCAAGGCATATGCCCAGGTGACAGCGGCCCCCCCGCCTGCCAGTACGCCATCTCATCCATCCACTGCCTCTGTTTCCATCTGTAGCGGCCTGGGCCCCTTTCCCACCTTGACTAGGAAGCACGGCGTCCATTGCTTCCTGGTGCCCGCCTCGCGCCACATGGAGACCTACGTGCGGGCGTTGGCGAGGGTGGTGGGGCCCACGGCCATCGTGGCGGCTTCCAAAATGTATGGCAAGGTTGTTTTCTTCCTTGCCTCGGTGGCCACCGCCCAGGAGGCGGTGGAGAAGGGCCTGGCAGTGGGGGGCGTGTTCATCCCCCTGGAGCCGCTGGAGGACCTGGGTGTCCGTCTGGTCCTCACCTCCGTTCCTCCTTTCCTCCCCAATGTCGCCCTGCTGCCCGCCCTTTCTACCCTGGGGAAACCAATTTCCATCGTCCGCCCTCTCTCGCTGGGCTGCAAAGACCCCGCCCTCCGTCACGTCCTCTCGTTCCGCCGGCACGTGCAGCTCCAACTGCCGCCGGCGGCGCGTGGCGGAGAGGCGCTCGAGGGGTCTTTCCTGGTCCACTATCAGGGGGCCCATCACCGGGTGCACTACTCCACGGGGGAGGCCCAGTGCTACCTCTGCCGGGCGATAGGGCACGTCCGGAGGGACTGCCCCTTGGCCCGGCACGGAGGAGCGTCCGGGACCCCCGAGCCCCGGCAGGGCGCCAGCCCCACCATTGCTGGCGCCCCTGGTTGCCCGGTACCCGGAGCCGCCCCTCCTCCTTCTCGGACCACCACTGCTGCCGCTCGGGCCTTAGGGGTACCTCCCCCACCATGCCCAGACGAGCGGGAGAGCCCCGCCTCTGCTACGTGCACTGTGGCGGGGCCTGTAGAGGAGGGTGCGGTGGGGGTTTTGCCGGGCGCGGGAGAGGGCCCTCCCCAGGGAGAATCCACCCCCCCTCCTGCTGCCCCCTTGTTACCTCCTCAGGTCCTCGAGCCGTCATCTTTGCCCCCCGACCCAACCCCTGTCACCCAGCCCGCAGATAATGCCATGGAGGGCTGGACCCTAGTACAGGGAAAGCGGGGCAAGCGGAAGGCTCGAGCTCCGCTCCTGCCATCTGGTGCGGAGGCCCCCCGGAAAACCAGGAAGGGGGGCACCGCTGCCGAGCCTTCCGCCTTGCCCGCGGGTATATTACATCAACCGTTGCCGGCTGGGGAAGGTGTGGCAGCACCGGAGGATCCCACCATCTGTCCTCCGCAGTCCCTCCTTGCGGAGGCCCCTGTTGAAGCCCCTCCTACCCCCTTGCCACCTGTACCCCCTGCGATGCCTGAGGAAAGTGTCGCCTCGGGTGTTAGCGGGGAAGGCCCTGGGGTGGTGGGAGGTGAGCTGCCTTCTATCTATGAGGAGATCGAGGCCCTGGGTCTGACCCCGGTCACCCAGGGGGAGGACGACCCTCTGCCAGCGGGCCTCGATCTGGCCGACCTCACCCCGGCCTCCCCTTCTCCGTCTTCTGTTCCCCTAATTGCTGCTCCTGCTCCTGCCTCAGCGGAACCCCTGGGCTCTTTGACCTGCCCGGCTGCGAGTGACACCCCGCTGACGGCCGCCGAGCCTTTTCAGGCGACGGCCAGTGCCTCGCGGCCAGGACACGAGTTACCAGGGGTATCCCTCGTTGGCGTGGGGCAACCGAGTTCCTTCCCGGGTGGGGGCCCCGTTGCAGATTGTGCACCTCCTGCTGCCGTGGCTGTTCCACCTGCCGTAGAGCCTGAGCCCGGCATCCCTGGGGACCCCCTCCCTAACCCTCAGACCCCTGGGCACGACCGAGAGGAGCCACCTTCCAGCTGTCCAGCTCCTGGGGCCCAGGATCCCACCTCTGTCCCTCTCCCCGACCCTACTCCTGCCCCTGGCCCTGCCCTTACTCCTGACCTGATTCCTATCCCTTGCACCTCCTGCGATGCCATTGCCACCCCAGGGGCCGTCTCCTTCCCTTTCCCGGAGGATGACCCCCAGGGAACGGCCTTTGTGTTCCCTAGTTCCGACCCACTAGGGGCTGCTGTTCTCCCTCCGCCGCCGCCCCCTTTTGAGCCGGGGACTGAGGCGGGCCATGTGGCGCCGGTCCATCGGGCGCCACGTCGAGGGTCTGCCCCTTGCCTGCCCGTCTCGGTGGGCCACGGGGCCGTGCCAGGGGCCCCAACGGGGGATGACCAGAAGCCAGTGACCCCGCCCCCCCATACGCTGAGAGAAGAGCTGCGGGAGTTTTTAGAAGATGTACATGGCTCCCGCAATAAGGTGCCGCTCGCTCTCCAGCGATGGGGGGATTTCCACCAGATCCTCCGGGCCGCGAGGGCCCTCATGGGGGAGGGTAGAAGGACCGGGAAGCAGGGTGCCGCGGCTTACCAGCGGGTCTGCGGCTTCCGTGACTCCTTGCTCACCTTCGGGGTGGGTCACAGTTTGCTGCGCGGCCCAATGGAGGCCGTGAGCATCCCTGCCGACGAGGATCCCCCCCAGCCCTCCTCATGCCACCTATCACTTTTGCAACATTGAACACCCGGGGCTGTAGGGTGGGTCTCCGCAGGTGCCAGGTGCTCTCCTTCCTTCGGGAGGGGGGGTACTCTGTGGTTTTCCTGCAGGAGACCCACACGGATCCGGCCGCCGAAGACAGCTGGCGGCTGGAGTGGGGGGACAGGGTCTATTTTAGCCATCTCACAGTTCGTACGGCTGGAGTGGCTACCCTGTTCTCCCCCGACCTACGGCCCGAGGTGCTGGGGGTTGCTGAGGTTGTGCCGGGCCGCCTGCTGCACCTCCGGGTCCGCATGGAGGGGCTTGTGATCAACCTTGTCAACGTCTATGCCCCGACATCGGGCCTGGAGCGTTGCCTTTTTATCAGCAGGCGTCCGCCTTCCTCGGCTCCTTGGATCCTCGTGAGTGCCTGGTCCTGGGCGGGGACTTCAATGCTACCCTCGAGGAGCGGGACCGCTCGGGGACCGAGCAGTGCCCGGCCGCCGCGGACGTCCTCCGGGAGATTGTGGAACATCACTCCCTGGTGGACGTCTGGCGCGACCACCACCCGGACGATGTCTCCACGTTCACCTATGTCCGGGTGGAAGCCCATCGGTCGTGCCACTCCCGGTTGGACCGCATTTACTTGTCACGCTTCCATCTTTCACGGGCCCACTCCTCCGACGTCAGGCCGGCCCCTTTTTCGGATCACCATCTAGTCACCGTGACGGCCTCTCTCTGTGCGGAGAGGCTGGGGCCGGCCTATTGGCATTTTAACAATAGTTTGCTGGAGGATGTGGGCTTCGTGGCATCCTTCCAGGAGTTCTGGCTGGTCTGGCGAGGGCAGCGGCGTGCCTTTCCCTCGGCGCGGCAATGGTGGGACCTAGGAAAGGTGCACGCCCGGCTCTTCTGCCGCGACTACACCCGGGGCGCCAGCCGACGGAGGGATGCGGCGATAGAGCAGTTGGAACGGGAGGTCTTAGAGCTAGAGAGGCGTTTGGCCGCCAGCCCTGAGGATCCATCCCTTTGCAGAGCGTGCCGGGAGAAGCGGGAGGAGCTCCGGGCCCTCGACGATCATCGGGCCCGGGGTGCTTTTGTTCGATCCCGCATCCGCCTCCTTCGGGAGATGGATCGCGGCTCCCGCTTCTTCTACTCACTGGAGAAAAGGAGGGGGGCCAGGAGGCACGTCACCTGCCTCCTGGCGGAGGACGGCACCCCCCCTCACGGATCCGGCGGAGATGTGCGAGAGGGCCAGGACCTTCTACGCACACCTTTTCTCCCCGGATCCGACCGACCCTACCGCTTGCAGAGTGCTCTGGGACGGACTCCCGACGGTCAGCGTGGGCGACTGGGACCGGCTAGAGTTGCCTCTCTCTCTGGCCGAGTTCTCGGAAGCCCTCCGCCGCATGCCCACCAATAAATCTCCGGGCATGGACGGGCTGACCGTGGAGTTCTACCGCGTGTTCTGGGACGTCCTCGGCCCGGACCTAGTCACCGTCTGGGCCGAGGCCTTGCTGAGCGGGGTCCTCCCTCTTTCGTGCAGGCGAGCCGTGCTCGCCTTATTGCCGAAGAAGGGGGACCTCCGCGACTTACGGAATTGGCGTCCCGTCTCGCTCCTCAGCACGGACTACAAAATCGTAGCCAAGGCCATCTCGCTGCGGCTGGGGTCCGTGCTGGAGGACGTGATCCACCCAGACCAGACCTACACCGTCCCGGGCCGTAGCATCTTTGATAACCTCTACCTGGTCCGGGATCTTCTGGAACTTGGGTGTAGGGATGGTCTGTCGTTTGCCCTCCTGTCCCTGGATCAGGAGAAGGCGTTCGACAGGGTGGACCACGGGTATCTCCTGGGCACTCTGCAAGCGTTAGGCTTCGGACCCCAGTTTGTGGGTTTTCTCCAGGTGCTGTACGCTTCCGCAGAGTGCCTGGTCATGCTCAACTGGACCCTGACTGAGCCGGTCAGCTTCGGGCGGGGAGTGCGGCAGGGGTGCCCCCTCTCGGGCCAGCTTTACGCTCTGGCGATCGAGCCCTTCCTCTGTCTCCTCTGCAGGAGGTTGACGGGGAATGGTGCTTCGGGAGCCGGAGCTGCGGCTGGTCCTGTCGGCGTATGCCGACGATGTGCTCCTCGTGGTCCAGGACCCGGGCAACTTGGTGCGGGTGGAGGCTTGCCAGACCGTGTACTTGGCGGCCTCCTCCGCCTGGGTCAACTGGGTCAAGAGCTCTGGCCTGGTGGTAGGGGCCGGGTGGCAGGCGAGCTCCCTCCCACCCGCGCTTCAGGCCATCCGGTGGAGCGCGGGTCCACTGCTCTATCTCGGCGTTTACCTTTCTGCCATGCATCCATCTCCGCCGGAGAACTGGCAAGGTTTACAGGGCAGGGTGACGGAGCGGCTCCGGAAATGGACAGGACTACTCCGGTGCCTCTCCCTTCGTGGGAGGGCACTGGTACTCAATCAACTAGTCCTGTCCATGCTCTGGTACCGTCTCAACACCCTGGTCCCGGCCCTGGGCTTCCTGGCCGACCTCCGGAGGGCGATTCTGGAGTTCTTTTGGCCAGGACTGAACTGGGTCTCTGTGGGGGTCCTCCATCTGCCCCTGGAGGAGGGAGGGCAGGGCCTGAAGTGCCTTCGCACTCAGATCCATGTCTTCCGCCTCCAGGCCCTGCAGAGGCTCCTTTATGGTGCAGGTAGTCCGGCGTGGAGAGTACTGGTGCACGCCTTCCTGGGCCGCTTCCGAGGGCTCCGATACGACCGGCAGCTCTTTTATCTCGATCCGAGAGGTCTTCCGCGAGACCTCTCCGGGCTGCCGGTCTTCTACCAGGACCTCCTCCAGACCTGGAAACTGTTCTCAGCGACCAGGTCCGTGGCGGCCACCGGGGGGGCAGATCTCCTCGCGGAGCCCCTGCTACACAACCCCCAGCTTCGTGTGCAGGTGGCGGAGTCCCCCGCGGTGCGCCAGAGGTTGGTCCTGGCAGAAGTCATGAGAGTCGGAGACCTCCTGGACTACGACCGGGGAGTCTGGCTGGATCCCCTGACACTCGCTCGGCGCATGGGGCTCTCCAGGCCTTGTACTCCGCGGCGCGTACTTCCGGAGGTGAGGGCCGCTTTGCCGCCTGCTGCTCGGGTCTACCTCGACCAGGTCCTGCGCGAGGGCACGCCCCACCCACCCTCCACCCCTGGTCCTCCGGACCTTTTTATTGGGCCCCTGCCCCGTGGACCCAACCGGCCTCCCCGCCACTTCTCCGTGAGCCGGCTGCACGACTTGCAGCCGGTTCGTTTCCTGACCGCACCAAGGAAACATCTATACACGCTCGTGCTCCACACTCTTCACTTCCTCACCCTCGTGTCCCGCCCCGATACGAAGTGGCAGGACCTCCTGCCACCTGTTGAGGGTGAGAAGCCCCGGTGGGCCAGCCTCTATTCCACCCTGGTCCCGAGGCCCGCCGGGGATGTCAGTTGGCATCTCCTTCATGGGGCCGTGAGCACGGGCGTGTACTTGGCGCGGTTTACCCCTGTCCCTGACACCTGTCCTTTCTGCGGTGTGAGGGAGACCCTGGCTCACGTTTACTTAGAGTGTGCCAGGTTGCAGGCCCTACACCGGCTCCTCACCGACATTATGTTGCATTTTTGGTTACACTTTTCCCCTCACCTTCTCATTTATGCACTCCCCATCCGTGGCCCCACAAAGTCACGGGACCTCCTGGTCAACTTCCTCTTGGCCCTGGCTAAACGGGCCATCTATAAAACCAGGGAGAGGAGGTTGGCCGATGGAGGTTCCTGTGACTGTGGGGCCTGTTTCCGATCCTCTGTCCATTCACGTATCCGGGCAGAGTTCCTCTGGGCGGCGTCCACTGGCTCCCTTGACACCTTTGAGGAGCAGTGGGCGCTGTCCGGGGTTCTCTGCTCGGTGTCCCCGTCAGGTTCCCTTCTTTTGGCCCTTTAATCGCACTCCTGTCCCTGTTTTTACATTAGTTGTCCCCCGTAATCATTTGGGTTTTAGGTCCTGTGGGTCCTCCCCTTAGGCTGGGGGGGGGGGATCCTTTAGCAGTGGGCGGGCTTTGCAACCTGGCTTTGCCCGCCCACTTCCCGGAACCCAATAGGTACACCTACTTTAAAAAAAAAAACACCTGTTTCCAGCTACCTCCTGAATAAAAAATCCAATGAAGTATCTGCCATTGCAGATCTATCTGTGACACACAGCCTTTGCCAGGTTCCAAATTAACCAGGAACTGAAAACTTGTTCTTCTTCAAGTTTAAAACACATTTTTAAAAATACTTTATAATCCCCAAATATCAGTCTAATGTGTATGCAGGCTTTAAAATGGCAAATAAATACATTATACAACAAAATAAACACAAGATGCCTGATTCCCACTTATGCTACACCACTCTGGCAAGATAAAGAGACCTTAAAGTATGAGTCAATTACATTTGCATCTATTTTGAGGCCCCTTTACCCTACATAACTGTGTAATGGGAGTTTAACATGAGAATCAGGCTCTAGAGAGTTTCCTCTGCCTGCCTGCTGTTCTCTGAGATCAGGATCCTGCGTTTCCCCTGATTGTTTGAGGACATCTGGCCATCAAGTGTGGGGAAATGCACCTGTTTCCCCCCATCCTCAGTTTTCCTATATTTTTGACCTTAACATTCAGCATATGCTTGAGGAATCAGCCCCTATCTGGCTGAAAGGAGGCAGCCTTTTGGGATGGAGTTCTGTTTTTCTTTCAGTGCCCTCCTCCCCGTGGCTTTCTCTTTCCTCCTTTCCTCTAGGCCCTGATCCTGCAACGTCTTGCTCATTGATGCCTCAAGCCACAGTGTATCTACCAGCACTCCCTATAGGCACAGCAATCTGCCTGTGCTCTAGAAGTTGCAGGCCTGGGGGTCTTAATATTTATAAAGTATTTTGGATCCTTGGATAAAAGATGCTGTATTCGTGCAAACTGTTTCCATTTTACCCCTTCTTATTTCACTCCAATCCTGCAGGGTTTACCAGCCTCTGGCAGTGTGGTCTGGAGTGGGTAGTGATATGGAACAAAACAACTTCTATTGCCAATGTGCTCAAGAAAGACAGCGTGATTTCTCAGATTTCGTAAGAATCAGAGCTTCACAAAGCATAGTTTCAAGTATCTCACATGATACCTTGTAGTTTTTCCTGTTTCTTTCTATGATGAAAGATATTTTTCCTTATGTCACTTTTAGTTGTTGTAATTACCCCTCACTTGACTAAAGCAAAGATGATGGTAACGACAATGCAGAAATTAACAAAGACCCAATTTTTAGAATATCCTCAGAAAGAGGGCGGGAAAGTCAAATACCATTCAAATTTCAGGATTAAGAAGAGGAAAAACTTGTGCATAATGTAGGATGCATTCATTTTATTTCTGACCTCATTGGTAAAGATCAAAATAATAAAAGCCAGGTAAAGGTCAATTGCTTTACTTTTTCCTTCACACCTATCTCTGTGTAAGCAAATTGTATACATATCTGCTTATATAAACACAAGGTGTTTGTACATGTACAATAACATGACCCACATAGTAACAAGAAAACCTGGAAATAACCTATAACTGGAGACTCTGATGACAGTAGACATGACTGAATGTTGAAATCCTCAGATTTTCATTATATATAAAACACACATGGGGGAAATCTAGCTAGAACTATAGAAAATTATCTCAATTATTGTTATATTTTGCTTCAGACATTCAGGGCCCAATTTTCAAACTAAGCTTCCATTTTTTTTATGCCTGTAATACATTCATCTTTTTTCTGGCAGTTCACTGAGGGTGAAAAATTGTGGGCACAGTTCACTGTGAGCAAAAATTGCACCCACAAAAATTAAGGTTTGAAAATCAGGCTTCTACATCCACTGATTACCGTAAAGCGCAATGTGATATAATAGGTGAGTGCAGACCATGGTTATAAACATCAAAGTCTATGGTAGGTACAAAAGCCTATATTATATCCATTAAAGGGGCTTGATTATTTAGAGGCATTTACACTGTTGGTTGTTTTACACAGGTTATTTACACTGTTGATTAAATTGCTTGCAAAGCAGTCAGATTTCCATACACAAGTAGTCTAACAGAAATATTATGCAGCCAGCAATCTGCCAGTTGTCTGTTGACAGAGACAGAGAGTAAGCCACTTACTACTGTTTTTATACAATGAATCATTTTTTTAAAAATGGAGCAGTCTAATGAAAATTCAAATGTATTGCTTTCCCAGATTCAAACAGTAAACCAGGCACTTCATATACTCTGTAAATAAGCCTTGTTTGCCATAGTGTATCAGCTAACAAGCAATTTCAGTTTTACATGCAAATTTCAAATAAAATTCTTCAAATGAAAACAGGTAGTTTCATTTTGCCTCCATAAACAGACACTTTCAAAATATTTAGACATCTGTATATAATACCGTTTAAAGTGTTTGTTCTAAAGCATAAATAGGCATCTCAGTGTTTGAGTTACTGCCTGATATGTTTCTCATTTAAGGAGAAAACATAAAAAATAATTGGAATAACCAGAGCCAGGAACAATGCTTACACAGCATGTCAGCATCTTTTATTGTGTCTTCAAGTAAATGCCACAATTGTTGCATTACTAATCCTCTATTACTAGACATTTTTAACTCTTTAAAGAATGAAGCCAAAACAAATGGTATACATAGTGGGTAAAATCCAGGCTGGTGCAGGGGGTACACAGTGTATCTGCAAAATTGTGGGCAGATTGGCTATCCAGAAATGTTGGCCTCATTGAATTCAAGGTCTCTGTGCCAGACCCATATAAGGCAACACAGAGGTTATTGGCCTTGGTGAGGGGCTGGACAGGAGTCGGAGAGATAGAGCATAGGATTGCTAACCTAAGAGAAGGATTCCTAATCCATATATAGCACTGCATTCTTACCACAATGCTCACTATCGTGTTTTATAGCAAGCCCGTCTCTCCGTATTAGCAAAGCCATAGCATAGGCTTGTCTTACAATTTCCTCTTTTATAGCATTATAGAAATTGTTGCTATAATTGTCACTGTCTCAGTGTAGCTGGTCTCTGTGGATAGACTGAGCCCAATCCAGCTAATTAAAGAGTGCTGGGCTACACCTGGGCCTACAAAGGGCTGCTAGTGGGCAGCTGAAAAGGGAAGACGTGAGACAGGCTGAGCCCTGGGGAGGGACAGCCACAGTGGAGTGGAGCTAGCTTCTGTGGTGGGTCCCTGGAGCACGGGGCCAGGAAGCCACTGCTCCAGCAAGCGAGCAGAGCTGGCTGAGGCTGGGAGGCTGCCAGGAGCTGGAGTGCCTGTGAGGGGTGGCCCTGAAGCCCCTGGGGTCCTGACTAAGGCCTGGTCTACACTACGAGTTTAGGTCGACTTTAGCCACATTAAATCGAATTAAGCCTGGACACGTTCACACGATGAAGCCCTTTCTTTCGACTTAAAGGGCCCTTTAAACCGGTTTCTTTACTCCACCTCCGAGGGGATTAGCGATAAAATCGGCCTTAGGGGGTCGGAATTGGGGTAGTGTGGACGGAATTCGACGTTATTGGCCTCCGGGAGCTATCCCACAGTGCTTCATTGTGACCGCTCTGGACAGCACTCTCAACTCAGATGCACTGGCCAGGTAGACAGGAAAAGCCCCGCGAACGTTTGAATTTCATTTCCTGTTTGCTCAGCGTGGAGAGCACAGGTGACCACGCAGAGCTCATCAGCACAGGTAACCGTGATGGAGTCCCAGGATCGCAAAAGAGCTCCAGCATGGACAGAACGGGAGGTACGAGATCTGCTCGCCATATGGGGAGATGAATCAGTGCTGGCCGAACTCCGAAGCAGTAAACGGAATGGCAAAATATTAGAAAAGGTCTCCAAGGCCATGAAGGAAAGAGGCCATAACAGGGACGCACAGCAGTGCCGCGTGAAAATTAAGGAGCTAAGGCAAGCCTACCACAAAGCCAGAGAAGCAAACGGAAGGTCCAGGGCTGAGCCGCAAACATGCCGCTTCTACGCGGAGCTGCATGCCATTCTAGGGGGTGCAGCCACCACTACCCCAACCGTGTGCTATGACTCCCTCACTGGAGAAACACACAGGGAAGAGGGTTCGGAAGAGGAGGATGGAGGAAATGTAGATAGCTCACAGCTGCAAGGAAGTGGAGAAACCGGTTTCCCCAACAGCCAGAATATGTTTGTCACCCTGGACCTGGAACCAGTAACCCCCGAACTCAACGAAGACCCTGAGGGCACACAGGGGACCTCTGGTGAGTGTACCTTTGTAAATATTACACATGGTTTAAAAGCAAGCGTGTTTAATGATTAATGATTAATTTGCCCTGGCTATCGCGGCCAGTACAGCTACTGGAAAAGTCTGTTAACGTGTATGGGGATGGAGCGGAAATCCTCCAGGGACATCTCCAGAAAGCTCTCCTTCATGTACTCCCAAAGCCTTTACAAAAGATTTCTGGGGAGGGCTGCCTTATCCCGTCCGCCATGGTAGGACACTTTACCACGCCAGGCCAGTAGCACGTAGTCTGGAATCATTGCATAACAAAGCATGGCAGTGTATGGTCCCGGTGTTTGCTGGCATGCAGACAACATCCATTCCTTATCTCTCTTTGTTATCCTCAGGAGAGTGATATCATTCACGGTCACCTGGTTGAAATGGGGTGATTTTATTAAGGGGACATTCAGAGGTGCCCGTTCCTGCTTTGCTGAACAGAAATATTCCCCGCTGTTAGCCACGCGGTGGGGGGAGGGGTGAAGTGATCATCCCAGAGAATTGGGTGTGGGGGAGGGGAATTAGGTGGGTTTGTGCTGCATGTTAACCCTGAAACCGCAGCCCCTCCTTTTACATTGCAAACCCATTTTAAATGGCCAACCCAACGGGTGCTTGGTATGGGAAATGAGAGCACTAATGTTTGAAACCATTCCCACATGTTAAGAAGGTTAAAAAAGCCAAAAGACTGTGTCTTACCATGGCTGCCTGCAAGCTGAAATCTGTGGCCTGGCACTGCGTGAGTGATCTCTCACACCAAACCGGCAGGCCCTCAATATAAGAGGAAAAATGCGACCTTGTAACGAAAGCACATGTGCTGTGTAATGTGAACAGCAAAATTTAACGTGAAAGAGTGTACCCATTATTCTCTAAAATGTGTCTTTTTTAACCACCTCTCCCTTCTCCTCCACCAGCTGCAAATCTTTCTCCTTCACAGAGGCTAGTGAAGATTAGGAAGAGGAAGCGAAGGACACGTGATGGCATGTTTACAGAACTACAGACTGCCTCCAACGCTGACAGAGCACAGCAGAATGCGTGGAGGCAGTCAATGACTGATTATAGAAAAGCCCAATATGAACGAGAGGAGAGGTGGCGTGCTGAATCGCGGGATGAACAGAGCAAGTTGCGGGCTGAAGATAATAGGTGGCGTCAGCTTGCAGACAGAAGGCAAGAGTCGATGCTCCGGCTGCTGGAGCATCAAACTGATATGCTCCAGCGTATGGTTGAGCTGCAGGAAAGGCAGCAGGAGCAGAGACCGCCGCTACAGCCCCTGTGTAACCAACAGCCCTCCTCCCCAAGTTCCATAGCCTCCTCACCCAGACGCCCAAGAACACGGTGGGGGGGCCTCCGGCCACCCAGTCACTCCACCCCAGATGATTGCCCTAGCATCAGAAGGCTGGCCTTCAATAAGAGTTAAAGTTTTAAACTGCAGTGTGTCCTTTTCCTTCCCTCCTCCCACACCCATCCCAGGCTACCTTTGCAATTATCCCCCTAGTTGTGTGCTGAATTAATAAAGAATGCATGAACGTGAAGTAACAATGACTTTATTACCTCTGCAAGTGGTGCTCATAGGGGGGAGGGTAGGAGAGGGTGGGGTGGTTGGTTTACACGGAAGTAGAGTTAACCGGGTGGGGGGGGAGGGGCGGAGGGTTCATCAAGGAGAAACAAACAGAAGTTTCACACCGTAGCCTGGGCAGTCACAAAACTCATTTTCAAAGCTTCTCTGATGCGCACCGCGCCATGCTGTGCTCCTCTAAATGCCCTGGTGTCTGGCTCCGCGTAATCAGCGGCCAGGCGATTTGCCTCAACCTCCCACCCCGCCATAAATGTCTCCCCCTTACTCTCACAGATATTGTGGAGCGCACAGCAAGCAGCAATAACAATGGGGATATTCTTTTCGCTAAGGTCTGAGCGAGTCAGTAAGCTGCGCCAGCGTGCTTTTAAACGCCCAAATGCACATTCCACCACCATTCGGCACTTGCTCAGCCTGTAGTTGAACAGGTCCTGACTCCTGTCCAGGCTGCCTGTGTAGGGCTTCATGAGCCATGGCATTAAGGGGTAGGCTGGGTCCCCAAGGATCACGATAGGCATTTCAACATCCCCAACGGTTATTTTCTGGTCCGGGAAGAAAGTCTCTTCTTCCAGCTTTCGAAACAGAGCAGACTGCCTGAAGACGCGAGCATCATGTACCCTTCCCGGCCAGCCCACGTTGATGTTGGTGAAACGTCCCTTGTGATCCACCAGGGCTTGCAGCAGCATTGAAAAGTACCTCTTGCGGTTTATGTACTCGGTGGCTTTGTGCTCCGGTGCCAAGATAGGGATATGGGTTCCGTCTATGGCCCCACCACAGTTTGGGAATCCCATTGCAGCAAAGCCATCCACTATGGTCTGCACGTTTCCCAGAGTCACTACCCTTGATATCACCAGGTCTCTCATTGCCCTGGCAACTTGGATCACAGCAACCCCCACAGTAGATTTGCCCACTCCAAATTGATTCCCGACTGACCGGTAGCTGTCTGGCGTTGCAAGCTTCCACAGGGCTATCGCCACACGCTTCTCAACTGTGAGGGCTGCTCTCATCTTGGTATTCTGGCGCTTCAGGGCAGGGGAAAGCAAGTCACAATGTTCCATGAAAGTGCCCTTACGCATGCGAAAGTTTCGCAGCTACTGGGAATCGTCCCACACCTGCAGCACGATGCGGTCCCACCAGTCTGTGCTTGTTTCCCGGGCCCAGAATCGGCGTTCCACGGCATCAACCTGCCCCAGGAACACCATGATTTCCACATTGCTGGGGCCTGTGCCTTGTGAGAGGTCTATGTCCATGTCAATTTCCTCATCACTCTCGTGGCCGCGCTGCAATCGCCTCCTCGGCTGGTTTTGCTTTGGCATGTCCTGGCTCTGCATATACTCCAGGACAATGTGTGTGGTGTTCATAGTGCTCATAATTGCCGCGGTGATCTGAGCAGGCTCCATGATCCCAGTGCTAGCTATGACGTCTGGTCTGAAAAAAGGCGCGAAACTAGTATCTGACGGACCAGGGGAAAGAGGGAGGGAGGGAGGGAGGGGCGAGTGACGACATGGCGTACAGGTACAGGGAATTAAAATCAAGAAAGGTGGCTGTGCATCAGGGAGAAACACAAACAACTGTCACACAGAATGCCCCCCCCCAAAGATTGAACTCAAAAGCCTGGGTTTAGCAGGACATTGATTTGACGGAGGGAGGGGGGAAGCAAATGAATACAGAACAAATCTATATTTTACATCTTAAGACGACGGTGCAGCATGACTAATAGCCCTCGGCATCTTCTGGGTGCTTGGCAGCAAATACTGGGCGCTTGGCAGTAGCCTTGAGGTCTATTGCACGATCTGCTGCTCAGGGAAGACTCTGCTAATGTGCGATGAGCCAACAGGGCGCTTGGCAGAAAATGGCATACTACGACTGATAGCCATCATCGTCATTGTGAAGGCAGCAGGATGGGGGACTGGGGGACATACGGAGTTCCAGCCACTGCTGGACTGACCATGTCTGCTCAGGTGCCCATGATTGACAGCCACTGCTGTACGACGAGGACAGTTACCAGTCGTAATAAACCATCTACTGCCAAAAGGCAAAAGGTAAGGGCTGGTGCAATGCAGCCCTACGGCTGCCAGCACCCAGATCACCGATGAAGGCTACCAGTCATGCTGCACTGTCTACCGCCAAAAGGCAGTTAGCTGCTGCTGCTGTGTAGCAATGCAGTCCCACGTCTGCCGGCACCCAGATGACATATGGTGACGGTGAGCTGAGCTGAGCGGGCTCCATGCTTGCCGTGGTATGTTGTCAGCACAGGTAACCCAGGTAAAAAGGCGCGAATCTATTGTCTGCCGTTGCTGTGACGGAGGGGGAGGGGCCTGACGACATGTACCCAGAACCCCCCGCGACACTGTTTTGCATCATTCGGGCATTGGGATCGCAACCCAGAATTCCAATGGGCGGTGGAGACTGCGGGAACTGTGGGATAGCTACCCATAGTGCAATGCTCCGGAAGTCGACGCTAGCCTCGGTACTGTGGACGCGGTCCGCCGACTAGAGCACTTAGAGCATTTTATGTGGGGACACACACAATCGGCTGTATACAACCGATTTCTATAAAACCGGCTTCTATTAATTCGACCTAATTTCGTAGTGTAGACATACCCTGAGTTAAGACTGTATTCCTGTTTGTTTGTTAACCTCTGTTATGAAAATAAACCCCCTGGACTGAGACCGGGTGCTGTAGTGCATGCTCTGGAGCCAGGGGAAAGCGATGGCCTTGGTGAAAGTCACTAATGCTACTAGCAGATTTTTTTTTTAAAAAATATTCAATTAATAAACAGTTGTCCCAGGACAATGTGGGATGAATGTCTAAAAATATCAAAGACAGATCATGTCATTTTAAGCATAAGTATCTGCTAGAAAATCTTTTAAAATGCCTAATAATGCAAGCCAGGTATGCACGACATAGGCAGGTGAAAATGGGATGGTGTGATGACAGTGCTGAATCAAGTAGATACAATAGTTTTCTCTCTTTTTCAGTTTGTTTACTTTGTGCATTTAACAACGCTTTGTATGTAGCCCATTCCCACCGTATTGTAAGTTTCCCTTGTTGTTGTGTGAGAGTCTTTCACACAGCACCTGGGAAGAGAGAAACATTGAAAAAAATAGGTAAATGTGATTGCAAGCCCACAGAAATTGGCACAGAGACTCAAAAATAGTCACATTAGTTGAAACTGCTTTTGACTCAGTGCTAAAAACTGACTAGACTGTAAGTTGACCGTCTCTTTAAAATATAGCAGAACTATCCAACAGTTCGTGTTAATTATAGGAGCCTTTTACAAACAAACAGTTTGCTCTAACATTATCATGAGAGATGAAGTTATGGCCCTACTGGTTCACTGGCAAAACTCCCATTGAATTAAAGAGAGTCACGATTTCACCAAGTATCTGCAATGTTGCATCTTTGTCTTCTTTAGCAACAGAAGGATTAGCATTGAGGTCTAATCCTCAAGACCCAAGTTCAGCATCGCACTTAAGCAGAAGTCCATCCCTATTCAGCAAAGCACTTAAACTTTTGTTTAAAGTTAATCACATACTTAAGTGCTTTTCTGAATCAAGGTCTATGTAAGGAATAACTACACTACCTTGAACAGATTTACATCCTGGTATGTTTCTGTTGAGACTTTCATTCTTTTAACCCTCATCAATATTTGTGGGGTAATGTTATACCGTGCAAGCACGTTTGTTGTGATAACTCATGAACAAGTAGCCCTCCAGCTGTGCTGTTTTAGAACATTGTCACCTAGGCACATATATGCAATTAAGTGAAAAAAAATTAATTTAGCATGACAAAATATTTTTCTGTATCAAAAAAGTATGTAGGGTACAGATGTAGCCCACATGTATTGCACTATCTTGTATTTTTAGTAATTATATGTACACATTTGCATCTATTGAGAGTATCGTGTATTGTAATAGTTAGCATATGCTAATTGATAATGCATTGTAGGGACAGTGGTTGCTGCATACAGTCACCCTAAAATAGGAGCTATTCCAAGGAGGTTGGTCCCTTCAAATCCGGGCTTGTTAGGTATCCTCAACACAGAGTGGACAGGTGCTCGCTCTCTTTGGCTAACAGTCTTGAAGGGATTTTCTATCTAGGTATTGTGCTCCAAACGCTGTAGATTCAGGAGACTTATGAGATTATTTTCTGTGTTGTGCACTTTGTGATGGCAAACAAACGGGTGTGATATTCTGCTTCTAACCTTATTAAAATGATTTGCAACTCAAAGTGAATCATGTGATGATGACATATTGGATGATAGTGACTTTCTGCCAGATTGAGTTGAGTTGCTCTAAGAAGGAAAACCATGTTTCCATTGACTATTCCTCAAGCTCATCTTCAGACAATGAGGTATAAGACTGGAAGAAATATAGTTGGGGTTAACCTTTTCACCAATATTCAGCTTGCTGAAGATCTATTCAACGAAAATTTTACCTGGTTGGAACATTCCGATGAAACAAGTCAGATATACCCAGTAAGATGCATCCACATTGCAGCAGAGAAATTTGTCATCAGGGTTTGGTTTCCTGGGCCACTCACCCTGGTTTCCTCCAAAGAAGGGCAAGTTAGTAAAAATACTATCGACAATGCATCATGATAAGGTTGTAGAAGGAGACAAAAAGAAACCCCCATAATTCTTCACTACAACAACACTAAAAGTGGTGTCAATAATGTGGAACATCTTGCAGGAATGTATTCCTGCAGGCATAAGATAAATAGGTGGTTCTTTTCTTCCATATGATTAATGTTGCTGGCATTGCAAGTTGCATCATTTGGGTCAGCAATAGTCCTGCTTGCACCACACTCAACCAAGACAAAGAAGGCACTTGTTCCTCATCAATCTAAAAGAATTACTCGTAGATGCACATATAAAGAGATAAATCCTTGATACCCATTATCTCACCATGCCCATCAAAGCAGCATTCTCATAACTTGGCTACCATCAAAAACCAGCCACCACAGGTGTACCTGGAAAACTTGGCAGTGAACACTGCCATATTTGACCAAGGTCAGCTGGCCAAAAGAGCCACAAACAATGTGGAGAATGCAATGAATTTCTATACACTGACCACTCCACAATAATGCTGATGTGTGGAAATTGCATATAGGCTCACACTGAATGAGACTCCTGCTAATTTTTTCAAGTTGCTTGTTAAATAAAGATTTTTCACCTAAAACATTAAGGAGTTGTTCTTGGTTTCGAATGCATTTGAGAGACAAAAGTCCCCCACAACACAGTTAATGTAACCCTTTTCTTGACACTGTAAATGAAGGTTAAAATAGGTAAATTGATAACAAGCAACTACTTGAAAACTGAGGACCAGTCTGCTTGGAGAGGAGTTAAATCACAGCACTTTTTGTAAGAGTAGGGTTTTGTTCTGATCTTCTTAACTAAAGTCTGCCTGCCTGTCTCTCTCCTTCTCTTTTGTTCAATGTGTTATGTACTAGTTGACTGTCATTCTTCACCACAGAGGCTACTGTAATGATATAGAGCCAAATCATGTAATATACGAGCTATATGGGCTATTCAATGGAATTTATTCCTGAGTATCAAATTCAAGATATTCATCCTTAGTAGTCCAGGCTCTTTCATGAAGAATAGTACTACATAAAAAACATTTTTTTTATAATTAATCAGTTTGTGGTGAACATCAGGTCTTTTGCAATTTTCCTTCATTTATCAAATGAATAAATAAATTAGGTTTTAATATCCATTTAACTATGAGCTAAAATGTTTCCTGATAACAGCAGTGACATGGTAATATTACTAGTAATGAAATGTATTTTACCGTGATTACTATATCTGTTCTATATTTTGTTGATCAAATATCTCTGCAACTCTTCCTTAGTTTACCTAGGATCATTCAGTTAAGTTCTTCACCTGCACAGTTAATTAGTAATTCTTGACATGGTATTTTGTGATTCTTGTGCTTCTGCTACTAATCAGAGATCTGACACTCAAATTTTAATAGACAGCTCAGTCACTGCCTTTTGCCCTAGTTAACAGTGGAACACTGTGTGGGAGCAATGCACTCCATGCAAGTTAATAGTAATTATTTGATCACAGTGGAGTTATCGCGTATTAGCTATGTGTGGGATAAAACAGATTCTTGGCTCTATTCTTCTATCATCAGATCTCTTATAGGAGTGTAGCTTTTGGAATATTATCAGAGAATGGCTATTAGCAGGGTCTCTCTTGGGCTGTCTCACAGTGTCTGTTTTGCTAGGGAATCAGAGCCTGTCCAGTATGATTTTCTTCTATTACACACATGAGCTACAGCTCTCACATGTTTTGGTGGCACAGCAGTGCTGAGGCTCATTTGATGATAATCATGTGATTATTCAAAATGTTATGTGATCCCTCCTTTTATCTTTTTTAAAGCATATTATGACACTACACAAATAATTGAAAATAAATCAGCATATTTTCATGGTAACTGCCAATGAACTATGAAGAAACAAACCAATAAATTGTATTAATTACCAGGATAAATACATAAGTGCATGTAATGTATACAAAATATCCAGGTTTGAATGACCATGGGCATTGTGCTAGGAGGAATACTGTTGTAGAATTCTCGCCTGTCCCGTGTTCAGGTTAGACTCATAGATTTTGAGGCCAGAAGGGGCCATCATGATCATCTAGTCTGACCTCCTGCACATTGTAGGCCACAGAACCTCACTCACCCTTTGCTGTAACAGGCCCATAATTCTGGCTAGGTACTGAAGTCCTCAAATCTTGATTTAAGAACTTCAAGTTACAGAGAATCCACCATTTACTCTAGTTAAAATAAGCAAGTGACCTGTGCCCCATGCTGCAGAAGAGGGTGAAAAAAACTCAGGGTCTCTGCCAATCTGACGTGGGGGAAAATTCCTTCCTGACACCAAATATGGTGATCAGTTAGACCCTGAGCTGGACAGTTGGGAAAAAAATTCTCTGTAATAACTCATAGGCCTTCCAATCTAGTGTCCCATCTTCAGTCATGAGAGATATTTGCTAAAAGCAGTCGCGGATAGGCAGTCTCATCATCCCATCCCATCCATAGACTTATCAAGCTCAGTCTTGAAACAAGTTAGGTTTTTTACCCCTACTACTCCTGTTGGAAGGATCTTCCAGAACGTCACTCCTCTGAAGATAGAAACCTTCGTCTAATTTCTAGCCTAAACTTATAGATGACTAGTTCATATCCATATGTTCTTGATATTTTATTACTCGCAAATATGGATCAAAGCTACTTCTGCGGGGTTCAGGATTGATGGACAGGATTCCCAGGCCTTTCAAACTAATGACCATATGCTCCTCTGGCCATGTTCAATCCATCTGCATCCCAGAAGCTTCAGGATGGTGGAAACCGAGGGGAGTATGTATGACTGGTAGGTTCCGTTATGTAGAATTATGAACACAGTCATGTGACTCCCAGGATGCACTACACAGCTTAGTAAGAGGGGAGATCATCCTGGGAGATGCAGTCCAGCTGAGAAGCCCGACCACTAGGAAAGAGAGAGGCATGAAGCACTCAAACTTCAGCTCCCATGTGGCACTGCAGCACTTTAGGCTGATGCTGTTTAATACAGAACTGACCCAGAATGAAACATTTCACTTCAATTTTAGAGATGGAAAAATAAAATAAAAAATCAGCAAAACTGAATTTTTTTCATGGAACGTTCCAGTTATACAGAAACTTCATTGTCCATTGAAAAATCATTACGACAGAAAATTCCCAACCAGCTCTGTTGAAGACCATATTAAAGGACGTGCAAACCCCAAAATGAACACTACAAACAGACAAATAGCAGGTCAGACAGAAATAGGGAAGGTTTAGAGAGCTGTGGAAAGGCCAAAATAAAAATATAAATACATAAAGGTTGGGAGTTGGAGGGGGGGGCAGGGGAGCTCATCCCTAAAAATTTGAAATGCCAAGCCAACTTCCTATATGTTATAAGGTTTCAAAGTAATTCCTGTTTTCAGTGCATCTCCACCCAACACACATTATTGCTTTCCTTTACCTGAACCTGTTAGGAAACAGGGTATTGTGCAAACAAATTGATGTGTGCCCAGTGAGGCTCTCCATACATTAATATGTTCTAAACTGAACTCCAATTTTTTGAAATTCTTACATCACTGGTTTTATATGTATTTTTCCTACTGGGATCTCCCAGCACAGAGCCATGCTGCACAGGCTACGGGAAATAAAAGTGGGAGAAGTATCTGGTCGGGCAGGGTTAAACACAGTACAGTATCCCTTTACTGTGGAGAGGAAAGGGGCTTGTGATGCTGATCTGAAACTTCAGTGACCCAAATAAAATTTCAGTGGGAGAGGTGGCACGGATGGTTTTTGTGATACACATCTCCCTTTGAATGAAAACTCCATATGCTAGCTGAGAATATAATCAGTTTCCAGTTGAATTGCCTCCCAGTCCTGTAAGCATATTTCAGCCACTTTCTAGTGTAGCAAAAACTCAGCTGGGTCTTGAGGTTTAACAGTAGCGCAAATCTGCTTGGTCCACCTTCATAGCTGACTAAACCTCTCCCTTCAGTAATATGTAGAGGGATGACTATTCTCAGAAACATCTCTCTGACATAGATTGCTGGGTCTCCTCCACAGCAGTAGAAAGCCACCTTTCTCTTCCATTCTGGTATCTGAAAACTGCTATGTTCTCCAAATGTTGGCTGCCTTTAATGAAGAAACTGCAAACTCGTAACATAGCCCCTTGAAGGAACTGACACACATGACCCACCCCTCCACGAGACACTAAGAAAATTTAATTTTTTTAAAAAACACTACTCCATGTATCTTACCATTAGTAGCATCTGCTCCTTCCTCTGGTCTGCAAAAGTTGTCTAAGAACCAAGGAGAGTCTAACAGTCATATTCCTGGGATGCTGAAAAATATCAAAATTATGGCCTTCTACAGCAAAATTAAGTTACTGAGGTGGATTTCTTGGCTTCTTCCAAAGGAAAAAAATATATATAGCGCTTCCCTTGTCTTTGATTTGGCAGGACCTTCAGCTCTCAAGAGGAAATTCATTCCACCAGGAGGGTAGGAGCAGTACCCCAGAGACAGCAGAGGCAGACAAGTACCCTGGAGGAGCTGCTCATTGGCACGGATTGGAGGAACCAGGAGCAGTTTGAGTCTTACAGGAAGATTGGGCTCTTCATCAGGAAGAGAGACTGATGAACCAGTTCATGAAGCAGGAGGCATGCCATAGGGAACGGGAGTATTCCCTAATGGAGGGTCTGATAGAACTGGTGGCTGAATAAGTTCATGGCCCACTTGCTTCCCTGCACTTGTTCATCAACTGCCACCATCTCCTCCTCCTCCTCTGGTTGCCGCCCAGCATGCTATTGAAGCAGAGAGCCCAACATCCTAGGAATGACCAGGAAAAGCCTGCAGGACTCCCAGGACCACAATCTCCACCAGCACCTGAAACCCCTCACAGGGAGACCTCCTTGAGTGTCTAAGAGGGGAACAGTATATCTAAAGGAGTTCCTGAACCCCACCAAGTGCCTGCCCCCAACCCAGCACAGGCATCATCCCCATTTGTCCCCAAGAATAATTTTCCCTCATTGTCAGGTGGAAGGCAAGGAGACAGGTTCAGAGATATTAACATTTGGCCATTGTTCATGGATTCAGTCCCAGTATGTTTATTTACATTTATTTTTTTAAATATTTTACTTATTTGTTCCATGTAGTACTTTTAATAAATATTATAGTTTCCTTGACGTGTGTGTGGATCCTCCTTCCTAAGTATGATGAACCTAAGATGTTTTCAGGTTTGGGGTTGGGCCCCACAATTCATCACATGTGAATTGGAGTGGTGTAACTGTCAAGTGCCATCATACTGCAAACATGTTTCTGTCTGACCCACCTTTCCACTGTTTCCTGTGTTTGTATTCATGAATCTGCCTCTATGGCCTGCTAAGAATTGCAGAATAAGTGAATAATAACGTTTTTGGCTCACATACTTGCCCCTTTCAGTGGGCAAAGTATTTGGGTATGACTGCCACTGATGGCCCCCACACACTTAGGAAATCCCAGCCTCTCAAATCCAGCTATTATTTCTGGAACTTTTCTTATGGCAATCATCCCTGGGTAGATCACAGTATTCATTGATGGGGTTGTGGTTGTACGGGTTTGCGAGACAGTGACATTTCCAACCCCACAGTGATTTGTAACAAACCTTGTCTAGAGTGACCAGCTTCCAGAGGGCAATAGCAACCCACTTCTGCACTTGTATGACTTCCCTGACTCGAGTGTTCTGGCATAACAACAGCGCCAGTGGGGATGTGGGTATATGCATGTACCGAACATTATACCCATGTCCAGTACAATGGTGGCTAATTAAGGTGGGTATAGGGAATATGCGCCAGCATGTACACAGTCCAGTAACCAAGCATGCATACCAGTGCAGACATAGACATGGAACTGGCACTTCATTACTGTGCCGAAATATGGTGCTAACTTTTCACAGAACCAACAAAATAGTAAATGCAGAACTCTCCACTGAAAGACAGTTAAAACATTTTCACAGTATACAACAACATTTACTTAGTCAGCTAATTTTGTAGTCTTGTTTTTAAAAGTCCTTAAAAGTTTCATTCAAAGTTGTAGAATTTAAATAACATACAGAGAAGCTGATTGGTGAACTTAAATAATATAAAGTCACATGGGCATCTACACATACGCATGGGCGCTCACCCACACGGAATTTTGCCTCCATCTAAATCAATGGGAGTTTTGCTATTGACTTCAATGGAGCCTTGCAGTCCATGGGAATGGAAAAGCATTCAGCACCTCTTGAAAGCATTAAGGACCTTGCAAGATGTGGCGTATAGTGAATACATATCTAGTATATTATCTGTTCTAAAATGTTTCTAATAATGTTACTGCTTTTCAGGGAAATACATTTTAGTCATGATCAGCATATCAGACTCCCTTTGTGAATCATCATTAAAATTAATCCTTTTGTAAACCCCCAAAACTAATGTAAATCATCTGCCAGAAGAAAAGAGAGTGTATGTGAACCATTTGTGCTTTTGCAACAGAACTCAAACATCTATCTGAACAGCATTTCCATCAATGTAACTGTTGCTTATTTACTCTGATACATATACCAACATTTCAGCCGGAGTCTATAGGAAAGAGTCTCATTTACAGCTGCCTGAGAAATACTTAATTTACTTTTTAATGAAGTTCATTACTTAAGACTTTACATGGTACAGTATTGCTCGGAGCTGGAGCCTGACCCTACTTTGCCTTTTCTTTCTTCACATATTTGCTTTTATCATGCCAGTTTTACTCAAGTGACACTGAAATATGAAGATTTTTCTGATTTTTTTTTTTTTTTGGAAGGAGCTTATCAGTTGTAAGGCATAGATTTTGAATGTGAGCTTTGATGTAACAGCCCCAGTGCCTTTCTTTTTTATTTGGGGCATTAAGTTCAATTACATATTCAATTACATGTTCAGGGCTTTGGCTAGAATTTTTCAAAAACTAAAATAGAGAAGGTGGGTTTTTTCGGACACTTTCATTGATGTTTCATACTTTTTAGGAATTTGACTCAAGTCCAGCATTATCCTTTTTGTCAACTGCAGTAATTAAATGTATAGCTGTGATTGGTGCTCTCATTCCTCTGTAGGTGTTTCAAATGCAAACTGGTTAAGAAAAACAATCAGTGTTGTCAAGAAAAAGTTGCCTTGTGATACAACAGCTGGTAGAATGTTTGGTCTATTTCAGGGGTCGGCAACGTTTGGCACGCGGCTCGCCAGGGTAAGCACCCTAGCAGGCCGGGCCAGTTTATTTACCTGCTGACGCGGCAGGTTCGGCCAATCGAGGCCCCCACTGGCCGCGGTTCGCCGTCCCGGGCCAATGGGGGCGGCGGGAAGCCGCGGCCAGCATATCCCTCGCCCGCGCCACTTCTCGCCGCCCCTATTGGCCCGGGACGGTGAACCGCAGCCAGTGGGGGCCGCGATCGGCCGAACCTGCCATGTCAGCAGGTAAATAAACTGGCCCGGCCCGCTAGGGTGCTTACCCTGGCGAGCCAGGTGCCGAACGTTGCCGACCCCTGGTCTATTTTGTTCTCGACTGAATAAAATCCGGCATTGACAAAGAACTACAATGAGAAATTCTCTCTCCTGGAAAAATATGTTAAGTCCGACATTGACATTTACTGAGCAATGTAATGAAAAGCAAATTACAACAATCTTTGTGATAGCTGTTGTGCTTTATGTAAAATCAGCTGCATAATTTCCTTATGTTTAAGGTGCTGGAAAAACCAAAAAAAGGTATTTTAGCAGAACCACCACATATGATTCCCGATTAAAGAATACATTTGGCCATTAAACCTTTTAACAAGATTTTTGTGAGCTGTTCATTGAGTTCAGTTAACATGATAAGATAGCTGATTTTTTTTTAAAGAAATTTCAAAGCAGATGGAAGAGCTGTGAGAGTCTGGAGATATTCTCTTTCCACTTAAAGCTTTCCAAGCAAACTCAAAGCCTAGCCAGTTTGCCTCCAAAGTCCCCAGTTGGGAAAATAAGATCTTTTTAAAAAAAGTCTCCTGGCATTATAGCCAGACAGTTATTTTTTAAACTTAGAAAACATAATTAAACTTCATTGAAATCTTTCATGAAGATAAAAGGAACACAAGGGGAAGTGGAGTAACAGCCAGTAAGTAAAAAACAAAAACCAATGTGGCAATCCAACCACAGAATAGTGGCACTGTTATTATAGTCACCAAAGCCTGAAACACTAAAGAAGGATTTACTGCAGTTACTGTTGCTATTGTTGCTGGCAAATGTTTTTGGGCTTGACATTTATTCTCTCATATTTTTCCATGCCAGACCTTTCCAATCCTTTTCCATCCCTTGTTATTCCTCCAGACTTCTGAAAATGACCATATTTCTGGCTTTTGTGTTTTATAAAGCATTTTATATTAAAACAAGATATAGTTTTAAAAAATAGTTTGATTTTATACATAATAAGGGTCAGGTTCCAATAGCCTTACTCATGTTGAGTAGTATCTTACTCCACAAGTAATAGCCCATTGGATGTCAGTGTGACTGCTATTGATGATATTAACTGGAGTAAGGGTATCAGAATCTGGCCGTGAACGAATGAGACTGGAATAGAGAGAGACTGAAACATGTAAGAGCTTAAACTGCAAAGATTAGAGATGAGCTAGAGGTAGAACTTTCCACCTCAACCCCCTACCTCAAAGTTAGGTGGTTCAGATGAAAATGGAGCATGGACCACAACCACCCCTGATTCTGGTTTTGAAAAACGCAAAATCCGAGCAATAACGTTTTGCAAAACCAAAACACAACTTCCTCAGCTCATTTCTACTAACAGATAAATATGAAATACAAATAAATGTACTGTCATGTCTAACTTAAAGAGGAGAATACATACAACTATTAATTTGTAAAAAGTCAGAAAGCCAGTGATATAGCAAAAAGGAGTGAACGCAATTTTAAAGATAAGACGTAATGTAATATATTCAAAAAGTTGGTAATTGAAAACGGCAGGGTATTTTGTTGTTTGTTGTTTGTAGAATGGGAGTTTTTCTATTATTATACTACCATCCAATATACTAGTATCCATACAAGTAGTGCTTTTCCATGTGCTAATATGTTAGCGTTGTTTTTGTTACTGTCAGAGCTGCAGCAACTGCATCTCAACTTGCACTAGTGATTCAATATTTTAGGGGAGTTAAAATAATAATTGTCCACATCTTGGCATGAGAATACAGAGAGCTTTCGGCCCATCGCCCAAGAATTTGCAATGACATCAACAGAGAAGGACGTAGGAGCAGCAGCTTTTTGGACATCAAATGTGTCAGCATCAGAAGGAGCAGCAGCATGAGCAGACTGTACTGATGGTACTTCTTTCTTGCTTTGCCATGGCTGTCTGAGCTCCTCTGGGCCATTTCTGCATACAGTGGTTGCCATTAAAAAGCCAACATGTTCTCACACAATGGTATCTGAGTTACCACAGTTATTTCCTATCCTAACTATCAGGCAGGTGTTTTTCAACATTTACATACACATCTTATTGATTAACTTTCAAGATCAGGGTCTTATTTAGCATTATTCATTATTAAACCATATTGTTTAAGGTAAAATCAATGTATATCAGCATCTATTTCACAATTAACAAGCATCCATTAATATTTTCTTAGTTATGAAGTGGTATTTAATTTATCCTACAGTAAGCACAAGTTTATATATAAACTGCAAGATCTAGTTTCAAATGGTTACTGTACATTAAATCTTAGGTGGCTGTTAAAATCATATTTATTGAGCTATGACAACTACATATCTAAGATACCTGTCTTATTTAGTTATTAAATGTTAAATATTTCATCACTTTATTATTATATAATGTACAGTACTATTACAGTTGTCTTAAGTCTATATTTGATCTTTATTTAAGACTTTATGTAGGACACAGGGTAAAACTGCCTAAGTGTCTTTAAGTGACTTAGGAACCTAAGGGCCACATTTTAAAAGGTATTTAGGTGCCTAAAGATACAGATCGGTGCCTACTATGAATCTCAAAAATGCCTGACTCCCATTGAAATCAATCATTTTTGAAAATTCCATTTTCAAAAGTGACTTAGGCATTTAGGAGCCTAAGTCTTATTGATTTTCAAGCATTATCGTCAGCTTCTTCTTTATGCCATTCAATGGTGTTGCATAGGCTGCGGAAGAGAATTAAGCCTGTTAATGGTGTGCATTTTGTTGCTGCACGTGGTAAAATACCCAGGATAAAAATCTTAGCCGCATTGAAGTCAGTGGGAGTTTTCCCATTAGTATGCAAGCATTGAACACCTCAACATTTTAAAATAACATTTTGAAAATAGGAAGGATAATAATTCCATAATGCTACCATTCAAGTGAAAAATTCCTAAGGGCCGTATTCCATTAATGAGATTTTACCCCTACCGCAAGTCCTAAGTGCCTAAGTCTTGCCACAGGTACAGCATGAATTGGTAAAGAGCTAAAAGCAGGAGCTCACCAGGTGTCTGAATGATTTGCTTGTCACAAATTTGTTACTGCAATAATCCAGAATGTATTCAGCTGACATAGATGACTACAAAACTAGTTGGCTGACAGTCTAACCTGAAGCTCTCAAGAAAGCTTCTGTGGAAATATGTGCTTTGTGTTGCTAGTCTATATAATTCTGATATAATGAACTTACTGGGTGTGAAGTGTACTAGGATTGATACAAATATATTTGTAATAACCAAGATTTCTCAGCTGTGTGTTTGTGTCTGTCTGTCTGTGTGTGTGTGTGTGTGTGTTCATTGTGACCCCCACAAATGAGGGCTGAAGAAGTAATGCATGAGGAATGAGGATGATTCTTGGGGATCTCTGACTGTGATTAATAGGATGCCAGGAATATTTGTGACACCTTCTTAGTCTATATCTCTTTTCTTCTGGGATGCTCCGCTATTTGTTATCTGCATAAAATGTTGGCTCAGTTTACTGGTTAAATATGGCAAATAAAAAAAATTAAAAAGGTAAAAATACCACACTCACAAATTTTTTCAGGCCTGTTTTTGATTTATGTTTTGTCAAATAATTATTAGATTAATGTGGTAGCGGGTGGGTTACAAGTAAATTCTTTATGCAACTGATGGACTCCCTTTTTTAGCCACTTCCAATTTGAAAAGTTAAGCATTTCTAAATCTTCTGGCAGAGGCTAACTGCAAGGCTGCAATTATGAATATAAAGAGTGTTTTTGTATTATTCAATGTCCCTCCAAACTCACCTATTAGAAAATCAGAAAGAGAAAGGGGCTACAATAAGCCTTAGGCTTAGTGTTCAAGTCTTTCCCCAATGAAAGTCTTTCAGTCTCTTTAAAAAAATAAAGCAGAGACAGAAATAAAACAAAAGCAGATCTGTAGTGCTGCAGCACATCTCAAAAACCTTGCTTCATTGCTTTATTAAAGTTCTGAACAGGTTCAATACAAAGGGTTTCCTTGCCCTTTCTCAGATGAATAAGCCTTTCACAATCTGTTTAGTAAGTGGAAAGGGGGAAGGGTGGTTAATGTACAACAACAGCAGCAACAACAATGCAAGAAAGATTCTATTCATAACGAGGGGGGAAGAGACTTTAGGGATTGATGAGGTTTTAGTTCAGAATTGAAGAGAATGCTCTAACCAGGTCCAGACCTACCTTGTAGCTTGAAAGCTTTTTTGAGTCTCCAGCGAACTGATGTAGTATGGGACCTAAAAGTTACGTGCAGCTAATGCAATTACAGAGAGCCTTAAAATGAGAGTTGGTAACACATTTTAGTACTTATTGTATTTTTCTCTTCATCTAGTTTAATTTTTCTATGTCTAAGATAATTCCATGAAGAATAGCATACACGTATTCAGTCCAGCCTAGAAAAAATGTTAGGGGAATAGTACCTGGCTGACCTTTTTCTTACCTGCTTTAAAGACACAAAAATCTGACGCAAATATCACATTTGCACTAACCAAATCAACACTAAATGCTCTGTGAAGTGGATTAAATGTGTTTTTGTAGCTGAATACAGCTTTCTTTGAGTTCCTCTTTGGGGCACGTTGCCTTTGGCTACGCTGAGCATAACTTTTACATTTGCCAGAGTATTTTGTGATCCTGAAGTTCCTTGTGAAGACAGTATCTAGTCTGTCTGTTTCTAAGCAAACAGAAAATAAAAAGCCAGCACACAGTTCTTTAAACAAGGAATTTGACCCACTACCACCTCAGGAGCAGAGATAAATTGCATGGAATTGGCAGCTAAGGTATCTTTTTTTGAAATTTCAGACCATGAATATGAGAGTTCAACAAGATAATAATATTGACCATTTTACTTCCTCAAATACTGTGGAAACACTAATTAACTAATCTTACAATACTTCTGTAAAGTACAGTTCCACCCTGGAAAATGACTTTAGGAAAATAGCATTGTGGGGTTCCACATTTATTGTGTCTCGCTGATTCCTGTTGTGTTGCGTGGGCAGAGGCATACACAGGGTGACCAGATGGCAAGTGTGAACAATCGGAACAGGGAGTGGAGGGTAATAGGCATCTATATAAGACAAAGCCTCGAATATCGGGACTGTCCCTATAAAATCAGGACATCTGGTCACCCTAGTCATACAACAAATCCTGGCTAGGGTAAAATAGGAACAAGTATATCAAGGTACATCACTCACAGGGGAAGTGACTCCCTGCCTAACTCATCCCTGTCCAGGACTTCAGAACTTCCTGTACTTGCACAGAGTCAGAGAAAGAGGCACAAAGGAAGTTCGTAGGAAGGGTAGTCAATATACCAATGTACATTCACTTCAATTTCTGAATTGAATCAAACTGGCTCTTTTTAATGTTTTTTTTAATAACTGTGAGACCCGCAAACTTACCCTTCTCTTAGACATACACTCCTGTGCATTGTGCACCTGTATGTTCTGTGGGATCTGGGACTGTCAAGAATGGTGTTTCTAAGCCAACTTTGTAGAAACAGATTAATCGTGGGAATTTGCAATCATATTGTTTGAACTATACAGCAGGTAGCACAGTAGCAGGCCATACATGGAAGTTTGATTGCTGCCAATGTTGCTACTTATTCTGCATTGCTAGGACACCAAGGAAAATCTATCTGCTATTTGTATGAGATGACCTGGACATGGTTAAAAAAAAAACCATTCATTGTTAATTTCTTAACATGTTTCTCTGGACTAGGCTGCACAGTGCTAATGGCAGGCACAATGCAATATGACATAACACTATTGTTTTGTTCTAAAAGAAGCTTTAAAGCATATCATTTTCACATCGTCTTTCTGCTATCAGTTCTAATAAGCTAATAACACTCCCAAACCATATCTCCTACCAGTGTAGATACTAATATGTCAACACTATCTACAAACTTTGTATCTCTGTTTGGCATCAACAAAAATTATTATATATTTCATTACTCTGGCACTTTCCAGTTAGAAAACCACAACCCTAATGTTAACTTTTTATAACACCATAGATGCTGCTAGTATAATTACACAGAGGGCCTCTCATTTCACAAGTTAACCATAATCAAATTATCTTATTTTACTAATTCTTATGGGTCCATAACAATTGACTGGGTATTGTGATTTTCATTGTAAAGCTCTTACCTTTGTGATAAGCACATACTTTTTTTAGTTTAATTTAAATCCTGTATTATAAACATATATGTGATTATTATCATGAATTATATTTATATTGTTTTCTCCTGCATCAAGGAACATAACGTTGTCTTATCATTCTTAGACATCATATTCAGAAACACTGTGCTCTTTAGCCTAACAGGATACTAAACTATATTGAAATGTAGAGAATTGATTACAGAGGTGGAGGAATTTATTTCAGAAAATTTTAAACCAGTGCAAATTTTGTGGATTCATAACTTTTGTCGGGTGGACCAATTTTTTGATGTTAAAATTTCATTAAAAATGTAGGTTTCAGAGTAGCAGCCGTGTTAGTCTGTATCCGCAAAAAGAACAGGAGTACTTGTGGCACCTTAGAGACTAACAAATTTAGTTAGTGCCACAAGTACTCCTGTTCTTTTTATTAAAAATGTAATTTATTAGGGAAGAGATTTAGACAGTTCAAGAAATGAGTGGCAATTTAGTTCCATCTGACCCTAGACCTAGCTTAACCTTCCTTCTCACTCTTAGCCAAAGTCAATGGGACTGTTAGTGGAGTAAGGTACTATTCAATGACTGACAGATACATTGTGTTTTAAGGATCTGCGCATTCAAATTTTGAATTCACTTTCTGCGAACTTGCTTTGTAGTAAAATTCAATCATTTGAATGATCACAGGAAGCGACCTTCAAAGGAAGGGTGAACATGACCAACAGTGAATTCATTTAAAAATTCACATGAAACATTTTGGAAAAATTTTGCATTATTTACCCAGTGCTAAAAGATTCTAATTTTACTATATCTAATTCACAGAGGAGTTTCATGGTATTAGAGAGGATATTACATGGTGCTGTTTGAGAAGGCCAGAAGTAAACTAGTTAATTATCATAGTATAATCCATTTTAATACATTGTGTTGTGTTTTCTTGTGGCTGCCTCTGTTGAGTGTTAGCTCAAGTCCAGACAACTTTTCTCAGCGTTGTCCCTGTATATTGTCCATGTCCTGATGCATGATTATTTAGTATTTTGTTAAGGACTCAGTCCTACAAGCTACTGAAAGAATCTTGGGAGTCAAACCACCAGCACTCAACATTTCCTCAGAGCTGCTGAACGGAGGCTTCTGCATAATACAGAGAAATGAACATGACACTCAGCAATGGTAGAACACCTCTACCCTTGCCCTAAACTGAGCACTGGTGAGTTAGCGATTCAAAGGGCATGACAGGAGGCAACATAGGATTTTGAGAAGGCACGGAGGTTTAGGTATAGTTCAGTAAATGCAGATGGTGTGCCCAGAATTCGCAGCTGCTCTTGCTGTAAACCAGAAGCAGTGCACTCAAGGGCGTTTAAGAGCTGCACTTGAAATAGAGAACAAGAGGAGCCATGAGGACCACACACTGATACAGGAATGTGCCCAATGAGTATAAGAAAATGGCATTTCTCAGTCAGCTGCTCAGTGCCTCATGACCTGAAATATTGTAATTTTCAAATGGAAGCTAGGTAAGCATCTTTTACCACCTAGCCCAGTTATTTTTAATCCATGGAATTTCATGTTGTTATTTAGAGGCACTCTTTTCACACCACTTTTCTTAAGGTGATACCAGCATTTCCATCCTTTGAGTGTGTCTCACACATGTGCATCACTCCCAATGACAGTAAGTGCAGTACTTATAACTCTGTTATAAAAATGTTTCTCTGGGCTAAAAATTGGAAAACAAATGGTCAAACCAGGAACATATTTTTTTAAAATGTTAAACATGTCTGGCCATTTACATGAAAAGAGCTTAAAAATATGTTATGTCTTTTGACTTTTTCCTCTCCTTTCTTTTTCTGAATTCCACAACTCTTAATGCTTCTGTTTATTAAAATGAAACCTATAATAGGACTGATTCTGCATTGTCTTGCACATGCTGTAGTCATTTATATGTGCACAAAGTGAGTGCAAAATGGATGAAGTGTTGCCAGAGCAGGTTAATACAAAATTTGAAAATAGATATATTCACAAAATAGAAGAAAGGGGAGAATCAGACCAGTCATCTTAACTGTGGACTTTTCTTGTTTTGGGCCATTTTGTTTGGGGAGTTAAATGCTTAGCCTCATAAATATGTAAATAAAATGTACTAGTCAACATAGAAATTCAACTAGCTTACCCTTTACCATAACAATTAATAATAATCAAAACTAATGATTTATTACTCACCCATAGAAAAAGGAACAATTACCTGTCGTGGGCAAGTAGAATTTTGGAAGCCTGTGGTTGAGTTATTTCCAAAATTTAAGGAGCGTGCTTTGTACAAAACCCAGTGTAAGCAAGAACCCTTTTATAATGATTTTTATGCTACTAACTTAGCATGTATGCAAGGCAGCCAAACTGACATGAGAGACTTTAATAATAGAAAAGTGCTCTAATTCCAAATGTAAACTGACAGTACCAAACAAGAATCATGCAATTATAAAACAGACAAAAATAGGAAACTAAATTAATAAGTGAACAAAGAATCCAGAGCAAAGTGAATTAACCTTTGCTGTTTTATTCTGTGTTCTACTAGAATCTTCAAAACAGTAGTTTTGGCAGTATTCAGTGGGCAACAATGGCTGTTATGAAGCATCACAATGTAATTTTCCTTTAAGAAACCATACTTGCTTGTTTCTTGACAGAGTACCATCGAGGTCCCTAATAAAATGATTTTAATCAAACTTTTGTGAATGTTTTCAGAATGTGACAGCAAAGTTCCCATGCTTGCCGTGGGGGAAATCTTGCCCCCATAAAAGTCTTCACATGGAGTTTTGCTATTCACTTCAATGCAATGCGGATTTCACCCAATATTTTGATCCTGAAATAATTAAGGGATGTATCTTTGCAACACTGACATAGTGCTAAATGGAGGGCAATACTGAACTGTTCAGTGAATTCTTTGTCACATGGCCATTCTAAAGATTGTGTTGTCAACAGATGTAGCAAACAGATTTGACATTTAAATTTAAACATGAAAGGCCAGATCCTGAGCCCTGTTAGCCTGTATATGGCACACCCAGCAGACCTAACCTTGGCCTAACTCACCAGTTGAGGATTACCCTAGTTTCCTTACTCAGGTGAAACTCCCATTGAGTTCACATTCAGTGAGAGCAGTTGCAAAGCAATGGGAGACCACTCCAATCTTGCCCACTGCCTGTTGTCACTCAGCAAAAAGATATTATAGTTGCTGCCCCATTTCAAGACTTTGTTGTTGCTACACTATCTTATTGCTCCAGGTTGACCCTCTAAACCAGCCAAATCACATAGTGAGGAATTTCCAAGAGCAGCAACACCTTTGTCATTTCTGAAGATGAAACCAGAATCCTTGCCCAGTTCCAAACCTTCTTGACCTGACTTGCTGTGTGTCTGTGTATAAGTTATAAATGTGTGTGGGACTCTCTGTGTGTTGCACTTTCCCTCCCTAGCTTCACTCCATAAGCCAAAGATGGCTGCCATGGTACCTCTATGAAATTTTGAATTTGTCAAACTTTTGAGCTATGTATGGATTTTGCAAGCCAATCTGTGAAACATTTTGGGATCTTGAAATTTCACAGACACTTAAGTTCTAAAGGGTTAGAAAAGAAAAATATATAAAATGAACTGTCAAAAAACTAATACATGACTTCATGAAAGATTTTTCAGCCATTTTGCCAAGCTCTAAGTATTAGATCTGGTTGGAAAATGGATTTTTTCCATGAAAATTTTTGACAAAACCCAAAATTATTGTAATTTAAATTTCCCAATGAAAATTTCAACTTTTTCATCAAAAACCTGAAAACATCTTGCTTTTCATTCTCTGATGAAAAATCAAACTTTTTTTGAGGAAAGCAGACAGTTTCTGTGAAATTTTTCATTTTGCCAAAACCCCAGTTTTTTTCCAGAAAAAACTTGGAGCAGAAAATTTTGTACGAGCCCCACTAAATGCCTAAATGAAATACTTTTGGGGAAGAAGTTAGCAGAATAAAACAACAAGTGTCCTGTTCATTACATCAGCAGCTGATTTTTCTAGGCACTCATGCTTGTTCCATTAAGTTGAGCAATGGAAATGATGGATCTGCTGACTCAAGCGGGTTAATGTTGACAATGAACAATTATTATTTTTGACAAGAATACCAAAGGGTTTCAAGATGACTGTTCTAACTGAAAGCAGATTATGAGTTGAGTTTTATTACTAACTGTCAAGCATTGCTGTCAGGCATATAAAAGTGTGATATAAAGGAAGATCATTTTATTATAGTAGGAGACAAAGCAGAGATCGAATGATGACCTTTTTTGTGGTAGTTTTTTCAATTACCCACAGGAAGAAAGAGGCAGAGCCCCCAGCATCTTAAAAAGGGAGATGAGGGGAGAAAACATCCGGAAGAGGACATTTCCTTCCAGATAGAAAACAGTGACAGCAAAAAGCACAATGTGATCTTAATGAAGTCAGGATTTGTGTTTGGCTGTAGGTCTAGTGCTTGACTTCAGTTTCTTTTCTTGTTGATACAGTGAGATTGTACGAGGGGGTTATGGGACCCTCTCATTAGCCTCCCAGGGAGTAGTTCTCATGGACTGAGATAATCACAAATGCAAGTGATGTTTTCAACTGGGCTTTAGTTGGGCTGGCTTTCCCATGATCTGTCAGTACATACTGAGAAACAAACTTACCTTGATGTTAGAGCTTTTGGTCTCTGTTAGGGCTACCTGAAGGACCACAATACTGCAGATAGAGATGGAAAATACCTATGAGAATAGAGCATTGAATCTGTGCAGCACACCCTTCATGCTACTTTCTGGTCAACTGTGTTAACAGCTCGACAGGTTCCAACCGCCACAGGAAATAGTGTCATAGAATCATAGGGTTAGAAGGGACCACAAGGGTCACCTAGTCTAACACCCTACCAACATGCAGGATTTGTTCTGTCTAAACCATTCAAGACAGATGGCTATTCAGCTTCCTTTTGAAAACCTCCAGTGAAGGAGCTTCCACAACCTCCCTAGGCAGCCCGTTCCATTGTCCTACTGTTCTTACAGTTAAGAAGTTTTTCCTAAAATTTAATCTAAATCTGCTATGCTGTAGTTTGAACACATTGCCTCTTGTCCTTCCCTCTGTAGCTAGAGATAACAACTTGTCTCCAACTCGTCTCTTATGCAAAGGGTGAATTTGACACATTAGATGCCTTGATATTTAGGCTGAACCCACAGATGGACGAATCTTCTCACTATTTTTACTCATACCCACAGGTAGAGCCACTCCCGACAACAATGCGCTGAACCTGTCTGGCAGAAAATATGCCTTTGCCAAAAGAAAATTTCCCAACATGTCTATTAAATATTTTTAATGATCGCCTGAGGTGGTAATTCCCCTTCTCCAGCCTCCCTGAATACCCAAAACATTTTTAAAAATACAATTTTCAGGTTGTTATATTTTAACAAGTTTCCATTTTTTTTCTTTTTTCTTTCATCCCTGTTTGTTGAATTCTACAAGTATCTCCACAACAGCCTTCCAGGTGATTCCACATTTTCCCTTAACAGCCCCGTCATGATCTCCAGTTTCATCATGCAGGTCTAATTTGCTGAGGTCCAGAAAATTATCCACTGTTAAAGCAGCATTTCTGCCATCTTTTGGAATGGTTTAATATTGTTGAAGAACACATCAAAAAATCTACCATGTAGCTTTTCCTCTGTAGCTTCTTTAAGTCCACTGCAGTCAGCAGGTTGCCACGTATCAATACATTTGCAGCCATTGGTCTCAGCTCCTTCCGGATGTAGCAGCACGTGTCATGAGAAAATACACCTTTGACTGGGCAGTCCTGTGGAAAGCTTCAGTTGGGCCTACACTTTGAAAGCAAGGGGTAAAATCGTGGTACTTACCCCCCATTGACTTTGTAGCACCATGATTTCACCTAGGGTCACCAAATAAAAGGAAAAAAGGAAAGCAAATAAAATGACTTGCTAGCCCAGCAAGCAGACACAAGGAAGGTAGGCAAAGTTTTTAGAACCTGTGTGGCTCAGCAGAGCATAGTGGAAGAGTTGAAATACACATTAGCTTCAGCCTACTATCTTATTCCCCTCTCAAACAAGACTTTTTAAACAAGCCTGATTTTTATTAAAAAATGAAATGAGGTGTCAGAAGAGAAAATAATAGGGAAAAAAATAGCAGGAATGGACAGAAGAGAAAATAAAGGGAGGGAAAAGGGGAGGTGCATTAGAGTGAAGATGGAAAGAATTTTGAAAGTTTTATGTTCTTTTTTTAGTCCTTCCTTCACCTCACACTATCTTCTTTGCACTTCTTTCAAGTGACATTTCTTCTTCTTTAAAAAGCAACAGAGGGTCCTGTGGCACCTTTAAGACTAACAGAAGTATTGGGAGCATAAGCTTTCGTGGGTAAGAACCTCACTTCTTCAGATGGATTCAGACTAACACGGCTACCCCTCTGATACATTTCTTCTTCTTTGTTCCTTTTGCATCACACTACCCCAGAACTCAGCTGAGCCACAAGGCAAAGCACTTATACTGGACGTGGCTATTTTGGCTGGTAAAGTATTGGCAGATATGTTGCATGGAAATGTCTTGCAACGTATCAACCATCTGTTACACCCTCCTTGTTTGGGGGGCCAGTTTTCCATACATTTATGTATTTAATTTTAAGAATATGTAAAGAACTCTTTCATGGAATTGCTGACATTTCTGACATTTTACAAGGGAACTTCCCAATTATGCATAGAGCAAATGAATAGCCAAAATAAACAAAGGAAAGGAAGATGGTGTATAAATGGTACATTTATATTGAATGTGTGCCTTTGCAAAAATGTCAAAATTACTACAGTGTGAGATTAAGGTGTCTGTCTGATGCCAGCCTTCCTGTTAATTTTTCTGGAGAACATCACTGCACTTTCACATAATGTTTTTTTTTTCTTTAAATTGCGTGCTCAGTAAAACTTCCGTTTGTCTATCTCAATTCATAAAAGATCTGCTTAAAGTTTACATGCTGTTGTAGCTCTTGGAGAATTTGTTGTCTGCTTATGTACATAAGCAGCTGCATGCACTTACAAGCGCTATATGAAAACGGGTGGATTCTGACTGTCTTGACTGACCCACACACAGCACTCAGTGCTCTGCTGTGCCCAGTCTAACTGGGTACAGCGGGGTGGGGGGAGCTGCAAAGGAGTCACTTGCATCTCCCCTATCCTGAGGGCAGCCAAGGTCAGTTCGCCCCTGGTGCAATGGACTTCCTGGGGCCACCTGCCTGCCAGGAACTACTGAAACACAGCATGCTCCAGCCACTTTCCCTCCTGCCCCGGCATGGCTTCTATGCAGGGGCCATATATAGGGCCAGCCCTTTTACACCACCCCAGGATACTTCACACACACAAGGGTTCCCCCTATAGCAGCTCAAAGGGCTTGAGAGTAAGTCCACAGTATTGTATGTGCAAGCGTGGAGAGAAATAGCACTAGACTCTTTGCCCAAAGTTACTGAGATTACAGTTGAACAGCAGTCAAGAATTCTTTAGCGCACACACATAATACCTCTTGCTGCTCTTTTTTGTCTGTGATCATTTGCTAATCAGTGCATCTTTAATTGTAGGCTGAATTTTGCCTCCATTCCACTCTTGCAGCTCTGTCCCCGTCTTGTCCTCAGTCCATAATAGCCGCGTGATGGTGTATTGCCTAATCTAAAATGTGCAGTGTGAACACTTTTGCAACAATCAGAAGTTGTGTTAAAATGCAATACTGGCAGAAAGGGTAAAAGTTTTCTGAAAGGAACAAATGGATTCTAAACAGTAAATGTAAAGCTTTGCATTCCTTCTTATTTCAGAACTCACCCATGTATCTGGTTATTCTTTGAGACAACGGATACTGCTGCATGGAATGCCTTTGCATTTGGCTGCATGTCATTAGTAATGATAGCAAGCAGAGCACATGCTGTTCATCAGTGTGCTGTAGATACAGGGCTTTTGGATTATGACACAGAAGATGGTCAGATATTGTTGCTTCTTGCTAGTTGGCACTGGAGTTGTTTGTCACAGGCCTGAAGGACACATATGACAACCTGTCTGGGAGATCCTGTTGAACAATATATTTTAAATGTTGCTGATGAGTTTTTCCAAAAGATCAAAATTAATGCATGTAGGAGGAAGACAGGGAGCAGAGAGGCAGCAGGAGGTTCAGAGACTTCACACAGATGGTTCTGCCTTCCTGCTGATCCCCAGGATCTATGGGTGGATGTTGTGCCTCATTCCATGGAGTGGTGGGGTTACCTCCTTTAATGAAAAAATGTCCTCAAGGAAAAACTTTATAGTCTTCCTTTACCCACTATCAAAGATTTTACCTCATAAGGCACTGATTATAGGGCGGTGACCCTTAATAAAGACATCAGCTTTTGCTGATAATAATGTCCACTCCCTCCCTCTCAGCTCATATATGTGTGTGGGTGTGTGGGTACACACACACAAACTTTCTGAGGGAGCTCATGCTATATAGGGGAAATTATGGGACTAATTAAGCAAAGAGTATTATATACTCCAACAGACGGAATACATCTTTTTATTTAATGCAGTTTTTTGGGGGTGGGTTTTTTTTTTTACCACCAACTTGCTGCAATTAGGAGGTTGTTGGAGAGATATCAATTGAGATTTGGGGACTGCTTTCTAAAGATGTTTTGAATTAACAACTAATTGGTAGCTTTCTTTGATAACTATTTTATTGTTGGGTTCAGCTAGATGAAAATCAACCACAAAGGGAACTCAATTTTGTTTGTCATTAATTTTAACTCTGTTTCACAGATGATTTACATATATGATATTTTCCCAATTTTTTTTGTACCACTCTTGAACTCCAGCTAGCAGCAGTTGGACTGATGTAGTGTCATTTTCTATTTATTTATGTTACTTAAAATATCCTGTGTTACATTAAGATAGGTTTGTACAAAAGGGTGAAAAAAGCAGTAAGAGGACCAAAATGGGAGTTCTTGCAATTTATGACAGACTAGGAAATGAGTGGCCCCGAGGACTATATTTATTTCATCACTTTCATCCCAAATTACGCTTGAGCGTTGTGGTCAAAAGAAAGCAGACATACACTATGGGTATGTGGCTGTACTTTGGGGAAGATGTTGTACATGTACCACATAAACTAAAAAGAATAAATTTGGTGCTGAATCTGCAAATCCTTGTTCACCTGAATTGTGCCATTACCTAGGACTCTCTCCTGTAAATAAGGGACTGCAGGATCAAGCCTATGAATAATGTGAGTTAGGACTGGCAGGATGGAACTCTCAGGGGCAGAGAGGACATCTCGCTAACGATAATGTAAAGAGACCTGGGCATACGGCGCCTGATTCAAAGCCCACTGAAAGACTCCCATTGACTTCAATAAGCTTTGGACCAGGCCCACGGGAAGTAAGAAAAAACAGCTTTTTTGGCAAGTTTAGACTCTTACAGGGGGGCACATTTGATATTTGTCTGGAATTAATTAAAGAAATGATTAGCACAGGCAAAAACAGGTGTGTATGGGGTCAGTCACTGTAGATATTTTTGTTTGGGATTTGAGTTCATGTGGCCAACCATTCAGCAGTGGACTGAGTATTCAGAACTGGTTTCTTCCTTTCAGGCTGCAGCTGTTCTATTTAGCAGAGAAGAGCGGGTTAGCATCTTGATGGAGAACACCATTTGTGCACTGTTGTAGGGAACCTGGGCCCCTTGGTTGTGATTCATTTAGGAGTACAATAGAATTCACTTATGTGGTACCTTGATAAACAATACAGCCAGTGACACCTACTTCAAATATTTACTAACCCTGCAACCACAGGAGTGCTCCACTTCTCTGTGCCCTTCAGTGGAACCATATAGCCTGAGCATACCACTCGTATGGAAAAATTGACAGGAGAACTGATACATTGCACTGCATTTTGCTTTTCAGTGAATACATGGCACATCTAGGCTATTTATGTGACTTGTTGGGTGCTGTCTGCAAGCCAGTTTATAATTGCGATTTGGTGTCATGAACTTCCTACTTTACAAGCCATTGATTCACTTTAGGTTGCTTCCTTGCTGTATTTTGGTTGTTTAAATTGTAGTTCTACTCCAAAAAGTATCGATGTAAAAATGTAATCTTCTCACTTAACAGATGTGCCTCACAAATGTATTCAGAGTCATAGGCGTTGCTGACTGAAGTGACTCAGATATGTTTTTAGTTCTTTTTGGCTATGATTGCACAGCTAAGAGAATGAGCTGGGTTCTGTTACTTCATGTTTCATCAGCGGAATTGCACAATTGCTCACTAATATCCAGTCAGTAACACTTTTGCAGTGGAAGGCAGTGGAGTTGTACAAATGACACTGAAGGCATAATTTAGATCACAGAACACTTTTTCTCTGGTGAGGATGTGCAAGAAGGAAAGACTCCAGCTTGACCCAGATCCCAGTTGAATCTGCAGCTCGGGCAGTTAGACAATAAATATTTTAAGTTGAAAATTGAGCAGATATGTTTTAGAAATTGCTGATAGGCAATAATCACAGGTTTCTCCAATGCCATGTTCACAGCCACTTTTCAGAGAGGAGCTGTTTGGTAATCTTCTATTATATATATTTTAATACATTTCAAACTTTTGTAAAATAGATTTTTAACAGTCATTCATTAAAGTGAATGTTTCCCAGGGGGGAAAAGTGCCTTTGATAATTGGGGTGATTATGTAAATTGTTTGCAGTGAAACTTGGAGTTAAGCAAAGCTCATTTGGTTTTGAGTTGCCATATAAACTCAAATTTAGGACCTCATTTGTTGAAAATGTTGCCAGTGTTACAAATATAACTGTGCTCATTTAATGTACCAATCATAGTAGTATCTAAGTGTCATGTGCATGGTTAAGAAAAGCAATATTTTTGTCTCAAAGGACGATACATAAAATATTCCTGTTGTTTCAATTCTGAGGGGATTGTCACAGTTCAGGGCAGTTGCACCTCTATTCCCTTCCTGTGGTGCCTCAAGGGTGCCCACTCTAGGCTCCTGGCTCCTCAGCTGTCACCTCTGTTAGGTGGAGACGCGTCTCTCTGGGGTTTTTCCAGGCTGCATGTTTCACTGCCTATACTGTAACAAAAACAACAAGGAGTCAGACTCCTTGTTGTTTTTGTAGATACAGACTAACACGGCTACCCCCTGATACTTGCCTATACTGTGATATCCCCAGCAAGCCAGACTGCCTAAATAGGTCAGCATCTGTGCTTTTCTTTCTCTCCAAAGGCTATAAACAGCTGTCACTGCCAGCAGTCACAAGCTCTTTATAAGCAAGCACATTTGTTCTTAAGGTGAAAGCATTACAAACAAACCCCAAAGACCAATAAAGGTTCCTATATGCATGGTAAAAGCTTATGAGAGGTCATCCATCAGTCTTATAGAGCCGCAGTAGGCCAAAGTCCTTCCAACACCTTCCGGGAAGGATTGCCCCTCCTTACCCCCACCTTGGATAGAAGGTTTGCTGGATCAAAAAAAAAGGGCCCAGAGTCAGTTTAAACTCAGGCTATTTTTCAAAAGTCCTTTCTTTGTCCAGATTCAACTAGTATAGAACCTCTCTAGGTGTTGATACTTGTCTGGAGATGTTACAACCTATGTGAATTTGCCTTATCACCCCCCACTGTCCACCCTCCCCACCCCATACACCCACACTATTCTTAGTTCCTAGAGGAACTGTGATCACCCTCCTCCCTGGAATTACATGCAATCCCTGGCATACAATGATACGTAAATATAATACAGTAAGATCTCTCAAAGATATTACAGGAAATTGCTCTATCTGTCACAGGGTACATTTGTTCGTAGGGAAAGACCATGATGGCTATTCTGTAGTTGTCATTATTGATGGAGAGTTTAAGCAAACAGAGGTGCATGGCATTGTTCCCCCAGTTGACAAAAAATATGGGATCATCGTGATCTGTGGTGATAGGGAGTTCCAGAGCTGAGGAAACGCCATGCAAACACCCAGCTCCCAAGAGTTTACCTTGTGGGCTGTCACCCACACCATCCCTGTTAATCACACTGCCATGGAGAAAAAAGAGGCCTCTCAGATCACCAGCCTACTGAGTCGGTGATAAAGATTTTCACCAGAACCTTGAAATAGATTTAGAAGGGGATAAGGCTAGAGGTGTGAAGCTAATAGAGAGCAAAGGTCTCTTTTAAAGAGCAGCGTGACTAGCTATGATAAGAAATAATACATAGTAATAGCTATAAAGAACAAAAGGCACTTCTGAATAATACTTCTGTCAAGTGTTTAAAAGATTAAGATTTAGCGCAACATTCTGAACCTCATGTCCATATTGTCAATCTGAACAGGGTTAATTAGGCCATTACTTTATAATTAAACTTCTTTAATTGTTTAAAGAAAAGCTTGGATTCTGGAGCCCAGTTCAGGGGAAAGTGTAAATTTCTGGCGTACATGGGTCCATGCATGCAGGTTACAGTTCTATATTCTCATAGTACTACATATAGTCTGAAACTTGAACAAGAAGGAATGGATTAAGTCCCGTGCAACTCCAAAGTTGAGACCACTCAGGGAAGAGGAGCAAGTGCTCATCATGACCTTTGGGGACCTGACTGTGAGGAATGAGCAATGCCTTCACACTGTGACTATCTGGGTTTTGTCACTAAAATGATCATTTCCACAGCACTAGCACAATATCTTTTATGAAGCTTGACTAAGAGGGTCTAGTGTGGAAATGATCATTTTAGTGACAAAACCTAGATAGGTTTTTAGGGTGTTGGCAGAGGTCAATGTCTACTGGGTTCAGCTTGCTATCATATTTGTTTCCACCAGGGTGTGCCAGTTTAAGCAGACTGTATTCTATTGTTGCATAAGGATACCAAATAGCAGTTGAGCAGTGTGTAGGAACTGTAGTGAAACCAGAGCTTTTTTTCCAACCCATTTATCAAAGCACATTTTAAGGCAGGTAAAATAATAATAAATCTTGAGCAAAAAAAAAAAAGAGTATTTTAATAAATAAAGGATTTTTAAAAAAAAATCAATGCAGATGTGCTGGATTTTTGCCTCCTCTTGTCTTAACCCATGACTGATTCATCAGCTGGAGTTTAAAGACTCAAAACTCCTTATAGTAATCGATTCTCGGGGGCTATTAGCTTAAATGTAAATGCTTAACATAGATATTGTGTACGTGGGTGTTAGAGAGGAGACACCTAATTTGTCAGCAATACAAGACAGTCTGTTCATACAGTAGGTTAGAAAAGCGAAGAATGTTAGAAATCAGAGATTCACAAAAGCCTCCCAGAGTTGGCTGTGAGTGGAATCTCCCATTGTGAGTAATTATAAGAAACACACTGTGTAAGAGCCTGTGCTGGATCGAAATATCAGAGCTGCTCCTTTAGTTCAACAGGCAGAGCACTTACCTGTGATGCTATTTTCAGAAGGGTCTACATCAGTTAGGCACCTAATGCCTCGTGCCTTTCAGTGGGAGTTGAGCACCTAACTCCCTTAGGTGCTTTTGAAAATCCCTCCACCAATTTCTAGTCTCACAATCAACTTCTGCCTGTGAACAGATATACTGGAGATTCCGTCAAGGTTGGCCGGTCAAAAGTTTAACCTGCTTTTTTTCCCCCCTATCAGCAAAGATAATTTGCACCAAAGGTCACCCATCAGTCTTATAGGGCCTCTGCAGGGCAAAGTCCTTCCAACCTTTTCTTTCCTCAGATGATCACAGTTATCTTTTTTCAATTATGTTATTTCTTAAGGAAATACAAACATGAAAGAAAAATATACCAGTCAGGAGGTTCACATTCATAAGCAACACTACAATAATAAACCAATGTGCCTACCTGAATGGGGGGAGTGAGGAACAAATTGACATAAAAATAAGATTTCAGTTTCCATCTTCCAGAGATCTATTGTCCAGCACATCAAAGACCAAGGAGATTTTTTAAGTTCTGAAAAGCAAAAACCATAGGGGGTATCCCTTTAATTGGCCCCAAATGCCTGTTTGTTGAAGCAGGTGTATAACGGCCTCTCCTGGTGAATATGAATGATCCTCTGACTCATTGTGGATTGTTAGATAGGAAGTGCTGCTTGATAAAATACTACATCAACGTTTAAAAATTGTTCCGATTAAAGTGAAACAAACAAAACATCACCACTGCATGTGATAATTCACGTAAGGTACATTAAGTATTAGCACTGTTTTGTTTTCACAAGTGATTGTGAAAAGGCCTGTTATTGTACTCAGTGAATAGTGTTCAAGCTTATGAGAGCTTTCTTAATTCAACTGATTCATTTCCATTTTTGTTCTTTAAATATGTACTGAAGCAGTTCACTGTCTGCTGCATTATATTTTTTCCATTCGAGCACAGTTGTTTCCCCACTTCCTGCCCACTATCATTTTTTTTAAATTGTGGCTGCTACACAAGTGTCTACTATTGATTTATTTACTAACTTAAGACCTGAGCCTGCAGTCATCGCACAAGGCGATTGTGGCTTTAACCCATGGAGACATGGAGGGTGAAAGGACAACACATCAGTTAGAGCCCATGGAAGGTTTCTGGATGACTCATCCACAGTATTGCCAATCCCAAATGTTCAAAAACTCATGAGTCAGTCTTTCCCAAAATAATGAGATTGGATTAAACATATGAGATATTAAAACTAATAAAATTAGGGTTCTCTATTTGCTTTGAGCTCTTAGAATTCATGTTTTCAAGCTGTTCTCTGCTACCATCAGCCCAAGAAGAATTTTTTTTTTTAAATGAAACTTGAGATTCTTACACAATCACATGCCTCCAGAGGCCAGTACTTTTAGGCAAACACTGCATATTTTGAGGGTCATGATAAAATCATTAGAGTTGGTAACACCTTATCCAGAATTCTTCTTAGTGTTCTGGGGAGTGTAAACTGGAGATCTTTTAAAAGTATGGAGTAAGTGTTTTCTCCTTTCTGCTGAGTCCTGGCTCCATCACCACCCTCCATCCAATGGCTAGTTCCACCACCAGCCTGGAGCAGCCCACATTAGTGTGATTGTGACTGGCCTTTTCACAAGAGGGTAGGAGGGGAAAAGGCCATTATAAATCATTTCTCCAACTTACACATTAATTCAGAGTCATCCATGATAAGGACCTCAAGCAAAAGCCCTCTTGATTTCAGGGTGCATCTGCTTGAGTAAGGACTCCAGGATCAAACTCATACTTAGGAGCCACTTTTACTGCCTAAGTCACTAGAGGTTACTGGGACGTGTCAGTTCCCCAGCAGTTAACACATTCTCGCCTGCTCTCGGTTAATGGAAATGTGAAAAGCCGAAGGAAGCTGGGGTTCTAAATTTCTTTCAGATCCTTTCAAAAAAAAAAAAAAAAAGCCAGATGTTTCACAAAACATTTTAAGAACTTTATTTAAAAAACATTTTCTTTTTAAATGGAATTTACAACAAATACAATTAAACATGTTTTTCTAACTAAACACACTAGTTTATAGCTTGTGGCAGGAAAAATAAATACATAAAAATAAAAACAAGCTGAGACTCAAAGCTAATCGCTGATGAGTTGGCTTGAGTTGGATCTGCTGCTGGAGCTTCACTCACTTTCTCCTTCTGTAATCTCAGACCTTTCTCTGCTGCCAAATCCACTCTTCCAGAATCACCTTGACCTACAGGGACTAATAGGGTGATTTAGTCTTTATACTCCATTCATTGCTTGGCTTCTTTTTAGAGACCACCACCAAGAGCCTAATTTATGTTGGATTTCTGCACTCTGTGGGACAATTTATGTTGCACTGGCTCCCAGAAGAGTAATCAAATGATAGCAATTTTTGGATACAATTGACCAGGGTGGGATTTAATCCATAGTCTAAAGGGCAATGTCTCTGAAGCCCACTTCCAAGTGTCTCTCCATCCTCAAGTGTCTCTCCCTCTTCAAGTGTCTCTCCCCACAGGCAGTCAGTATCTTGAGGACAATACTAGGGGAATCCCGACCAAAAGACTTGCAGGAGAACTTGAAAGAGAAGACTAAGCTCTTGTTTCCTGGTGTGGATGCTGCTCCACTTCTGAGAAGTATATCCCAAAGTTCCACTTTGAAGTCTCAATCCCACTTCCCTTCTGTTCATTCTCAAATCCATCATCCATCATACACACTCTCGGACATGAACTGAGATGGTGGAAGCCCATGTGTACATTATAAAAACAGAATCTTCAATGCAGGAGTTCCTCATAGCATGACAGAGCCATCCCCTACACAAGGACATTGGGTGACAATTGTGACTTGTATCATTTTGTATACAAGAATCCAGACTGGTTTTGTACATTTCATTATGAGCTTCTTCAGAGACACAGTCTTAAACAGTGCAGAAAAGAAGTCGTATAAAACAAGATGTACAAAGCAATCTAACCTTCCTTTGCACTCAAAGGTCCTTTTCTTTTTTATTCTATTTTCAACTATAGTAATAGCTACATTTCTTAAACCAAAGATAGTTTTACTTTTCTTGTTCACACATAAACATGTTGCATACTAAGTAGACTTAGCGGTGGATCCTAATGTGCCTCATGATAATAATGAACAAGTACAGCGGAAAGTTTCTGATGAAGTCAATATGCTATTGTGTTGGCTTGAGTCAAATTACAAACATCAGCTGATCCTAAATTACTAGTGTAAGGTTGGATTCAGATGGCACTGTGCTCAATTTATTGAGGCTCAGTCTCAGATGTCTGCAGCTCTACATTATGCCACAAGTATCATTTAATCTCAGTTAGACAGTACAAAAACTGTCTGCGTTTATCATAAAGCTCATAGTGGAAACAAGTTCAAGTACATCTGAAGATTCAAATATGCTCCTTCTTTATAAGGTTCTTTACCATAACACTTTCATGGAAAACTATTTTACCTTAGTTCCAAACTGTATTGTACTGCCCTCATTATAACAATCTACTTTATACTTGGCTCATAAGATGGTGATATGAAGACGATGCACTACAGATATACATGTAGTTTTACATTTCAGCTTCCTTGTCAATAATTTTTTTGCTTATTTGCATTTGTGATGTCTCTCTGTACAAGCATCTCTAGTACAAAGCTGATGCTTTCTTTTATTGGATTCTATTGTGCTGTCATGCCTGGTTTACAACATAATAATCTCATGGACACTTACAATTATAAACGTCTTATGAGTATTCACAAACACATTAAAGATGTTCAGGTAGCAAATTATCTGCGCAGCTCAACAATCTGCACTTACAGTAAATATCCTGCTTTTAGAGAAGTAGATATCCTCTAAAAGTCAGTAGTTGTTTTGGAAGCACTTTGTCACATTTATGAAGAACTGCGTCACGTTTATGGCACATAGTGTCATGATAAGTTGTCTAAAGTGCCTGTTAGCGTCTCTCACAAATTGAACAAAAATGTACACCAGAAGATAAGCTAATATAGTAACATTAGGTGTTCAGAGGCTGCCTTTTTTTTTAACACAAGACTTGAGCTATATCTTTCAACTTTCCTCCCTTGCCCTGTTTCATTACAGCAGTTCAATTCAGTAGAAAAGGGCCCATTTTAATTTTGCACTATGAAACGTTATAAAGAAATTTTAAAAAGTATATAACTTTTAACAGCTTTTTTTTTAAAAAAAGCATGCAGCTGTTCTAACATAGGAGATCCTGATTAGTTCTTTTTTTAATACAAACCACAAAGAGGTAAACGAATTTGTATTATTTTTAACTAGCCATTCAAACTTAATACAATTCCAACTATGTATTTGTGTTATTTCTTTGGGCACCTTCAAAATGCCAGCAGGTATCTGAGTAACTTGAACTAATGGTGGTCTATGTCAGGTGCCGAAAGAAATAACCCGAAAATGACTTTTTGAGTCTACTTATCGTGTAGTCGTGTTTCACAGCTAGGAAGGAAACAGAAAGGCAGAAATATAAGAAGTGAGAAGAGGAGCAAAATGAAAATATAAACATTTTTGCTAAAGATTTTTGTCTGTCAGCTCCTTCTCATACCTATTCTGGTTCTGCCAAAAGATATAAGATGTGTTCTATACAAAGAGTAACGGAAACTCACATACAATAGGGCAGCATTTCCCAAAGGGTGGGCCACTTCTCCCTGGGCTGTGGGAAAAGGCTTCTCAATTGGAATTTCAGGATTATTTTTTCTTAAAAGTCAGCCTCTAAAAGTTATGGTTGCAAAGAAAACCTTGCAAGTGTGACCCATCTGTAACCAATGCAGAAGTGGCTGCCTGAGTTTGCAGACAGCTTGATAAAGCTCTGAGGTGTGAACTGTTCCAGTCATTCAAAGGCGTTAGCTCTGAAACCAGTGATGCTATTTTCATTATCAACAATGTTGACTATTTCACTGCTCATCAAAACATATAAGAAATGAGAGAAAGTTACTTTAGGATGAATGTCTACACAACCTACTCTGAGTGACCACTCATTTTGGGTGGTCTTTTAAGAACTTGTGGCAGGTTTTATAGGGTACCAAGATTGACTTCACTGTCCTAAAGATGAGCTCAGTTTTCTAAAGTTTGGAAAATGCTGCACTAGGGCCTCTCCTGCACAGCTGCTAGTCCATGAACCATTCCCAAGCTACATAGAGAGACTGCTCCCTGTAGTGATGGGATACTACACACCCCAGAAGTCTCCATATAATACTGCTTTGAGCATTATGTGATCTAGATGGTATCTGGTATGAGTCCCCAATATGAATCATAGATTCTTCCTGACTAATTCACATCAGCTTTACTTTCTCTGAGCAGCTCTGTATTGCCTGGTATTGGAGATGGTATTTTTGGTTGGTTAGTAGCCTTTCTCATGATCTTTCCATTGGCTCACTGTCCAGCCAGTATCTGCAAATTTTTAAGTCTTGTGCACCTTGAGATGACCTCACATAATTTCTTCCAGTAAGGACACATGGAGCTGTGAATCCTGAGCGCACAAGTGTTTTCAGCTGGCATTTGCTAACGAGAGAGCCAATGACTAATTTAGGGAGCAATCCCAAAAGATATTTTCCAGCAAGTCTTTTAACTAAGTAAATTAATAAACAAAATCAGCTTTGCTCCCTCTTCCCCTGAAGGAGAAACAATAAAGAAAGATTTATTATGTAGGAAGACTTCCAATCTAGCTTCTGAGTAACAAAGCCTGCAACACAAACAATTGGAGTTTAAACGATGCTTTATTCATGCTTTCTCCTCTGCCCTCTCTACTAACCCACTTCTGTGCCCTCTGTGCATCTTATTGACAGGCACCTGTCTGCCTATTAACACCTCGTTAAAGCACACACCTGCTGTGGTTTTACTTAATCCCAGTCCACTGCAGCCATTAACCCTCTACATTTCATTATGAGGCACTCACCACAATAGCAGCACTGAGCAGGGCTCATTAGCTGGTCGCACTGCCACGGAAAATTGGTTTTGTAGGGGTGTCTCCTTTCGGTTCAAATTCCTTCTTTAAATAATTAATTTGTATTAAATATTTTCCTAGAAAAAAATACATGAATGCACATGCATTAAATCCAGCTGAAACAGCACAATGTTCAGACATACCAGATTAATACAGAGCCATGCAATACCTATTTACAAATGGGAAGAAGGACAGCCTTGCCATAAAACCCAGCATTAGGGTTCAGGAGACATGGATTCTATTCTGGGATCTGCCACACATATGCAGGGGGATGTGGGCAAGTCGAATAATCTATCTCTGCCTCAGTTTCCTTCTCTAAAAAATCAATGTAAGTGCTCAGACTGTAATTAGTACTATAACACGCATGCATAATAATAAGGGAGAATGTACAGAGGAAAGTGTTAGATTTTACAGCAATAACTGTAGTGAAATAGAGACAAGAAGGAGCAAGGTTCATCAATATCATCACAACAGGAAATTGGTATGAACATCTGATAATATTAATATAGGGTTCAGATGCCAAATTGTTGTTGCAACTCTTCTGCAGCTTCATCTCACCATGCTCTTTTCAAAAATAATTATATCTTGATGTCATTTGATTTGGAGGAAGAGTTGGACAGGGCATAGAAACTTGCCCATGTACTCTAATCCACCATTTGATCATCATTCCCCACATCTGCCTCTCAGGTGAATAGGAGCCCTCAGCTTGCTTCAGATCAGGAATGCATCTCTTTGGTATATGGCTACATAAAACCTCTAATGATCTTTTTTGAGAAAATCTTTCAAGAAGGAACACAATACAGGACAGAGTCAGCTGCATCCATAAATATGATCAGTGATTTGCTGCAAACTAGATTAAATAGCCACATCAGTCCACAAATCAGCTCTGCAATTTTCTTATTCAAAGCCCTTGCAGATGGGTAATTTGCTGTGTAATTGCTTTTTCATTGCCCCTTTTTCATGGAATATTGCTTTCTTTGGTCAAGCCACAGAAGACACTAGTGTTGCTCTTGCACATTTCACAATGCTCACTTCATGCAGAGATATCCTGTTGAATATGTGCAACGGGACTGACTGTATGAGATGCTCAGAAGACCCAGGATTTTAATCGTTAAAATTAGTAGTGCTTGCTCCTAAGTTTAGCCTCCAGGCTAGGTAAACTTTCTGTTTTTAAGACTCTAACCTTGCCTTCACTAAAGAAAAACGTGTGTTTTGGACACATTAGCTAATATGTTAATGCATGTTGGAATTCTAGTATAGACAAGGCAGCTATAGTACTTTTAACATGTGTTAACTGCTTGAGGTAAACCCTAGTGGAGAGCCTACATTTTACCTTGACCATACAGCATGTGTTAAAACTATGACTGTGTTGTCTGTATTAAAATGTAACCTATTATTTAATATATGTTAAAATACACCCTTTTTCCTTGTTTAGACATGGCCAATATGCCTTGATGCCATGATTCCCTCTTGATAGTGTTCTAACACCAAAACCCCTCATCAGCCACCATCCTTCTCATGACTGATACTTGTGTTGCAAATGAGCCTGTGTAGTAAAAAAAAAAGCATCTCTGATGATTTATTGGTGTTGTTCCTTTCTCTCCACCTGCTAATCTAGGAGTATATCTGATAATCCCTGAAAAAAACATATATATTCATATGCAGTGTAAAATGCAGCTAATGAGGTGTTTATATAAAGAGTAAAAAAGCCATTCCTCATTCTGAGTAGAAAAGACAGTGGATCGGATTCAGTAAGGAAAACTTACCACATAAACATAGGTCAGCTGCTCTTTAGTCTGGTGATCATGGTCTAGATAAACACAAACCCAGAGATGGGTTTTTCCTTTAAACAAAAAGAGGATAAAGCTCACGAGAAAGGTTTTCAGCACATCAGGTCAATCCATTCTAACATGCATCTGGAAGAGAAGAAAATGGAGGAAAATAGCTGAGATACCACATTTATTAACAGGTTTCAGAGTAGCAGCCGTGTTAGTCTGTATCCGCAAAAAGAACAAGAGTACTTGTGGCACCTTAGAGACTAACAAATTAGTCTCTAAGGTGCCACAAGTACTCCTGTTCTTTTTGCACATTTATTAACTATTTTGAGTACAGAGAATATGCTGCAGGTCCTCACCTAGGGACTCACCTAATGGCCATTGAAGTCAATGGAAAGATTCCCATTGATTTCAATGGACTGTGGACAGAGCTCTCAGAGTGGCAACAGGTGCTATATGCCATTGTGTGGTAATTCTTGCTAAACATTAACTTTTAAGAGCAATCATGTCTACATACCCTCCCCATACGTTAGTATTATTATGTTAACATTTAGATTCCTGCAGCACCTAAGGGTCACAATCAGATTGTGCCCCATAGGCACTGTACAACTATATAATAAATGACAGTCCCTGCCCCTAAAGACCTTAAACGTAGTGCCTGACTCTCCATGCCACTGCTTCTTTGGTGTCACTCTGATGGTGTAAAGAGGTCACGCAGGAAGCAGAATTACCCCAAGGCAAACCCTCCCCTCTCCTCCACCAGCAGAATGGTCTCCTTCCCAGCCTTCAAAGTATCGAGATAGAGGTAGGGAGGACGTGTGGGTAGACCACATTGCCCACTAGTTGTTCTCTTTTACCATGACTACTAGGGGGCAGTGGGCAGATCAAGTGCAACTTAGAGCCTTGAGGCTGCTCTCATTTACACTGGGTGCGGGGCAGGTATATCAATGCCAGATTAAACATGATCCTGAGAACTCTCACCTCCCGCTGAATTCAGTAGAAGTTGATGACATCCACAGGATCAGGCTTTTAAAACATGCTAGTCCTGTAAAATTGCTAATTGTAACCAAATATACTTTACATTTTTAGAGCAGGGAAAATGATGGCTCTGTTTAAATTGGACATTTTTTATTTGTTTAATAATCCCATACATTTCTATTTTCACATTTTGTCATCGTGAGACTTGAAGGTAATTCTGTGTGTGGACGTTAAACATATTTAACTCATGAAGGTATTAAAATGAGTCCATCCATGTATTTTCACATACTGTAGTTAAAGTTCCATAGAATACCCATGATTTAGCAGAGCATGGCTTTAAAAGAAAACGTGCTCATATTCAAGGGAAAAGAAAGAGTTAATAGTTTAGGAATTGTTATTCTTTTCTACATATTTCCATAAAAATTGTCCCAATGAAAAAGCTAATAGACCAATAGCAATGAAGACACTTACATATGTAAATATGTTCCAGTGAAAGAGTTAAAGTGCTTTATAATATAAATTTGCTTTCAGTGCCAATATAATTAGATTGTAACAAGCAAACCCCTGCAACATAACAGTGAAAATTTGAAAATTTGATTCTGCCTGGCAAACAACCAAGTCCCTGCGTGTGCACAAACCTGACATTAATAAGCTACAAGAGATTACATGATTTAGAAAAGAAGCACTTGGTGTTACAAAATCAAATAATAGATCTCTAGGCTATAATTAGGAGAATTGGGATTCAACAATGAAGTCATAATAATGTAATTTAGCTGTAAGTAACAGAGCCATGGAGTCACATTAGGAGGTGTGATCACATCTTTCAGCAAAGCTCTGCTGTGCAGACTTATTGCTGCTCAGTTTAGTCTAGTTCACAGCAACCTGTTGGCACAAAGCTTAGGCTGACAGCCTCTTGTTCTCTGGGGGCAGTATGGCAAAGTGCCACCCATGCATTTTATTTCAGTATTGTGACTTTTAAGTCAAAACAATAAAATTATATATACTGAGTACAGAGTTGCCTGTGAATATTTGTATAAATTACTGCACAGTGGGGCTTTAGGGGTCGTTTAAGAACAAATATGAAAAAAAAAAAAGGCAAAAAAAACCGTTAAGGCCGTGCGTTAGGCTTCTACTAGGCTTACGAACATCTAGTTATTTAATTTGGGTATTTTTTGTTTTGTTTTCTGTTTTTTACGAAATTTTCTGCTGTTAAGAAATCAGATAAAACAGCTCCAGGTTATGAGCCTTTTACAAACTGTGGGCCTGATTCTCCATTCCCCTGTGCTTTCTGCAATCATTTACCCCATGTTATCCACCCACTGTGCACTGGCAGAAATGATGACACAAGGTGCAGGGCACCAGAGGATCAGGCCCCCATAACAATCATATTGCCCAATCCTGAAATCCCAGCACCATCTGCACACACCTTTAAAGTGTTTCACACCACACAGCAACATGAGCCCATAATTTAGGACAGGAAGTGAAGACTAGCCTATCCAGCTGAAATGCAGGGGAAGTTTAGATAGGCAGCTTGCATTACTCAAATTGGCATTTGGCCCATATGCAAAACTTAACATCCCAACTATTGCCAAAATAGAAATTCAGGCTACCCAGACTTGTGCCATGAAGAGTTACTTCGATATGGCACTACATCTTTTTGAGACTGCACGAGGCTCCCTCTCTCCATCCATGCACTGCAAGGCAAATCCTATTAGCGTTCCTTGGGCCTGTTACTAACTTGAGGCTATTTGGTAAATTTTAGCTAGCTCTGTGGTCAGACACTAATTTTGCATCCAGATTAATCCAAACAACTGTGAATTTTGGGCAAAGGGTTTTTTTGTGGGAGCTCATTTCTCCTTCTGATTTTAAAAGCTGCTGCCGCTGAGTCCAATAACACTTCCATCTTTTCCGCAAACTTTGGCAAAATTCACAAACTTCTGCCCTCTGATCCCACTCAGAGTTCTTATCTAAAACTGTCAGTGCAAAGTCTTGCTTTTTTAACCAGATACACATTGTTTATTTCACCTGTAGTTCTTTGTTAACTCTGTTTCATTTTTAATTGCATTTTCATCCAATTACCATTCATTTTATTAGTGCTTTAGGGTTTTATCAGCTTTTGTTTTGATGACATTTTGATTTGTTTCAAACTGCCCCTTTGTTTCATTTTCTTTCCCAATCATTTTGATATATGGTCCTTGCCTCCTAATTCTTTTATGTTTTAAATTATCTGTTTATTTTATTTCCTTTATTTGCATAGTACTTACTTTTCATGACCTTTTTGTTGCTGCAGCTGCTGTTGATTCTGGACTCCTGACTTTTCCTCCTGTTCACCAGCCAGGAGGCGCAAAGTGAAAGTAAAACAAGTCCCTGAGAAGACAGGGGTCCAATCACAAAATCCTTTCCAATGTGTAATTTAATTATTTCTTTTTATTATTCTTTAATGACACAAAGTAAATGAAGTGTCTTTGCGTGGAAGTTAAAGTGATGTTTTAAAGAAGAAACATACTGTAGTAACTCTGTATTGGGGGTTATTGGGGGGTCTTTTAAAGACTACATGTGAGTGACTTGATTTAGGGTTGTCTAATCCACTAGTGATCCTTCTAAGGTTAAAGAAGTTTATTGCTGATGGTAATATGGGAATAATAAATCTCAGAGCTGTTTCTGGAGGCTCTTAGACATAGAGGACAGAGACAATTATTAGTGGATCGTCTTGCTGTAGATGTGAAATCTTTTCTCATTGTATGTCTAAAAATGAATAATTTTGCATCAAGTGAAGTTTCTCACATCAAGAGGCTGAACAACATTCAGCCTTTCATTATGGATCACCATATAGCCTTGGCATCTGATATCTCATTATTACGTCTGTATTGTTCTAGTTTCCTAATGAATTCATGGATTGTAAATCTTTTAGGAGCATATAGGGACAGTCTCTTATATAGTATGTTAATAAAATGATAACCTAATACCATAGCTTTGCTCATATCTTCTCATTTGAGACCCAAATTTACCTTTGGTTCACAAAAGCTGGTATTAGCTCAGGGTTTGCCTGCTAAAATTACTGACACCCAGAAGCAATGAATCATGAAACTGATGACATACTTCTTACTGGAGAAATTAACCTTGCATCAGTTAAAACTACTCTCACTATTGTTTGTACATTGCCAGGATATAAGAGGGTTGTGTATCAAATCAACACTTTTTATTAAAACGAACCTTGACATTTCCATGTGAATTTGCAACAAACTGTTGAAGGCTGCAGCAGCACATTAATCATACACTACTGAGGTGCTCCCTTCCAGAAAATAAATTTAGTCATTGCTTCTTCCAATGGCAGACGTGTGTGTGTGTGTGTGTGTGTGTGTGTGTGTGTGTGTGTGTGTGTGTGTGTGTGTGTGTGTGTGTGTGTGTGTGTGTGTACCATTCCAGGAAAAAAATGCACAAGCAGCTCAATACAAACAGCCACCTCTCCATCTTGTTTGCAAGAGATGCATATCCCACAGAACAAAACTTGAACGCTGTTCAAAGAAAAGTGTATAATTTAGCCGAAGGGCAGCAGGAACTAGATGCCAAAAAGTTACATGGTTTTACATAATTCTCAATGCGGAAAGATGTGCTGCATTCCAATACTGTACACATATTTTAGCGTATAAAACTGAACATTTCCCTCATGTATTCAGGCTTTTAAATACATTTTATTTTTGGTGTCCCCAATATTAAGATAATCTGGTTTTCTTCCTCCCTTAACATAAACTGTCACAAACCAAAATAATATGAACATTTTCCTTTCCTTCTTCATGGTCCACTTATAAGAATGGTTTGAGGAAGTTCTCTGACAGCTGCAGAAGAAGGGTCTGCAGCCAACCTGCTGATTTTACCCATATGGGTTTGGTTTGTTCCATGTGGTGTTCTCCCATGGATACTATGTGCTGGATATCAGATACTGCTGAATGACACATTTTTTAAATAAGTGTATCCACTAGATAATGCCTTAGCTGTAACCATCCATGCTGGGTTCCATTTTCAGGGACAGTTGCTCAGGTGGTGTAAATCAGTGTAGCCCCCATTGACATCAGTGCAGCTATGCTGATTTACACCAGCTGAGGCTCTGGCTCTCATGGTTCGTCCTGGAGATAGAGCTGTTTGATTAACGGTTAGAAGACCAGACATAGAACGAAGGCTACCGTGCTCTATCTCAAGTTCTGCCATAGACTTGGCAAACCTCAGTCACTGTTCCCCAGTAGATATGCCCTTCTGTACACATGGCATTTATCTGCCTCGCTGTCTTGGTAAGAGACAGAATGTTTGTAAAGCTCTAAAACTGTAATACCCCAGTCCAAATGCAATGCACATTTCTATAGCCTGGCCTTGTCTAACATAAATGTATAGCATGTACATAAAGAAAAGAACACCCACCACCACTCTACCAAAAGAAAACATTACCTTGCCCACACACTTCTCCCGGGGGGAGAAAAAATAAGAGAGTGAACAAACCACACATGACAGATGTTAGTCACGTCATTGAATGGACTACTGGAAGATAGATACTATGCTGATGAGGAAGGTATAAGACCCTATATGGAACTGAATAATTGTACATGGAAATTTTTGTTACATTGTGAATAGGAATCACAAGCCTTAATCCCCGTGTATCATATTGCAAAGCCAGCAGAATGGCCACCAGAACATACAGTAATTATTGGAGTTTTGCAGGGTTAGAAGGGGGCATAAGAATCTATTCACACAGATCTAGAGAATAACCTTTTGTTGGCTTTTGTAGATCATTGACACTGCCAGTGCACACTCTCTTAGGGCCAAATCCAAAACCCATTGAAGTCAGAAGGATTCTTTTTATTGGGCTTTGGCTGAGGTCTTTATTCAGCATTATGCCAATCACACTGTCTGACTTCTGGCCTCGTGTGTTTTGTTGCCACTGGCTAGTTTGTGTCCGCACTGCTGCTATGTCTTAAATCCTGATCCTGTTTCAGTGCTGGACTGTTTCATTGCTAGTGCTGCCACTCTGATTCTAGTACTGCTTGCTTGGTTCTGTCTTGCATTGTACCACCGGATGCTGCCTGAATTCTGAACCTGCCCTCTGCTGTTTCGTTTTACAGTTGCTGCCTTATGCTGTTCTCCTGCCATGCCATGTACAATATTACTGGAGCGTGAGCGCTTATATCTCACTCTCTCCAGGTTCCATGACTCACTCTTACATGATTTTCACAATTCGTCTCTATTTCATTATCATGTAGGTAACACTGTTATTGGAGGCTAAATGCTCAGATTCTGGGTGCTATTGCTGCTCATATCATATTTTTCTTTTTATTCACATCATCCTAGTAGAAGAGGTAATTGCTCTGTTTGGCCGGGCTCATATCCGCCATGTCTTTTTGTCCAACATTCAGTTTATAAACTAATCACATCACCTGTCCTCTTCATCAACTGAACAATGGGTACAGTACACATTGGGTGAAATATACATATGACTAATTAAAACAAATGTCATGATTGTAGATTAATAGCCAGATCCTTCCACCCTTACTCACATTTCATAGTATCTTACTCCACAAGTAGCACACTGAAGAAAACTGGATTGCTCACAGCAAATGAAATGAGTAAAGGTGGAAGAAACTGCCCTGGGATGTGGGGGAGGGGGAAGGGGAGAGGGAGATTTTCAGAAATGCTCAGCATCTTTTCATGCACCTACATAGGGGGCAGGTTTCTTAAAAGCACTCAATACCAAATATTTCCCACTGTGACACCTTTGGCTTGATTTTCAGGAGAATGCAGCATAACCGGCTACCCGGGAGCAGAGCTCTTTGGAAAATCCCACCCCAGCTGAGAGTGTATTACCCAGCTGCTGAGCTCTTTTGAAAAATCTGGCCCTTAGTGACCCAGGAAAAAGAGAGGCACCCTTTGCCATTCTTCAACTTAGTCTCCAGCTTTTTAGTTGGTGGGGCTGCTCCATACCTAATCAGCCTGGCTTCCTGGTGCCATATGCAGCACATTCCCCCTTCTCCTGGGCTACCAGTGTCCTTTTAAACTGTTCTTCCACTAAAACCAGTGAAGCTGTTACGTGGCTGGGCCTCCCTAGGCCAATATTGTTCTAGTCTCTCCCACGGTTCAGTGTGGGAGCCTGTAAACCCTGTCACACGTACTTTTACCCCAGGAGTAACAAGCAGCCTTCTGGGCAGCATTCTTTGTGGTCAGCATCTGGGTTTGTGATACCCTCTTACTTTGCGAAAGCCAAAGGTTTATTCAGTCTCATTGTGTGAGGCCTTGTGGTACAAGTGCATATAAGATGGGTCATATGTTTCCTGCGCACACTTAGCCTGGGGCATAAGTCTATTAATATAGCAGATTGAAGCCATCCTGATCCAGACTTTATAAATTCCTGGCTGTAGAGCAAGGCAGGCATAAATCAGAGCCACATGTGTCATCTTTTAAGAATATCTGTGTATTATGAGAGAGACGTCTCAGTTGGGTAATTCTAATGTCACCCCTACAGGGCATCTTCCATTTCTAGACACTGTGAATGGAGAAGCATGAGTTCTTATTCCACAATAGTTAGGGGGCTGCTAAAACACACATTTTTGAGTTTTCAGGGGAAAGATTCCCAGCAACTTTTGGCTATAGACTCAGCTGAGTTGGGGAACCCTAGCAAAGCTCTTCCTGCACAACCACAGCACTGTGACATCAGTTGTCCCTAACAGTGGGTGGACAGGATTGCCTCATTCCAACCCCCTGCTAGTGAAACCATATTTCCCAGAGGGAAAGCAGGACAACATATGGGGCTAGCCCAAGCCTTCCTTCCTCCCACCACCTCAGGTGGAGCCGGACCCAGCCGCTTGCCCGAGCCCTCTTCCCCCTGCAGAGCTGACATCACTGCTTGCCTGAGCCCTGCCTGCTGCCCACACGAGGCTGGCATTGGCATCGCTGCTGGCTCGAGCCCTGCCTGGCCCCCCTGACCTGAGCCCTGCCTCCCACCTTTTGCAGGGCTGGCGTCGCCGCTTGACACTCCCCGGCCCTCCGCATGTTCCTCCACACCCCACTTTTTGACCAAGTGCCCACTTTTGCCAAAAAAGTCAGGCTGGCCGGGACAAGCTTAAAAAAGGGACTGTCCCGGCCAAAATGGGATGTATGGTCACCTACCCCTGCATGTGCGCACACACATCCACACACACACACACACACACACACACACTCTCTCTCTCTCTCTCTCTCTCCCTCACACAATCTGGCCCTAAAGAAAGCCAGGCTTATGAAGTTTCACGAGGAAACCCATGTTTCCAGCCACTGTCCATTTCCCTCCTATTGCGAATAGTCCTTGTCTAGATCCAAATTTAATGTATTTTTATTTAGTGCTTTAGAAACAGCTCATCACTACCCAACATACCTCTGCTCATCTTTTGATCCCCTAGGTCGAATACATGACTTGGTCTGATGGATTTACATATTTTTAAAATAAAAAATGTTGACGAAGCTATGGCCTAAAAATGGACTGTCACTGACCCAAAGAAAAGTGGTCTGGGCCCAAGGAGAGCTGTTATGTTTAGGGGACACATGAAGCAGCTGAGTGAGAGTGTGTGTGTGTGTGTTGCTCCTCCTAATCTCAATGTCATGCTAATTTGGAACACTAATGATAAAATGTAGGTGTCAGTATAGCTAACTACAGTATTTAACTGCTGATCTTCTTAGTAGACAGATCCAACTAGGGCAGCCCCAATATACCCTGCACCAGAAAACACATTCCAAAGACATAAGGTGGCACATTTTATGTAGCAGATAATAAGTACATAGCCTCACTGGGACCACAGATTGAAAAAACAGCAGGAAGTCCTTTTGAGTATCTCATGGATCCAGAAGAACTATTGAGAATTACTATTGAGAATTAGTTCCCCTGAAATTCTTCCTCTAGCCTCAAAGGATAACCGTAGCATTTTACCATCTTTTTTTAACCTCCTTCCCATCTTCAGGATTAATCAGTCTTGTGCACATTTGGTTTACGCAGTGATTATTATTTGTTGTTTTTTCAAGTACCCAAAAGCATGCCAGGTTTCTCACATGTGACAACATGGCGGCTACTGAGTCCTTTACTGCTGCATAAACACAACTCAGAATCTGGTCCTAAAGGCCTAAGGGCAATTCTCGCTAGTCAGTCAAAAGACTCCATTGATTTCAATGGGAGTGGATCAAGCCCTAAATGCCTAACTCCTCATTCTTGGTCTCTCATATCTCTGACAGCCTGTGTGCTTCAAAATAAACACACCTACTGTAATCCAGTTATACAGTCCAAAGTAAAGCTCTAAACACAAAGTACCTACTGCATATGGCAAAGCGCCTCTGTAAATCTCAGTATGTATTCACTACTCTACCCTACTCTTTTTCAGAATGGTAATTACTTCAGTTTTCAAAATACTAGTAAAACTGTCATATGACTAACTGAGCTACTATACCATTAGGCAAAAGTAATTTTATGTATAAATTATTTAAATTTAATCTCTGATTATCTCTCCATCGGCACAATGTTTTCTGCACAGGATAATTCTTTTCTTTTTTAGAGAATTGCAGCATGATAAATAAATGAATAAAGACTCATAGCAGTGTATTTCACCACTTCTGCTGTGAAGCATTCCTATCAGAAAACTTGGAAATCACAATATTCCCAGTGGCCCTACTGTTCTGCATTAAAAATAACTAAAGACGCTAGTTGTATTTTTTTCAAAACATGAAATGCATTTTATGCAACAATGCCTCAGATGAGATACAAAATCATTCAACAGAGCTCACGAGTATTCAACATTAGCTCTTTTCATAGCGTTGCTTCCACGAGGAGGACTTATCGCAAATGCTTCAATATTTTGTAAACTCCGTTTTCCGATTTAAATTCATGAAAGGTAGCTTGCTTGCATAAAGCAAAGATGCAAAAATAAAGTTTAAACATCCATACAGTACTACTATCATTTAGCTGAAGTGACACACAACCATGACTACAACATTTGCTGTAATACAGTAATTGAGAAGAAAATTCACCCTGCTGTACTGATGAAAAAGGTAGAAGTATTTATCTGAGCATTTAAATATGTATCGGCCTGATTTTCAGAGGTGCTATTCATCCACAAAGCCTATTGGAAACTATGGGAGCTAGAGGTATGCAGCAGCTCTGAAAATCAGATCATGTACACAATGCAATAGCTATCACAGTGGAAACGGAGAGAAATGTCTCTCTCTCACAGCCAGCCAAATTATGGCTGTCCCTGGGTTTTTGTGGGGGAAGGTCACAAGAGTCCCTCCCTCGCCTAGGGTTGATCCTGCAAATACAAAAGCATGTGCATAATTTTATGCAGAAGTCGTTGCAATGAGCTCAGTAGGCAGAGACCGGGGCTGGCGTCGCTGCTCACCCGAGCCCTGCCTGGCCCCCACCTGAGCTCTGCCTACTGCCCTGCGCCGCTTGCCCCTCCTGCACATTCCTCCGCACTCCCCTTTTTTGACAAAAGTGGACATTTGTCCCATTTGCTCTTGCCAACTGAGCAAGTCGACAAGAGCAAACAGGACAAATGCTCACTTTTGCAAAAAAAAAAGTCAGGATGGGTGGGACAGTGGGGACAGATAGTCACCCGAGCCAGAAGGTGATAGTGCAGTGGAGGACATAGTGCACCTATTAAAAAAAAATGCAGCCTGTGGTGCTACTTAATACACTTTCCCCAGGATCCCCTCAGGCAGCATGTTTGCCTTTTCCCTGGGCAATGTCATGCCTCCTGACACCCTCCTCCCCATTCAGATGGCATCCCTCTGTGCCCTCCCTACTACAACAGTGTGCAGAATCCAAACACATCAAGCTGCTGAAAATGAAGACATCTACAGTTAATACTTCCCTGGTTCAACCTGAACAAAGAAAACCATTATTCATCACCAACATATGCCCCCTAAACCGCACCCCTGATCCTTTATTTCTTTTCTTAAATTTATATTAATTCTGGAGCAAATATCTGTGTTCATGTAAGATTAGGACCTGGTCACACAGGAAAACATAGTCCTCTTTTGTCCTAAACATAGTAGGTGGCTGTAGTGCACAGCTAAGTAATTCACAACAAATAACTTTTTTATTTCCTGTTTATGAATTGTTTGTGAACAGACTACAAAATGCTTCAATTTATTTGTCATTCTTCAGCAAACAAACCTTGGTCTATAGATCATTATTTAAGTCATTCAGTGACGGACCAGATACAATACCAAATGATTTAACTCAGCAGCAACACACAAATTTTGACTGTACAAGACAAAGTTCACTTTCAGGGCCCAGCTATGTAACTCACACTGAGTTGTACCTTAATACACAGGTAGTGTCATTGCTATCAGTGAGATAGTATGTGTAGTAAGAATAGTACAAATCAGTGACTATTCAAACTAAAAATTCAGCTTGGTGAGCATGTGCATTAGTAAAGCACTTGAACGTTCATAGAACGCAGTGTGAGAAGATCGCAAAGAAGTCAGAATCAGGTTTTGCTTTTGAAGCTGAACGCATATTCCTGGACCTATTTCTTTCCATTATTCACACAAATCGCCTACATGGTGAGTTTCCTCAAATTCCCTCTGCCCATAACCTGACCTGACCTAGAGGGTCATCGACTCTAAGGCCTGGTCTACACTACGACTTTAATTCGGATTTAGCTGCTTTAAATCGAATTAACGCTGGACCTGTCCACACAACGAAGCCATTTAATTCGAATTAAAGAGCCCTTTAATTCGATTTCTGTACTCCTCCTCGACGAGCGGAGTAGCGTCAAAATCGGTATTGTCAATCCGAATTAAGGTTAGTGTGGCCGCAATTCGATGTTATTGGCCTCCAGGAGCTATCCCACAGTGCACCATTGTGACCGCTCTGGACAGCAATCTGAACTCGGATGCGCTGGCCAGGTGGACAGGAAAAGCCCCGGGAACATTTGAATTTCATTTCCTGTTTGCACAGCGTGGAGAGCACAGGTGACCACAGAGAGCTCATCAGCACAGGTAACCATGCAGGCTGATAATCGAAAAAGAGCACCAGCATGGACCGTACAGGAGGTACTGGATTTGATCGCTATATGGGGAGAGGATTCAGTGCTAGCAGAACTTCGTTCGAAAAGACGAAATGCCAAAACTTTTGAAAAAATTTCCAAGGGCATGATGGAGAGAGGCCACAATAGGGACTCAGATCAGTGCCGCGTGAAAGTCAAGGAACTCAGACAAGCCTATCAAAAAGCAAAGGAGGCAAACGGTCGCTCCGGGTCAGAGCCGCGGACATGCCGCTTCTACGCCGAGCTAAATGCATTTCTAGGGGGGGCCGCCACCACTACCCCACCTCTGACTGTGGATTCCGAGATGGGGATAATCTCATCAGGTACACCTGATGATTCCGCGGAAGGGGAAGAGGAGGAGGAGGAGGACGAGCTGGCAGAGAGCACCCAGCTCTCCATTCTCCCCAACAGCCAGGATCTGTTTCTCGCCCTGACTGAAGTACCCTCCCAAGCCAGTACCCAAGACCATGACCCCATGGAAGGGACCTCAGGTGAGTTTACCTTTTAAAATATAAAACATGGTTTAAAAGCAAGCATTTTTAATGATTAATTTGCCCTGAGCACTTGGGATGCATTCGCAGCCAGTACAGCTACTGGAAAAGTCTGTTAACATGTCTGGGGATGGAGCGGAAATCCTCCAGGGACATCTCCATGAAGCTCTCCTGGAGGTACTCCAAAAGCCTTGCCACAAGGTTTCTGGGCAGTGCAGCCTTATTCCATCCTCCATGGTAGGACACTTGACCACGCCATGCTAGTAGCAAGTAATCTGGTATCATTGCATGACAAAGCCTGGCAGCGTATGGTCCCGGTGTTTGCTGGCATTCAAGCAACATCCGTTCTTTATCTTGCTGTGTAATCCTCAGGAGAGTGATATCGCTTAGGGTAACCTAGTTGAAATACGGGAATTTAATTAAGGGGACAGAGGTGGCCGTTCCTACTGGGCTGTTTGCCTGTGGCTGAAAAGAAATCCTTCCCTGCATTTAGCCAAGCGCAAAGGGGGGGGGAGGATTGGCCCAGAGCTTTTCGCGTTTTGCTAGCAGGGATCTTCCCTGATACCAGCCACGCGGTGGGGGGAGGGATAAAGCACTCATCCCAGAGAATTCATGGCGGGTTGGGGGGGGGTGTTAGTTTGGTTCCTGCAGGGATCTTCCCTGATACCAGCCACGCGGTGGGGGGAGGGATAAAGCACTCATCCCAGAGAATTCATGGCGGGTTGGGGGGGGGTGTTAGTTTGGTTCCTGCAGGGATCTTCCCTGATACCAGCCATGCGGTGGGGGGAGGGATAAAGCACTCATCCCAGAGAATTCATGGCGGGTTGGGGGGGGTGTTAGTTTGGTTCCTGCAGGGATCTTCCCTGATACCAGCCACGCGGTGGGGGGGAGGGATAAAGCACTCATCCCAGAGAATTCATGGCGGGTTGGGGGGGGTGTTAGTTTGGTTCCTGCAGGGATCTTCCCTGATACCAGCCACGCGGTGGGGGGGAGGGATAAAGCACTCATCCCAGAGAATTCATGGTGGGTTGGGGGGGGGTTTAGTTTGGTTCCTGCAGGGATCTTCCCTGATACCAGCCACGCGGTGGGGGGAGGGATAAAGCACTCATCCCAGAGAATTCATGGCGGGTTGGGGGGGGGGTGTTAGTTTGGTTCCTGCAGGGATCTTCCCTGATACCAGCCACGCGGTGGGGGGGGAGGGATAAAGCACTCATCCCAGAGAATTCATGGCGGGTTGGGGGGGGTGTTAGTTTGGTTCCTGCAGGGATCTTCCCTGATACCAGCCACGCGGTGGGGGGAGGGAAAAAGCACTCATCCCAGAGAATTCATGGCGGGTTGGGGGGGGGGTGTTAGTTTGGTTCCTGCAGGGATCTTCCCTGATACCAGCCACGCGGTGGGGGGGGAGGGATAAAGCACTCATCCCAGAGAATTCATGGCGGGTTGGGGGGGGTGTTAGTTTGGTTCCTGCAGGGATCTTCCCTGATACCAGCCACGTGGTGGGGGGAGGGATAAAGCACTCATCCCAGAGAATTGGATGGTGGGGGGGTGTTAGCTTGTTTTCTGCTGCTGAAGGTTAACAGGAAAACTGCAGCACAACGGGCTTTGCTTGGTATGTGGGAAAGCAGGGCACAGAAGCCTAAAGACAGTGGCTTACCATGGCAGCATGCAAGCTGAATTCTGTTGCCCAGACCTGCGTCTGTGATCTCTAGCAGCAAAGCCACAGGCACTCAATATTAAGAGGCAAAATGCGACCTTGCACAGAAATCACATGTGCTATGTAATGTGAATAGTATTTGTCACCGTGAAAGAGTATAAGCATTGTTCTGAAAAACGTATCTTTTAAAAAAATTCTCTCCTTTTTTCACTCCCTCCAGCAGCTGCAAATGTTTCAAGCCTCCCTCCTCCTTCCCAAAGGCTATCCCAGATAAGGCGTCGGAAAAAGAAGACGCGAGACGAGATGTTTGCAGAAATCATGCAATCCACCAGGAGTGAAAGAGCTCATCTGAATGAGTGGAAGGACATGGTTTGCAAGTATAGGAAAGAAGCCAGTGAACGTGAGGACAGGAGGGACCAACGTGAGGACATGAGGGACCAACGTGAGGACAGAAGGGACCAACGTGAGGAGAGGAGAGACGCTCGAGGAAGATAAGATGAGGCAGGATGCAACGCTGGGGCTGCTGCGTGAGCAAACAGACATGCTCCGGCGTCTGGTGGAGCTTCAGGAACGGCTGCTGGAGAACAGAGTGCCGCTACAGCCCCTGTATAACCCCCCTACCTCCTCACCATGTTCCATAGCCTCCTCACCCAGACGTGTAAGAACACGGGGGGGAGGCTCCGTACACCCTCCCATTCCACCCCAGTGGACAGCCCAAGCAAAAGGCTGCCATTTTTTTAACCTTTTTTTAGTGGGCTTTTCCTTCCCGCTGATCCTCCTCCCAAACCCCACTCAGGTTCTCTCCCTCTTTTTATAATCAATTAATAAAGAATAAATGATTTTTAAACAATAGTGACTTTATTTCCTTTGAAAGCAAGCTGGGAGAAGGGGGAGGGTGGGTTCCTTACAGAGAATGAGTCAATAAAGGGGGCGGGTTTTCATGAAGGATAAACAAACAGAAATTTCACACTGTAGCCTGGCCAGTCATGAAACTGGTTTTCAAAGCTTCCCTAATGCGCAGCGCTTCCTGGTGTGCTCTTCTAATCGCCCTGGTGTCTGGCTGCGCGTAATCAGCAGCCAGGCGATTTGCCTCAGCCTCCCACCCTGCCATAAAGGTCTCCCCCTTGCTCTCACAGAGATTGTGGAGCACACAGCAAGCAGTAATAACAATGGGGATATTGGTTTGGCTGAGGTCTGAGCGAGTCAGTAAGGATCGCCAGCGACCTTTTAAACGGCCAAATGCACATTCTACCACCATTCTGCACTTGCTCAGCCTGTAGTTGAACAACTCCTGACTCCTGTCCAGGCTGCCTGTGTATGGCTTCATGAGCCATGGCATTAAGGGGTAGGCTGGGTCCCCAAGAATAACAATTGGCATTTCAACATCCCCAACGGTTATTTTCTGGTCCGGAAAGTAAGTCCCTTGCTGCAGCCGTTTAAACAGATTGGTGTTCCTGAAGACGCGAGCGTCATGAACCCTTCCCGGCCAGCCCACATGGATGTTGGTGAAACGTCCCTTGTGATCCACAAGTGCTTGCAGCACCATTGAAAAGTACCCCTTGCGGTTTATGTAGTGGGTACCCTGGTGCTCCGGTGCCAAGATAGGAATATGGGTTCCATCTATCGCCCCACCACAGTTAGGGAATCCCATTGCAGCAAAGCAATCCACTATGACCTGCACATTTCCCAGAGTCACTACCTTTCGTAGCAGCACCTCCGTGATTGCTTTGGCTACTTGCATCACAGCAGCCCCCACAGTAGATTTGTCCACTCCAAATTGATTACCGACTGACCGGTAGCTGTCTGGCGTTGCAAGCTTCCACAGGGCTATCGCCACTCACTTCTCAACTGTGAGGGCTGCTCTCATCTTGGTATTCTGGCGCTTCAGGGCAGGGGAAAGCAAGTCACAAAGTTCCATGAAAGTGCTCTTACGCATGCGAAAGTTTCTCAGCCACTGGGAATCGTCCCACACCTGCAACACTATGCAGTCCCACCAGTCTGTGCTTGTTTCCCGGGCCCAGAATCGGCGTTCCAAGCCTATAACCTGGCCCATTAACATCATAATCTCCAAAGCACCGGGGCCCGCGGTCTGAGAGAATTCACGGTCCATGTCCATGTCCTCATCACGCTTGTCGCTGCGCTGCAGTCGCCGCCTCCTCCTCCTCGCCTCTTTTTTCTGGTCCTGGGTAAGCATAAACTCCACGAGAACGCGCGAGGTGTTTACAATGTTCATGACTGCGTTCTGGAGCTGAGCGGGATCCATGCTTGCTGCGGTATGGAGTCTGCAGAGTTCACTCAGGAAAAAAGGCGCGAAATGGTTGTCTGCCGTTGCTTTCAGGGAGGGAGGGGGACGCTGTACCCAGAACCACCTGCGACAATGTTTTTTGCCCCATCATGCACTGGGGTCTCAACCCAGAATTCCAAGGGGGGTGGAGACTGCGGGAACTATGGGATAGCTATGGGAAAGCTACCCACAATGCAACGCTCTGGAAATCGATGCTAGTACGGTAGCTTGGACGCACACCACCGAATTAATGTGCCTAGTGTGGCTGAATACATTCGAATTTATAAAATCGGTTTCCTAAATTCGAATTATATAAATTCGGATTAATCCCGTAGTGTAGACATACCCTAAGAATTAGTTTGGTTCTGTCTGTATTCCATCTCTTTTGTGAGTCTTTCTTAAGTAGGGATGCCTATTGTATCAATTTAAACTTATTTCTTTTAGGAGATCAATCTAGACTTGAATCCTGGTGCCTGAAGTTCTGTATAAAGAGGATTTGGGTTATTTTCCCCCAGTATTAGGCCATTGGACACACACACTGGTGTTCCCTTGACAGGACTTTCATTTGTAAGATTTCTGTTGAAAGTTCAAAAATACAAAGAGAGAGCAATGGACAAAGGGAATAACATTCTGTGGGATTCAGAACCAGCCTGCTGTGTTTGTTGTGTTGTGCTCAGTCACCTGTTGAGATGTTTTCATTGAACACGGGTCTGTTCTGTAGAGGACATGCTTGCTCCTTATTATGTCTATGAAATCATTCTAGTAATGGAACTCTTTTTTCTTACCATTCTTGTCCTCCTCCACTATAATATGCTGCATCATTGTTGTGAGGTTGGTCATGACTACTACACCGCTGGCATTGATGTCACGTTTATTTTTAGAATGAGACAGAAATTGTTTTTTTTTAAACATACAAAGAATGACAGACTCTGCAAACAAATAGGTCCACATTCACAAAGGATATAACACTGAGAAAGCCGTGGGAGTTAGGTGCCAAAGTACTTTTATGAATCTGGACCATAGTGTCAGATTTATAGGCCTATCAGCTTTAGTTATGTGACACTAAGCTTTTGTCCACACTGATCTGATGGCGTGCTGCAGCTCTCTTACAATTCTATATTTTTGTTAGGTGTGAAGTACCAGATTGAGAGTCCTGTAGACCAAACATTTACCAAGATGATCCACCAACTGTATTTTATCTTTTTTGCAACACATATGCACCCTCCACCACAGTACCACAACCCTAATCCTGGCTTGATGTGGAGCGGAAGCCCAGTGGTGGGGGGAGCTGTGGGGTTGGCAGCTTTTGTCCCACAGGGCTGGGCCCAGATCCCCACTCCAGGTAGCGTGACCTGACACATGGGGTTACAGCACCACTCAAATTAGGCCCAGACACCCATCTCTCATGACAGAGGGGCAGCTGAGCCTAATTAGAGTGAGTGGTGTTGCTGCGACCTGGCTCACAGGGTTATGGCGCCATTCAAGTTTGACCCAACTGAAGGGGTGGCTATGTGCCAGGTGACCACACCCAGAATGATGAGCTGGGCCCAGACCAGCTTGCAGGGTGAGTGTGGGGCAGGCTCACTCTCCAATACACAGCTCTGGCACCTCCCCTCTGCACTGGGCTGGGAGAAGCGTGTTTGCCAGGGCCCTGCAACTTATTGATGGGTGAGGACCCACTCTTGGGAAACACTGGTGTAGGCTGAGTTCATTTCACTATTTAACTACAGAACAGCCACCGCAGAGCAAGCAGTGGTACAAGTGCTTCAATCCTGTCCTCAACAGATGACCTTTAGGGATGAAACTGTAGTTCATGATAGCCCTGCTTTTGTGGACCATAAACCAAGGCCCTTTTGAGTTAAAAGCATGCACTTCTACTACTTCAACTAGAGGACGGCTTAATTCAGAGGCAGTAGCAGATTGATAAACCACTTTATGTGGTCTAGCCATTAGGGAGGGACAAAGATGCATATTGGGTTCATGTGGATTATACAGTCTTTGGCCTCACTATTGACACTTTAACTTCATCTGAGATGTTTGTGTTGTCAGTTGGGTACTCGGAGCTGAATTGGGGTCAAAAGCTACTGAAAAAGGCGTCATCTTTTGGTTGCACACCCACTCCAGCCACATTCAAATCAGCAACGTAGGCATGAAAGACTGCATAACCTGTTGGTAACTCTCTGAATCGTCCTTTCTTCCACTTATTTATATTGATTAAAATACTCTAGTCAACAGTCTCTAAGCCATGTACAAAATAAGTAATTAGCAAAATGTTCACAGTATTGGCCAGAAAAATGATTGTCCCACCCATCAGCTCCAGAGACCCTCTTGAAACTCTTTATATACAAGGAATGCAATGATGATAGATTTCTATGTATGGTCCCATGAGCCATCTGCCTATGAACTATATCACAGAAGTGATGGATGAGCATATTCAAAGCACTGAGAGTATCAAGTTTTATAGCTACGATATCCAAGAATGTCCGATTTTAAGAGTATCTTCTCTACTTTTCAAAAGAGGACTCCATAGAAAAGAAGTCAAACAAGACATCAACATTCCCCAAACTAATATTTTCCAGTTTTAAAAGTGAACATGAATGAACAGCTGCGATGTGTGCAAGACAGCAGGGGATCTGTCTGACACTAATGAACAGCGCACCCAATAACATTTATTTCTTGCACTGCATATAGCCACTGGAGCTAATATAGTAATGGTGGGCCAGTGGCATAAATTTAAAACTAAAGATGTACAGCTTTCAGTCTCCCTTTCCTTCTGTCACTTATTTTGTACTGCATGAATGAGATATTACTTTCCTGTTTCTCTGAGATGTTGGTTCACTAGGGCAGAGTGAGCAGACTCAATTTCACTGAAAGTAATGGAGTGAGATTATCCAGAATTATTTCCAGTGGGCTGAATTTGTGCATCCCTTCTGTTATGAGAATATAAATAAACAGCTAAATACCTTTACTGAAAGCTGAGAATCTTAATACAAGTCACCTCTTCATATTTTCTTGATCAGGATAACATTTTGTTTTTAAGACATGCTCAATTAACTCATCCAGCATTTGGTCCAGTCAGAAACAGTTGATTTAAGTGAGATAAACTGGGCATCTGTTTGGAAAAAAATGATTATCCAAAATATGCCTTTCATCATCATAAAATGAACTGTGCTCTCTCCACATTTAAAAACATATGTCACTAAACAGCATATTTTCCTTTGAAAGCAGAAAGAGTAGAAAATAATAAAATTGAGACTGAACCAAGAAAGAACTGAGATGAAACTAAGTAACCAGTGTGTTACTGGTTTAATGTACTGGAACTTGAACTTGACACTTTTCAGAAGATTACCACCTTTGTCAAGATGGAATATAAATTGTATTGAATTAGAGCAATTTAAACCCAATAAAAAACCCAAACACTGCAGCAGTGACTAAAACGTGGGGGGGGAGAGGGTTTGTACTTGTGCTAATAAAATACAGGTTGAACCTCTCTAGTCCGGCACCCTCGGGACCTGACCAGTGCCGAACCGGAGAATTTTTGAATCACGGGAGGTCAATGCAGAGTCCTAGCCAGTCTCCATAGGCATGGAAAGTAGGGGTGCAGGGGATGCTGCAGCACCCCCAGGCTTTGTGCCCAGCATGACCCCCCATCTTGGAGCCCCTCTGCCACCTGGGGTCCTAGCCAACAGCCCCCCGCCCAGGGGCTCCGATGCCGGCCCCAGGTCCCAGCCGCCGGCCCTTCACCTGGGAGCCCAGCTGCCAGTCCCAGGTCCTCCCTCTCCCTCCCGGAGCTTGAACGCCATGAATCAGCTGTTCACATCGTTCTGGAAGCACTGGGAGGGAGGAGGAGAAGTTGGTAAGCGCGGGGCCGCCGGCGCATGAGAGGCACAAGGGGAAGGGGGCAGAGGGGGGGAGCTTGGCACCAGTGGATGCTCCGCACCCACTAATTTTTCCCCGTGGGTGCTCCAGCCCCAGAACACCCATGGAGTCGGTGCCTATGCCGGACCACGGATGTTGCCGGACCAGGGAGTGTCGGATTAGAGAGGTTCAACCTGTTTTTTAAATAAAGTATATGTGTAAAAAGTAGAAATCTGTTTAATAATTAAGAGGTAATGTTCATAGCATAGGAGAATACAAGCCAATAAATAGCTTTTGCAGGTGATGAAACACTGCAGAGATGCTACAGCAATCGATAACCTCTGAAGCTGTTTATTGCAAGCGTATGGCAATGTTGTGGACATCATTGCTATGTTGCCAGAAAAAGGGTTAAGAAGAAACAACCAATCATAATACTAGGAAGGAAACAATAGGGGTGTTTTTTGCCTCAAACGGGGTTTGAAAGTTCTAAGCTGCTATCTTCTCAGGTTGATGTCACATTAGCTGATTAATCTGTCAATCAAAGTACTGTTATAGGTAAACATTTTCAACTGGGCCTCACGCCGGCTGCCACCTGTATGGGCACATACACGAGCCTATAATATGTAGGTGCACTTGTAGGTGCTGATAGCCATAAAGCGCAACTTTGCAAGCGCATAAGTAGAACTCAGGGGCTGACTATCTAGCCCAAAACTGTGAACTGTACTTTGAGGACGTGTACTGTGTTTGAATCTGAATACTTACAGTGCCAAAAAGAACCCATTGCCTGTTGTGAAAAGATATTTTATTTTTCAGAATGGTTAAATTCTTCACTCATAGAATAAAATATATCCTTATATATACATGTGCATAATACATCCGTGAGGACTGCACAGAACTCCGCTGAAGCTCATGTGCTATCCAAACTGCCCATTTGCAAGTAATAAAGGAAAATTTGTGAATAACCTGTGGTAACATAAGAATAGTTCTTCTAATTTGAGTAACACAGATGCAGCATGTGCCAATTTAGAAACTACATAAAGCCAAAAAGCTTTCAGAATCAATTCAGCTCTTTTATGAAGTCATGGAAATGTTAGTTTTAGATGTAGCATAGAAATGTACTGTGTATAAAGAGGAATGGGAGCTAACCAATCTATCAGGAAAGAAGACATGAAGAAAGTTTCCTAATGTTCCTCATACAATCCAGATCAAGAAAGAAAGAAAGAAAGATATAATAATAGACTTACATTCAACCAAATAAAATCATTTTGATATGACTGAAGAGATACAGTGAGCAAAAAATGCCCTTGGGTCCACAGTCTGTTTATCCACTGCATATTATACCTTTTCATCACAATTACCTAAATATTTGTATTTCTGCAATGTATGGAATTCATTACATAGTTTTGCAATGAAATTATCACACTGAGGCTGGGACATCTGCACCCTGTCATATATCATTCTATTCATTTCTAGTTAATTTAATCCTAATATCTGCCTACATGACAAGACAGATGTTCAGCTATACTGTAGCTTCCATAGTTTTCTGCCTTGAAGAAACTTTAAGCCATTGAAAGAAATGACATCTTTCAAACACACATTTTATGGTTTTGAAAAGTATATGTTTGAGCATTTTGTTTTTGTTTAGATAGCTTGTACCATAAAATAGCCATTTTTTAAGATTAACTTCTAAAATTAATTGATCTGAACATCCTTCATCTCATTTACACTGAATCTTTTCTTTAAAAACATATGCTACATTTGGGAACATATCAACTATTGTAATGAAATTAACCCAGAACTCTCCTGTTTTGTGAATAGCCTAGAGCAGGGGTCGGCAACGTTTGGCACGCGACTCGCCAGGGTAAGCACCCTAGCAGGCCGGGCCAGTTTATTTACCTGCTGACGTGGCAGGTTCGGCCAATCGTGGCCCCCACTGGCCGCGGTTCGCCGTCCCGGGCCAATGGGGGCGGTGGGAAACCGCGGCCAGCGCATCCCTCGGCCCGCGCCACTTCCCGCCGCCCCTATTGGCCCAGGACGGCGAACCACGGCCAGTGTAGGCCGCGATCGGCCGAACCTGCCGCGTCAGCAGGTAAATAAACTGGCCCGGCCCGCTAGGGTGCTTACCCTGGCGAGCCGCGTGCCGAACGTTGCCGACCCCTGGCCTAGAGAATACCTTCCATTCAGTGGTGATACTAGTGAAGCTTGTACTTAAACTGTTTCCATGCTTATGCTATACTGCACAACCTTCTTTTGATAAAAAGCTTGTATGGAAAAATAGCATGCCTGGACACAACTGGATTGCCAATTTTCTTCCCTAACAATCAAGAGGTGATAATTTCCTATATGATTAGCAGTTGTCCTTCAGATTGGCATGTCAAATGAATGAATGTGCAAATCAATAGCAGATTTTTCTGTTTGTACCCAAAAGGTATTTATTAGCAGCAACAACCTCACATCATCTCACTCAGTCTGTTATTAATTGTATATATGGTACCTAGCAAGATACCAATGTAGAAAAAAGTGTAATGGTTACAAATCTAGGACATCAATGTAGTAAGACACTTCTTCATCTCGGGTCCTTCCACCATAATCATAGGTTTTTCCAGTGTTGGGCACATGATGTAGCCTGGTCTGTAGCCCTGGCAAAACCTTTCACGGCGCACAGTTTGTCCAGAAGCCAGCAGACCAACAGATATTCTATGGTTAGTGTTTTACCACAGTCACATAGCCCCACTTCTACATATTGACTTTTGAGCTGCCAACTCTTGTTTGGAATTTAAACACTACCAGGTTGACCAATCCTTCTCCATGCCTGCAGGAAGGCATTCAGCAATGTCCATATGCATGTCAATGTCCTTATCAAGTATTTCAAGCTGCATGCACCACATTTTCAGCTGCGTAGCCGTCAGTGATTTTTTAAGTGGTTCCATTGCAGGAAGCTTTTCCTCTATTTGCGGGGGCTAATTGCTATGGTGTGTCCAGGTAGTGGATGTCTGGTATCTTCAACCTGTTGTAAGCATTCCATTTTGCTTGTGATTGCTCTCCTGACATCTGGTGGAGTGATTCTAGGAAGCACATAAAAGCTGTTCACATTCACTGATTTTAGACATCCTGTGATGTAGTGGGAGCTATCTTCCAGCACAGGGCCTAGATGAACTTTCCCACACTGGGCATGAGTATTTGGCCATTGAATGGCAAAGTGCAAGTGCAGTGGCTCTTAGTGTTGCTAGGTTCATCCCCCATTTTGAATTTGCAAACTTCCTTCCTTATTATTCCGTGTGCCTGTTGTCTTCTCCACATGTGACTTGAAGAAGATGTGTAGTCTAGCATCACTCCAAGGTAAACAGGATTCCAGCAGTCGGCAAGTGAAACCCCATTCCAGATGATGTTGAGTTGTCTACTGGTCTCACGATTCCAAAGACAGAAGAGACTCATTTGCGCTTTGACTGGGTTGGTACACAACTGGTTCTCGGTGTAATAGACTGAGGGCCCAGACAGTGCCAATGTTAGCATAACTTCAATCGGGGCAAGATCCTTGACTTGGGCAGCAATGCATAGGTCGTCAGTATAGATAAAACTTCTTGTGCCCAGATAGATCCATTGATCATGTGTGCAGATGTTGAAGAGTACTGGGGAAAGTACGGTCCCTTGTGGTAGGCTGTTTTTCTGTTGTAGCCATCAGCTCTGCTTTGCACATAGTTCAACATTAAAACATTGATTCTCTAATAGAGAATGTATCAGTCGTATTAGGTGGTGATCTTTTGTCATGTTGTATATTTTAGTGTCATATGTTGCTGATAGGTCGACAGACACAGCACCCGTTATCATACCCTTTTCAAAGCCATCTTTGAGGTACTGAGTGATGCTCAGCACTTGCCTGGTGCATGACTTGCCAGTAGGATGACCAGACAGCAAGTGTGAAAAATCGGGACGGGCGTGGGGGGTAATCCTATATAAGAAAAAGATCCAAAAATCAGGACTGTCCCTATAAAATCGGGACATCTGGTCACCCTACTTGCCTAGGTGGAATCCTACTTCCTCTGGGTTTAGGTACTTTTGAACAAGTGGAAAGGGAGATTAGGATGAGACGTTCAAACAGTTTGTAGAAGTGACATAGCAGTGATACAGGACACTTATTTATCATCACTCTTGTCACACTCGTCTCAAGGAAGGCATCCCAGTATGCAAAATAAGACTTATGTGATGGACATAGCAAGTAGTTTTCATTTCTACTGGTAGCTCTGTGCTGTGGGCCTCATTGTGCAACACTTATTCATGTATCTAATTGCACTGAAGTCATGTGAGTGACTTTGCAGGATAGGGCTCTATAACTGAATGGACCAAATTTTCCTCTAAGTAACATTATGAAATGCCATGTGGCTGAGGACAATATGTGAGATTGTACAGGTTCAAATTTTTGTTGTGTGGGGTTTCTAGAAATATGGACTTTGTCTATTCTGGAGAGAAGATATGAATCTTTCTAAATTATATTCTTGATATTACATTAAAAATCATTAGGTCACAAAATAAATCTTGTGGTAACATTTTGGCATCTAATGGACAATAGTTTGCACCTCTCAACTAGCACACCATTTGGCATAATTCAGTAACTTGGTCAATCTTTATTGCAGGGAAGCCCAGGATTTGAGCTGCAAGGATGTTGCAGGTCAGTATTATATTACATTGCATGAGCTGTGCTGCAAACTTTACATGTTTTCAGCGCAGTCTGAGGACTCTAGCTGGTGCTACTAATCTCTAACTCTCATTCTCAAACAAAATTCCACCAGAATACATTAGTAGCAATTAAATAAATAACATCCTATGCAAAAGGCAGTACATTTAAGTGCAGTTACTGAACAGTTTTGGTAAGTGGGCATTCACCAAAACACACTCTCCCTAGTGCTTTATTATAGTGTTAATTATTTTCCAAGGTCTTGAAAGTAAATACAGTATTAAATTCCATGACTGCATGTACTGTAGGCTTCCAGATAAACCCCAAGCAAATTATATTCCAGCTGCTGAGCTGGATAACAGCTATAGATTACATAATAAGACACCTAAAGAGAGACAAAAATAAATTGATTTTGAATATTAATTAACTGAAAACAACAACAGCTTTTCCAGTATCTGGATGACACCATCTATGAGGGGAAATTGTCCAGCTCATTTCTAAGCACCTTTGGCAGCTGCAGGTTTGGGGAGGAACAGATCTGAAATCACTTCTGGGACCCAGCTTCCCATGGGGTAGCACATTGTAACTTGCCAAGCCACTGGACTGGCTTTTTGTAGTGTTTTCTGACTGAAGCCTCCACAGTATTCCTACTCAGATAAAATGCTTAAGAATATTAATAGCATTGTAGCTTGTCAGAAATAAGACAACCTTCTGATTGTCTTCCTTTTTGCTGGGACCAATTCCTTGCAGTTAAACCCTTTTCCAGTTGTTTTCCACATTTCCAAAGAGTTTGAACTTTTATGGGGCCTTTAATTGCTCCCCATTCTTCCACTCAGAGTATTTCCTTAGTTTCTCTTTACTCCTGGTATCATGTGCTGTTCAGTGATTAAAGTGCCTGCAACAGCTCTGATTTTTCAGTGTTCAGTTTCACTGCCTTTGCACAACAAGAGCTTTCACCAGCCCTCTCAGACTCTGTCTGGGAAGCTCAACCCTTAAAGGCACAGTCCCTAATACCACAGCTGGTACATATATACGGACTTCGAATTGGTCAGTAATACAAAAGGACAAAAATCCTGAATATAGGTAAATTATTGGTATATTTGCAGTGAATAATCTTGCATACTGTTCCCTACCATGGTCTCCATTTGAAAGGTCATCATTTCCCAACAGTTACCGACTAGTTCTGAGTATTTCCATACACTTAGAATAGGAACTAACTGTGGTATCTCTTGACAAATGTTGGGTCTGATTTTTCATTCCTTGCTTATCCAAAACTCTGATTTAAGGCAATGGGAGTTTTGACGATGCAAGAAATGCAGGAATTGGCCTTTGACTTTATAACAGTGATGACTATAGGTAAGGTATCAAATGTAGAGCTCCAATAGCAGTTTTATTGTCAAGCAATAATCACCAATCTCAGTTTTTGATTATATCTCCCCACTTGAAAAACATAAGGGGATGACTATAACAGGAACTAAATTAAATTCCAATCCAGAATGGCTGAACACTGGCATTACGCCGAATACATCTGAGAGGTTTTAGATTTCTAATATGGAATGGATTTATGTTGGCAGTAGGCCTAACACTCTTGGGAGATATAAAACAATAGCCTAGGCCCTGGGACCTTTTGTGGTGCTGTAGGATTATTTGTTTATTTAAATGTATTTGTCCAGACTATATATTTTAAACCCTTAAAGAATTGAAAGTTCCTGTCTAAGGCTACCTCTTAGGACTCCCCAAAAGGACCCATGAGGACAGTTGAGCTGTTTCATGACAACATGTAACAAGACTGCTGAATTAGAAACATATGTGTTGAAGAAAAAGTGTGACAGAGACTTGGTTATATCTAGACATCAAGTGGAAGATTAAATTAGTGAATTAGGATAATGAGTTTATAGAAAGGACAGGAAAATTAAAAAGAGATAACACAGCAAAGTCTGCACAGGGTCCTTCAAGTAAGAAAGGTAGCAGTTCATTCAGTCAGGTGGTCTGACTTGCAAATTAGAACCTACATACTGAATAATGCTGAGGTTTTGTTTTGTTTTTTTTTCTATGCAGGTCAGGAATTTTAAAAGGTTATGCTACTCTTGGGATTTTTGTAGGGGTGGTTTACATGTGTTGCTGTATTGTTTGGGTGGCAGAGGTGGTACCTGGTACTGAGTCTGTTTAAATAAGCCAGGCACCACAATTATTGAGTTCCAGCTGAATTGGAGGTTGTGACAATTCTGAGCTTTAAGCGAGTTTTAGGATCTGAACAGCTGTTTAGCCAGGGCCCAAGAGCCTTTATAACGCATGCTGGAAAAGTGCTGCTTTAGTTTTAGATAGCAGTTGTCTCTGCTTGAGTTATTCCTTGCAGTGCTTACATACCATTGAAAATCAGGCCCTTAATACCTTGTTTATGACAATCTCAAACTACATTACAAACATTGTTTAATTTAATCTCACCACCTGTGCAAAAGCAGGTAAGAAATAGCAGTGTCACCCGATGGGTAAACTGAGTCAAATAGAAGCTAAGGCCCAGATGTTCAAAGGCATTTAAGCACCTAACTTCCACTGAAATTAATGGAAATTAGGTGCCTAAAAACTTTTGTCTTGCTTAAATCCCTTTGAAAAACTGGCCCTAAGTGCATATAATACATTTTAAGCAAATACACAGACAACTAAAAGGACAATGTCAAAATGGCATGTCTGTTCCAAATATACTACCAAGTTTCTGGAATTTCACTGGCATAAACACAGAGTGAAACAGATACGTGAATTTGACCCGTGATATTTAAAGTTCTCATTCAACCTTCTTAATTCTATTGTTTCAGCACTGAATAATTAAAACAAAAACTCATCATTTAGTGTAAATCCCACAGGATAAGCAAATCTGAGTGCAACCATGCCATTTAGATTTTTAACTGTTCAATGGAAAAATAATCACAGATGTAAAGTGTGGGGCACATTTTCCACTATAATATGCAACTGTGAAAGGTCCTATGTAATTTGACAGTGTTTGTTCAAATGTCTATATGTTACAGCCCTGCATAATAGCCTTTGGGCCTTGTTCGTTAAGGTGCTAGAAACTTTAATCTAACTGAAGTTAATGGGAACTGAGGGCCCAATCCTGTGAGGACTATCCATTGACAATTGTAAATAAATTAAATCCAGCAAATTTACAAAAAGCCATGAGAAATCTTTGTCATGAACCTCATTGGGTTTCAAGCTTTGTTCTCTGAAATGCAACCCAGGGATTCTTGAACCTGAGACCAGATTCAAGTGAACCTGTGCTGATAGATGGTTTTGATATGAAAATATGTAAAGCACATGGTTATGCCTGTTTCCATGCAAAGCCAGCTGTAACTTAGATTGCAAGTTCCTCACCATGGAGAGTTTGTCTTTGTAAGAGTTTATAAAGCACATAGCACTATGCAGCCCCAACACTGACAGGGAATTCTAGATGCTTTAGCAATATAAATACTCAATAATGATTATCATAATGCAACAATTTTGGTTGAGCTTCTTTTTGATTTGTTCAAGCCTGAAACTTACCGGTAAGTGAAATTCAGGTGTCGATTGAAGAAAAAGGTCACATGGCAACAAATCAAAATTCTTAAGCTTTGCACAGATCTCCATAAAACAATAAACAGGAGTAGAGAGACTGAAAAACCCATGGGGCCTGTTCTACAGCAAATCAGCCAGTCATCAACTACTGACTGGCCCATAGAAATTACCTGGAACTATGGAGCTATGGGCTGGAGCTGCAGGTACGGAGACTGTTCCTTATTACCAAGGGAAAGAACCCTTTCTCTGTGAAAGCTGTGGAATAGTGAAGTAGGCACTCCCTGCTTGCTCTTGGCCAGTGAAGAAATCTGTGATTCTCTTTAGCCAAGAAAATATAGCAATCGAGCTCTTAGAATCACACTGAGTGACTCCACAGATATAGTTTCTCTCCTGGGCGATCAATAAGCCAAGGAAGATTTTTTAATGAGCCATGGCCCAAAGTTACTGTAACCTGCCTCAATGACAGCAAGTTTCCATTAGTTATCCAGAAAGAAGAGGGGAAAAGGTCTATGAAACCTCAAAATGTTAATTTCCACCTCTCTGGGCGGGACTGGGAGTGAGATAGCTGGTGACTATGGGCAAGAGGGAGGATTTCCCAGTCACTAGGGGACCCCCACAACAAAACAGCACACTTGAATGCACCTGGCTAGTGCCTGAGTGTGCAAGCCACTCAGAAAAGAATGGACAAGAGCAGGCCAACCACAGAGGGCATGCTGCACTCTCCAAAGGAGTGGTGCAGCTGGCAAGCTCTGCCTGCAAACTAGGAGCTCCAGGAAATAGTGTACTCAAGGTCGGCCTGTATTTTAATCTAGCCCTGAAAGTGAACGTGAAACTATATATTATTCTATCCCTCTCTACTCTCTACTCCACAAGGCCAAAATATGAACGAGGGCTGCCACGGTACTTCCCATCAAATTCTGAATGTGCAAACTTTCAAAAATGCAAAATTTTGAGCTACGGTAAGTGGAGTTAACAAACTAATCAGTGGAAAAGAACCAGGCCTCAGCATTTTATCTCCTAAACTCATGGAGTTTAAATGACTACCCACAAAATGACAGTGCCCCTAAAACCTGAAGTTTCCATACCAGCAACACAAACCATTCTTTCTCTGTCTTTATATTTAAGTCATTAGGGAACTTTGAATGCATCAATTTGTTGCTTTGATAGCACAGTGTAACTGTTAAATTTATTTGGTTTACACTTGGTTATTAAAATCAACTGGCTCTCTTTTCCTGTCCTTTGAGGGAGCTCATGGTGTAATGGGCAAAATGTCAGTAATAATTAAGAAATATAGTGGTACAAACCCCAAAAGAAGAAATATATTTTTATAAATAACTCCCAGTGGAAAACCGTAAAAAATGATACACTTGGTCTCAAAATGCTTAGGGCCCTCTCTAAATAGATCATATTGCTATATTTTTTTTAAATGTGCATGACTCAAGGTGCACATTCTGCTTGCAACTTATAAAAAAGATATAGCAATTATGCGGCAGATAGGGAAGTATAATGTGCAGTGAATTTAGGTGCCCAACAAAGGACTTACCACTGAGTCAACAATCTTATTCCTTGTTTAACTACATTGTAATACAATGAATGTCACAATTTTTTTCCTAATAGGTCATAGCATCATTTTGTTTTGCTTGCCTTGTGCATATTACCTTCCTCACTTCTTTCCCTTTGCATTTCCCTTTATTTGGACCACTTGGATTAGATTTTTTTTTTCTTTTGCCTCAGGCTTTTATTATAACTTATTTCAAAATAGTTTTCTGCTGCACAGAGCCCCAATCTTCTCAGTGGGTGTACTTCATACATCAATATTCCTAACAAATAGCAATATGAATGAAATAGCCAATCACCTTTTGGCATATCAACTACAGGTGCAGTAGTTATAACAATATCTTGTGTACTTGTGGCACCTTAGAGACTAACAAATTTATTTGAGCATAAGCTTTCGTGGGCTACAGCCTACTTCATGAGATGCATGTAGTGGAAAATACAGTAGGAAGATATATATATACACAGAGAACATGAAACAATGGGTGTTACTATACACACTATAAGGAGAGTAATCAGTTAAGGTGAGCTTTTATCAGCAGGAGAAACATTGTTTCATGTTCTCTGTGTATATATATATCTTCCTACTGTATTTTCCACTACATGCATCCGATGAAGTAGGCTGCAGCCCACGAAAGCTTATGCTCAAATAAATTTGTTAGTCTCTAAGGTGCCACAAGTACTCCTGTTCTTTTTGCGGATACAGACTAACACGGCTGCTACTCTGAAAAATATCTTGTGTGTCGTCTGATCTGAAGATATTGCCATTTATTAGCTGGAATGAGTGAATCTGTTTTGCTTACCTTCAAACCAACTCAGCATCATGTGCTAAAGGTTGACTGAAACCCAAACACTACTGGGTACAAGTTTCTCTTAGGAGACAAAGAAAAAGAGGAGCAGAGGAAAGTGGAGAGATCCAGTAAAAACTGAAGTGAAAAGCAGAATAGCGAATGTGTAAAAAGGCACAAAGATGGGAAGAAGAGAGAATTTCTAAGGAAAAATTTAATACATTAAATATTCCATATCAATATAGGACACTCACCTTTTGCCAGGTAGCTTTTGCTTCTGCAGGGTGATATTCTCCCTTGGATATGTAGCACAAGCTTCTTTTAACTAGGAAAAAAGTTTTGATAACACTAAGCATCTTGGAAAAAAAAGTCAGGCATTTAAATCACAGGAAAAAAGTTTCAGTTTGAACTAATTATATAATATTTGGAAACTTGAAAAGTAGTTTGTGAGGATGTCACAACCTCAAACTCCAAGAAGTTAGTCCATTTATCATTATTATACATTGCCATAGGAATAACTAACCATTTTACACATGACCTCGCCTTTGAACCTTAAGTAAACACTATATTATCCTACAGTAATGGCCCAATGTACGACAGCACACCATAGTCTTACTACAGTATTACATGATAAAGCATATGCCTCTCAAGAGATTCAGATGAAATCTTTTCACTAAATAATACTTTGCAGTTTGGCAGCACTTTCTATGCATCTCAAAGCAGTTTAGCAGCATCATTTAAACCTCACAACCCCGATTTTTTAGATTGGGATACTAAAGTAAAAGAAGTTTAAGTGACTTACCCAAGGTTACATAAGAAATCCATAGCAACCTGGAATTAGAACACAGATCTTTTGAAGCTCAGTCTCATGCATAAGCCACAAGACCACACGTCTTCTCTAGAAACAAATGGTTAATTTAGTTCACTGAGGATGTTTTTGTTCTGATAACAAAGCTCTGAGTGTACAAGAAGTACAATAAAACAACACAAACTAGCAACGCTAACTTGCTGTTTATGGCACTTATTATAATACACATTAAAGTAGAACGGGCAACACAAAGGTTGAAAGACACAGATTCAGGAACAAACTTGGTGTCCTTCAGACAACGAAGGTCAGAGCACATAATGGAGTAGTCACACTGAACCTCCTCGGGGAGATGCATTTGATACACCACGTTTTGGTGCTATTTGCTTGTCCGTCATGGAGTTATACTAAATACTGTTGTGAAGCTGCCTTTTGCCCAGCTTCCAAATGGGAGATAAAATACTGATGGCTGTAATCACAAAGATGACTGCAGAAATCATCTATTCCATGCAGTGTCCCTCTTATTAACAAAGAGTGCAAGTTACCTGGGACTTGGGAGCCTCATCTGAAACTAACTATATTTTAAAATAATCTTCTGCCCCAAGAGATGTTCTATGATATTGGAAAGTGACCAAGTAAAAATCCTGGAATAGAGCCCCCACATTAAGCATGTAGATCGGTGAATAAAAACAGACCAGCATATACTAGCAATTTTGTATAAATGGAACTCAAAGAAAATACATTAGAAAATACATTACTAGTTCCACCTGTCAATAACTCTTTAAAATACAGTTGGTCTCAATACTGTCATGTACAAATATAAAGCACAAATTTCATGTCATGATCAATTTTTCTCCCTATCCTCAGTTTTTGATTAATAACAAATTAAACAAATTACATTATTTTTGTTTGGCTGCTTTTTGCTAATGGCAACATTTTGCGTTTTGATCTAATGGTGGGTTTCAGCTTAAATATTTTGTATCCCCTACATGTATGCCAAAATTTTTAAAAGTAACTAATGATTTGATTACCTAATTTTTTGGATGCCCAGTCAGAAACATATTTTAAAAATGAGGCCCCTTTAAGTTGTCTCCAGTTGGGCAGCCAAAATTTAAGGTATCCAAAATTACTAGTCAATTTTGAAAATCTTGGCCAATGTGTCACTAGAAGGTCTGTCCAGGGAGGAGGAACAGAACTGAAGCTGATATCTATTGTGAAACTCTGAGATCTGAGAACAGATTTCCTATATATGGTGTTAGATTGGTGGCACATGGCCCCATATGTTGTGCCTATGATAAACTGCACTGTTCTTATTGGGATTGTGAATCATTCCTATAAATGACAAAAGTGATATAGAGCAAAGACTACAGTACATCTCATAGAGGCATGGTATCAGTGGTGGATTAACACATGGACCCGCAGGGCCCATGTGCAGCAAAGCTGGCCAATTTGGGGGCCCCTGCAGGAATTCCTGAACCATTGTAGCAGTGCGGGGGGGCCACCAGCACTGGATCTGTGGTCCCTCCCCCGCTTCGCCTCTTCCCCCAAGGCCTTTCCCCTGCTCCTCCTCTTCCTCCTGAGGCCCTGCCCCCTGGCCAGGCCAGAAACCAGAGCCGGGTCATAGTAAGAGCCACCCTGGGAACCCGGGCTGCTGTGGGGAAAACTGGACCCTCCACCTGCCCTGCGTGGTGCGCCTTAGGGGTGGGGACATTGGTGAGGTCTGCTTTTGGGCACCCCAGTCCCCCATCCAGGGCAGGCGGAGGGTCCAGTTCTCCCCACAGCAGCCTGGGTTCCCTGGGTGGGTCTTACTATGGCCCGGCTCTGGTTTCTGGCCTGGCCGGGGGCGGGGCCTCAGGAGGAAGAGGAGGAGCAGGGGCAGGGCCTTGGGGGAAGAGGAGGAGCAGGGGCCCCTTGGCGGAGAGGTTTAAGGCCCACATCAGCCCCCCACTGGAAAGAGGCTGGTGCTGTTAGCAGGGGCTGTGCCACAAAGCACAGCCTCTGCCACCATTGCTCCACACTTGCCTGAAGCTACTAGACCCATGTTAAAAAGTGGGCTGGCCTGGCCCTTCCGCATTTAAAAGTGAAGGGGGCATGGCGCTCCGGCTCTCCCAGTCTGGCGCCCCTGGACCCCCTGGTGTGGAGAGGCCCAAATATTCTTTGTTCCCAGGGCCCCAGTAAATCTTAATCCACCTCTGTGTGATATTGCATATTCAAACACACTTTTCAAATATATCACTTGAAAACTACTATACACGGGATTCTTAAGACAAATTGACCTGATGATCATGAAGAAGTCAATGTGAGTTTTGCCCAAGTCAGGACTGCAAGATTTAGCCCACACAATTAAAAAGTAAAATAAATCTTATTGTGATCTCACTTGCACTTGTGTTAACCAGACATAACCCCACAGAACTGAAAAGAGTTGCACCAGTATAAAGCTGGTATGACTGAAAAAGAGTATCTAGCCCTAACTTTTTTGGCGTACTGTCTGTGGCCTGCCTTAGGCGCACATATTAACTCTACCCAAACTGGCATTGAGAGCTAGGAAAAACAACACTGAAATTTTGTGATCTGTCTGAACGTTAGAGGTGGTTGTTTGCCTCTTCTGGCCCCTTATCGCAAAATACTGACAATATCAGAAAGACCAGGGCAGGCAGAGCAGGGATTTAAAAATTGGCTGTATGTATAAGGAGAGCACAAATGATAGCAGGAACCATTTAATTCTTCCGCACTTTAGTGAAAACTGACTATCCTCACACAGATCCCACCTGCGGATGAAAGTTGTTTTGATCAACCCTCCCCCCTATTCCTCCCACTCCTAAGCTACGTCCTCACTACGGGGGGGTGTCGATTTAAGATACGTAAATTCAGCTATGCGAATAGCGTAGCTGAATTCGACGTATCAGAGCCGACTTACCCCACTGTGAGGACAGCGGCAAATCAACCTCCGTGGCTCCCCCGTCGACGGCGCTTACTCCTACCTCCGCTGGTGGAGTACAAGCATCGATTCAGGGATCGATTGTCGCATCCCGACGAGACGCGATAATTCGATCCCAGAGAGATCGATTTCTACTCGCTGATTCAGGCGGGTAGTGTAGACGTAGCCCTACTTTAGAACTATATTATTCTACAGAGGTGGGATAGGCATAAAACTGTGTTGAGGATGTTACTAGCCCTGACCAGGATGCAAGCACAAATGTAGCATCATTCCTGTTGGCTGGCCAGACCTTCTTCTGCCCTATTCCCCTCAGACACTTAAAGAAGGAGGGTTAAACTTAGGGAGAAATGCTCTTAGGAAAGAAGTCGGAGCTGTATTTATAGATACATTTAGTGGTATAAGCAACAGAGGAAAATCCTAGTCTCTGTGCACAGTCCAAGCAAACTGGGTGTGCACAAAGTCACTGCATGGAGTTGAGGGAAAGAAATCATTCTTTCACCAGCTCATGGAGCAGCAGCAGAGCATCAGGACAGCAGTGTCCCGTCAAATCTGAGGCGGCCCCTCTTGTATGGAGAGGGAATGGCTGGTGGGTCCATGGATCCCCTTGATCCATCCTCTCAGTGCCCCGTTGCCCCCCCCCCCCAATATTTCCTGCATTTTTATGAGGAGGAAGATCCCACAGAACTGTCCTCCATGACATTCAATTGCTGCAGACCCCTTCACAAGCCCCCAAATCCCACCCCTTCCTCCATTCTACACAGTGAAATTACACTGGCTCCCCTGCCTCAAGGGCTTTCCAGGCCCTCAGAGGACTAGAATTTCTTCTCACCTTGCGCTAACAACGCTTTGACACTATGATTGTTGACTCATCCCTTCACCTTTCTTAGGTACATAAACTGAGCACCATAGAATTTACAGTAGGTGGGTTTTTCAGCTAAACTCTTAAAGAGCAAGGCAAAAATACTATAGTGCTTTTTGTAAGAACAGGGCTTTTCCTGGAGGATTTAGCTAAAATTTCCCCCATCCTCTTGTGTTTTGTGGCCCTGATTCAGCAAAACACTAAAGCATATGCTTAACTTCAAACATGTGTTTAAGCCATTGACTTTATGATCTTTAGGAGGACATAAACATGTGTTAAAGTGGAACACCTGCTGAATAGGGATGGATTTAGGCACATGCTTAGAAATGTTTTACTGAATAGGTCTTCAGTAGGACTTAAGCATCTACTCAAAGCTAAGCACATGCTTATATGGTTTACTGAATCGGAGCCTGTGCTGTGTATCAGTTGTGTGCCATGACTCATCCCAGAAGTGATTGTGTTTTAGCAGTGGTGGATGTATATCCCAGACTGTAGTACATGAAGTTCAGGAAGCGCACTGGGAATAAACAGCATGAAAGCCACCATGTCAATATAAATTATTATGATCATTTAAAAAAAAAAAAACCTTCACCACACAACTCTAATCTGGGTATTACAAAACAAATATTGTAATGATGCAAGTATTTCTTAAAGAAATAAGTTAACATTTTCATTTAAAAGATAAAGTCACTGCATTAGATCAAGGACAGATATATGCTGCCTACACCTTAGCCTGGAGTCTCAGTTGATGAGTATTGAAAAAAAATATTTATCAGGTCTAGGTTGTTTTTCCAGTGCTCAGAGAAACTGAGACATGAAAATGGAATTTTCAGCCAGTAACTCATACATTTAGATTCCTGGTTTTTAGGTTTTGGAAAAAATGCACCTAGTTGTTTTCTTATTACAGTACTGCTGGTTTTGTTCACCGGTCCATGTTTTTCTTGGAATGTAGTGAAGTGGAACATTTTAAATTATGGGGTTTTACTTTTTGCCATCCACTGTCTACTAAATAAGTCCATCATCTAATTCTAAAATTGTGAAGCAGCAAAGATACACTTGTAGCCAACAAGGCATGCATTTTTATTCCAGGAAAGTGCACTTCTGTTCTAAATTTACTGCAAAAGCTACAGAGACAAAAGAAAGGCTCATTGCCAAATTGCTTTTTTATACTGATACTCTAGGGCTTTTCAAATACCCTAGCTAAATACTGTAGATTACTGAGAAGTTTTACTTTAGGACTATAATCGATAGTATCAGTTGCTAAGCAGTAAATTGAAACTGTGGAACAAATGAAGGCATTAGATACTTTCGCAAATATTAATCAAAGTTATATTTTAGACTTCAGTTATAAACAATTTTTGAAATATGAGCCATAAATTAGATTAAAGGGTTATAGCTATAATCCCTGCCACTGCAACCCACTGCATATTTTGCCCCCGCACACAACTATCACCATTGTCTGCTGCCTGGATCTGCTGTACAGATCATGTACTGATAGCCACGTTAACAGTGTATTGCCCCAAGAGGGTTGGATTTGGAGTTTAGTTTGAATAAGCATTTTAGTATTGGAATTATAATCTGAAATTTATTTGAAGCTCTGGAGCCTTTTCCCACAAGATTCTTTATCTTCAACAGAGGAAGTCTGGCCTTGTAGTTAAGACACTGGCGAGGGCTAAGGAAATGTGGGTTCAGTTTCCAACTCTGTTGCACATATGGGCACAACACAATCTCTTTGTACGTCAGTTCCTCATCTCTAAAATGGGGATAATACTACTAGACTTTTTTTCTCCTACCCTTTTTCTATTTTCTCTATTTAGATTGTAAGCTATTTGGGGCAGAGACTGCCCCTTATTATGTATATGTACAATGCCTAACACAATGGGGGTCCCAATCTTAGTTGAGCCTCTAGTGCTACTATAATGAAAACAATAATAATTTCCTTTTCCTACTTAACAAGCAAAACACACACACACACACACACACACACACACACCCTACTCTTCCCAATAAAACCATGGATTGCACTGCCTGATATCATCTTCCCTTCCAAAGGGGCAGAAGAGTGGGTGAAGGCTTAGCATCCTACTCTTGTGCTTCTCCATCTTCAGGAGAAGGATACGTGACAGACCCATTGAGCCTAATTTAGATTTGAGGCCACCTGTCCATCTTTCCTAAGAGCAGCCAGCAGGCTATCACCCCTCTCTGATTCTTCAGGTTGCCACCTACTAAGACTATTACACCCACCTATATTGGAGATGGCCAGAAATACTGAGAACAGTCTGTATCAATGTATGTTAGCACTTCTGGCCAGAGCCAGAAAAAAATGTATTTGAACATTTCAGAACCACAAAATAAGTTCCATTCTCATGTGATTCTAAAAATCTTGGCAGTGTTTAGGAATATTACCTTAATCAGTTTGTCCATCCTTACTCATAATGCTTATGCTGAAAAATTTGTAGGAACAATACAGCTCCCTGATTTTCAGCCATACAGATCTGGCATAAGTTAAAGCTGCAGGGGAGCCCTAACTGTACAGAGGTCACTTATGGGTAAAGAAAATTTTCATGTTCTTGTCTGCCATTGACATTGATCGTGGCTGAATTTCAAGGAGAATTTATTCTTGTACCATTTTGGAAATGGTGCAAGTGGAGAAATCTCCAGGTGGATATAATGGTCTCCTGATCAAACAGGAAGGTGGAAAAATTTTTCTCCAGGATTCAGAAGTTATTGACACGTGTGGATTTGCTTTCTCGTCATAGGAAAATCAACCTAGCAAACTTCTTTCCTATCCCGAGTCCTTTTGAATACTGCAAACTAAAGTATGAGTGGGGGTTGTCCCAGTAGCCATAGATTGGCACACAGGCCTTGTTTTAATAAGCTATTGAATCTGCCCCTACACCATCCTCTCTGCCTTCCCCACAGGCAACAACTTCTGACCAGTACTGGAATAACAACATTCCCCAGTGTTAGTTTCATGTTTCTATTATACACTTATCAGGCTGTATACTGTATTGCCAAACCCCAGCATTCAAAAATCATGCCTCAGGCCCCCCAAACTCATGAGATTGTCTTAAAAATCATGAACTTTTACAAAATAATATATTTTAGGGAGGTTTTAACTTTAGTTCTTTAGCCTTTAGAGAAAAGCTGCTTCTCCGCAAATTGTGTGTGATCATTCCAGGATCAAAATTCAAACTGAAATGCACATGCAAAAAGGGGGCTCTTCACCACTGGAGGCTCAGAGGGGGACTCCTTTGGTCCTCTCCTAATTGCTGGAATGGAGAAGCTGCCATCCCAACCTTCTCCACCCTCCTCCATTATGAATCTCCTCCCTTTCTCCCTTTCTCAGTCTCCTCCCCCACTCACATTCCCCTTCCATTTCCCCTCTGGCATCCCTATTCCCTTGCACCTTCCTCAATCTCCTCCTGCTGCTCTTCAGATAGCCTCCTACACTCCAAATTCCCCTGACACCCTCAGCCTCCCTCCTGCATCCCACTTTCCCCAGCACCCTGCTCAGCCATGCTTCCCCCCCCCCAACATTCTTATTAATTGTTTCTGGCTGTCTCTTGTTTAGCACATTCCCCTGTCCAGCCCACTAAACATCGAGTTCAGGATGTACACTTCTTCCATGAAAGCAGCCTGGTTTCAGTCTCTGAAAACAGTGGGAGGTGGCAGACATCTTTACTAGATGCAGCCCTATTTCCACATGCAAAGTCTGTAGAGAATGACAGCCATCTTGGCTGAGGGCAGTGTGGCTTCAGCCTCATTAAAAGTAATGGGTGATGGCAGCATTTCGAAAAAGGGTAATGTTAAAAGTTTTGAAGCTAGAAATTTGAGATCATGTGAGACATAAAAAAAATCTCATGACATTTGTGATCAAATCAGAAGAGTTGACAACACTGTATATATAAAGAAAGCCAATCATAATCCTATTCTGCTGAAAGGCACATTTCAGATGTGTCCATGCAATTAATTGTTGAAAGATGGCTAGGACTACAGAATGGCCTAATTTCCTACATTTATAACTTTTCTTTTTCTCTTTTAACTTTCTTCCATAGTCTTTGATAGATCTAGTACACATTGTATTGCTTCTGTACTTATTATAACATTTCCTAGTCACCTTATGGTTGTGGGAAGATATTAACAACTATTTTATACAGCTCAGACCGTATAGTAGCATTTCTGAATCATTTTCTGGTTTAGCAGACTATATCCTTTCAACATAGACCTTATCTCTTACAATAAATGTATCTTTATTTCTCATGAGAGAGAGTTTTTGGGGCCACACTTTTTTTGTGTTCACATCCTGTGACAGCATTTACTATAGTGGTACTTTGAGTAGTATCTAAAAATATGGAAAGCTAAATTGGAAAGTTAGTAGCTCCTTTTCAATAGTGCTTCAGCAGATGACATTCCTCTGGAAGCAAATTATGGAATGAAAATGCACGTGGATAGGCAACAGCCAAAGCCTTTGATCCTACACTATGAACCATGCTTGTAGATGACTGCACCTCCACTGAGCCCTACTGACTTCAATAAGCACATTGGTTCCCAGTGCAGGATTAGAACCTATGGAAGAAAAGGTGTAAAGTTCAGGGTAATTGGTTGTACTCACAATACCAGCACGAGCATCTCTTAAGATTCCTTTATGTGTGTGTGTGTGTGTGTATATATATATATATATATATATATATGTGTGTGTGTGCGTAATATACACACACATTTTATGTATTATACACACACACACACACACACATATATATATATACACACATATTATATATTTTATATATACACATATAGATACACACACACTTCTGGTATTTTTTTTCAGTTCTTGGTAAAAATCTTTGCTTTTTAGTTAATAAAGGAATTTCATTTTACTAAAAATCTATTTGTTTAACTGAAAATGGCTTTTTTTATTTTTCAGTTTCATTTGTTAATGAAAATCCAAAAAATTCACTGGAAATTTTGAAAAAAAACCTGATTTTTTCCCCTAAATTTTTGTGAAAAATAATTGGTATTTTTAGGACAGCTGTAATCACAAGGAAGTTTGCTCTAATGTACACGAAGGCCTAAGGCTCACCTCCTAAAAGAGTATATTTACAAATCACAGTCACTTCTGCCCCAAACCTATTTTAAAACTAACAAAAGAATTCAAAATCTTAACTGCAACAGTCCAAGCCCATTGATGAATAGTATTTTTAGACACAAATCCCAGGAAATAGCCATCATTCAACCTTGCTTGGGTTATTTGCCAGTTTTGCTGCCACTGACGCACTCCCATTGTCCTTTTTTTCCATACACGTCTTGCACATTTTTGCACTAGTTGGGCAGCTCTCCTTTGCCACACTTCTGCCTCATTACTCAGTGCATCCCCTGTTTCACAGTCAGCTCAGATATTATCTGCATCTTACCTGAAAGTTCACTGTTTGAAATCCCAGCTACTAGATGGTCTCTTATGCGTTCTACCTTACTGAAAGCAGTGTCACAATGCTCTGCTTGTTCATTTAGACATTGTAGAAAGGCTTCCATGCTTTTTTCAGGTCTCTGTGCCCTTTGCTAAAAGCACTTCCATCCATGTAATAAATTCCGTTTGGTAAAAATACAAGTACTCAAGTACCAATGAAAGAAATTGACACAGGAATACTTTAGCTTCACTCCCCATTGCATAACTTAATGAGGTGACCTATACTTTGCCACTGATGGTGTTAAGTTTTGTTGTGGCTCCGAATACAGTGAAGTGCTCCTTCTACTGAGGCCATTTGACAGATTTATCAAACCTAAAGTCCTGTGGAGAGCTGAATTTCAATATTTTCTTTTCCTCTTATTTCTGCTGGTTCAAAATGAGGCCAGTTCTGATACCACGTCAGGAGACACTAGTAAAGAGTCACAGAAAGGGTCATGTTATTCTGACATTGAACAAGGTTATTTCTTCATTGTCAAGCTTCTGCCTAGAACGTTCCCCAACCCCCTCCAGCCAGGGTTCCTACTAGAGAATAAAATAAATAGCATAGATATCCTCACATAAGCCCTTACTCTGATCAGTGGAAAATGCTTTCTCCCTTTGATGAGTTATCACACTCCTCCCTTCCCCCTGCTCCCCTCCTCTCTGCCCCCCCCCAACTCAAATAGCTGAGCTATTTAAAAATTAAAATATTTTTTTCAGTCTCTCCTAAGCTGAGATCTTTTCCTGGCAAGATGAAGGGTGAAGTCAATTTTTATAGCCAAGTTACCAAACAAACTAAAAATATATGAGTTTATAACGGAAAACCTGACCCAACCTTAAATATAATGGAGCAAACGTGCTGCTATAATAATTCTTTTAAGCACACTGAAACTAAGCAATGTTAATTATTAATCAAAAGTGAAGCACCCATTTGAAACACTTTTCAGAGAGATGTACGCATGTAATTTCCTGCCGCCATGTATTATTGTATTTCAATACTGCCATTCGATGACTGCAACACTTATAGTAGTATAACTGTGAGGACATTATTCAGAGACCATACATACAACACACAATATACAAAACTCAGCAAAGTGAGCTAATCAGTTGTGCAGTCTTCCTTTGTTTGCGAGTGCACTCTCCTTCAGACGTCTATGGATTTTTTCCCACCCCCCAAGAATTCCATATTAACATGAGTGGCTGTGCTTTATTTTGAGCACTTGAGTGACTTGATTTAGAAAATGAGCACCAAAGTCAATGACAGTCTGAAGACACTGTACTGAAGAGCAGCTAAAGAATACTGCTTTTAAAACACACAATGGGACAAAGTCATGGCTGGTGTAAATCCATTGATTTCAGGGAAGTTACACTAATGATTAACTTGGTCCATTTTGTTTCCAATGGTTCCCTCCCCTCCCCTCTAATGGAGCACTCTTAAATAATGGATACAATGCATTTATTATATTTCCCTCTTTCAGGCTACATGTATTTACCTGAAAAAATCACCATGATAAGTGATTGCTCTTTTCTAAATTATCTAGGTAGAGTGGGTGAAAAATCCATGCATCATGTGAAAACCTTAGTTAATGAAAACTATAACCCAGACTCTAAAATGTCCACAGGTGTGGTACGCAATCAAAGCAGTAAAATTACAGTCCTAAATTTGTCTCACGCCATATTGTTTTATTTTCTTATTTTGATCTTTGTCTTCAGTATGGAATAAAGTACCATTTTCTGTTCTCATTACAACTTTAAGGTTACCACAAGAATGAATCCACGGTATGCTCCTTTCAGTCCTCATTATAACCTTTGACATGAGAATGAGTTTTTACAGAACTGAATGCTGGCAACGTTCTGATTCTCATTGAATATTCTCATTAATCCATTCTTAGGACAAAGATTATAATGAGAAAGAATTGTAATGAGAAAGTACAGATATTAATTATTTTATTTCTCATGGCAATGTTGGGGTTATAACAAGAATGGAAATAGCTCTTTTTTTGTTCTTACAGTCTCAAGATTTTTACAAGGATAGAAAAATATTCAAAATTAATTTATTCTTGTAATAAAACTGTAATAAGATGGTAAACCCCCCCCACATTAATTCATTCTTGTGACAGGTATAAAGGCCCAATCCTGTGAACTCCCATACGTGTGAATAGAAGCTGAGGACACAGCTTCTTGCAGAATAGGGCCCTGAGGTTTTATCAGCTATCAAAAACACAAAATGAATTGTCACGGAAAATTTTAGCGCTAAAAATAAATAGAAAACACTATAGTTTAAAGATTATAGCCAGGTGAAAATGTCATAAAACATGTCAGATGCCATATCATGGCAAAATTTTTATGCGTGTTTGCATTTCTATTTGTTTGAAAAGGACTTTTCCTTCATACAATGCTCTTTCTGGGCCCAACAGCCATAAATGTATTTCATCTCAGCATGAATGTCACATTTGGTTCACATTTTAGTATGTCAGCTGTCAGCGAGCATTTAGAGTGCTTCTGGTCACAGGAGTAATTCTGGTTTCTAAATGGAGGGGATGCATTATGGAATCTAAGAGTTCAGGGTTAACTTTAAAGATGGCGAGACCTGCCACAATCAGTTTTGGACTCAATCCAGAATAAAGTGTATGTGGCTTTCAGGGATAGGCCCACTCTTGAAGGTATATAGGGTGGGCTCACAGCGACTGTCAGCCTTCTGCGCAATGGGGAACGAAAGAAAAAACATCTTCCATAGGAGGACAGCTCCAGGCCTTTTCCATTCCACAACTTCCTCTACAGAATATGGTCCTCTTTTTCTCCTTGTTAGGGGAGGAGGGGATGGAGAACAAGGAGCTTCCTACATGGTCCTCTGCTTTTTATTTTAAAGACACATAACATTGTTTCAGTGTGGAGGCTGCTGAAGGAGTCTAGTCCCTGTTCCCTCATCACTGGTGTGGGGGAGGTTGTATGAGTCAAGAACACCTCCTTCCTCCCCAGTAATTTTTTGTGGAAAAATCTGCAGATAGGAACCCCCTTCACACCCTGTCTGAGTTGTGAACTCTGAACATTAGAGGAGATTATTGTTTACAACCTGCTTAGAAAAACATGGCACACACAATGTGCTTGTTTCCCAGTTTTACAACACTAGGCATCTTTCTGTTTATGCCAGACAGAATGAGGTCTACAGTAGCTAGTCTCAAAATAATGCACTTTGTTAATTTCAGTGTATACCATTACTGATGGGAAGTGATAAAGTGTCACAAAATGTAATATGTATTCAGTGGCATAATGTGATGATGCATGTGACAAATGCAACACATTGCCAATGTGATAATCATATTCCAGGCAAATACCTGCTTAGCCTTTTACTGATCCCACAGGCAAAACTCCTATTGCCTTCACTAGGATATCTGTGTGTGTGAAGGACACAGTACAGGGTCCAGGGCTAGCTAAACCAATAAAAATACTTATTTCTATATAGCTGCAAAATACTAGTATTTAATGATAAATGCCAGTCCGCACATATCCAGCTAGCAGTTAGAGCTGAGAGATACGGTATAAAAATTACAAGCTGATTTCCCTAGACTGCCTTTGTTAAATTTGATCCTTGACTCTCCTTCAGACATTGATTTAGTCATATTACTACAGAATCCCTCACACTTTCCTATTTGTGAACCACACAGTGTTCATGCAAATATTGTGCAGTTAGTTTATTTGAGTTGTGCAATAAGGTGTTTCTAGTGCAAATAGAAACATGACATACTTTGTAAAACCCTTTAGAGATGAAGAGTGCCTTAGAAGTGCTAAGTATTTTTATCCTATCTGTACTCAGAACCCTTCCCTCCTCTAAAATAAGTGCCAAGCAATGATGTAATGAGTCGCATAGCTGAATAAGATACAAATAGGTAACCCACTCTGCAGACCTCAGGTGACAGTCTCTTTATTCCCAGAGTCATGTAATCTCCCTGGCATTAGGTTGGTGTTTATTTTGTTTATTTGTTTGGATTTTTCTTGGTTTTTCTTGTTTTTTTGTTTTTTTTTGTTTTTTTTTTTTTTTTGTGAAGCCGCTGTTTTCATCACTGTTTATCTTGGGAAAGGAACACACCGGCTATTGGATGGTGAATTCTAACATCTACGCCTAAACTCTGGTAAAGACATCATGCCAGAAAAGTAAATGAAGCAGACATTGCAAAGAAACTACAAAATTGGGATTTTTTTTAAAAAGCTTTCCAAGATCCTGACCCTCTTCAATGTTTTCCCATTTGAGCTGGGGAAACAAATCACCAAGAATTCATTTGAACTTTGTTAAAGTCATTTTACTTACATTTTCTCAGTTGCACCATCAGACTTCAATGAAGACCCTGATCTTACATTAAGTGAGCAGGTAGGTGCCCATGTCCACACAGAATACCAGCACAGTTTTCACTTCAGGCTCAGGACCTAAGTAACAAGCTTCAGGATATAGGTTGGTCTTATAGTGAGGGCACTGGATGGGCATCAAGAGATTTGGGTTCCATTCCTGGCTCTGGCACAGACTTACTGTGTGACTTTGGGTAAGTCACGTAGGCATCCATTCAGCTAAGCAGGTGCTTAACATTGTTAACTTTAAGCATGGGTTTATGTACAGTGACAAGAAATAGAAAATCATGTGTTTAAATGCTTTGCTCAGTTAGACCATAATTCTTTGGGCCTGTCCAATGGCCACAGAACTCAATGGAAGTCTCTCATTTAATTTCAGGGGGCATTGATTGGGCCCTCTGTGCCTCAATTTCCCATCTGTAAAATGGGGACAATACTAATTTTTCTTTCTTAATTTTTGTCTGCCTTGACTATTAGGACTGTAAATTTCATAGGACAGGGATTTTGTCTCACTAGGGTATGTGCAGCACCTAGCACAGTGCAGTCCTCATCTCAGTTGGGGCCTCTAAGTGCTATTGTGATACAAATAATTAATAATAAAATAATAAGTTAGATCAAATAGAATAAACAAGAAATAACCATTGAATTTTAAAATAATTTTACTTTGATTTCATTCATCTCATTTGGTGTTATTTTCATGAAAATTCTAGCAAGCTAGTTGACTGACTAGGTGTTCATCCAGCTAATTTGGAATTTTAGCCAATTTCCACTGAAATGAATGGAAGCCTTCAAGGCACCTTAAGCATATATTACAATATATTTGCAGTATTTCAAATTCCTCATCATCAGTAATCAAAGTGGAAACCTGATTCTACGAATTGCTCTCATCCAGTCAGGAAACAGAAGTCTACCATGTGGCCCACATGATCAAAACAACTCAAATGTCCAAATTTGAGTGTTGAATACTTGCAATGAACTGCTCACAAACAAGTGACAGAACAAGAATTATTTGCAGAGATTACTTCATTGCTAATACATTCAAGAAAATTGCATTTCAAGACCAGCAAAAGTGACAAGATTCATTGAATAAATTACTTGTAATGGACAACTCGCACTGCTTGCATCCACTCCAGACATTTTTCACAGTCTCTCCAGTTCTAAACACTGAGTGAGCCAAATTCATCCCTGGAGTTACTCCACTGACTACAGTATTAAGGGACTTCTGTGGAGATACACCAAGGATGAATTTAGTCCCAGTATCTTTTCATATCCTCTATACTTAGTAAAAGTATCATGTGAAAGCATTAAGCAAAGTGCTTTCTCACAGTATAGTAGAACTAACTAGGATGAACCAGAAGAAGGCAAAGAAAGTCATTGGGGAGGATACAAAGGAGAAGTTGGGACAGGTAAAAGCTTAGAAAAAGTAACAAGAATAGAAGATGAGAAACTTTTTTGTTTAGAAGAAAAGTGGTGTTTTAAATAAAAATTTCAAACTGGAAATTAAAATTTAAACAATGTAAGTGCCTCAGAGAATCAGGCTCTAAAGTAGTCCCTTAATGGGACTCCAGCGCAGCCTTTATTTTTTAATGTGAAGAAGGAAAGGATTTGTCATTAAAGTTTAAAAATAATCAAAATAAAAATCCTTTTTGTTTTTGTGGGCTGGCACTGTTATTAAGTATGATTGTGTTCACTTAGTGGCTGGCTATGAACCAGGAGTCATTTCTTGTGTGTGACAGAAGTCAGATCCAAATCCAAATTTAAGCGACTTTTGGCCTTTTTGATGCCTATAATTTTTGGATCAGTTATGCTGGACTATATATCTGAGCGATTTGCTCTCTTAGCTGCACTTTATAATTACAGCATTCACGCCAATAATTTGTATACTAGCTGCTGTGGACTTGCTGGTTCTTGAATTTGATATAACAACGGTATTTGAGGTAACTGAATTAAAATGAGGGCAACCGGAAGAGCCCGTGCTCTGGGTAGCATAACAAACCCAGTTAACCCATAATACTAAACATTCTTTTATTAGGACTTGTCTACAAGGTGAGTTAGGGCGCGACAAGCCAGGGTATAAATCTACAGCACACTAGCTTGCCGCAGACCAGCTGGCAGTGGGGACCCTGCTATGGCACACTAAGAGCTCCATAGTGCAGTATGACATACTGCTGTTGATTAGTCCTTAGATTGTCACACTCTCTGCAAAGGCCTGAGGCAATATGTGAATCAGTGTACATCTTTCCATCGCTATCCTCCTCTGGGGCTGCTCTGGCCCCTAAAGGATCCCCTATAGAAGTAATGAGGAAGGCGGCCATTTCCCATTTCCCTTCCTTGCGCTCTTCCTGGGATTTAATCTGGGCCAGAATAAATACAGTAGGAGAAAGTATTATAATATAGAGACAATATGTCCAACCATAAGGGAGAAGTGAAGTCAAGTGCGGGGTCTGCCAGGAATTAAGGACCTTAGGAATTAGCCCTTAAAGATGGAGACCTAGCCCTCCAGCACCCAAGTGGTTATTTAGTGGTGCCTCATAAAATAGTTCTACAAGTCCTGTAACCATTCCTATGACAGTAATTATTAGTAAGTGAAAATAAAACATTGGCCAGAATGCTTAATCCCTACACAAGTTTTAATATGCTGCTTTGATGAGTGTCGGTATATTCTAACAACAAAATTGTGCATTTCTCCCATTATAGGTGGAACTATTCTCACAACATTGCTACTTAGTTTGATGAGGAAAAGTTATTTGAAAATTAAATCTGTGAGTAAATGCGCTGTGGTGTACACAGTTCATAGCTCTCATAAATTTAGCACACAGGAATTTATTTCAGCAGCTACAGCTTTCAGTAGTTCATCAGTTTTGTTTTGCGTAAATGTAATTTACCTTTCAACCACCACCGTCTTACAGTACAGGTCTTGTATTTAAACAAAACTGGTACTGTAACGGTATTCACATCATGCTTCTGAGGGGGAAAAAAACCTGATATTTATTCCAAACTTTTCCAAGCTGTTCAACTGAAATGTAAATGTATGTTTCTGTACATTTTTAAAGCAATGTTAACATTTTGGTAGTACAAGGCTAGTAAAATCATGCCTATGATCATACAACTGCTATTATTTATTAATATAATGATGGATACTCTTTTCTTTTCTTTTTTTTAACTCCAGGAAAAGGAAAGGACATTGAAACACTGTGGCATTGTATTTCATGATCTCAGGTCTAAAAGGAAAAGACATTTTGTGGCCTAATATGAAGTAAATAATTGAAATTCAAAGATCGTTTTGTCAGCCAGAGTTAGCCAGAAAGGGGGAAAAAATGATTTCAGTTTACACAAATGCAGAGGACTGGATCTCAGTTTGGTTATATCAACAGGCTTTCAGAAGGGCGGACCCACCAATGGGAATTTTGCCTTACTTTGGTATGTAGAATTTGGACAGATTTCTGTATTTAAGTCTTTTTGGTATAAAATATAGGATCCAATCCAGATCCCATTAAAGTCAAAAGGATTGTTGGCATTGACTTCAGTGAAAGTAGCCTAGGGTTCAGCAGAGATGAGGGAGAAGCCATCCTACTTAGTATGTATACAGTACAATAATTCCAGCCCAAATACTATATGAGCTTCAGGGGTGTGTTTCTTGATGCATTTTGCTTTCCTGACACCTTTCTGTTTACAATAATTGATTTCTACTGTAGTCGATGTTACACCTTTCTATTTACTATCATTGATTTACTCTGCTCTGTTGTTTATACCAATCATGGAATGCTGTCAAACTTGAGTAAATCATATAACTTTATATGGTATTTTACAAGCAGGAGAACTATTCAGGTAAACTGATAGGAATGGGAGCTAAAGCCCTGTAGTTCAAAATGAATTCCAACCAGCTCCCATGGATTCTTAAAATTTTAGCAAAATAGGAAGCCAAAATTTTGACAGCTTTATTAGCACATATAATTCAAAACAAGCTGTGATATGTTTTTTAATACTTCAAGGCTATCTTTTAATGTCAACTTAATTCCCTGTAAGCTATTATTAGGCTTCCTAAAGAATCAAACTTCAATGCTAGTGGGTAGCTGGAATGATATTTTTGCACGAATGCAGTGGGTATCTGTTAGCTGGATTAAAAGTTATTTCTCTAGTTCACATGCCAGTAATGCTTAGCTATGACAGTGATCATGGTCATATAAGTATCAAGGTAGGTAGGTATGGAAATAGAAAGACAGACAGGATTGCATCATTGGGGCTTAACATAAAATATGTGCAGCTAATCCTTGTTACGTTATTGAGATTCTCTTTATGCAGAATTATCTTCTACATTTATATCTCCCAAGAATTTCATTTTGAAATTTTTTGCAAATACCACCTATTACCCTCCCATATTATCTTTATCACACAAGTATCCATTGATTTTTTTTAAAAATAAAATAGCTCACAAATGTGATCACAATAGGAACAATATGTTAACGTGAAAAATAATATGAAAAATATGTTATTGTGACAACAACTATACTTAGCAAGTTAAAAATATCCCTGTTTCATCATAGACTGGTAGGAAAATCTGTCATCTGTCTTGCACTTACCAAAAGTATCCTTTTATAGAACCTGGATTTATAGCAAGGATAAGAGTCTTAGAAAGGAGAAAATATTTGGACATTTTTCCTTTTATAGCATTAAAAGGTTATTAAGTTGCCATAATGTCAGTAGTGAAGTAATCACAGAAAAAATAATTCTTTAAGGGAATAAAACACCTTGACAAGCAAAATGCATAAACCTGTTACAAGACATATAAGGTCATTCTTAGCCAAATGCAAGGCACAGGCCTTTTAAGAGAGCACTATACCTGCTATCTTGCAGAATGGTCCAACTAGGCTGGGTCAATACAGGATGATGAGGGCAGAACAGTTAGCTACACCTGTTCCCTAACAAACCTTTCAGCCAAAGTTCCATTGGCGAGAGGGGGCTGTTTCAACTAATATTGTTTGGAGACTGCCAGCCACTGACTCTTTCACTCCCATCGTAAATACCCTATGATTTCTGGGACAGTGCTAGAGTTCATTAATATAACGTGATTAATTATTATACATTTTACAGGATGATGAGTCACAATGTAACATATTGCTCAATTCATGAAAATGTGACAAAATGTGGTTTTAGTATGTTGGCAAAACATAATGAATAATTAAAGAATGCCAGACAGTCGCTGCAGAAGGAAGATATTAGTTACAGATTTGTCAATAAATTTGTTCATCTACAGATTGCAGAAATGGTGCCAAACATTTTTTTCTTTTGATAGAAATAGAATTTTGCTTTTATGTCATAAAATAGAATTGTATTTGACGCCTATAAGCTGTTGTAAGTAAGCAATACTTGTTACAGACACCCAACAGCAAAAACTGTTTTAGGAGAACATTTCGTGCCACAGCCAATGAAAGTCCTCCCTCAGTTTTTCTGAGGGGTTTAGATATTATTAGGGGTGTAAAAGCTGTAGCTTGGCATAAAGGCACCAATCTTAAAAAGGCATAATTTGACCAAAAATGCAGCAGCTTGTGAACTCAGCAACACAGACTACAAAGAGCACATCATCCCCATGCTGCACTGGCTCTCTATGCCATCCCCTTTGGGCAAAGGAGCCAAAAAGCTGATCTACTCAACCACTGAGGATTTAGCTGATCCTATCTGCCCTCCGTTTAGGTCCCAGAATAGGGATCGTATCAGAGGCATGGGAAGATCACTGCTATATTCCAACAGCCTCCAGCCCTCATATCAGCCCCTGGGGGATATTGACAGCCAGTTGCAAATTCTGATTTGTGCCAGAGCCAACCTGACCCTCAGCCATCCCCAGAATCAGCATAGAGGGAAGCATAAAGGTGGCACAAAGTCCTCTTTTCTCATATCCTTTCAGCCTTGCATTGACTGGAACACAGCCAGTCTCAAGCATCAGGTCCTATATAAGCCACAGAGCCACGTGCAAACATGGTGTATTAACTAGAGTTGACCTAAACTTTTCCATCAAAAACACTTTTCTGATGGAAAACTCGAGTTTTACTGGAATAACATTTTCAGAGAAAGAACCTGCTTTTCTCAAAAAGCCTTGGGTTTTTCCATCAAAAAACTAAAAACCGGAATAACAAAAATGTTTCAGTTTTTGGCTGATAATTTTTCATTTGCCAGCAGTTTCTGGCTTTTATATAAAAACACAAAATTTTCTGTTGATAATTTCTAAAAAAGAAAAACACTTAATTTTCATCAAAATTGTCCATAGATTAAAAACGCCACATTTTCCAACTAGCTCTGGGATTGACTCTTTCTTCACTGTTTCTCCCAACCATAAAAATCTCAGTTATATCACAAGTCTCTGTTAATTTTGTAATAATGGATCTTTGTAGGGCTATGAATGTCCAAGTACAGAGAAAAATAGTAGGATTTTGCACTAATAGTCCACATACAAAATGCATTGATGCAAAGCAATGTGTTTTAAATTGTAGGCATAGTATTGGACATACTACTTGTGCATGTACCACCTTCATAATTCAAAATAGACTGAGAGCTGAAATGGTGTCTGTGCCTTTATGAGGCCCAGTCTCAGTGAAAACACCATCATAGCAATGAAGGGCCTGAAAGGTGGGACTAGACTGTGCTACCAAGAAGTCCTATGTGATGGCTTTCCACAGTCATGTAGGGGAGCAAAACTAGGACCATGAGGTTTTGCACAACATGCAAAGTAAATGGGTTTAAAACACTACCAAATCACAATGGCAGCAGTTTACATCACGTTTGAATGGATGTAATTGACCACACAAGGTGCAAAGTAATCGTGAACCAAAATCAGTATGATTCCATTCGCAGGGAACAGTGTGCCGTATCGGGCACTCCTTCAACAGCTTGCAGAACCCAGAAGTCACCAATTGCTTCAAAGTCCTTGAATCATATGTTTGAGGTGACAGGATTCCTTCAATTCATCCTACTGTGCTTCAGAACAATTCTGTGGAGCAAAGCCTTGCACGCAAGCTTTGTTGCAGTTCTCAGTGGTAATCTGGGTGTTTCCTCATCCCCAAAGTAGTTTTTTCACAAGACTTTGTGTGTGTGTGTGTGTGTGAGAGAGAGAGAGACAGAGAGAGAGACAGAGAGAGAGACAGAGAGAGAACAAAAGGCCATACCAGGTCAAACCAGTGGTCCCTCTAGCCCAGTATCCTGTCTTCTGACAGTAGCCAGTGCCCAATACTTCAAAGGGAATGAATGGAACAGGGCAATTATTGAGTGATCCATTGCCTGTCATTCACTCCCAGCATCTGGCAGTCAAAGGTTTAGGGTCATCCAGAGCATGGAGTTGCATGCCTGATCATCTTAGCTAATAGCCATTGATGGACCTATCCTCCATGAACATATCTAATTCTTTTTTGAACCCAGTTATACTTTTGGCCTTCACAACATCCCCTGGCAATATGTTCCACAGGGTGACTGTGTGATGTGTGAAGAAATACTTCCCTTTGTTTATTTTAAACCTGCTGCCTACTAATTTCATTGGGTTGACCCCAGGTTCTTGTGTTATGAGAAGGGGTAAATAACACTTCCTTATTCATTTTCTCCACACCATTCATGATTTTATAGCCCGCTATCATATCCCCCCTTAGTCATCTCTTTTCCAAGCTGAATAGTCCCAGTCTTTTAAATCTCTCCTCCTATGGAAGATGTTCTATAATCTTAATCATTGTTGAGAATACAAAGCACAAACTGATTCCAGCATGCACATTTGACCTAAAATCTGGCTACCAGCATAATTATTTCTTTAGTGAATCCTCACAGCTTTCTTATGGAATTACAGTTTTGTAATCAGGACCTTACATGGTTTATTCCTAAATAATTTCTGTGAAATACAGTAAGGACTATTTCAGGCTTCCTTATCTTCCTGAGCAAGAATAAACATTGACCATCATTAGTGAAAGGCCATAAAGAATTTCTTTACATTTTTCTAGCAAACTAAGTTATAAATAAAATCCATCAGGCTTTTTGTTTCTTTGTTTAACTTTTCAGTAAAAACAGAGGCTGAAAAAGGTATTAGATTCCACTCCATTTCTTACAGTTTAGACACAAGACCACAAATTTAAACAATTATGGTTGCATTTAGAAAACACGCATACAGGCACGCGCACTTACTAAATTTACATGTAAGATCAGAATCTGGCTCATTATTTATTGCTTTGATGTTTTGCACTTTTTTCTTTTAACACAATACAAATGATAACAAAATTGTGTATTAACTCACATAAATACTATTCTTAAAGTTATCGGAGGCATATAGCACATAAAGTAATTGCCTTAAAGGCATTTTTATTGTGTAATTTAAACGCATTACCTATCTTTAAAAACGTGATATTACAAATGAAGCTTATTTGTTTAAATGTCTATTTAAAAAATAAATTATATTTGTGTGTGCAAATACAATATAAGGGGGCTGAAATCTGGCAAATAAATCCTAGTGTATTCCGAGAAGCGGAAATTATCCATTCATCTATAATGACTAACAGTTAAAATCTACTCTCTACTGCTCCCCATGTTTCAGAAAGAACAGAGGCTTTTGTTTTCCTGAAAAAAAGAAAAAGCCACATCTCTCTTTGTAGTGAATGCATTAGAAAAGAATGGGGGAAGGGGGCTTCCACTCTGTCATCACAAAGCCAGAGAAATTTGGATTAAACGCACCCATGACATAGCAAAGGATAAGTAAAATCCATGAGCTATGTTTATGAGAACATCAGTGATAACGGGAATATAAACAAAAAAGATGATTGATTAAAATATATTTTGCTGAGATATGTATTAACTTGTGTGGTGAGCTGTAAATGTGGATTAAAATGTGTAACAAGTAGTTGCACTGGGTCACGAGCGCATAAACTTTAAATTGCCTTTTAAAAGATTGTCACATAAGAAAGATATTAAGGGCCTGATCTAAGTCTTTACAGTGCCTTGAATGGGAGCAGGGACAGCTCTAAATGAATGGGATCCTGATAAAATGCCATCATTTCAGTAATGGAAATGATCTTGATATCAGCTATTCTGGTTTACAGAGTTCCTGATGGTGCATGGATCTCACCTCAGTGTTTCAGAACCCACCATTCAGTTCAACCATGTACTACAAAACTAAACTTGCCCAGAGGACTATAGAGAATTTTCAAATCTAAGAGAAAAAAACAAAAACAAAATTCAATCGCTTCTGAAAGAGTCAGACAGCATGAGAGCAAGTCCACTTCCCCAAGTGAAGAAAAAGCTATTGTGGGAGTCACTTGGCACCAACAAAGAAGAGGGCTTTTTCTTTTCTTTTTTTTTTAACTGATTCATTTCACATTTTTATTTAGGCTTCACACTTTTCCTGGGGCCTCTGGGCTCCTGTCCAGGCCAAGATACTCCATGATTGACTTTGATTTTCTGAGGTAAATGATCTGTTGCTTTCGGACCAGTGAAAGGAGGGGTGGGGAAGGAGGCGGCTCAGTATGGCCTCGATTTGGCTTCTGCCTCCCTGACATTGTACACACTAATGCAATGTGAAGTAGGACGTCTAAATAGCCTGTCAAACTTTTTTGATGTTAGCGAACCCACAGATGGGATTCATTTCCACACTGTTCGAAAAACGTAAACGATACAAGGACATTAAAGAGCATTAAACTACTTGATGACATTTTGGTCACATTAATGAAAAGTGGCATTTATAAACTAAGGAAAAAAATAAGGGGAAGAGAAGGGAAGCAAGAAGTGGGAGAGGAATTAAAATCAATCAAAACCCCAAAGGGACTTGGGCAGTCTCTGGACATTATCAAAGAAATTAGGACTTTAAAATGAAATAAACCCCAAAATGAACTTTGTATGTGTGTGTATGTATGGAAAGGCCCCTGGTGGGCCAGCGAGTCCTGAGGAAACAGACGAACTGTCCAGTTAGGGGCACATTGTGATAGATTTACTCTTGTTGAACAGTATCGTCCTCCACAAGGAACCCCATTGAAGTCAGTGAATAAGGTATCTGAATCCATCCCTTAGTATCAGTCGCCACTCAGCTAGGGCCTGCTCCAGGCCCTATCAAAATCTATGGAAAGACTCCCAAATGGCGTCAGTGGGCAGTTCAGTATCGGTTCTACCATACAAGCCAAAAGAGGGGATAACTCAGAGCAACAAAATATCATGTGCGGCAAAGTTTTCAGGCCCAGTCATGCCGCATTTATAACCTGTTAGGATTATTCACATGAGTAAAACTGCAGGACTGGCCCCTGCCTGTGTAACTACCAGGTAGGGACAGACATTTGCTGGTTTGCCTACTAGGGCAGCAGAGGCCCTGGAGCTGGCTGTGCCAGGACCCCAGTTTTGCAGGGAAGAAGTAGACAGGAGACAAGCTGTTCTGGCTACACTACTGCCACTAGCAGCAGCAGCAGCATATTTTTTCCAGCATTTGTGGTTACATTAATTGTTAATGACAAAGGCAACCTTCACTCTGTGTGGTTTCCTGCCTATATTTGGATCCTTTATAAGGCCTCTCTTTCCCCTCTCCCGTCCCCCGGTCCCTGATAGGAAATGCAATCCGAGATGTGCGAAAAAACAGTGCGCATATTGTCGTTTAATTGGCCCCTCGCTCGGGCGCATCGGGCCTCAGCGCGTGTGCTGTAGGGTGTCTGCTCCACAACAGGAAAGAATAAACCCAGACTCAAATCATAGGAAATTCATCAAATATGCTTCTTAGAGTTCTGTCTTTCAAGGTCTGTTTCCCTGCCATATGATCTCTATAAACCAAATTACTGCTGGCCTGAGTACAAGACTGAAGGCGCCTGGGGCTAACATATAATGAATGCCAAATGCATGTGACAATAGACTGATCATGGAGAAGAATGGAAATTTTTTAAGTAGTTCTTTTATTTCGTTTATAAAAAGCAAACTGACTACACTTAATACATTTAAAAGGAGCCAATCATTTCCCTTCAGTTCCAGACCTGTGTAACAAACCTTTTATATCAACCCCATTAAATTGGTAGGACATAAGATCCTTTGGAATGAGACTGAATAGGGTATAAACTAAAAATAAAATAACATAACAAATAGAAATCTCATTTTAGGTTGGGAGGAATAGATATATTATTGAATTAGTTCTCTTTTTCCTTATGTAAGTCTTTGTAAAAAGATTGTTCCCTTTACTAAATGCAAAAAGAGGCTATATGCCTTCTGCTGGAATTCATCATCTCAGAACTGCTGGATTGTAAAAGAAAGAAAGAAAGAAAGAAAGAAAGAAAGAAAGAAAGAAAGAAATCACTTTAAAGGCTAGATTGATGTGTGATGAATTAGTTTGTTAATTTGTGCAATAAACAGTCAACCTGGATTTATTTTTTTTTACCCTGTGTTTGCCAATTATTTTAAATAACCTAACAACTTCAAGTGTTGCTATTGCAGGATCACAGAAAATGTAAAATCTCCTGAAGAAAAAATATTACACTCTCAATTATATGCAGAAAGGTAATTAATATTGCTTTTTAGGTTTTAGAAAATATTGCACTTAGAACTGCAAGTCAACTAGCGGACCATCTATAACCTATAACTGCTTCCATATTCACAGACATCAGCAATCTTACAGTTACAAAAAAGGAATAATACGCATATATTAATGGATCATAGTTTGTCCTTTGGGGAGTATATTTTTTAAAGGACCAAAGCAGCAATAATAGTTACTTTAAAATCTCTAACTGCTGTAATTGTTTTATATGAATTACAGTGCTAGTGTTAATTAATGATGAATGTTTTGTATATATAAGTATTTGATTAATACAGCCAAAGATAAAAAAATAGCCTGCTTTTTAAGTTGACATTAAAAAAAATGTGGCTGTTTGAAGGTTTGGAACCGGTTAAATACAAGATTATTTTAACCACATTTCAGTGAGGACGTGAAATATAGCCCATGAGGTCATGCAATTCAGCAGAAGGATTATTTTTCCCCTCTCCATCGTTTTTTTTTTTTTTTTAGGTTGTAAAGAAACAAAAGCAAAATTTCAGGAATACCTCTGTTGACATATTTTAATCAAATATCCTTTAGGGATACACCGTTGTATCCCTCATGAACCCCGTTGAAAGCACCTGTAGAAGTGCTAACTTACAACCTTCCTGCTCCAGTTGAAAAGTGGTGGGCGTGCTGGGTGCACCAGGAATGCTCAGAGCCTCAATCATTGATCCTGCAAGTTGTTCCGTGAGGACAGACCCCTGCACCTGTGTGGAAAATCTGCAGGATTGGGGCCGTAATTTGAAAAACTAGGAATGGTACGGAGTTTATTATAACATAGCAAAGCAGCTTGACCGTGCTTTAGGTAAGTGTATGACAGCATTTGTTATGTGGGCCAGATGTCAGTGTAAATAAGGAATAATAACTTCACTGAAGTCAATGGAATTAACTTGTATAAAGCTGATGTGAGAGAGATCAGAATCAGGGCCAGAATCATTATTTGCAGAGGTTTTTTAGACACTGTTATGCAAGATGCTCTGGGCTAAAGTCTGGCCTGTGAGTTAGCACAGGAAAATTTTTAATTTTTCCTAAAAATACTTTGTCTCTACTTTCAAGTTACACAAGTGTGAAAATCAATTCAAGTTCAGTTTCAGGCACTCGCTCACTCTCACGTAACTAACTGGGGAAAAAAATCATTAAACCCAAAAAGGCATTAGTTTGTATAGAATTTTTGTCAAATATTTAATTTTGGAGAATGATTTTTCTACATATACACCATACAACATGGATGTCAAAATATGGATTTACATGAAAGCCTAATGGTTCTGCAGTATAGTAGTAGCTATTACAGTCTTTTGGGTCAAAAATTCACTTTTTTCATATGACAGTTTAACATCAACAAATAATACATTTGTTTAAAAAAATACTAGATATATAGTTATGGTATATGATGTAATATATTATGATGGACAGTTATATGCAAGCTGGTTTGAGTTCATACACCTATCAGTCTACTATTTGTGAAGCTTTGAGCCTTTTTCCCCAAAGCGCTTGTCTAGTCTATTTGGAAATGTTAATGGTTAAAGCTTCTGTTGCTGTCTCGTAGTATGTTCTATGCATTAATTACCCTTTGTTTAAAGACATTTCTTTTAAACTCCTTAGTGCCTGACCACTTCATAACTTCAGTTTCTGAGGTCTTGTTTTTAGCCTGTTATCCTTCTGAACAATTTATGTAGACATTGACCCCATGTCTCCCAGCTTTAGAACAGTTCAAGATTCAAACCATTTCTGTACCGGACCACTATCTTTAGTGCAATGAACCTAAGCCCATACCTATGAAGGTTGAAGATTCAGAAGTCTGGAGCTTTTATGCAAATGATCCAGCAAACTTAAGTGGCATATTGAATGAACATGCATTTCATTATTCACTTAAATATCCAGATAACAGAATGTACTACTGTCAAGGATGAAGCATGGAGCCTTCTGGTTGTTCCATATCCTGGACTGGGTGGAAGACTGTAATAAGGTTGCAAGGATGCCACCCACCCTGTTTAATGAATGGGAGACTTGATTGGATCTGCAAGGTGCTGGACAGATCAGTATGAAAGGGTGAGTCAATGCAGGGCTAAGCCTCTCATCCCCATGCGCGTTTTGCTACCCATGGGCCAGCCAGAGGACATGGAAGCCAATTAGCTCCCTGCTCCCCGCCATCAATAATTTAAACCCTTGCCCAGGTATTGACTGGATCACCTTTATGCATGTTTGTTGACTCCCTCAAAGAATTCTAATAGATTGGTAAGGCATGACTTCCCCTTACAAAAGACATATTGCCTCTTCCTGCTTCTAATGTACTTAACAACATTTACTATTGTTTTTGCATCTTTAGCAAGTTTCTTCTCATATTCTTTCTTGGCTGCCTTATTATACTTTTACATTTTACTTGCCAGAGTTTGTGCTCCTTCCTATTTTCCTCATTCGGAGCTGACTTCCAAATTTAAAGAAATGCCTTTAAATCTTACTCTCCACTTTGCTTTATCATACACTAAAATGGGTTCCATTCCCTTGCTCTGCCACAGACTTCCTGTGTGACTTGGGGCTAGATACACAAAGGGGTCTGACACTCAGCACTGCAATGCCTAACTTTAGGTGCCCTGCCTAAAGTAATTGGACCAAAAAGAGAGACTGTGTGAATGATTCTATAGCCCAGTGGTCAGGGAGAGGGAGAGTCCAGGGTTTGGTCCCTGTTGCACAGAATATTTAAGTATACCAGACAAACTGGAACAGTTTCCACAGGAGAGAATACCCTATCGTCCTGGGTTTAGAGAAGTCAGGTAGGAGACCTGAATTCAAGTTACTACTCAGACTCAGGCAGAGTGGGGATTTCAACCAAGGGCTCCCACATCCTGGATGAATGCGCTAACCCCTGCACTATGCTGGGAGAAGCAGCACAAACCATTTTTCCAAGAAAGGGCTGATCTGGCTTAGGCACCTAACTCCAGGAGTGGGTTCATGGCTGTAAATCCCAAGCAAAGAGAGGTACCTCCCTCCAGCCCAGAGTTAGGTATCTAAGTCTCTTTGAGTATTTCCTCAGTTTTTCCTACTGGCTACCTTAGGCAGCTCCCTGCTCAGTTTGCTGGCTTTCGTGGATCCCATTCTTACGTGCCTTGTCTCCTCAGGCATTGTATAGGGAGCCTGGGCACCTATCTCACAGTAGTGAATTCCACTAGGTAGCAGGGTGCCTAGAGTTAGGTGTCATAATGCTGAATCTAAGGCCCCTTTGTGGACCTGGCCCCTAGCCAAGAAGAGTTGGCCAGTTGCTCAGGAATCAACACAGGCATCACCAGACTACAGCTTGCAGTACCTTGGGAATACATTTCCCACTGTGTATTACATCTGATTACTATGGAACAGCATTACTGGGGTGGCAAATCAACATGCTGCTCAAAAGCTTAAGCCCTATACAATTCTTAACTTATCTGGCTAAATTTAGCTGTTGTGATTTTCAATGTATGGCTGTGGGTACATCTCTAGTGAAATCACTGGCATGACTGCAGCGCACGTAGACATACCCAAGCTAGCTTTGAGCTAGCTCGCTCGAATAACACTAGCAGTGAAGCCATGGCACCATGGGCAGCAGCAGGAGCTGTACAGGCCTGCCCAGGACACTGGGTATATTACTCAAGCAGCTAGCCTGTGCTGCCACAACTTTACTTAGGGTAACCAGACAGCAAATGTGAAAAATCAGGACGGGGGTGGAGGGTAATAGGAGCCTATATAAGAAAAAGACCCAAAAATCAGGACTGTCCCTATAAAATCAGGACATCTGGTCACCCTAACTTCACTGTTACTATTATTGGAGCTAGCTAGAGCAAAGCATGCTCGGGTATGTCTACATGTGCTGCAATTGCACCTCCTTACACTGTAGACAGATGCTGTATTTTTAAATTCTTGCAGAAAGATTTCCCCAGCAGCAATGAAATGGAAACAGAGGGGCATCACACTCTTGTATTCATCATTCCTCTCTAGCCAGAAACAGAAAAGTAAACTATTTTGAGAAAGAAAGAAAATGAAATGGAGGACTTGTGCAGGAAAAATTCTCTATATTCTCTTTAATATTATCTGTATTGTAGTAAGGTTGAGGTCCTAACTGAGATTTGGGCGCCATTGTGATAGGTGCTTTACAGATACCTAGTAAGGGGCAGTCCCTGCCCTACAGAGCTCTACACTGGCAAAACAAACAAAGCATTTAAAAGCTTTGTAAGAAAACAAATTTAAAAAATCAAACCAACAACAACATAGGGCCAAATTTGTGTGCACAAATACAGTATTAACACATACACAAAAGCTCATTATGGATAGGTATCTTTCCTGAATAGTGCATTAAATAACTTGGTTTTTACAAATTTAGAAAAAATGATATTCATGTGAAACCCACACTACCTCACCAGAATAGATCTAGAAGACAAATGTATAATATAACACACACACACACCCTTTCCATCCTGTATTATTTCTTACATATTAATCAAATCTTCAAATCTTCCTGCTCTCAAAGCACAGTCATCTGTTGCTTCAGCTAAAGATGAAGAAGCCTATATTGCTTTAATAGCATCAGGGCTTACAAAACACAGTGCTCAGAAAATTTGTTCTTCATTCAAAGAGTAAGTGCTGTAAGTCTGGGGTGTGTACATACACAACATAGAAGTCGAACCCTGCTTTAAATGCAAAATTGGAATACAACTGTAACTATGTGATGTTCGTCCATCGTTATCGAGGAAGACCTCAACAACTCATTCTTTCGATGACCGGGCTCTGTGCGTCCGAAGATGACTGATCAGTCCAATTCGGGCGTGGAACGTCCTGTCACACGTCGGGCAGACATGTAATGGCACTGTCGATGATGTACGAGCAGCTCTGGACTTGCGCAGCTCACGCTTTTTTTCAGCCTCAGCAATACGCCTCGCCTCAGAGGTATTACTGCCTGTGTGAATGAGGCTGCGCCATGCTGGACGGTTCAGTGCGAAGGTTTCCCATGTGGCGGTGTTGATCTCGAAGGACTTCAAAGAGGTCTTCAGCGTGTCCTTGAACCGCTTCTTTTGTCCTCCATGGGAGCGCTTTCCCTGAGTGAGTTCTCCGTAGAAGAGCTGTTTAGGAATGCGTTCGTCTGACATTCTCACGACATGTCCGGCCCACGTGGTCTGGGCTCTCATCAGCAATGTGTGAACTGACGGCAGACTGGCTCTAGTAAGGACATCAGTATCGGGCACTTTGTCCTGCCATCTGATTTTTAGAAGCTTTCGCAGACAGGAAATGTGGAAGTGATTGAGCCTTCGTGCATGACTCCGATAGACAGTCCACGTCTCGCAGGCGTACAGCAGAATTGGAAGCACCACTGCTCGGTAGACCTTCAGCTTCGTTGGTAGGCTGATCCCTCGACGTTCCCAAACGTTGGAGCGCAATCGGCCAAATGCAGAGCTGGCTTTAGAAATTCTGCAAAAAAGAAACTGTAACTATATAGCTGCAACCAAAGCCTCAAAAATATATTGACTAATCATACAATATTACTAGTAAAAGTCAAAAGAGAAGATTGCTGGTACATTTATTAATTTACAGTCAGTGCCCTTGAACAACATTCAACATTTAACTACAGTCACCAGAGTGATAAAGGAGATATTGTAGTTCTTTCCTATCATAAGTGTATGGGAAAATGTGTGGTCTTTCAGGTACTATTTTCCACTAGGTGAGAAAAGTTAGCAAATGTTAACATTTGAATGACAACCACGGAAACAACAACTACTGTATAAGAACATTACAGAAATCCATGAAGCAAAGAATATGCAAAAAAAAAAAAAAAAAAGGAAAAGCCTCCATGCTATGTGAAGTTAAAGGGTTACACAAAGAACCTACTGAGAGTCAACAAATACTGCAAGAGAGCCAAAGAACACAGTCAGTTGAACATGTGTGTGTCTTGTTTATGCAAGCTTTTTCAGGGAATGTTTTTCATAAAAGAAGTGCAGTACTGTTTAAACATATAAATACAATTAGGAAGGCTCAGTCACTGTGTTTCTGGGGGTATGTCTTGGCTGCAGTATGATCAGGAATTTAGGCTGCTACTGAAGGAGGAATCATTCCTGTCCTGAGGCAAATTAGATTTAGATCTCCTACTAGAATTGATGACTTCATTTTAGCCAGCTTTTTTTTTCTTCCTCCTGTAGACAACGGGACACATGTAAACTGCTGTGTTTGGAGCTGGCATTCTCAGCTCTTTTACACATTATGAGTGAAAGTATAAATATCAGTGTATAAGATATGAGTGTAACCATAGTGCTCATAGTTATAAGGCAAGCAAATGGAAATACTGTAGTAGTCAAGGTTAAATGGTTGTGTAGTGTAGTTGTAGCCGTGTTGGTCCTAGAATATTAGAGAGACAAGGTGCGTGAGGTAATATCTTTTAATGGACCACTTCTGTTGGTGAGAGAAACAAGCTTACCCAAGAGTGTAAGCTCGAAAGCTTGTCTTTCTCACCAACAGAAGTTGGTGCAATAAAAGATATTACCTCACCCACCTTGTCTCGCTAAGGTTAAATGGTGTCTCGGAATAAAAAAATAGTCTCCAAAGAAAACTGATGCTACCTACAATAGAATTCATGTTATGTGACTGATCTTCAATGAAAGAAAATGTAGCAAAAATAATAGTCATACAAGATATCACTATTTACCTTGCAAGCTCTTCAGAGCAAGGACCGACTTTTCGTTGTGTGTGGGCACACTCCTCAGAACTAGGGTAACCGGATGTCCCGGTTTTATAGGGACAGTCCCGATATTTGGGTTTTTTTTTTATATAGGCGCCTATTACCCCCCCAGCCCCTGTCCCAATTTTTCACACTTTCCATCTGATCACCCTACTCAGAACAGTGAGGCCCCATTCCATTGTGGGGCCTATAGACGCTACTGTAACGCAAATAAAAAGTTAAATTATTACAACAACAACAATTTTTAGAGAGGAAGGAGGCTTTTCTCAGTACATCTCCTCCTTTTAACATCCACAAAACCTTTTTTCTATATGAATATTTGCCTAATCACTTTTAAAACTGTTGATATGAGTTTCTGCTGTTACTCATCATATACCTCTTCAAAGCATATATTAAATATGCTGGGTGAAATCCTGGCCCAATTGAATTCAATGGGAGTTTTGCCATCAATTTCAATGGGGCCAGGATTCCATCCTTGGTTGTTAAATTCACTCAGACACCATAGACTTTTGTTGTGCAAGATCCAGTTTCATCCAAATCATTGAAGAGCTTTGGGAAGGGGCAGGGTCAGTTCCCAGGTGAATTCTGAGACTTGATGGAGTATTCTTCAATCAATTGTCAAGGTTTGCACCATGGGGCTACTGGCTCATTGGAATTCTTCACCTAGAAAATGTCTTTTGTTTTTAAATATAAACCAAAGTTTGGGGCCAAATTTTGCTTCCAACGAACTTTGTAAATTCAAAGTAACTTTATTTACAATAGTGTAACTGAAAGCAGGACTACAGCCTTTGGCTTTACTCTTATCTTTGGGCTTTTGTTTGAAGGATGCTTGCACAGATTGGAATGCTGAAAACTGGAATCAGACACCTCTCTATTTACATCCTTAATCCCGCAAATGACCTGTACAAAAATAAATGAAACACTCTGTAAAGAAGACTATATAAATCCATTAAATTTTCTGGTGTGTTTAAAACATATATGCACACAGTATGCACTGACCCCTCTTTATAAGAGCAGACCTTCAAGATATAGCTGCTCGCACGTCTGAAAATAGCTGGGCCATTTTCAAACTTTCCTCTTCTGAATTTGAGAATCTCAGCCTTAAAGATGTCCCACCACAGTTTGTCTGGCCCCAGGGAAAGACTAGCTATTTTATGCAGCGGGCAAATCAGTTAGTGATTTCATAGACCCTTCCCATCCAGTAGTGTCATATGTATAGCTGGAGGAGGCCACCCACATGGTCCAGTGTTGTGGTCTGGTTGCTCTGTTGGAAAAAAAAAAAAGAGTATAAAGTCAGCTTTTTGGCTTCTGCCAATTCATCCAGATGATTTCAATTTGTTCGGATTCCATTTGAATGGTCAGCATTACTTTGACAAAGCTGTGCCAATAGGCAACTCTGTTTCTTCCGCAGCCTTTAAGCACTTCAATACATTTTGGGAGTAGGCAGAGGTATAGCTATCTGTTTTACAATCCATTACCCAGATGGCTTCCTAACTGTAGGTCCATTAGGCAACTCCCAAATATGCAAGTGTTTATTTTGTGGCTTTTACACAATAAACACTTTCCTGATCTGGGGATTCAACTGACTGAGTAAAGGAAAGATTATGACAATAGCCCTACCTTAGAGGGCCATACATTGAGTTCATTTTTAAGTGGAATCTAGACTAGTGCAAATTACAGTAACACATTGCAGTGAACTTGTTCATTAGTAGTCAAATCAGTAAGTGCCAAAAAATTGATCCTACAGTTTTTACAGTCATCTCCAATTGTGTGTGGAGGGTAATATTACCAGGGAGGTCGTTTTCTTTTTTAACCAGTGTTTGGCAACTGTGACTCTGAGCATGAAAAGACCTCAAGACTCTATGAGATTATCTACTGATCACAAAAAAGACTTAAACATTTAAAATGTGATGCAGTTTTATTATGCAGTAAAAGAGAGGAAATAGTCTTGGCACTTATTATGATGTTCCTGGTGTTCAGTAAGTTAACCATCAGCATGAGTCCAACCTCATATTGGCAAGAATCTCATGTTCTCAGAGTTTCCATCTACTAGCTGCCATTTCATTAGGGGGATGGTGTGTGGAGAACAAATGGGTTCTCTTTCCAGACATTCAGACTGTTGTATAGATTGTTAAATCATCAGAGAAATTAAGTGTTTTGAGGCAATTCGGGACTCACACAATGCACCACATGACATATAAGACTTATTTCACAGTGAAGTACTGTATGTACTTGGAAAAGCAAATAGAATTGCTGATGTAACTGATTAACTCATTACCTTCAGCAAAAATTCTGATTTTTGGAAACAGATGCAGATAAGCACCCAGTACTAGTTCCCAGTTTCCTATTCACAGTGGGCAGCTAATGACTTTGGATTTGCCATACAATTTTCTGCCCTCTCTTCCATCAAAACATTCAGGAATTACTTATAGAGAGGGAGTTGTTTTCACAATGAAATACAATCCACAAAATAAGTGTCTGGACCAAGAGAAAGACTATTTCATGGCATTTCAGTTCCAATGGTCAGGGGGGAAAAGCCACCAGTTAATGGCTTCCCAACTGGTAGGCACACACATTCTTTCCTGATTTTTAGTAAATTTATGGGCTTCCTGAGCCAACCAAGAATCTTATATTTACAGAACTGCTAAATGCTCGAAACATGTTATAGACCTAACAGTGAATTGATCGTCTAAGGAAGTTAATAAAAGTCTGATGCATAATATGAATAGGGTTTTTTCCAATAACGTTCCTTCATTGAATAGTATTCATGTATCCATACTACCTCAGACTATTAGCTTGTCAGTCTTATAAGATAAGGTCGGGCCTGGTCAGTAATTGGATGGAAGACCTCTAAGGAAAACCTAGCTGCTGCAGGTATCATTGCAGATGACGGAGTAGAGGGCACTCCTCCTTCTAACAGTAGTGAGCCACAGTCTTAGCATAGTGCTAAGAGGCAACGTGGGGATAGTGGTTCTGAATAAAATTGGAAACTGAGGCTCCTGACCATGTATGATCTTTAAAGCTCCAGTGGCATTTTCCCTGATTGTGTGGATCTTGGGAATCCATTGGTTTCAGGGGCTGGACTCCTGTCACTTCCAGGAGATGAGGGAAGAGGATCAAACCATGCACATCTACACAACATGGGAAAAAATCATAGGAAATTTCTCAGGTACAAAGTTAGAGTTTTCTGTCCCCAGCATGAGAATAGCCAATGTAGAGGACAATAGGACCTTAGGTAATAAACCCTCACAATTATAGTAAGCATTATTATCCCCCTTTTACAGATGGAGAAACTGAGATAGCTATGTTAAGCAATTTACCCAAGTCCATTGACAGATCTTGTCAGATCAGGTAACAGAACTCAGGAGCTCCAAGCACCCACTAGCTGTGCTTAGACCATTCCCTCTAAGGGCCAGATCCTGCAAGGTACTGAGCCCTTTAGAGTTCCATTGACTTCAATGGGAGTGGAGGGTGCTCAGCATCTCTCAGGAGTCATTTGCAGGATCTTGTCCCATGTTAATATAGAACAGTTCAGTGAAAATGACAAAAGAGTCAGTTATTTGTTCCTGATAACAGGCAACCTTAGCTCATTTCTGTAGCAAAGACATGTTTGCTCAATCAGTTATAGATGGTAAGTACACTCTGGGGGGGGGGAAATGCCCTTGGTTCTATTCCACCCCAGTGTACATCTGAGGATGCTTATTTTTATTTACTTTTTAATGAAATTTAAACGTACAATATCAAAATTCCATGATACTGGTAAATTCAATCTAAAATTTAGTCTTCTGAATACTTGCCATGTATGTAACTGTTTTACCTGTTCCAAAGGAGCAAAGACCATGCAAAATCTGGAGGAGCTGACCAAAAAAATTACATAGGAATTCCTGTCTCCAAATCTGAAAAATAACTTTGAGAAATATTTTTACACAAGTTAAAGCTTACAGTGCACCACTATAGGTTCAGGAATAGTTTGGGAAATGAGCTGGTAACTAAGAATTGTATTCTTAGGGACAGAGGGCTCCCTCTCTGCCCGCATTGACCCTCCTCTGCCATCTTTGGTAGCCCCCCCGAACCACTTTTTGTCAATGGACAACTGGGGGTCAGTGGACTCCTCCACCCGTTTGCTCTTCCTCCCCTGAAGGCAGAAATTTCTGTGTTTCCAGATGTACAGGCAGTAATAGTTTTAGCACACAGACCAACAGGATTAATCTAATTGCAGTTGCCAGTAAATATCACACTCATTATTTAAGCGAGAGAAGAAAGAAACAAATATAGTTTAAGGTAAGTTTACTATGTTAGATTAAGACCACATACTAAAGACCTGTGCCCTAACTTCAGCAACAAGGTGAAGCTGCTAAATCAGTGACCTCAAAGAGGCTGGTGACTTGATATCACCCAAGCAATCTTCTTCCTCCTTTGATAAAAGTAAAGTTAGCGTTTCTTCTGCTCTCCCTTTCCTTATTTTGGGGGAGTTCCCCTCTCCCCCACCACTTCACTGGTTGGTAAAATGAGGATTCATCAAGCAGGAGAATCTGAAGTAGGAGTAGCAGGAAGGAGCAGGTGGTTGGCTGGGGAGTGGAAGCCCAGCAGATAGTGCTTCACTAGAACTTGAGAGAGGAACTGTACAGAAAAACTCAATTAAGAACCATTCTCAGAAAAGAGAAGGGGTAATGACTGAATAAAGAATGCTTGAAAAAAAAAGGGATAGGAATCACGGGCAAATGCAGAATTTAGAAGATAATATTCAGAGATATAACATTTTACCCACAACTAAATTAAAATATTGTCATAATAATCTTAGTCTATTCTGCATACAGAACATGTCACAGTGAAATGTGCATACTAAGCTAGTTTCTCTTGAATTTTATCACGGCTTTGTTAGCAATACTGTATATTTGGAATTGACTGAAAAAACTCTACGGCATTTTTTGCCGGATACAAGTCATATGCCTTGAATGAGGATTAGTTGGATAACTCATAAGCCCTGCAGGGAAAATATGTTGTACAGGCTACTCGTCATAAGTGGGGATTCATATCAAATCCCACGGGAAGTCATGCACTGCAGTATTTGTTTTTATTTCATTTTACATTTAGTGGCAGTTTATATTGTTCTTCCACTTTGCCGTTGTTAAATAAATAGACATTGCAGCACGATACATTTTTCAGCCTCTGTAACAATGTTGTGTGCTGGCCATGGAATAGCATTATTGACTATAGTTATTGTCCAGTAGGTTTCATGAAATTGTTTATGGCATAAACACAAATTCATCCCATGGAACTGCTTCTCTGATATCATGTATAAACTGTTTGGAAATATATTTCAGTATTGACTTGTTGCTGTTGCCACCACCATCACCCAGTTCTAGCTTAAAGGGTGGTGTTCTACTCCTCAGATGTTCTTCAGTCTTGTCTTGCTTTCCTTTAACCTGAAGATTTGCCCTATCTATTCACATTCTCCTCCACTGTAGGATACTGCTCAGTTTACACCATGTCTGTCCAACTGCTGACTACTTTTCTGATGCTTTGTCCTGTCAGACCCCTTTCTGCACTTTTTCAGGTCCTGATTCTCCTCTCATCTCCCCTTCCCTTTTTCACAAGTATAACTCCTTTGACTTCTGTATAGTAACTCCTGGTTTACATTAGTATGAGAGGAGAAGAGTGCTCTACAAAACAACTCCAGCAATAATATAATGTATTTTTCTTCTTCACCATCCACCACCTCCTTGTAGCAATCCTCAAACACAGGAACATAGGAATTGCCATACTAGATCAGACCAGTGGTCCTTCTAATCCATTATCCTGCCTTTGGCAGTGGCCAGAATCAGATGCTTCTGAGGAAGATCCAAGACACTCCATAGTAGACAGTTGTAGGGTAACCTACTCTCAAAAAAAATTCCTTCCTAGTTTCCATTAGCTGGAGTCTGGCTTTTGGCTAAACCATAAGCATAAGCACAAATCTGTGATTACCCTTTGTCATAGATCTGGTGAAGTTTCCCCTGCTGGACACCCAGACTGCTGAGAGGGGAACCAAAAGCTGAATCCCATGTGACCTTAATTTGTGAGGGTTGGGCTGAGTTTAGGCACTGTCCATGGCTTTGGGCTCCTAGGCATGAACTTCAGGTGCACACCCTGTGTCTAACCGAGTCTCACATCTCTCGGCAGTGAGGACTCCAGGGTCCAATTGCCTAGCCCCAGAAACTAGCGCCATCTCCCACAAACCTCCACAGCAGTTCTTGCACTTTCCCCTGAATCCCACCAAAAGTGTGAGCCTGCTAGTTTATAGTTTACCTCTGCACAGGTATGCAATTGTGAAAGCAAACAGAGACAGGCTTTGCACAGGATTCTACAACACCATTACTCTTTACTTAGGAAATAAAGCACAAAGCAGTGTCATCCTTTAAGGGTAAAAACCCACCCCTGAACACAGTACCCCTCACTGTAGCTCACCTTCCTCTTGGTAAGATGCTCAGATAGGCAGGTGTCCCTCTGCTCCTCAGGATGCTGCAGTAGCTCCCCCTCAGCTTGAGCTGGTGAAAATGGCCAAAGACCCAGAGCAGGTCCCTGCCCTTTTATAAACGTCCAGTCACCCCTGTCTTGTGACCTACTGGAGAGACCAGGTGGGTGAGCTAATATCTTTTATTGGACCAACTTCTGTTGATGAGAGAGTCCATCATGATGCTCTTAATAAAGACATTTCTTTATGGCTTATTACAACAATCTGTAACCAACTAAGCCTCCTTTTTGTTTTAGGACTACAGGGGTGTTAATGGGCCACTTCACCTTGAATGGTCCCTTAGAATATGTGTTAACTACTTATGCTAAACTGCCTGATCCATCTGATGTGACACTGAGCACCTTTCCCAGACCTGAAGAAGAGTTCTGTGTAGCTCAAAAGCTTCTCTCTCTTACCAACAGAAGTTGGTCCAATAAAAGCTATTACCCACCTTGTCTCTTAATATTCAGGGACTGACATGGCTACAACAACACTGCATGTGAACTACTGATCAGCCTCAACAGGTAACCTCAGCCCCGCCCCCTACCTGGTGACCTCTCCCCTGTTTAATCAGTTCTCCTCAGTAGGCACCTGTCTTTTATCTAAGGTACTCCTATTTGACTAGAGGACCATCAAGGTTTAATGACCCTCTATTGTTACCCTTTGGCCATTACCCCTTGGAATTCCAGTCCAACATGGAGGTAAAAGGACAGTGGAGAACATAAACTGTTCTTACATTCAAAAGATAGTTTGCACTATGACACAGATACACATAAAAAGCCTAAATATCAAAGAGAATTTATATATAGATTCCCCAAATCAACACCCACCTCCATCACGGTGTGATTTCATTATTAAATACGTTCAGATACATAGAATATAACTTAATAATGTAAGTGTGGTCCAAAACACTGTAGTTGTAAAATAAAGTGAAGAACTGATTGCTATCTTGCAGAGTCCTCAGCAGAAGAGGCAAGCAGTTAGATTACCACTAGTATCTTTCTAGCGTTCATACTATATTTTGATTTGGTAACCCCTTTCTAAATGGTGGGGTTATCCAATCATAATCAACAGAACACTTAGAATAGGGATTGACTAATCATTGTATGTGGGAAGTCTCTTCCTGAGCCAGCAGAGATTGGATTAGTGCCAACTGTTTTAACTTCTAATCAATGCCAGTATGTTAATCGGGTCTTCGTTCAGATCATCTAGGCCTCAATATGTGTGGGTCTCTGATTTACTAATCTTGGCTTTTTGAAAATATTCATATGTAGCAGTTCATCTTAAAGTAGGAGAAAATTTGACATATGACATTTTTATACCATCAGTGTTTCTATGTATATGTATCCCTTGGTGAGTTTTTTTTTTAAACCTTGTCACATTTTTCAAACTTTTTGTGAGCCTAAATAAACTATGTTTCTTCTGCCTGACTACTGGGATGTTCCTAGACTTAGTTATTGATTCCTGGGATGGGGACTGTGCTTTTTTGCATAGCTTGTGCTTTAGAATTCTCAAGAGGGAGGCCAAGGAGAGATGCTATCATCATATCAATCAAGAACTCTTCTGAAGCAGATGTAAACCATAAGTGTTACTGTGCCAATACTGCACAACAGACCCAGACCATTGCCAGGAATAGAGATGACTGTGGGTTACACTTTGAGAAAAAATAATAATAACCCGATTTTTGGAAGCCCAGGTGCTCTAGTATTAGAGTGGGGTTTGGGAGCCTGGAGTGTATTTCCATCTGGGTTGAACAACTCATTCACTGTGATGCTGGGCAAGTCACTTGATCCTGTGTCTTAGTTAGCTCAACAAGTAAAATAGTTGGTCCTCAATGCAAACGTGACTCCACTGCAGTAATACCTGAGCTGAGCTTTCTTGGGTAAATACATTACAAATCCTGAACAAAAAGTCAGTAAAACCTTTTCAGACAAATACAAGGACCAGATCCGCAGCTGGAGTAAACTGAAGACAATGGAGCTATTCTGATTTACACCAGCTGAGGATGTGTTTCTATCTGTTCCAAATTTCGGAAGTGATGATGTCTTTGCAAAGACAATGCCATAGTAAATCTAAAATAATATTAGGGCCATACTCTGTCATTTAGACATAATAAAATGTCTCCTGTGTATTCTAAGCATGGTGTCAACCTAAGTTTAAAATCAGTTTCTTAAAATGTGAATTTACAGTATCTTATGGAGAAAAAAAGCAGACAGAAAACCTTATCACTGGAGTTTGGAAGTACGTTGTTGATTTGTAAAATCAGGGTAATAGAATTTAGTTATGGAAAATATACTGGGCACCCTTTAAAAGTTTCCTTTTATTGCTAGGTATTAACTGTACCAGCAGTAGTCTTTATTCAGTACAGTCACTGCCTGCAAATACTGATATTACCTTACCTAATGATAAAATAGTGAAAGGAACATTTATAAGGTCACCTTTTGTAGGTCATCTAGTTCATCCCCATGCCAGTACAGGATGTGTCCCTATGGTTTATTTACTAGTGCTTTTTGCACTCTTGTTTTAGATGCCTCAACTGATATTGATTAATTGAATTTGGTAGGTTTTGGGAGGGGGCAGGGGGAAATGCTATGCTGCTTCAAGCAGTGAATCGCATCTAAAATATTAAATATTGGTTGGTACCAACCAACATTGATGGAAATTCAGAATTACAGGAAGGTGACCTGCAAATAAAGACAATTTTAATTTGGTCCCTGTGATTTTCCACAGTTGGGTTTTACAGCATCAACTCAGTGAACAAGAAATTGTAACAACATCTATTCATTAACAGAACTATAAGATAGGGGAAAATATCTATACATCTCTGAAATATCTGTTTTGATCCTATAAGACAGGCAATAGTATTCAAGCTCTGAAATTGTTTATAAAGTAATCAGCATTAATTTGTTCTGTTCAGATTTTAATTATATACCATAGGCCTTCCTGACAGGACACTACCACAACTATAGCTGTCAAATGGAAATTAATTTGCTAGTAGATGACCACATACTTCATGAATTATACATGAAACTTTCTCTCATTGTGACTGTTGCTAAAAGACTCTTTCATCATCCCTCCATTTAAAAAGAACGACAATTGTTTTTAAATAAGTCTGATTAGCAGTAAGTAGATGATGAAGTGTTGAGAATGATTTCTAAAATATTGTTCACAGCCCATTTCTTATTGACATGTTTTGCTACAATTTGGGTCACATTGCCCTTTTCTTAGTGTTAAGCAGAATCCTGTCCGACTGATGGGTAGTCCACTGCATTTACTTTCAAATACAAAATTGATAGCTAGATTTACATTTCTTCTTTCTAAGACTCAGCCTTTGCAAGCAAGCCTTAGATTTCAGACATAATTCTGTTATTCAAATGGGAGAAGAGTTTGATAGCTATGCTAATCACTTTTATCTGAGAAAACATAACTAATAGCTTGGTTACATTTGCCTACATTTATGAGCATAATTTTAGCACATAATTTTATTGCACTATAAAACATAATACTGCATTAGTCCGCTCTTTTAAAAAAAAAAGATACCTTAGAGTGATTTGCACTTAAGCCTTCACACTACATTTAAATGACAGTATCATTTTAAAATTTTGACCTTTTTGAATTAATGAAAAAGAGTCTCATGTAACAATTATCCATATAAGGCCATTTCCTATAGACATAATATTTGGTGAAAATGTTTAAGATATTCATGGCAGCACTGATTGCCTAGGATTGTTGTGAGTCAGTTATTCTTATGTCTATATTGGATGGAATTAAGATAATTTTTTCTTATATTGCATGAAAGGGATCTCTTAAAACTCTGTATACATTAATAAATTATGTGGAAGAAAATAGGAATGCTCTACATACAATAATTTTTCATAGAAGACCTGTAGTCAGTAAAAATAATCATGTCTTCAGTGCTGGCAGAGAAATAGAAATAAAGCTTTATGGTGCAAGAGGATCAGTTATTTCTATCCATGATTTGAAGAGTCTTGTGTGGGACTATGGAGATAATATGCTAAAAAGAAATCTCTCTGAAGTAAAGTGCGTAACATTTCCTCTTGGGAAAGGTCATAGATAGTGATATTAGAATTATTTCCCCAGGAAGATATCTATGTCAGTAGCTACAAGAGTACACTAGTGACATATAAGAAGTCTAACACTCACAATACTTTGTACCTACATAGAGCCTGTCATCTGAAGATCTCAAAATGCATTCATGAATTTTATCCTAATCATCCTCTGCTGTAGGTAAGTATTGTTATCCCCATCTTGCAGATGGGAAAGCTGAGATATGCAAAAGTTAGACGATTTGCTCAATGTCACATAGAGTCTGTGACAGAGCCTGAAACAGAATTCAGGTTTTCATGCTCTACCTCAGTCATTGGTTAGGCTGTGACCTCTTCTCAAGGGAGTCCCACTGGGCCAGCTGTGGATCTTCTCAATTGTCTGCAAGGTAGGATGCAGCTTCTTTTCCTGAATAACAGCTTTTTTTCCCCTGGCTTGCACTTTTTCATACTCTCAACTCCACAAACATTTACACACACCCTTAACTTTACCCAGGTAAATAGTTCCGTGTTCTTCATGTCTGTAAAGGTAAACATCGACATAATTGTTTGCACGATAAGGGTTAACCTCATCTAAAATAATCGAGATCTTAAATTGAATGATGTCATGTTTGTTTAGTGACAGCAAATGAAATCACATTGCTAAGGTGTGTGCTGTTGATACTTTGGATTTGACATCATTTTTTCACTTATTTGATTTCACAGGACCTTCATCTTTGTGATGGAACTAATATGGTATATTGCATTAACTAACAATGCTAACATGGCTCCATTGTATAGCTATTTCATTACATTTGCAGCCTGTGTCAAACTGGGGACTTGAGAAGCATGCCTGCTTGGGCTTTCCTGCCTTGTACTGCTGCAGGATACACTAACACTGAAGTCACTGAGGAAGCTTTAGACATGTTATTTTAGATTGGGATAGTGCCTTCTCCCAAACTGAATCATTGTGATTAAAACAAAAAGAATACGAATATCTAAATATCTTCTTTCACAGTGTGAGCAAATGTAAATTGTTTTGAAAATAGCAGAATGCAAATTGATCTGTTAATTCATTTCAATATACAGTGTTGCCAGGTCTTGTGATTTTATAGCGAATCTCATGCTATTAGTGTGTTTCTTAACGCTCCAGCTGAGTCATCTAATTTCATGAGAATCTCAACTTTCATATTTTTAAAAATCAGTTTTCTAGTCCTCATGATTATGGAGGGAAGCTTGAAAAATAGGACCCAAGATCAACCGAAAGGTCAGACATCAGAAGGCAAATTAAAAGAACCCAACATTTATTATTTTTCTTCAAATCTGAGTTTTTAACTCATGATTGTTGGGACCTGACTCTATTTTCAAATGCTTGGGATTGACAATACTAAATGCAGTTCCAATTTTCTCAGAGGAATTACTGTTAAAGAGCATGAAGATGAAGTCTTGTGCATAAAAGCTCAAGGTAGCAAGTGCTGAACAGGACAGAGTGTGCCAGAAAACCTGTGAGCACTAAGAAAAGGGAATACTAAAGAAGGCCTGTGTCCTCCTGCACCAGGTTAGAGCAGCCTGAGCTACTCTACATGACTCCAGGTGAAAACAACCGTAAGGGTCTGAAATCGCAGCCGTGGATCAATGTGATATAACAACTTCCCCTACTCCTCCTTTTCCCTGCTACACCAGCACAGGGATTGGGGAAATTGTGAAAGAGCCCCTACATTGCTTTACACTAGGCTGATCATCCCTAACCCAATTAACCTGGCTTTATAGGAAGATTACACTTGTAATAAAGCACAAAGTGACTTCTCCACCCCAGAGAATCTGGATCTCCAGGGCAACAACTTTTCAGTAGAAAGGCTGGAGTTTCCCCTCACTCACACTGGGGTAAATCAGGAATAATTCCAAGGAAGTCAGTGGAATTACATGAATGTAAAATTGGTGTGAAAAGTCAATCAGGCACTATAATTGTACTTGCACATGCTTGCTCTCATTCCATCATACATATTACTTGGTATTTGCTTGCAACTAAGCAATTGCAGTGTTTGGAAATCAGCAGTAGCCTTTTCTTTCTACAGTCTGATTCTGGTAGTTATGGTTAATGAGCTCATGTATAAGAGCATTGTTAAATCTTCCGCAGATACAGAACATACACCCAGAAAGCTACTGCCCGGAGGAGGTCACAGGGCACAGCTGTTGCACTCCTATACTGGATTCCCAAAAATCCTGCACAAAAAAACTCCCATTGACTCCAACAGGTTTCAGATCAGTCCTAAGTCAGAGCTTTTGTACACATATAAAGTAAAGGATTGGATGTGTTTGAAGCAGTAGATTAAGGAGATTTGCTGGCCCCACCACACTTCCCCTTTTGAATTCTTGGACCCCTTTCCTTCCTTTGATACCTCACGGAATTGAACACATAACTCAGAATATGGATGCTACCTACTGTGTAAAAATATTCAAAGCTAAGATTGACATTTTAGCCTTAATTAACACAGTTGTATGTGTGGAGGCAGAGGAAGGGAAGCCTGAAATGAGGACGGAGTGTCAACCTTAAATTTGAATTCACCTGCTTTCATTAATTTAAGCAAGCTCCCCTCCAAAGGCCAAAATCAATGGAGTTGCACCCACTGAATTTGGCCCTTAATGTTATTAAAGATAGCCTTTAAAATGTTATTTCTTTGGGGGGTTTGTTTGATTGATTAATATTTTTAAAGGAGATAATCATTCACCAAGAAATTTCAAACATTCCTACCAAAACAAGATAATCCATACCTACCATCAGAACCGCTATGTTTGACCACTATTCACTCTGTCAAATGCCCTTACACTTAGGCTTTTCTAAGTTCATATTTAGGACAAAATTTTCAACCTTGGTGACTAAAATTAGGCTCCTAAATCCATATTTATATACTTAAATAAGAGTGGCCTGATTTGCAGAGATGCAACTCCCATTGACTTCTGTGGTGTTCAGCACCTATGAAAATCCGGCCATTTTTATGTAGTTGCCTAAATATGGCTTTAAGTCGCTTAACTTTAGGCCCATAAGGTTGAAAGTGCTGGCCTGAGCAGACAGCATAGCACTAAACCCAATGGGAGTTGAGGGACCTCAGCATCTTGCAGGGTCGAACCTTAGAACATGGATTCTAAATAGAGCTTGCGTTTTTTGTAGCCATTCTATTGAGCAGTGCCTCTTAATAATTTTCCTTATGTATTTAATTTTTATATAAAAATACCAACAGTCACTGCCATACTTGATGATGCATTAATAATTTATTTCTGGGCCAGACCCAATGCCTTTTGGAAAGCCTGACTAACTTCAATGGGCTTTGCATCAGGCTCTCTAAAACCACTTTTGGATGTGGGCCTGAACCAAAATAATGTTTTGATGAAATCTGGATCATGATCATCATCATAAATACAAATAATGATAATTTGCACTTCTACAGATTTTAACTTGAGAATCTCAAAGCTCTTTATAAATACTAGTGGATAAAGCTTCACAAACAACACCTTAATAAGGTAAGACAGTATCAGTATCCCATTGTCCTCATAGGAAAACTGAGTGATGATGAACTAAGTGACCTGTTCAACGTTACATGGGAAATCCATGGCAGATTTTGGAATAAATTGATGAATACAAGTAAGATCTCCTAACTCCCAGCCCTGTGCTACAGACAAAGATAATCTTTTGTTGCTGTGGTCAACAGCTATCATTTTTTAATTTCTGAATAATTTCATAACTTGATAATTTTTCATTACATTCTTATAACTTAAAAAATAATAATAATGATATTCCTCACAAATTATAAAAATAAAGAAATAAATTCTCTGTCACCCACATTCCCACCTGGACTGAATTTTACAACTGTGTTACAAGCTCTTTAAAACTCCAGAGTTTAAAATGGAAACACTGTTAAACCCTTGACCATAGTGGCATGATTGTATATAATATAGGAAGAGTAATAGCCAACTAGGTAGCTGTTCACTTAGCAGTTAGTAGTTCATTCATTTTTATAAGAACAAAGCTGATGTCCAGATGATGAAGCTTCCAGTCAGGGAAAATCGAGTAGCAACTGGAGTATAATAAGAATGTATGAAAATTAGAGAAAAAGGAAATTGAGAAACCATTTTGTCCATGGCGGCCCATCTAATTATTTCCTAAATGGGAAAATGCTTTTGCCTTACCTGGTTGGTCACTCTGCACATTCAACATGAAAAATACTTCCTGACATCTGTTCTGAATTTTCATTTTAATTTCAAGGTATGCTTCTTTGTCCTATCATTTTTGTTAGCCTGAAAACAACATAAAATGACAGATTCTAAACTAGTTACATTTTAAAAATTGTTTTACTTTTTTTTTTTAAAAAGAGTTTCAATAACTTATGCTGTTGCCTCTCCCTTAGTAAAGTGATGTTTTCTAATTGCAGTCACATCACAAAACTCAATACCACAGAACAGACTTGCACACATTTTTCTAACCAGGATATTCTGCATTGGAAGACTTGAAAACAGAGACAAAGTTCAGCTCCCAGAATGAAAACTGGGCTAATTACACTGGTCTACAATATTTGAGAAGTCGTCTGCTTCAGAGATAAAATGTGCTATTTATTATGTATTTTGATGTGCTGAATTCAAATATGACAATTAAAACAACTGATTGGCTACTGTTTCTAAGATATTTAAGTTTTTACATTTTATGTCTATGTATATTGTGTAGATAGTAGCGTTTTAATCATAAATTGTAAACCTAGGTCTTTTCACGTGTTTATGGTTGCTTTACATGATAATATTTCACCTGTCCTGTTTATGTAACACTTTAAAAATCAGCAAAAGGGTTATATAAATAAAATTTATTATGAAACAAAAGGCAAAAAACTATTCTGTACATAGTTTAGTCCTATTCAGTGTCTACTCGGCGCTTCTTGGCTTGTCTCTTGTATTCATTAAATGGAGCATCTCTTGTCACTGTCCAGCAATAGTCTGCAAGCATTGATGGGCTCCATTTGCCCTGATAGTGTTTCTCCATTGTTGCAATGTCCTGGTGAAATCGCTCGCCGTGCTCGTCGCTCACTGCTCCGCAGTTCGGTGGAAAAAAATCTAGATGAGAGTGCAAAAAATGTATCTTTAGTGACATGTTGCAACCAAGGCTTTTGTATGCCTTGAGAAGGTTTTCCACCAACAACCTGTAGTTGTCTGCCTTGTTGTTTCCGAGAAAATTTATTGCCACTAACTGGAAGGCTTTCCATGCCGTCTTTTCCTTGCCACGCAGTGCATGGTCAAATGCATCATCTCGAAGAAGTTCACGAATCTGAGGACCAACAAAGACACCTTCCTTTATCTTAGCTTCACTTAACCTTGGAAATTTTCCACGGAGGTACTTGAAAGCTGCTTGTGTTTTGTCAATGGCCTTGACAAAGTTCTTCATCAGACCCAGCTTGATGTGTAAGGGTGGTAACAAAATCTTCCTTGATTCAACAAGTGGTGGATGCTGAACACTTTTCCTCCCAGGCTCCAATGACTGTCGGAGTGGCCAATCTTTCTTGATGTAGTGGGAATCTCTTGCACGACTATCCCATTCACAGAGAAAACAGCAGTACTTTGTGTATCCAGTCTGCAGACCAAGCAAGAGAGCAACAACCTTCAAATCGCCACAAAGCTGCCACTGATGTTGGTCATAGTTTATGCACCTCAAAAGTTGTTTCATGTTGTCATAGGTTTCCTTCATATGGACTGCATGACCAACTGGAATTGATGGCAAAACATTGCCATTATGCAGTAAAACAGCTTTAAGACTCGTCTTCGATGAATCAATGAACAGTCTCCACTCATCTGGATGGTGAACGATGTTGAGGGCTGCCATCACACCATCGATGTTGTTGCAGGCTACAAGATTACCTTCCATGAAGAAGAATGGGACAAGATCCTTTTGACGGTCACGGAACATGGAAACCCTAACATCACCTGCCAGGAGATTCCACTGCTGTAGTCTGGAGCCCAACAGCTCTGCCTTACTCTTGGGTAGTTCCAAATCCCTGACAAGGTCATTCAGTTCACCTTGTGTTATGAGGTGTGGTTCAGAGGAGGAGGATGGGAGAAAATGTGGGTCCTGTGACATTGATGGTTCAGGACCAGAAGTTTCATCCTCTTCCTCGTCTGACTCAAGTGAGAATGATTCTGGTGCATCAGGAACTGGCAGTCCTTCTCCGTGGGGTACTGGGCGTATAGCTGATGGAATGTTTGGATAATGCACAGTCCACTTTTTCTTCTTTGACACATCTTTCCCAACTGGAGGCACCATGCAGAAGTAACAATTGCTGGTATGATCTGTTGGCTCTCTCCAAATCATTGGCACTGCAAAAGGCATAGATTTCCTTTTCCTGTTCAACCACTGGCGAAGATTTGTTGCACAAGTGTTGCAGCATATGTGTGGGGCCCACCTCTTGTCCTGATCTCCAATTTTGCAGCCAAAATAAAGGTGATAGGCTTTCTTAACCATAGTGGTTATACTGCGCTTTTGTGATGCAAAAGTCACTTCACCACAAACATAGCAGAAGTTATCTGCACTGTTCACACAAGTACGAGGCATCTCTGCTCACTTTGGCTAAACAGAAATGTGTCCCTTTGCAAAATCAAACACTGACAAATAAGAGAGCACGACACTGTATGATTTCTAGAGCTGATATAGGGCAATTTGTTCAGCAGACTGATGTAAACTTCGTTATGATTGCATCATCCATGACTTCTAGGAATAACATGATGCAATTCATATCATGTATGACGCAATACCTGCATCATTCATTGTTTTGCCTAAAAAGCAAGTACTGTCCAAACCCAGTCATAGATTTATTCATAGATCCAGTCAAAGATGTATTTTAGTCATTTCTGGTTTAAATTGAGATCCCTTCCCTTTGTAACTCACTTATCCTCCGCTATTCCCAAGTCAAGGGTTGTCTATACTGACCCAATAGCATATCTTGAAAACTAGAGCCAATCAACAATTTTAAGCATCATTTTCGTTCTCAGTGACCCAGAATTAGTAAAGTTTGACTACATTTATTTCAGAAGCATTTTGGCTGTAGAGCAGTGTTACCTTTCTCTTTCTTTGGAGCAAAATAATTCCAAAATGCATTTTATTTGTCTGTGTGCCTGTCTTCATTTCTAAAGTGCCTGTTATTATTATTTATTATTTCTCTTGTGGAAGAGCCTAAGGATCTTTGCTAGCACTGTATAAACAAACAACACCCACAATTCTTTCCCGGAATGCTCACAAGTTCCCTGCGGTATCTTAGCTTGATATTTAATGTACATTCTCGGTAGCACTTAGGGATTGATAGCAATTATTATTATAAACCAGGTGGATCTTTACATACTGGTCATTCCTGTGGCAAGAAAGCTAGGTTTTCAGAGTCTCCAGTCAGGCTGTTCTGAAGACCAGAGCAGAGTCACTGATCAGACAAAACCACGCCATAATGAAAGCAAGGCTCAGATATCTAGATTATCTTCCCAAACAGGGAAAGGTAGTCAGACTGGCAGTCCATGCTAATAAATAGACACTGGAACTCAGTTCAGCAGACCACATTACCAAACAGAGACTGGGCTTAGATCAGCAAGCTCTCTTATTAAACAGAGACTGGGACTCAGGTCAGCTGGCTATAATACTTCATCAGAAACTGAGCTCTAGTCTTTATTTGATGAGGTAGCCTTTTGTTCTGAGCCTGAGATAAGCATTCACCTCCGAGAGAGACTGGGGTTCAGCTCAGCAGACTTTTTTGCTTTCATAAGAAGTTAAGTAAACTTAACATAAGATCTGATGACTAGTATCAATTTCACATGTCTTCAAATTACCTACTTGGTCACAAGCTAGTCATAAAAACATTTATACCATTCTCTGATGTGAAATAAGCATATAAAACATATGCTACTTACTAATCTCACTAGTCAAATCCATATAAGCATCTTTAGGCCTGATTTAATGAAAAATAAGTTTCACACACAGCATATAAATTATCTTTAGCCTGGTAGCACACACCATCATTATTTTGCTTCCCACAAATGAAATATGGGTATTGGGAAGGTCTGTTTTAATCCCCACTAAGAAAACTGATGTAATGTTTGTAACTGGAATTTGCATCTGACTTACTGGCATAACAATAGTCTTCATTGTGCTGTTCTGACACATTGAAAACCAAGTAAAAGCATATCTGAGAGTTGGTTCCCATTTCTCCTTTCATCCTCTGCTTGCCTCTTCTCCTATTGTAAATCTTTAGGTCCCAATCCTGCAATGAGATCGAGGCAGGCCAATCTCTAAGTCTGCACAGACCCACAAGGAAATCAGTGACGCTCCGTGTAGGCACAGAGATCTGTGCACAGGGTGCTCATTGCTCACAGAGCCTTCCATGAGTTTTTTTTTTTTCCTCTAATAGAGTTTGCACAGAGTTTTCCAATATGGTCTAGCAGTGAGGCTTCTAGTTTTCACTCAGTTTAACTCCAATTATGGGCAAAATTAATTGAATCTTAAGTTTTAGGTATACACTTATCACCCCAGAAAAAAATCTCTTCCCCGTCCAATATTGCATCATTGGCAGGGTGCATTATGGGCTTGTTCCTGCACTAATGCAGTCAATGGGAGTTTTATCATTGACTTCAGGTAGTGGCCACAGCTGGAGGCAGAATACCACATCCGATGGACCTATGGCCTGATCTAATGTGGAACATCTGTATTTTTCTAAATATAATATTAAAAAACTAAAGATATTTTAAGAGGAAATATTGGAAAAATAAGTATAAAAGAGGAGCCTTTGTCAAGTGTTTTAGCAGCAGGCTGGTAACACTTGAAAGCAGGTAGGCAAAAGTGGCATGGAGTCAGTCATCTACTTGGAATCAATTTCCAACAATGGATAAAGAACAGAATCTGCCTGATTCTAAAATAGGTGGATGTTGCCTAAGCCGTCTGAATAGAGGAGCTCCTGCTGAGATCCACTATGGCTCCTGATTTTTAAACAAGAGAATGGTCACCAGAAAGTGTTGAAATGTTGTAAAGTTGAATAAACAGAGTGAAGAGCATGTAGCTGTGACCTGTCTCTGGACAGGTTTTAAATTAACATCTCCCTGTATGGGTTCGATCCAAACCCACTGGAGTCAATGGGAGACTTTCCAAAGACTTCAGTGGATTTTAGATCAGGCCCTATAAGCTTAAACAATTATTATGCATATCCTACTTTTTTTAAAAACCCAGGAAATACTTTTCTTTCCCCCTTCACTTTATTTGGGGGGGGGGGGAATGTCCTTCTAGTGGTTCATTCAGGAAGGAGCCATTTGTTTGTAGAGGGAAAGTCTGGGGGAAACAGTTTCATTGATTGTGAAACCCACCAACTATTTGGTGCATGCTACACTTTTGTCATGAGTTTACACATTTTCAGATTAAAGTCCCCAGAGAGCAGGAATAAAAGGTGTCTAAGTTGCTGCTGAGTTGAGGCCTTAGCCATAAAAGTGAAAAATCTACTTCGTAGGTAACAATAGTAAGCTAATGCAAATGGTCATTGACTTCATTATGGAAATCTTTGGCAACAACTTTTCCAGACTCATGTTAAGCCTTAAGAGAGAAATGTTTCAATACAGAACCACTTAATCATTTATATGAATGAAAATGAGTGCAAACAGATTGTTGAGATGGCTTTAAGATCACCTCTTTTTTCTTGTATAGAATACCCACTATAATTACATTTTGCCTGTCAGTTCATAAATTTTGCTTATTACAAAACAGGCATTATTGATTGCTTTTTAAAAGTACTAAAACTAAGCTCAGAGCAGTAGATCTCTCAGCAAATTCAAAACATACTATCATCGAAACTAATCACTGGCAAAAGGACTGTGGAAAAACTGTCCAAGTTTATTGTAAGCCCAGTGCAAAAAATTGAAACTACCATGAGTTTTAGTTTAGCAACTTGGCTTTGAGTTTAGCATGTTTTAAGCCACAATGAAAAAAAGATAAACTTATTTGGCAAAGCCGGACACTTTTAAAGCCAACATCCTGTAATTGTTTCCTCATTTGGCCTGGCAGCTTAAACAAAGATTAAAAAAAAAAAGCCTATGACAAAACACTGTAAGATTTTCAGAAAGAAAGAAAGAAAGAAAGAAAGAAAGAAAGAAAGAAAGAAAGAAAGAAAGTTATATTTACCTGAGCTGTCCTAAATGTATTTTCTAAACTGACTATAGCGGCTCATTGTTTTGTACTTTTCAGGTAGGATTCAACAAAACAAAATCAAAGAAACTCACTAGTCTTATGGTAAAAGCCTGAATTTAAAAATTGCTTGACTTGAATTACAGTGCCAGCGGCAGACATGCTAACACAGTCAACCATATCAGTACAGAAGAGCCAAAGTGGATGGCAGGCAGCATGTGAGGACTCAGCCTCTTTGAGATCAGTTGATTAAACAGTGCCAGCTGAGATTTATACACATTGGGAATATCCTTATTTACTCTCAGTAAGAAATAAAAGTGATCAGAAAGGATTTAGAGCTGGCATTCTCATTAAAATAAAGACAGAGGCTGACATCTACAAATAGTCAATCTCGGCTAAATAGTATTTCTGGGGCAGGAGTAGGGGCTGTCTGATAATAGTCGAAAAATTAACAATTTTTGCAGCTGCATTGAAACTAAACAATAAAAATAGTGAAATGCATTCATACTCTTACTTCTCTTTGTGCTGTTTTGTTGCCAGTCATGAACTACAACTGAAAGAAAACAGGAGGTAGCTACTGCTCTGGCCAGGAAACAATGCCCTATTCAAAGGTAGTATCTGTTCTTAATATCAAGACACAAATTTAACTATCCACTGGTAGAGGAAAAAAACATTTATGTCAATGTCAAGCCAGTAAAGCAATTATGTACTAACCTAAAAAGTTAACAAAATGGAATACATAAAAAATATTTTTAAAGTGGAAATAATTTAAGAACCTTCTAAATATCTTAACAGTGCACTTGGCTACACTTGGATTTAGGAAGTAATATTTTACATGTAGCAGTAGATTTTTTTTACAGCTTGAAATCCAAAAACAGGGCTGTACTCCATCAAGAAATGACAACAGCAAACTTAGTGCCACTGTGGAAGTAGTGAATGCAAATCCTGCAGTATTTAGAAAGACGCCAGATAATAAGACCATTATTAAACAGGTATGGTCAGGGCAGCTGTGTTCAGTGAACTTATTGTATTCACTAAGCCAGGACTAGGTACACATGATTACAGAGCTAGTTTAATCAGAATGTGCAAAAAAGACCTTTGGTCACTAAGATTTAGAGACACCAGAACAAATTCTGTGTAATTACCTGTGAAACCCATTATAAATTAAGGGGTTTATGCAAATGTGACTGCAGAAAAAATCTGACCCCAGATCAAAGAGCCCTTCACAGCATCAGCCAGATAAAAAGTAGTATGGACAAATCCTGGCTCACAATCTACTTATCGACTTGTGACGCATGTGAAAGAGACATCGCTAAAGATCATATGCAATATTTCCATTTCATGGATCTTAAAATATACAAGGAAGCATAGATAGAGTAGTGGACTAACATTCAGGCGAGTTGGGTACTATTCCTGGCTTGGCCACTGACCTGCTGAGCAATCTTAGGCAAGTCACTTCATCTCTTCTTGTATCAGTTTCCCCCTCCAGAAAATGTGGATAATGGTACTTCTTTATAAAGTACTTTTGCCAGAAGCTGGAAATGTGCAACAGGGGATGGATCACTTGATGATTACCTGTTCTGTTCATTCCCTCTGCAGCACCTGGCATTGGCCACTGTCGAAAGACAAGATACTGGGCTAGATGGACCTTTGGTCTGACCCAGTATGACCATTATTACGTTCTTCTGTTATGTTCTTATGTAAAGCTACAGATTAAAAGAAGAGCTAGATATTATTAATGTAATATAATGAGGATGCAGTTTTATTATTTAAGCTCTTCTAAGTTGCCCAAGAAAATCAGTCACATCTGGACATGTAGCCATAAGCAACTGTATACATAGAGATGCCTTTTCAAATACTTAACCCAAATTTCAACATAACGAGCCAGGCTCATTGGTGCACTCCAACTACTTTGTGCCCCTCCAGTGATGCAAACAGACATAAAATTGGCAACATTGGGACCTGACTTGGTGGCCATGGCAACTCGGCTGCCTTGTTGGTAAAAATAGAAATAAAAAAATATCTTAAAATAAAACATTTTTTCCTAGAATATGTGATTCTGTGAGTGTATTGAAAATGCAGCCAGGCCATCCTGTTTGTTGGAAGCTGATGCCCAAGTGAAAAGGAATCACTCTCCTCCACAATGAGGGAATCTGTCTAGGTTTGTGGAAAGGCACTGGTTTTATTATCTCAGAAGGGTTTAGGCTAAGTACCTATAAATTAGAGTTGAACACATAATTTGTGGCAGATAATGTCATCAGTGGGTTCAATTCATTGGTCCAGCCAAACTCTGCTTGGTAGAGGACTTGGGGTGAGGAGGCAAAAGTGGCTTTACACCACCTTTACACTCTTCTCCAGACCGAGAGCTGGCCAAGGGGCTATTCTGGCAGCCGGGTATTGCTGGAGTATGCAAGCACTCCAACTATGCCCCCAACACTGCCCCTAAGCTGGGAAGAGGTCAGGAAGAGGGGATGTTAAACTGTGTGGGTTCTGGTTTCCACAGAAGAAAATTAATAATGCTTTAAATAATAATATGGTATTTAGAATTTAGTGCTGTATATAATCAAAGCACTGTGCCAACATTAACTCATTAATTCATCTTTGTGACCCCTCTGAGAGATAAATATTCTCATCCCTGTTCTACAGATGGGGAAAGTGAAACAGAAAAATGAAGCGACTTTCCCAAGGCTACAAAGCAAGTCACAGGCAGAGCCAGGATTAGAAAGCAGAATCTCTTAGCAGTCGACCCTCTGTTCCTTCTTCCAGATCATATTGCCCATTTCTACAGACTCTGCTGCCCCTCTACTACACCCGTGGGTAGCTGGCTAATCTGGGTTGAATAAATGTAGTTTATTTCTCTTTTTACAGACTGTCCAGGAGGAGAGCATGTTTTCCATAGAGCACATCAGCATATCCTTAGGCTGACTTACATTCACTTTTTAAATGTGTTTGTATGTGTTTTCTTTCTCCCCATAAAGTGATCACAAGCACTTCAGTGAGTGTGTGTGATTCAATATTTGAATTCTGAGCTATATTGGTGAATTATAATTGGCCACATAAGTCACATGGTATATCTTGTCACTGACTAAATGAGCATAGCAATATGCATAATCAGGAGGCACATTTGAAAAAGCTGTAGGCGCTTTGAATCTCTCAGGGAAAAGCAGCAGTTTTAGGGAGAGGGAACAGAGAAAAGGAACTAGGGAATCTTAGAAAACGTTTAAACCTCTTCTTTCCTAGGCCTAACAGGCCTTGCCCAAAGAACTATTCCTAGAAAAAATGACATCAGTGTAAGATATATTACAGAGTTTTATTTTTGTTTGTCACATAGACACAAAGTAACTGTGTGTGCACTCCTAGTGGTGAAGACTTCTCAGTTGTTTAATTGTTTCTGTGCTAGGATTCTGGCAAAGGGATTTGGACAAGATTTCCCTCCCCGCCCCCATATAAAAAACAACCAGCATGTAGTTATTTTGTTATCACCAGGGTCATTAACATAATGTAACTGTGTGCATGAACAGTCCTAGATGTGAAGGATGCTCTCAGAGCTTTACCTAGCTCATTTAATTGCCTCTATGCCATGGCTCTGGCAAGGGGATCCGGGAACCATTACCCTAATGTCTCAAAGTGTCACCTTCCATAGAAAATACATCACTTCCAGTGCAAGTACTTGTGCACCCTTCTAAAACTGAACCCAAATCAAACCTTTTTAAAGATTCTGAAATGTAAAAGGGGTTTTGATTATCATTTTTAACCAGATGTGCTGAAAATAAATGCAGGAAAGGCTATTTGCATTGGAGAAACTGGAAGCAAAACATTCTGGAAAGCTGGAAAAGGGGTAAGCCCAATTTTAATCAGACTTCTAGCCAGATTTGGCAGACTCAAGGAATGTCAGGTAAGTTTGGGGCAAGCATCCAAAACAATGGGTTGCCTATCTGAACCAAGCCCAGACTCTGAACTCTTTGAGATGCATTCATCACTATGTAGAGTCACTTCACAGTCAGAACTATTTCTGAGAAATCCCTATAACACAGAGAGATATCATTGATGAGGGGAATCATATGAAAATCTAGATAAATGAGCAAACATTATGCTCAGAGTACCATCTAAATGTTATGTGACATTACACAATGGCATTTACTTATCCATACTATTTAATGGCACATATATATATATACAAAAGGGTGTAGAAGACTTAAAATTCTTCTCTTTTTCTCAGATCCCTTTATTTTCCCTAGTGTGCACCCTCATTTCTTTTATGTCTTTATAAATAAGCTTGTCAGATCAATTCAAAAGAACTGTCTTGAGTCAACAATTTACTCACCACAATTGCATGAGCTACAGAATGTACTCTGATTAGTTCTAATTTCAGGGTTATTTCATTATTTTCTTCCTCTTCCTTAAAGCATTTTTTAAAATGAAAAGAAAAAAATATATACTGAATAATGGAGATAAGAGATTTTTCAGCCTACTCATGAGTGTTCTTTCAAAATTCCAGTCTTTGGAGCTATCACCAACACCCCAGTTATAGCTATTGTGGCTCAGTACTTATGGCGCCAGAAACTCATCTGGTGTAAAGCTTAGTTCCAATGGAGCTACATCGAGTTACATCTTCAGAGTGTCAGGTCCCATGGACTCTGTAATCAGTAAAGTCAATGGTGCTTTGCTGCTTTACACCAGCAGAAAAGAGCTAGTCCCAGGAATTCATAATCAATGCACTCATTGCCAATTTATAGTGGAAGATCTGGCCCCATCGGTTAAAATTACAGTGGAGTTTGCACCTAACAAACCTCGTAGACAGACAAGTGACAGAACATGACAGAACACATGAATGAAGTCAAAAAGATCAGAGAATAGTACTGAGGCTATGCAAAAATGAAGCTCATTCCAATTGTATTGACATCCAAATGTTGCCATTCCTATTTTACACTGTACTGTGAACAGGCTTGGATGTTTGTTATAGATGAATGGAGCTGATTATCACTGATTACAGATGTGCTAATTAACTCAGTTTTGTTTGTTCAAAAACTCTATTAATAATCAATTCTGAAAGATTCAGGCAGCCATGTGCAGCATGACATAGCTTTTAATCACCATCATAGGAAAATGTAGCAGGTCCTTCATGGAAAGGGGGCCAAAAAAACCAATGCAACAAATTGTTGGCAGAAAATCAATGCACCTAAAATAGGCCACATTTTTAACTAAGCAGTTTTCAAATTACCTTAGCCATCCCAGCAGTTCAGACAATGAGGCTGTAGAGCCTAACCCATGAAGCAAAGTTTTAATCTGCATTATGCAATTTTGACAAAGATCTTTTACACATGAGTCAGGTAGACTGCGCCTGTGATTCATAGGGAAAAATTAAAGACTTACCAAGATGTATGCTGACCTGCTTTGAGTGAACACGCAGTTGCCTCCGAGAATCAATCATGGGTCTGGGGAACACCATTTTTATCCATAGAAGGACTGATAACATATTCACAGTTGGAGTTATACAGGGAATGATTACTTTGCTGTTATACAATAGTTAAGGTTGTGCCAGCATTTCCTTTCTGAACCCCTATATTTTAGGGATTTATAAGGTGGCCATAAACATTCCCTCTAACCTGAAACTAAACCGTATACTGAGATCACATTTATTTTACCAGTGATGACACACATACACACAGAGAGAGAGAGCTTGACATGTGAGTTTAAAAGGGAAAAATAAGTTTGTCATGTTGAGAAACTTGTTTAGTTTCTGAAAATTGAAAAATAGTTTCAACATTAAGAAAAAGGAAAAAAAGAAAGAAAGAAACTTGGCAAGGCATTAGTCCATGTTCTGCTCTACTGTCTGGTAGTATTTCCAAAGAGAAATGATCAGTCAGTAAAGCTACTGAGGTTTGTACAATTGCAGTAATTTTTCCACCACAAAATTTCCATAAGGACTTCAGCCCCCAGAGAAACCATGATGATTTATTACTGGGTCAACAATCAAATTATTTTTAAAACTGCCTAGGTAGAAATGATACATCAGAGATTATTCTTTCCTCACTGAGTTGTACTTAGGTATTACTGTACCTTGGGTACCAAATTTAACACCACAATCCTGGTATAACTTTATTGACCTTAATGGATTTACACCAGTATGAATGAGTGGAGAATCAGGCCCTATGAATTCAGTCCAACCCATTTACGTATCTTTTTATTCTCTTGGTAGTCACACAGCAGAAGCAAAGAGTGAAGATAACATCATACAAAATCCTCTGACCATCTTGAACACCTACAACTCCACATCTTCATTCCAGCTGTCTTTATTCAAAGTATCAAGGACTCCTATCAACTTCAGTGCGCACTGGAAAATACAGTGATGCCATCAAAAAGTAAAAATTGATGAGCAGGCCAATCGGAGCAGAGAAACCTGATTCTGCATCAAGGAAAGTGCTGCTATGCCTTTGCCAATAATGCTAGTAAAGTGGAGTGTGCAGCTGAGCATCTCATTAGCATGAGGATTTCCATTAAGTCCATGGCTCCTCAGCCTTGCCCATGCTGGACCCATACCATGCTTCTTATTTCTATTCACTTTTGAGAGTAAGGGAGATATCATGCAAGGATTGAGACTTACTGCCCCAGTGGGGGGGGCCTGCACACAGGGCATGATACAAGCCCATTGATGTCAATGGGACTGCTCACATGCTTAAAATTAAGTATGGTCAAGTGCTTTTTCACTAGAGGCCCTGCTTCACATGCAGATGTGTGTGCATAACTGCATAGCTACAGTTGCACAAATTTTTACATAACTGCACATGCAATTACAGCAATTGCTCACTCAAGTAGATAACTAGCTGGCTGAATACCCAGGTGCACACGCTATTGAAATAATGTGGTGCAAAACTTTAGGTGCAGGATTGCTTTGACGCATGAACACGCCAATGGTCACGACTGGAATTTTACATCTCCTTTGCACAGTGCCCCTTGCACATTGCTGAAGTTCAATGGACGCTCAGCACAAGCTAAGAGTGCAGAGCAGGGGTCGGCAACGTTTGGCACGCGGCTCGCCAGGGCAAGCACCCTAGCGGGCCGGGCCAGTTTATTTACCTGCTGACGCGGCAGGTTCGGCCGATCACGGCCCCCACTGGCCGCGGTTCGCCGTCCCGGGCCAATGGGGGCAGCGAGAAGCAGCGCGGGCAAGGGATGTGCTGGCCGTGGCTGCCCGCCGCCCCCATTGGCCCGGGACGGCGAACCGCAGCCAGTGGGGGCCGCGATCAGCCGAACCTGCCGCGTCAGCAGGTAAATAAACTGGCCCGGCCCGCTAGGGTGCTTACCCTGGCGAGCCACGTGCCAAACATTGCCGACCCCTGGTGCAGAGTATTCTATGCTGAATCTAGAGAGGGACCACGGAAGTTGGGTTTTGGTTTTGCAAAACCAAAAACCAGGGCTAGTTTGGATCTGAGTTGAGTTTTATCTGACTGCCACAGTCCAGGAGAAGTGGTGAGGGGGGTCAGATAAAAGCTTTTGGTTTTATCTTTTCTCTATAATGGTGGTTTATTGCAAATCCCTATCAATCAAGTTTGGGCTTTGTGAAAACTAAAGCAAGTGAGTTTGATCCAGGTTACATCTATATCCTCATACTTCAGGAGGGTTTGGCCCATATCTAACTGAATTAATTGGGAGAAGGTCTTGTGGGCAGCCAATTAATAATATTTGTATTTGGATTCCCAGCTGGCCCACATCTTGAATGAATATGAATACTAGCCTCTGATTACAGCACTAGAATTTGTGGCTAATAATACAGAAATTTGTCTGACTCAAGCAATCTTCAGGAATTATTGCCATAGGTAAGGCATAACTGATAACTAACCAAAGAGCTCAATTTGCTCAGAATTCTAAAGTCATTTCATGATTCCAAATTCATGGTCTGCTCCTGCATTCTTCATGTACTTTAAATTCCCTTTGACTTGTCAGAGTTTTGGGTGTGCTAGGAATACAAGATTTGACCCTGTAATAAAGGCAGGGAAAAGAAATGGGGTGGGAGCAGAAAAAAACTTATAAAATCAAGGGGGAATGAGTGTGTATTACGTTCTAAATGGCATTTTAATAATAATGTATTTTGTATACGTTATTGCAATGTCTAAATTTTTCATTGAATAGTAAAGTAAATAATTGTATAACATGTTGAGGCATAAGTCAGAACTATCCTGGGGCATCCCACCATCATAGCTTCTGTGCTTCCTCCCTCCCACCCCCCCACCCCCACCTTGAATGTTTTTTAAACATTACACTGTATTTTAAATGTATTCTGTGTTGTTTACTACAAACTGTGCACTTTTTTCAGTTACAAACTCAAGGAGAAGTACAATAGCCAAAAGGGATTTAACATGAATTCAAAGAACATATTTTACCCATAAAGAATGCATTCACACTTTTGGGGAATGAATTACAAGAAAATCCCCCATAATTGAAGCATTTAATGCATTTGAACCTATAAGGAATGCTAAAATACACTGGAACATTGTGTAATGTTTAAAGGGGCATTTGGAAGTTTTTAAATCAAGCATCATTTAAAACAGATTGAAATTACGGATTTTTTTTATTACACAGTCTCAAAGAGTAACTTCCATAAATAGTCAAGAATAAACTACATTCAGACCTATCGGTTAGAATACTTCTTAGCAAAGACAAATGAAAACTCAGATTGCTGACATCCCTTTGAAGGAAGATTTTCTTTTCTTTCTTTTTTTTCCCAGCCCTTGTTTTATTTATTCAGCTCTGCACACTTTTTTATTTTTAATTATCCTAAGGAAATGAAGGGGGGGGCAAAGATCTTTGTTTTCCAACTGAGACAGTGAAATATGTTCCAAAGCTGCTTTTGTTTTTAATTTACAGAAGCCCTTGTGTCTAATCTACTAAGCCAACAAATAATCTGTTTGCCAGGTTTTTTTTATGAGAGTCATGAAAAGTACACACAATTGCTGACTTTATTCTTTTTTTGGATGCACATTCATTCTCTGTTGTAAACTTGAAAGGATCCTTTTGGAGAACTTATGACAATGGGTATATTTTTAGCTAAGTATTTTGTTTCCAAGGAGTTTTTTTTAACTAGTTACTTGGGTACCTCAATCTTCTCTTCCTGAGTCTCATCAAAAGTGTCATGCTAGCCTAATCTAAATGGTAAGAAAGCATGTCTGCATACCTAGTGATGAAATGAGATGTATTGTTTAAAAGTGCAGTGGAAGGGAGCCAGAAATGTGTTCCCATCCAAACTAAGACCTATGGAAGACAATGACCACTCTTGACCAGATGCGCCCCTGCACAGGAAAACCTGTCCAACGGCTGGGGTACTCCATGAATATGTATTTATGGAGTTTCCATTTTATTGCTCCCTTTGAGAATGGAGTTTTCACCACTCCTCCACAGAACTGGCAGGAGATGACACCCACCAAAACCTTGGATGTGCTGAAATCCTGTGACTCATGAGATAGACAAAAAGCAGGGACAGTAACACAGAGGTATAGTGTCTTCACACTGCTTTCTCTGCAGAGACATGCTACGAAAGGCTGTTCAAGAAGATGCATGTGTATGTGTATATAATTACACACATACACACACGAGATTCACTGCTGGGGGAAGGAGGAAGAGAGGGAATCCTGAGGCAGCATTATCCACTGCAAAGAAATCTTCACTGGGATGATACCACATTTCATCTCCCTTCCTCATCCCCAATATTCCAACCTAGCACAATGGAGTCTCAGGGGCTTCTGCAAGTCTTGGGGAAGGAGGTGAGCATGATGCTGAGCTGCTGAGCCCTCTTCCATCCTCCCCCCCCCCCAAAGCTGGTTTGTGCAGGGCTTTGCTCCCACATTAGTGAGATGCAGAATACAACTTTGTACATCTTGCCGGTTTGCTCTTTCCCTCTCTGAAATAATGTAGAGGTAGAGCCACGGTGGAGATAAAAACAAAACAACTGTTATGGCTCTTTTTGCCATAGCCCATTTACTGACTTTCTTATGTAATACATTTCATGTATACTTAAAGAAATGAACAAGAACTTCTAGAGGAGAGAAACCGGAGAAGAAACTAAAGAGAACTGCGGCCTGTCACCTAAATGTTCCAAGACATGCATCTTTCATCTTGTAAAGGTGCACTCTCCCCTCTTCTCATCCATCCCCAGTCCCACAGAGCCGGAATCTGTTGACTTTCCAAGCACACTGAGTGGTCATGTGAGAAGGGCTAATGCACATAGAGGATGGGATTTGTGAATGGGAGAAAAATGTGGGTTGGGGTGGGAGTTTTAATCCATGTTGGGTTTGGTGATGTGTTGGGGGAAGGAGAAGGGCGGCTGCTGCTTGGTTTGACCTCTTCTTGTTTGTAAATGTATGCCCAGGTTGCTCAAATGGCCACTGCTGATGGATGCAGATGGATGTTCTTTGGTGGAGAGTTTGAAATCAGTTTCAATTAAAATAAGTAATCCCACCATTTCCCACCTGCTGCATTCAGGAGTGCTGTGGCTCCAAAAACATTTCTGATGTATCATGAGTCATGCCAAGCATAGAACACTTTAACCCAGAACAGTTAGGACCAGACGATTCTGTATTTCATCTTAAATACATCTTAAAATATATATCACTAAATATGACTTAACAGCTAAAAGTGGTGATTCTCCAGCTACATATCCAAAATCAGTACGTATGTCAGACCTGACTAAATTGCTCCTATCTCTTGTTACCATTCAACACACACATCTTTAGGACTTCTTTCTGCCTCTGTTACCCACAATACCTTATTCTTCAAGTAATGCCACTGAAATCACTGGGATTGTTCATGAAGTAAGATGCTACCTTCTGGGAATAAGGGTGGCAGAATTTAGCTTTTGTGGGTTAAATTCAAAACTTACTAGTATAGGTCTCTCTTTCCATATTATCCTTTTCCTCTTCTTTTTAGCATCCTGTTACTGTTGCCCCTTTGCAGAGTGGTGGCAGATTTTGAGGCCTTGCAGATCAATTTGCTGTTGGAGGAGAACTCAATGATGCAGAGTCAAAGTATTTTCTTAGCGGAATTTATTTACAAAGAAGCAGCTCTCTTGTGCCTCTGTCTCTTCTGGACTCTCCTGGAATCTCACAGCTTGAACACATTGGCCCAAGTTAGGAGCCTAAACCCTTATGAGGATGTGAGCCACTATTCCTTGTTCCTCCTTCAACCCCTGGGTTTTTAATCTTGGAAACCCCTAGGCCAAAGCTATTCCCTAGCATCACATGACCTCAAAAGGTGAGCCTGGTCATTAACCATGCTTTTGTGAAGCTGCTGTGCAATGCAAAGGAACATCAGACAAGGTTTGACTGCCCATGCGAAGGGGGATTTACCCCACACCATCCCCTTAATGATTGGTGGGGGAGTGGCAAGAGTGTTTATACTTGGCATTGACAATTGCACTATGATGACTGAGGATGTTTATATTTTCCTGAGATTTCCCAAGGCTGCTTTCTACATTCACTGGGTCCCAGTAAAATTAACAGAAAGAACAAGTTACTGATCACAGTGCATCGGTTTACAGACATGCTGTGTGTTTGCTATTGCATGCCATCACTAGCGAGGCATTTGCCAGTTTTCAGTGGCTCCCAGAACTCCCTTATACCAAAAGACAGTTTAAGAAAGTAAAACAACCCCACTGTCAGGCTGCTACTGCTTTCATTTTTTTTTCATCTCATGACTTTACATACCCCTTGAGGCACATATATTCCAATGTGAGAACCACTCACATATAGTTTACATTACTCCACTGAACAGTATAAAGATTCAAGAAAGCATCAAACAAGGTGACAAGGTTCACACCAAAAATCATTTTGTAAACAGTTGGAGATGTTCTGGCAACAAACTCAGAGGAAGAATACCACCCTCTGCTAGCCAATCGTGGGGAAGGTGACAGTATAGCAGGAGGGGAAAGGAAAGACTGCATTTGGGATGTTTTATAAATCCTCAGCTTTGTCTATACTTAGCTTGTTAGATGATTTATGATCACTAGTCTCTATAGCCAGTGTAACTGTTCGCTTCAATTCTGCGCATTCCTTGATGGGTTGGTTACAATTTCACAGATGCTATCATCACACTTTAACTGTAATAATAATGTGTTTGAATTGTGCTGCGCCACATACCATTACTACATGGGATGCTGTCAGCCAGCTCCTCTGTACCAAGATATCCAATGCAGCGGTAGATGAATAGTGCAATTGGCTAAAATCAAAGATAGGAACTTGTTAGAACATCTCTTACCTGGTAGTTGCTTTGAAGGGAATGACTATTACTAAGGCCTGGTCTACACTAGGAGCTTATATCGAATTTAGCGCCGTTACATCGAATTAACCCTGCACCCGTCCATACCAGGAAGCTCCTTAGTTCGAAATAGAGCTCTTTTAAATTCGACTTCTGTAATCCTCGAAAACGAGAGGAGTAGCGCTAAATTCGAAATGGCAATATCGAATTAGGCTAGGTGTGGATGGAAATCGACGGTAATAGCTCCGGGAGCTATCCCACAGTGCACCACTCTGTTGACGCTCTGGACAGCACTTCGAGCTCGGATGCTCTGACCAGCCACAAAGGAAAAGCCCCGGGAAAATTTGAATTCCTTTTCCTGTCTGGCCAGTTTGAATCTCATTTTCTGTTTGGACAGCGTGGAGAGCTCAGCAGCACTGGCAACGATGCAGAGCTCTCCAGCAGAGTTGGCCGTGCAATCTAATAGAAAGAGGGCCCCAGCATGGACTGATCGGGAAGTCTTGGATCTCATCGCTGTGTGGGGCGATGAGTCCGTGCTTTCAGAGCTGCGCTCCAAAAGAAGGAACGCAAAGATCTACGAGAAGATCTCTAAAGCCATGGCAGAGAGAGGATACAGCCGGGATGCAACGCAGTGCCGCGTGAAAATCAAGGAGCTGAGACAAGGCTACCAAAAAAACAAAGAGGCAAACCGACACTCCGGATCCCAGCCCCACACATCACGTTTCTACGAGGCACTGCATTCCATCCTAGGTGTGGCCGCCACCACTACCCCACCACTGACCGTGGACTCCGAGGATGGGATATTGTCCACGGCCGGTTCCTCCTCGGAAATGTTAGGTGACGGGGAAGATGAGGAAGTAGATGAGGAGGACGAGGCAGTCGACAGCGCTTGCACCGCTGATTTCCCCGACAGCCAGGAGCTCTTTATCACCCTTACCGAGATCCCCTACCAACCGTCCACAGCCCTTACCCCGGACACCGAATCAGGGGAAGGATCAAGCAGTGAGTGCTTTAAACATCTAAACATTTCATTTTAACATAAGTGGAATATTTATATTGTTAAGAATGGGCTTTTCAGTCACTCATTTAAACATAGAAACTTTTATTTATAACAAAACAGGAATATTAACTATATTAGTAATTTGTTGTTCATGATTTAGTTGGCTTACTGAACTATTTAATCCTAACTATGTATAGAAAATCAAGTACTGTCCGGATATTCATGATTAGTCCACCACAGGACGCTCCACTCTGTAGTCCGTTATGCTGAACTTAAATGAAAAGGCGGTCAATGTGCCCGGGAATGGACAGACAGTCCTCCTGGGATAGCTCGGCATAGCTCTCCTGGAGGTACCGCTCCAGCATGCGCATGAGGTTCCACGGCAGGGCGATCTTGTTCGGTCCCCCGTGGTAAGACACGTTCCCACGCCATGAGTCCATCAGGTAGTCGGGGATCAGTGCGCGGCACAGCATGGCGGCATACGGCCCAGGCCTCTGCATGCTCTCACGCAGCATCCTTCCCCTCTCGGTCTCCGAGATCCTCATGAGTGTAATGTCACACATGACGCCCTGCTTTAAATTAGGGAGGGGAATGTTAGTATTGGGACTGCTTTACAGCCACGCGGTGGAGGCGGCAGAGGGGCAGCATACAGGGATCTTTCCCGGGGACAGCCGCGAGGTGGTGGGACAGGGGCAGAGCTCATGCTTCCCTGATTGCTGCCAGCAGAGAGTGGCCTTGCATTCAGTGCGAAAGGAGCCCAGTGCTACTATTGCATGTTTAAGCTGCCACAAGTCTACGGCTTACCATGTTTTCCTGCAGCAGAAGTAGAGGTGTCCTGCAACGCTTCTCTGATCGCAACTGCAGGACCCCAGACACATAAGGCGAGGGCCGAAAATTCGACCTTGTCCTGAGTGCGCATGTGAAAGGTGCAGTGCATGGTGTTGTTCACAGAGAAAGACTATGCTCTTTGTTAGCAACTTCATTTATCTGTCTCAGGAATTTACTCCCTTTTTCCCATTCCCACAGACACATCTGCGACTGTCTCCCAACCCAGCCTGGCATCACCCTCCCAGAGGCTAGCGCAGATTAGAAGAAGGAAGAGAAAAACGCGGGAAGACATGTTTTATGAACTTATGGAGTGCTCACGAGAGCAGGCAGCCCAGACGACACAGTGGAGGGAGAACTTGTCACAAATGCACAGAGCAGTCATGGAACGGGAGGAGAGGTGGAGCCAGGAGGACCAGCAGGCTACTCAAACCCTGCTTGGACTAATGAGGGAGCAAACGGAGACGCTCCGGCGCCTAGTGGATGTTCTGCAAGACCGGAGGCAGGAGGACAGAGCACTGCTGCTGTCTATCTCTAACCGCCCTCCCCCGCCACCAAGTCCCACACCCCCCTCACCAAAAGTACAAAGAAGGAGGGGCGGCAAGGGCCGTTAAAACTGTCAGTCGGCCACTGCACACTGCTGCAGCAATGGAAGGCTCTCGTTCCTAAGTTTGAAAAGTCCTTTCCTACCCATCTCACACTAGCCCATGTCCAAGTTTCCTCCCCCCCCCCCCTTTTCATGTGCGGTTCATAATAAAACATCTGTTTCTGTTAAGTACTGTTTCCGAGAGTGTCTTTTGGAGGGGATTCTGTCTGAAGGGGGGGAAGGGGTTTGTTACTTGGACAGGACAGTCACCTGTAGCAGGCTACAGAGGCGGGGGCAGGTCCAGCATCAGGACACATACACAGCACAGTCACCAGTTACCCTGGTCAGTCTGGGAGGCGGTTTTCTTGTTCTGGGGTGCGAGGGGGTTGATCTGTGACTTTGTGTCGGGGGAGGGCAGTTAGAGATCCTATGCCGCGGTCCTTATCCTGGATCACAGAGCCACGCAGCAGGGGATCTGTTACCCTCCGCCCCCTGCCAGAAAGTCACTTGGCCGACACATACATCCAGTCCCGCCCAGGACTGCTGGCAGGCTGCGTTGAAACAACCAATCCAGCACTGCGGAGCCTGTCATTCCCGGACTTTAGAAGCATCATTTGCATCAAAACACTAAGCCCGCCCCCCGCCACAGTCTGCGTCCCCGGTTTAAAACATTCCCGCCAAAACAGTAAAAAAGAGAACCTTGTTCATTAACAGAACAGAACAGATTTTATTTGTTGGGAAGGTGGGGAAGGGGGTATGTAACTTGGAAGGATAGTCAACAGTAACTGGGTAAAGAAACGGGGGCAGGTTCAGCATCTGTGTCCACAAAGTAAAAAGTCACTGGAGACCCTGTTCAGTCAGGAACCTGGCTTTCAAAGCCTCCCTGATGCACAGCGCGTCCCGCTGTGATCTTCTAATCGCCCTGCTGTCTGGCTGGACGTAATCAGAAGCCAGGCTATTTGCCTCAACCTCCCACCCCGACATATAGGTCTCCCCCTTGCTCTCACACAAATTGTGGAGCACACTGCAAGCAGCTATCACAATCGGGATATTGGTCTCGCTGAGATCACAGCGAGTGAGTAGGCTTCTCCATCTCCCCTTGAGACGGCCAAAAGCACACTCCACCACCATTCTGCACTTGCTGAGCCGGTAGTTGAATAGTTCTTTCCCTGAGTCCAGTGCGCCAGTGTAGGGCTTCATGAGCCAGGGCATTAGCGGGTATGCAGGGTCCCCGAGGATGACTGTTGGCATCTCCACATCCCCAACAGTTACTTTGTGGTCCGGGAAGTAAAGACCTTCCTGCAGCCGTCTACACAGACCAGAGTTCCTGAACACCCTAGCGTCATGAACCTTGCCAGGCCATCCAACGTAGATATTGGTAAAACGTCCCCGATGGTCCACCAGTGCTTGCAGCACCATGGAAAAGTAGCCCTTCCGGTTGATGTACTGGCTAGCCTGGTGGTCCGGTGCCAGGATAGGGATGTGAGTCCCATCTATAGCCCCACCACAGTTTGGGAATCCCATCTCGGCAAAGCCATCTCTGATGAGCTCCACGTTTCCCAGGGTCACTACCTTAGATAGCAGTAGCTTGACGATTGCCCTGGCTACTTGCATAACAGCAACCCCCACGGTAGACTTGCCCATGCCAAACTGGTTAGCGACGGACCGGTAGCTGTCTGGCGTTGCGAGCTTCCAGAGGGCTATGGCCACTCGCTTCTGGACAGTCAGGGCTGCCCGCATCCGGGTGTCCTTTCGCTTCAGGGCAGGGGACAGCAACTCACACAGTTCGAGGAAAGTCCCCTTCCGCATGCGAAAGTTGCGCAGCCACTGGGATTCATCCCAGACCTGCAGCACTATGCGGTCCCACCATTCCGTGCTGATTTCACGGGCCCAGAATTGCCGTTCAACAGTATCAACAAGACCCAGTGACAGCGAGATGTCCTGGGCGCTGGGTCTCATGTTCTCAGAGAGGTCGGAGCTAGTGTCCGACTTCATGCCGTCACGGTAGTGCCGTAGCCTCCTCTCATGATTGATCTGCAGCTGCCTCTGGTACAGGTGGAGGAGAAGCTGCGAGGCGTTGAGAACTGCCACAACTGCAGCGATGGTCGCAGCGGGATCCATGCTCGCAATGCTGTGGCGTCCGCGCTGTCAGTAATCAGAAAAGCGCGCGAACTGATTTCCCGCCGGCGCTTTCAGGGAGGGAGGGAGGGAGGGCTTGAGTGACGGACGGATGACGACAGGCGCCCAAAAGCACCCTCGACACATTTTTTTACCCAGAAGGCATTTGGGGCTCGACCCAGAATTCCAATGGGCAGGGGGGACTGCGGGAACTGTGGGATAGCTGCCCACAGTGCACCGCTTCCAATGTCGACGCTTGCCCCGTTAGTGTGGACTCACAAAGTCTCACAAAGTCGAATTACTGTCCTTAGTGTGGACACACACGTTCGACTTAGTAATATCGCTTCCACATAGTCGAATTAACTAAAATCGAAGTACTCTCGTAGTGTAGACAAGGCCTAAGACCCATGAGGTGGGGGGCGGGGGAAGGGAGGAGGAAGAAATGCCTAAGGAAGAGAAGAATACGTTTCTACCCCTATCTTTTGCAACCCAATCCTGGAACATCATTATCCTTTATTATTTCTCAAGCATCAGAAGTGTCTTAGGTGCCTCCCAGAAACAAGCACAAAATAGGGCCTGATCCTCAGTGGGTGTAAATGAATGACCCTCCACTGAAGTCAATGGAACTATGTCGATTTATACCAGCTAAAGATCTGGCCGATGGCCCTGACCCAAAACAGAAAATAAAACTGAGGGAAATGGTGGGCACCCTGTATAAGGGCTGCCTAAATATACTCAACTTGGGAGAGACTTTTGTTCAGTTTCTAACATCCAGCAAAAAAGGCAATAGACTTCAAGCTGAGGTTGCAGGATAATGCACTGAGTGCAGTCCCATGGAAAGTGCTGAGGGCAAGGGGAATAGAAAATGTCATGACTTCAAAGCAAAGGCAATTCTATTTTACCTTTATTTTATTATAATATGGGAGCACCTATGGGGCCCCTATCGTGGATAAAGGCCCCATTGCACTAGGCACAGTGTCTCATTTCCACACTTTCCTTGACACTTTTTCTATTTAGTGTTTAAGCAAGCGAGCCCATCCTCTATTATTCTTGGGCTTTCAGTGAAGTCCTAAAGCTGAATTTAGGACAAGAGACTGGCCAGTGAGGATAAGCCGTAGTGACGAGGGTGGAAAGTCTCATTCAAACAGTATCTATAGCAGGCCAAGTAAATTGTATCGTGTGTAAACACTTTTTTCCCCAATGTGAGAGTTCCATTTCAAAAGGGTTATTATCTGAGATTAGGTACCTAATGCAAATTGCCCCTCCCTGATGCCACCAGACTGGCCTTGGGCTCAGCTTTGCCTGTCTACTAATAAAAATCAAGGGATATGGATACCCTACTAACTCAACGGTAATACTGTGCTCTGTGAGGCGGCAACAATCCCCAGAGGGAGTGGGAGGGGATTAGAGAGGAGAAATGAGGCCTTTCATTAAAGGAGAAGTGCGGGGACATGTTAAAAGTTCTAACCACTGCATCTAGCTATACAGAGGAGCACATCACACGTGCAAACGTTTCAGTGTCTGAAGGAGAACAATCAAAGAGGAAGCTGCCATCCTGAGGCAGATTAGGTTGGAGAGGACACAGATCCCTTTAGAAACCACTGACAAGCAAACACTTTTAAAGTTGTTTTCAGGTACATTTTAGAGCTTTGTCGATTTTCTTTCTGTTATGGTTAATTTTATAGGCAGTTCTACTGTTTCATTAATAGAAAAAAATATTTGAAGTTAATGTTACAATTTATCTCAGAATAGTGTTTGAAACTCTTTGATTTCTAATGGTATTTGAATAAACCTGAATATCTCCATTTTAGGCTTCACCATGAGGATTGACTCCTGATGGGGAACAGAGGGCTGTATAATTAACACAGCAGCCCCCACTGAGAAATACAACAGCACCATTCACTGAAGGGAGATAGTGAACCAGTGACAGGGATTTTAAAAACACACGTAGTGAAAACTCATCTCTCCTGAAGACACACAAAAATTCCATTTAGGGAGATGCCCATGAGGCAATCTTTTCTACTGCTGGGGTTGTGTAATCTCCAAGCAGCTTTCTTCTATTGCCTAATCCCCAGGGGTGTGTCCTACCAGGTGAACTTGATGTGGGATGAGTGAAACAGTAGTAGTAGTCCTACCAGGTGAACAGACAGTTGGGATGGGTAAAATAGTAGTAGTAAAAGAAAACTGCTGTGACCAAGTATCATAGCATGGGGGACAGATCCTGAGAGATTCTGAACAGCCTCAAGTCCCACTGAAATGCATTAAACTATATCTGAGATCCAAATAGTGAAGTGCTATGTTCCCCATTTAATTTTGTTTTAATTCTTTCTATAGTGTGAAAGCCATTCATGATTTGTGGCAGAACTTCAAGTAGAAAGATGGCCTGATTTTATTGTATTTATATGGTAAGAAACAAATCATTTCTTATGGGAGCTCAAGGCACAAGAAAGGTGCAACAATACTGGAGGCTGAAGCCCTCTAGCCACAGAAGAGGTACAACGCAGGCAGTGGCAGGGCATGGTGCCCTGACCTGAGAGACCATTTCTAGGGTGCCCCCTCTTCCAAACTTTCAACTCTTGGTTGCTCCCTGGAGACTGGAAATACCTGGGGTCAATTACAGTCAGTTGTGGCTGTGGAGACTCTGAGGGACTAGATTAATCGATAGATGTTTTGTCTACTAGCCTACTCTCACCCACGCAGTTACTGACAGTTCTGCTGTCCCAGGTGATAGTCGATTCTGTCAGTATCGAAGAGTTGGTCCTGGATGAGATGGTGATATTAGTGAGGGGGACACATATCCCCTAGGAAGTGGACTGAGAGGAACATATTATGTTTGGAGAGGAACATGGCATATGTCGCAGCTGTAATGCAGCAACATAAATATCCGGGTTGGTATGAAAAGGGAGCCTAAATGTAGATTAATAATGATTTATTAAACTGAACAAAACCAGTATATACAAGCAGCACAACTGCTAGTCTTTTACAAAGATTTAAATTCTCTAATCATTTCATTATCTTTGTAATTAGGAACACTAAGGATTTGTTCAACCTTAAGAAAACTATATACAGGTTAGCTGTAACTCCAGCTAAAGTCAATGGAAAGTTTCTCTAGTATTTAATTCAATAGAAGTTGGGTCAAGCCCTCTGATTAGCCCAACCCCTGGGATGTGAAGTGGATGTAAAATGCTACCAGTTCAGAACAGAAGTGTTGTACACCCACTTGTAGGGTTACCAGATAGCAACTGTGAAAAAATGGGTCAGGGGGTAGGGGGTAATGGGCGCCTATATAAGAAAAAGTCCCAAAAAACGGGACTGTCCCTTTAAAAACAGGACATCTGGTCACTCTACCCACTTGTGAAAATGACTTTGCAATGGGTAGGGCAACAAAGAAATCAGGCCTCTTGTTTTTAAACTAAGTTGTCATTGGCAATAGCATCTGGAATTATTGCATTAGTTAGTTTAGTACTAGGATCCGCTGCCATGGAAGTCATCAAATCTCTACATAGATGGCACTCACCGACATCCAAGAGGGAAGGCGAGGGTTTCTGCTAGGAACCATGTTAGAAGCAGCAGAAAACACAGTTATCTTTGTTTCCTTTGACAACTTTGACTGCTGTGCTTCTGGGACATATTTTCCCTTTAAACAGTGGTAACTAATCATAAATGGCTAACACAGCTAAATCCCACCTATAATTTGGAAATCTATGCCTATTTAAAAAAATAAATTGAGTCTTTTAAAAAACTATTCAGTACTTAGCAATACTTATCACTTATATAATGTTGCATCTTCAAAACACTTAAAAATATCAAAGCCCAAATTCTACTCTCAATTACACTATGAAGCCAATTGAATTACTCCAGTGTACCTGAGGAACAACCATATTATCGCTGTATTAAAGCTAGGGAAACTGAGGCACAGAGCAATCACAAGACTCATGCAAGGATATACAGTGAGTTATTGGAACCAGCAGTAGACATTGTGAGAAGATACTGTCTAGCAAAGCCTTCAGGCCCTGAGCTTGTGTTGTGCTGCCCATTGAAGTAGATAAGGGTTAATGGTGGATGGGGAAGAAGTGAAGAGGGGATTAAATGTCATACATCTACTACTTACTTTGAGCACCAGTTGCCCTTGCCACTAAATGAGGCAGCTGTGTCTAGTGGAAGGTTACTGATGAGACACCTACCAAATTTCTCAGACAAATGATTTTCCAAATTCCCCCCTGTCAAGGCTGTATCCCCACTTTGAACTTTAGGGTACAAATGTAGGGGCCTGCACGAGGATTTCTAAGCTTAACTACCAGCTTAGTTCTGGTCCGCTGCCACCATTCCCTACCCTGGGAAGCTTTTAGAAACTTTTCACCAATTCCCTGGTGAATACAGATCCAAACTCCTTGGATCTTAAAACAAGGAGAAATTGACCCTTCCCCCCTCCTTCCTTTCACCAACTCCTGGTGAATACAGATCCAAACCCCCTTGGATCTTAAAACAAGGAGAAATTGACCCTTCCCCCCCTCCTTCCTTTCACCAACTCCTGGTGAATACAGATCCAAACCCTCCTTGGATCTTAAAACAAGGAGAAATCAATCAGGTTCTTAAAAAGAAGGCTTTTAATTAAAGAAAAAGGTAAAAATCATCTCTGTAAAATCAGTATGGAAAGTAACTTTACAGGGTAATCAAACTTAAAGAGCTCAAAGGACCCCCCTCTGTCTTAGGTTCAAAGTATAGCAAACAAAGATAAACACTCTAGTAAAAGGTACATTTACAAGTTGAGAAAACAAAGTAAATCTAAGACGCCTTGCCTGGCTTTTACTTACAATTTTGAAAATAAGAGAGACTTGTTTAGAAAGATGGGGAGAACCTGGATTGATGTCTGGTCCCTCTCAGTCCCAAGAGCGAACAACCCCTTCAAACAAAGAGCACACACAAAAAACTTTTCCCCCCCCAAGATTTGAAAGTATCTTGTCCCCTTATTGGCCCTTTGGGTCAGGTGTCAGCCAGGTTACCCGAGCTTCTTAACCCTTTACAGGTAAAAGGATTTTGGAGTCTCTGGCCAAGAGGGATTTTAGTACTGTACACAGGAGAGCTGTTACCCTTCCCTTTATAGTTATGACACGCCCCCCAAATCACAGATAGTGTTGGACGTTTGGTTCCACACTGGCTGTGATTTCTTCCTGGAGTTCTAGGAGAAAACAGAGTTAACAAGACACATGTACCTTTAGACATACTACTGATTATATAAAAACTAACAATATCTTTCATTCCAAGAACAATTGTTAACCAGTTAACTCTGGGAAACTTTCCCGGGAGAGTGCATCAGCCACCTTGTTAGAAGCTCCCGAAATGTGTTGTATTTCAAAATCAAAATCTTGGAGAGCTAAACTCCACCGAAGAAGTTTTTTGTTATTTCCCTTGGCGGTATGAAGCCACTGTAGCGCAGCATGGTCTGTTTGTAGTTGGAAACGCCGTCCCCAAACATATGGGCGTAGCTTTTCCAGCGCGTACACAATGGCGTAGCATTCCTTTTCACTGATTGACCAGTGGCTTTCCCTCTCAGACAGTTTCTTGCTGAGAAACACGACAGGATGGAATTCTTGATCCGGTCCTTCCTGCATTAAAACTGCTCCCACGCCTCGCTCGGACGCATCTGTGGTTACTAGGAATGGTTTGTCAAAGTCTGGGGCCCTTAGCACAGGGTCAGACATGAGTGTTGCCTTAAGCTGGTTAAAGGCCTTTTGACACTCATCAGTCCACTGAACTGCATTTGGCTGTTTCTTTCTGGTTAGGTCTGTCAGCGGGGCGGCGATTTGGCTGTAGTGTGGTACAAATCGCCTATAATATCCGGCCAAGCCTAAGAAGGATTGGACCTGTTTCTTTGACTTTGGAACCGGCCACTTTTGGATAGCATCCACTTTAGCCTGTAGGGGATTTACAGTTCCTTGACCCACCTGGTGCCCCAGGTAAATCATTCTGTTTTGGCCTATTTGACACTTTTTAGCCTTAACAGTTAGACCTGCCTGCCGGATGCGCTCGAAGACTTTTTCCAGGTGCTCCAGGTGTTCTGTCCATGAATCAGAAAAAATGGCCACATCATCGAGGTAGGCAACTGCAGATTCTCCCAATCCCGCTAGGAGACCATCTACAAGTCTTTGGAAGGTGGCGGGTGCATTTCGCAACCCGAAAGGAAGTACATTGAATTCATACACCCCTGCCTGGGTGACGAAGGCTGACCTTTCCTTAGCGGGTTCATCTAGTGGTACTTGCCAGTACCCTTTGGTTAAGTCTAAAGTAGAGATGAATTGGGCATGTCCCAATTTCTCCAATAGCTCATCTGTGCGTGGCATTGGATAGTTGTCAGGACGAGTTACAGCATTTAGCTTACGGTAGTCCACGCAAAAGCGTATTTCCCCATCTGGTTTGGGAACTAGAACCACTGGAGATGCCCATGCACTGGTAGAGGGGCGGATTATACCCATCTGTAGCATGTCCTGGATCTCCCTTTGTATAGCAGCTTGGGCATGAGGTGACTCCCGGTAGGGTGGGGTTCTAATTGGGTGAGCATTACCTGTGTCAATGGAGTGTATGCCCGTTCGGTCCGTCCTGGAGTGGCTGAGAAAATCGGTGCAAAGCTTGTGCACAGCTCCTTGATCTGCTGTCGCTGCAGACGTCCCAGGGTCGTGGAGAGGTTCACCTCTTCCATGCCACCATTCCTTTTTCCTTCGTAGTAGACACCTGCAGGCCACTCCGCGTCATCTGTTTCCTGGGCTGTAAACTGGCAAACGTTTAATTTTCTGGAATAAAAGGGCTTAAGAGAATTAACATGGTATACCTTAGGCTTTATGTTGGAGGTGGGGGAGGCTATGAGATAGTTAACAGCTCCTAGGCGCTCCTGGACCGTGAATGGTCCTTCCCACGACGCTTCCATTTTATGGGCCCGGAGCGCCTTTAAGACCATGACTTGGTCTCCTACTTTGAAGGACCGTTCTCTGGAATGTTTATCATACCAGGCCTTTTGCTCTTCCTGAGCATCCTTTAGGTTTTCTTTAGCAAGGGCTAAAGAGTGTCGGAGGGTGCTTTGTAGGTTGCTTACAAAGTCTAGAATGTTAGTTCCTGGAGAAGGCGTAAACCCCTCCCATTGTTGCTTCACCAACTGTAATGGCCCCTTAACCTCGCGGCCATACACAAGTTCAAATGGTGAAAACCCTAAACTGGGATGTGGTACAGCCCTGTAGGCAAAAAGCAACTGCTGCAACACTAGGTCTCAATCATTGGAGTGTTCATTTACGAATTTACGTATCATGGCCCCCAAAGTTCCATTAAACCTCTCCACTAGACCATTGGTTTGATGGTGATGAGGGGTGGCAACCAAGTGATTCACCCCATGAGCTTCCCACAGGTTTTTCATGTTCCCTGCCAGGAAATTAGTTCCCGAATCTGTAAGTATGTCGGAGGGCCACCCTACCCTGGCAAAAATGTCTGCTAATGCCTGGCACACACTGTTAGCCGTGGTGTTGCTTAAGGGTACAGCTTCCGGCCATCGGGTAGCAAAATCCATGAAAGTCAGTACGTACTGCTTTCCTCTGGGTGTCTTCTTTGGGAAAGGACCCAGAATATCCACAGCTACTCGCTGAAATTGGACCTCAATTATGGGTAGTGGCTGGAGAGGGGCTTTAACCTGGTCTTGGGGCTTTCCCACTCGTTGGCACACCTCATAAGACCGGACATAATTAGCAACGTCCTTGCCCATTCCCTCCCAGTGGAAGGACTTCCCCAACCGGTCTTTGGTTCTGTTCACCCCAGAATGGCCACTGGGATGATCATGGGCTAAGCTCAAGAGCTTTACCCGATACTTAGTGGGAACTACCAACTGTCTTTGATGATGCCAGTCTTCCTGGTGCCCACCAGAAAGAGTCTCCTTGTATAAAAGTCCTTGTTCTACAACAAACCGGGATTGGTTAGAAGAGCTGAGAGGCGGTGGGGTGCTCCGTGCCGCCGCCCAAGCTTTCTGAAGGCTGTCATCTGCTTCCTGCTCGGCCTGGAACTGTTCCCTTGATGCTGGAGACATCAGTTCCTCCTTGGACTGTGGACTGGGGCTTGGTCCCTCTGGAAGCGATGCAGGTGCTGGGGCTGTTTCCATTGACTGTGAACCGCTGTCCGCTGGTGCACTATGTGGTATTTCAGGCTCTGGCTGAGCCTCTTGGGTAGGGTTATCTGCTGCTTCCACCAGTTCAGACTCGCTGGTGCCCTCTGGCATTGGAGTTGTAGACGGGCTTGCAAGCGCTGGACTCAGTGCTGGCAATGGTTCTGGTGCTGGTTGCGTTGCCAGTTCCGGTTCTGGGACTGGCTTTGGCTGGGTCTCTGGGATTGGATCCACTACGGCTGTTGCAGTCGTTGGCAGGGGATCCGGTTCCACCACCTTTGTTTGGGTCTCTGGTAACACAGACGGGGCCCTGGTGGACGGCTCAGGAACAGGGATGGGGGTGAAAGCTTGCTTAGCCTGGCTGCGGGTGACTATTCCCACCCTCTTGGCTAGCTTCACATGGTTGGCCAAGTCTTCCCCCAGCAGCATGGGGATGGGATAATTGTCATAGACTGCAAAAGTCCACATTCCTGACCAGCCCTTGTACTGGACATGCAACTTGGCTGTAGGCAAGGTTACAGACTGTGACACGAAGGGTTGAATTGTCACTGTAGCCTCCGGGTTGATGAGTTTGGGGTCCACTAGGGATTGGTGGATATTTGACACTTGTGCCCCAGTGTCCCTCCAAGCGATAACCTTCTTTCCGCCCACTCTCAAGGTTTCCCTTCGCTCCGAGGGTATGAGAGAGGCATCTGGGTCTGGGGATCTTTGGTGTGATTGGGGTGTAATGAACTGTAATCGGTTGGGGTTCTTGGGGCAGTGAGCCTTTATATGCCCCAGTTCATTACATTTAAAATATCGCCCTGCTAAGGTATCACCGGGGCGATGTTGGTTGATGGAGACTGGTGTGGTGGGGTGAGAAGGCGTCTGGGGTTTCCCTTGGGATGTGGGTGGGGCCTTGGGTTGTCCCCGGTGATAAGGTTTTGTTTCGGCTTGCCCCTTCTGATATTCGCTCCAACTGCTACTAGCTTTTTTCTTTTCTGTCACCTCCACCCATTTGGCTCCAATCTCCCCCGCCTCGGTTACAGTTTTGGGCTTCCTATCTAGGATGTACTTTTCTATTTCCTCAGGAACACCCTCTAAAAACTGCTCCATTTTTACTAGGGAAAGCAGATCTTCCAGAGATTTAACATTTGCTCCTGATACCCAGGCATCACAATTTTTGTCAATGTGGTAGGCATGCCGGGTAAATGACACATCTGGTTTCCACCTTAGGGCTCTGAACCGCCGACGGGCATGCTCGGGTGTTAGCCCCATTCTGAGTCTGGCCTTGTTTTTAAAAAGTTCATAACTGTTCATGTGTTCCTTAGGCATTTCAGCCGCCACCTCTGCTAAGGGTCCACTGAGCTGCGGCCTCAGCTCTACCATGTACTGGGTTGGAGTGATGCTGTATCCAAGGCAGGCCTTTTCAAAATTTTCTAAGAAGGCCTCAGTATCATCGCCTGCCTTGTAGGTGGGGAATTTCCTGGGATGGGAAGTGGCACCTGGAGTGGAGTTGCTAGGATGGTCTGATGCATCCTGCCTAGCACTTGCTGCTTCCAGTTCATGCTTCCTTTCTTTTTCTCTCGCCTCCTCTTTGGCTTTTTCCAGCTCCATCTCTCTCTTGTGGGCCTCCTCTTTGGCTTTCTCTTTTCTTTTATGGGCCTCCTCTTTGGCTTTTTCCAGCTCCATCTCTCTCTTGTGGGCCTCCTCTTTGGCTTTTTCTTCTCTTTTATGGGCCTCCTCTTCAAGTTTTTTAATTTGAAGCAGTCTTTGATGTTTTCTTTCATTTTCTTCTGCTTCTAGTTTGGCCAGTTCTATTTTGTTAGCTACTTCTTTGGTAGTCATTTTCCTGTTTTCTTGTGCTGGGTCACACCCCTCTGCAGTTGACTGAAACTGGGATGTACTTAGCTCTGGCTGCTGCTGAGTTAACAGAGACTTTTTAACAAGCTACTCCCGAGGATGTAAAAAGAAAAAAAAAACAATTCAGCTTGTAAATTGCCTTTACCAGTCAAAGTTTGTTTGCTTATTTGAACACTTCTCTTAACAAAGGACCTTGTTAAAAAAAAACTTAACACCTCTGCCTTCAGGCAAGGAGAGATAAGATATGCATCTACCTTCAGCTCTGCTTTCCAAGCAGCTAGAAGGAAAAAAAAAATCTCTTACTGGCTTTTGGGTTTAAGACGAATCCCACCGCTCTGCCACCATGTCAAGGCTGTATCCCCACTTTGAACTTTAGGGTACAAATGTAGGGGCCTGCATGAGGACTTCTAAGCTTAACTACCAGCTTAGTTCTGGTCCGCTGCCACCATTCCCTACCCTGGGAAGCTTTTAGAAACTTTTCACCAATTCCCTGGTGAATACAGATCCAAACTCCTTGGATCTTAAAACAAGGAGAAATTGACCCTTCCCCCCTCCTTCCTTTCACCAACTCCTGGTGAATACAGATCCAAACCCCCTTGGATCTTAAAACAAGGAGAAATTGACCCTTCCCCCCCTCCTTCCTTTCACCAACTCCTGGTGAATACAGATCCAAACCCCCCTTGGATCTTAAAACAAGGAGAAATCAATCAGGTTCTTAAAAAGAAGGCTTTTAATTAAAGAAAAAGGTAAAAATCATCTCTGTAAAATCAGTATGGAAAGTAACTTTACAGGGTAATCAAACTTAAAGAGCTCAAAGGACCCCCCTCTGTCTTAGGTTCAAAGTATAGCAAACAAAGATAAACACTCTAGTAAAAGGTACATTTACAAGTTGAGAAAACAAAGTAAATCTAAGACGCCTTGCCTGGCTTTTACTTACAATTTTGAAAATAAGAGAGACTTGTTTAGAAAGATGGGGAGAACCTGGATTGATGTCTGGTCCCTCTCAGTCCCAAGAGCGAACAACCCCTTCAAACAAAGAGCACACACAAAAAACTTTTCCCCCCCCAAGATTTGAAAGTATCTTGTCCCCTTATTGGCCCTTTGGGTCAGGTGTCAGCCAGGTTACCCGAGCTTCTTAACCCTTTACAGGTAAAAGGATTTTGGAGTCTCTGGCCAAGAGGGATTTTAGTACTGTACACAGGAGAGCTGTTACCCTTCCCTTTATAGTTATGACACCCCCACATGCGCACACAGCAGGTTTTTTACACTACAGATCTGGGAAATCGGCCTCAACTGGGAACCAAAGGTGTCATGTATACCGTGGAGATTAAAGACCAGCTGTTCAAAGAGGCATTAACCTGGGTGGACTGGTCAAATCTCTCTAATGCTGTTTTCTTCTAGGAACCCCAAGAAGGAGAGAAGAACTTGTTTGATATTCACATTTCAAAGAGAACCTTTCTGTGAATATTTTCAATCAGAAAATGATATAACAAACACAAAGGCACGCATATGTGCATGCGCACACAGCATATACATATGTATATCTAGAGCTATCTATAAACAGCAAAGGAGGTCCTTTCATTTTGCCTTTTGTGCTGTTCACTCCAGGAATCCATCCTTGATCTTGACAGATCTGCTAGTTTATAATGAATACTTTTCCAGCTTTTATGGTTGGCATCAAGAAAGCACCTGGGAGTAAGATTTGTTCACTGTGGTTCTGTGGGTTATTGTTTTTTTAAACAGTGTACTTTGGTCTTTGCCTTATAATAAATATTTATTTTTATTGTAATGAAACATTTTATTGACTTGGGCAGTAAAAAACAAAACAAAACAAGTAAACAAAAGCATGTCTGCCGTACTGCTGCTGTGGAAAGGAATGTAAGTGAATGTATTTGAAAAGCATCGTCAAGTAACGCAAAACATAGCCCTGGGAGTTAAGGGAGCTAGGCTGTCTTCTTGGCTATGTCACTAACTTGCTATCTGTGACCTTGAGTAGTGTCTCGCTTTTCCAGTATGTAAAATGGGGATGGTATTAACTCCTCACAGCAGCTCTGGCAGGGTTCTGTCTACCTAAGGTACCTATGCAACCAGGGCCGTCCCTAGCGGGGCTGCAGGGCCCGGGACAAATCAGTCTGCATGGGAGCCCCCTTAACATTTTTTATTCAGGTGAAATCTGGTTACAGTGAACTTCAAGGGCAGCTACTGAATATTGATAGCACCCAGCTGTATAATTATAATGTTGTTATATTATATTGTAGTTCTTTTTTATAATTATAATGAAGTTCATATATTTAAAAAATAACTCGCCGATCACGATTAGGGTCGCGCCGCTTACATTCTGAAATCCACCTTCCTGGACTTTCTTTCAGCAAACTCACTTCCCAGGTGCATATGGTCTCGCTACCCTCAGTGGATTTTTTAAAAATGTACTTACACATTCGCAACACTGAGAGCTCATGTCTCGAGAACTGGGTGGCTCTTGGAGGGCCTATGTGTGCCCGGGTGCTGGGGAACCCCAGGACCCTCCAGCATGGAGGAGGGCTCTAAGATCTGTTTTGTCTGGGGGCTGTGGGGGGGGGGGGGAGGTGGAAAAGCAGATTGATGGAGGACCCCAGTCCTGGTGGATGGTGGAGAGAGCAGAGTTGTGGGACCCCAGGTCCTGGTACTGTGGGGAGGGGGACCCCAAGGCTGAAGAGCTGAAAGGCAAGGAGGACCCTGAGGCAGGGGGGTGATAAGGGCTGGCCCTGGCCTGGAGGTGGCATTGGAGGACCCCACCCAGTGCTGGGAGAGGGGAGAAAGGGCAGTGGAAGGGGGAGGTGTGGGGCACTGGGGGGACACCAGGGCTGGGCAACAGGCGAGGGAGACTACTGGCTGAGACTCACCTGTACTAGGGCCCCCCCTGTGCTGGTGGAGGGTCCGGCTGGAAAAGGGAAGGGTCCGTCCAAGGCGGAAGGGCAGGGGCAGCCTGCCCTAGCACTTGTGGTTAGGTAGCAGTAGGACCCTGTGGCGGCAGGCGACACCAGAAGCCGGCAGAGCGGAGTGGAGCAGGCTGGGACCAGGTCACTTGCTGCTGCTGCCACAGAGACTGAGCCGGAGCCCGGGGGGCAGTGGGCAAGAAAAATTAATAAATGCCCAGGCCGGTGAGTGCAGGGCACAGGCCTGACCCCTGATGCTGGTGCCAGGCCCCCTGCTACCCCCCCCCCCCGGGATGTCCTCCCCCCCCCCCGCATCCCCCTGAAGTACAGGGTCCCCAAAAGCGCAGCACCCAGGGCGGTTGTCCCGGTCTGCCCTATGGACGGGACGGCTCTATATAAAACCCACATCACTGTAGAATCTGAGCACCTCATGCTTTAACATATTAATCCTCCCAATCCTTTGTGAGGTAGGGAAGTGCTATTATCCTCATTTTACAGATGGAAACTGCAGCACAGAAGGTTAAGTGACTTGACCAAGGTCACACAGGGGGTTCTGTGGCAGAATTCTGAGATCTCAGGTGGGCGGTTATAGGATTTTTTTTGTATAGTTGAAACTGATGTATACAATGGCATGAGCCAGTCTGAGATCTAAACAAAATGTGATGGATATCACCATACCATCATAAAGAACCAAGGCCACCACCATCACCAGTCAAATCACACCTAGGCACTAAATAAACTCAGTTACTTTGACCCAGATCTTCAGAGGTATTTAGGCACCTAACTCCCACTGAAATCAACATCACTGTGGCATTCCTTCCTCCATTCTTCATGTGTATTGTGTCTACTTAGCACTGGAGGGCTCTTCGAGGCAAGGACCTTGTCTCCATACCAGACCATAAACTGCTTACCACATTATTGAAGCTATTATAAATATCAAATATTATTCTTATCAGTTAAGGGCAATTAGAAGTAAAGCTATTTTTAAATGGTAAAAAAAGTCTACAACATATTTTTGATCAGTTGTATAAGCTGCTTGAGAAAATAAAACCTAGCAATTTTTTTTGAAATGTCAGATAGCTCTAATTATGTCAGGAACATTTGCTCCCCAGTCACAGGCCTCTGCTATTTACATTTAATGTAAAAGAAGAATCTGTTAGTTCTTGATAGTATTTACATTTAAAAGGCCTGATTCTCTACTGCCTTGCACCTTCTATAGTTATTTATCCTTGTGATAACTGAGCACAACGTAGATGTAAAATATTGATGTTTCGAGCCTGGCAGTGTTCTTTGCACAAGTATAAATAACTGCACAAAGTGAGAGGTGCTGGAGAATCAAGCCCATAAGCCTGAATGTAGACTTGCCAAAAATGGGGTAGTTAGAGGCCTGCACTTCAAGAGCACCTACCTTCTATTCCTATTGCACATGTGTGGAGTTAAGCTGTAACTGTGATGTCTGTATATACATGGCCACAGATGGGTCCATTACACCATCTGAGTGTAGGGAGGTGCAGTGTTTCGGGGAATATAGGCTGCCTCCAGGGATGCCAGGCATTTCAGTCCAGCCCATCTCTGAACTTTTCAATGAAGCCTTTTTTCCAATCAATTCCTCGGCTTCAAATGCATTTTAAAACCAGCAGACATGAAAAGGCAAATAAAGGGGAGCTTCTAATTCTGTCTCTTTATGAATACTTATGAAAATATGCGGATCAAAGCTTCTTCCCCTGCAAGTAAATTTCAAGTCTCCTGTAGGACTCAAAGGGAAAGTGTTAGAACTCATTTTATATTTCAGTTAGCATAAAGCACATGTTCAAGAATTACTAAGCAATGATTTTGCAACGATCTTCCCTAGTTTTCGAGGCTGAGTGAACTGCTTCAGAAATAGCACAAATCAGCCCAAACTGTACTGTTCTCCTGTCACCACAACACTGGAAAGGGTCAGAAAGAACCATTTCAAGTCCTCTCTGCCTCTCCCCTAACAAACAGCTCTAGCTACCTTATGCACTTGAAAATTGTGTTTCAAAAGAGAACTGCCCCTAGATCAAGCCTAACCCACTTAGTTGTTCTGACAAACTGTACCTAAGATCCTCCTCCTAAATGAACTGCCCCTGGCATCGGCCAACCTCCTTTTCCCCTCAAAGCTACATTATCCTGTGATCATGTTGACCTCTGTCCCAGTCCCACCATATTCTTCCATCTGACGCATGTGGGTTTAGTTTAAGCCTCCTAGGCACAGCCTTTTTCTTTTGCACATAACTCAGAGGAGAAGGGTATTCTTGTGGCTAAGGCACTGAACTGTGACTCAGGAGATCTTGATTCAGTTCCCAGCTATACTACCGACTTCGGGTGACTTTCTTTCTGTAACCCTTTGTCTCGTCCATTTAGACTAAGTTCTTTATGGCTGAGACTAACTCTTACTGTGCATTTGTACCATGCCTAACATGATGGGGTCCAGATTTCAGGAATATTACAGATCTGAATTTCTTAGTGTGTGACAGAGAGAACAGCAGCTGAGAGATTTTGTCCAGGGAGAAGTACTCTTTGTGGAGAGCACTGATAGATAGATAAAATAGCTAGATCTGTGGTTTTCAAACTTTTTTTCTTGCGACCCAGTTGAGGAAAATTGTTGATGCCCGCCACCCAAAGGGGCTGGGGATGAGGGGTCTGGGGTGCGGGGGTGAGGGCTGTGGGGTGGGGCCAGGAATGAGGGGCTCATGGTGTGGGAGGGGGCTCTGGACTGGGGCAGGGGGTTGGGGTGTGGGACGGGGTCAGGGCTCTGGACTGGGGGTGCTTGCTCTGGGGTGGGGTCGGGGCCAGGGATGAGGGTTTGAGGTGCCAGGCTCCAGGGGGGGCTCTGGGCTGGGGCAGGGGGTGGGGTGCAGGAGGGGGGCAAGGCTCTGGGCTGGGGGTGCAGGTTCTGGGATAGGGCCAGGGATGAGGGGTTTGGGGTGCAAGAAGGGGCTCTGGGTTTGGGGAGTCTCAGGGCTGGGGCAGGGGATTGGGGCACGGGCTTACCTCAGGTGGCTCCCATTCAGCGGCACAGCAGGGGGTGCTAAGGCAGGCTTCCTGCCTGTCCTGGCACGGTGGACCACGCTGCGCCCCGGAAGCGGCCAGCAGTCGGTCCTCCTCCTAGGAGTAGGTGCGCAAGCAGCTCCGTGTGGATCTCGCCCTCAGGCACCGTCCCCCCCCCAGCTCCCATTGGCCAGCAACTGGCCAATGGGAGTGCAGAGTCAGTGCTCAGGGCTGGGGCAGTGTGCAGAGCCCCGTGGCCCCCCTGCCTAGGAGCCGGACCTGCTGCTGGCCACTTCCGGGGTGCAGTGCGGTGTCAGAACAGGTAGGGACTAGCCTGCCTTAGCCAGACAGCACCACCAATGGGACTTTTAACGGCCCGGTCGGTGGTGCTGACCAGAGCCGCCATGACCCAGTGCCTTACATTCCGTGACCCAGTACTAGATTTGAAAAACACTGAGCTAGATGAAGTGACTTAAAAGAACATTCTGGGGTGGTAAGTTATGCTCAGAGGCAGCAGGAAGAAGAAGGGGATGAAGACTGGACTGTGACGGGTTCTGCCTCTTAGAAAGCCACCTGATGTGCTGAGATACCACTGAGTCTACCTGTTCTGCCAGCATGAACTTTAAACTGTTTTGCTGAGCTAGGCTATTAAAGCCTCCTCTCTCTCTCTCTCTCTCACACACACACACACACACACACACAGGGCCACACCCAGCTGCAGATCAGCTCTGGGAAGACTCAGTTTAAGGGACTTGCTTCAGCACTCAGGTGTCCACCTCCCTTAGAATGCAGACCCAAAGTTATATTATGAAATCCGTCTCCTCCCTTTTTGTGTGGGAAGGTTTTCCCCACTTTCCCATGCCCTCCACCCCATTAGAAATTATAGAAACTGGGTTTATAAAATAAACAAAACAAATTTTATTACCTACAAAAGGCAGATTTTAAGTGGCAAAAGGGGTAGCAAACAGAACAAAGCAGATTACTAAGCAAATGAAACCAAACTAAGCTAGTTTCATTAAAGAAATTGGTTACAAATAGTATTTCTCACCCTTGATATCATTGCAGGCAGATTACAGAAAATCTTGAAAGGCTGCTGCACTGGTCTCCCTCTTGAGACCTCAGGTATTATTACTCACAAGCTAGCCGCCCTTCCAGCTCCCCTTCTCCCCTCAGTTCAGTTTTTGCTTCCAGATCTTTTTCAGTGTCTCTTTGGGTGGGGAGGCAGAGGAGAGAACCATGATGATGTCACTCCCAGGGCCAGCTCCAGGCACCAGCGGACCAAGCACGTGCTTGGGGGCAGCACCTTGGGGCAGGGCGGCGCTTGATTTTTTATTTTTTATTTTTGGATTCGGTGGCGCGGCGCTCGGAGGGTGGCGGGGGCTTCAGGTGGCGTGGTGCTCGGAGGGGGGCGGGGCTTTGGACGGCGCGGCGCTCAGAGGGGGCGGGGCTTCGGGCGGCACGGTGATCAGGGCGGGGCTTCGGGCAGTACTCGGGGGGTGGGGCATCGGGCGGCGCGGTGCTTGGAGGGGGGTCGGGGGCTTGGGGCGGTGCTCGAGGGGCGGTGCTTCGGGCGGCGTGGTGCTCGGAGGGGGGGCGGGGCTTCGGGCAGCGTGGTGCTTGGAGGGGGGGCGGGGGCTTCAGGCGGCGCTCGGAGGGAGGGCGGGGGCTTCGGGCAGCGTGGTGCTCGGGGGGGGCGGGGGCTTTGGGTGGCGCGGTGCTCGGAGGGGGGTCGGGGGCTTCGGGCGGTGTTCAGGGGGCGGTGCTTTGGGCAGTGTGGTGCTCGGAGGGGGGCGGGGCTTCGGGCGGCATGGTGCTCGGAGGGGGGGCGGGGGCTTCGGGCGGCGCTCAGAGGGAGGGCGGAGGCTTTGGGCGGCGTGGTGCTCGGAGGGGGGGGCGGGGCTTTGGGCAACGCGGTGCTCAGAGCGGGGCGGGGGCTTCGGGCGGTGCTCGGGGCGGCAGGGGCTTCGGGCGGCGTGGTGCTCGGAAGGGGGGGCGGGGCTTTGGGCCGCATGCTGCTCGGAGGGGGGGCGGGGGCTTCGGGCGGCGTGGTGCTTGGGGGGCTGGGCTTCGGGCGGCGTGGTGCTCGGGGGGGTGGGGGCTGGCGCGGTGCGGCGCTTGGAGGGGGGGTGGGAGCTTCAGGCGGTGCTCGGGGGCGGGGGCTTCGGGCGGCGTGGTGCTCGGAGGGGGGCGGGGCTTCAGGCGGCGTGGTGCTCGGAGGGGGGCGGGGCTTCAGGCGGCGTGGTGCTCGGAGGGGGGCGCAGGGGCTTCGGGCGGCGTGGTGCTTGGGGGGGTCGGGGCTGACGCGGTGCGGTGCTCGGAGGAGGAGCGGGGGCTTCGGGTGGTGCAGCACTTGGAGGGGGCGGGGCTTCAGGTTGCGTGGTGCTGGGGAGGCGGGGATTTTGGCGGCGCTCGCGGGGGGGTGTACGGCGGGGCGGCGCTCTTCTTTTTTGCCTGGGGCGGCAAAAAAGTTAGAGCTGGCCCTGGTCACTCCCCTGCCATATACAGCTCTTGTGTAAGGCGGGAACCCTTTATCTTCTAGTGGAAAATCACTGGCATTCCAAAAGGGGAAGAGGGGTATCCAGTATCAAGTGACTTGGACCCCGGTCTCTGCAGGGCTGTGGCAGCCATTGCTTTTAGGCAGTCTCCAGCATCCACAGGAAGATTAAGCTCTTTTACAGTCCATTGTCTCTGCTAATGGTTCATTAGCCCTGGCTGTCTTTTCTATTGTTGTACCTGAAGGGCTTGTTGGGGTTGACAACCAAAGACAACCAAATACAGACACATAGTTAATATTCCTAACTTCAGATACAGAAATGATACAGGCATGCAAATTGGATAATCACATTCAGTAAATCATAACCTTTCCAATGATACCTAACAAGACCCATCTTGCATAAAATACATCTCAGTTATGTCATATTCATATCATATGCATATTTTCATAAGGAATATGGAATGGAATGTCACAGTAAGTTATGCTCAGAGGCAGCAGGAGGAAGAAGGGGATGAAGGGAGAGGAATTAACTGGGTGCTTCTAGTTGTTGGGTAGGGATAGCCACATCACCAAGTAGGAAGGGTATTGATTCGGTGGTAGCATTTCTAATGAATGGTAAAAGGCTAGTAGTAGTGGTTAAGAATGAAGACTGAGTTGGAGAAGGAGTAACAAAGTGGACTGAGCAAAAAATTAACATTTACTTTCCCCCTTTGATTATATAAAGAGGCTAGAGATAAAATGGTCCCGAAAGTCAGCCAGGGAGGGATACAGAACGTAAAAGAATGGAGGGTCTTGCAAAGAACAGAGCATTTAAAGAGTCACTTGCTTCCCTCAGCAACAATGGCATAAAAGAAACAGCTCCTCTCTAGTGAGTAAGATGCAAGGTTAAAAAAAATGAAACATTAGGTGGAATTAACACTAAAATGAAAGTAAAACAGATGGTCCAAGTGGATTTTGGTAAGAATCGGCATCTCACAACAGTTTGTCAGACCCTTAGGTAACCCATGGCTATTGTTTTGGAACAGAATGGAATCATTTTCTTATTATGCCACCTTATTAATGTCGATGATAAAGGAAAGAGCTAACTAGGAATTTCAGAAACTACAAAACACAGAAATTGAAGTATACAAGTCACTTCTCACACCTGTGGATATGTATTTTATTCAAAGAGGAAAGATGCTCTTGTGGCTAAACCATTACACTAGGACTCAGGGGTGCTAGGTTCATTTCCTAGCTCTGCTACAGCCTCCATGCATGACCTTAGAAAAATCACTTAATTTTTCTGTCCCTCAGTTCCCCATCTGTGAAACACTTCCGTTACTCTGTACTTTCTCTGCCTTGTCTATTTAGATTGAAAGGTCTTGGGGCCAGGGACTGGCTCTTACTTTGTGTTTGTACTGTACCTAATGCAATTAGGGCCCTTATCTCAGTGTGGCATCTAAGAGCTATGATAATACATATGTTGTTGGCAGTGTTGTATCTATGTTGGTTCCAGGATAAGAGAGACAAGGTGGGCACGATCATATATTTTATTGGGCCGTCTGTTGGTGGAAAGAGACAAGATTTCAAGGTTCACAGAGCTCTTCTTCAGGTCTGCCTTGAAAGCTTGTCTCTTCCACCAACAGAAGTTGGGGCAGTAAAAATATTACCTCACCCATCTTGTCTCTATACTGGATATAATAAGGCATTTGATGCACACCTTTCAGAGTATACATGTATGCCTGGCTCAGAGTCCTTTAGAATTTATTCTAGTAGGTGCTACATGAAGATTTGTGGCCCTGGACTACAGATTAGCTTTGGCACGTAAGGGGTTGAGAAAAATATCTATTGATAGCTCTTTTTCCACTGTAGAAAACATAAATCCATCCCTTCTCAATAAATAATAATGTAAAAGCTTTTAAGAAACCCCAGTCTTTAAACTTTACCACCGCAGCACTAAACTGGCTACAAAAAAAGTTTCCATAAATTGGCATTAATAAAGAACCACCCCTTTACTTTGTATGGGAGCAAGAGCCACCTTCTCTAAGGGAGAAATGTACGTCAATCTAGAAACCCTATTAATAACGTTAGAGTCCTGAACTTTAATGTATTAATGAATGGACGTGCGCCCATGCTGTAATCATGAATTTCAGTGTTGCCTTTGATGCTTCATTGGGCACAAAGCTCTTACAAAATGTTTGAAGTGTCTGGCTGTGTAATAATGATTTATAATTCTCTTGAACCAAAGCAAAATTTGCTAGTAAAAATCATTTTTGAAATAAAAAATAAATTGTGACTGGAGGGTCTGGATTTGTTTCAAAAAGCGATCACCCACAAGCAGCAAATTATTTAAAAAGCCACCGGTTCCAGTGTTTTGAGATAGAGAGCGTACAACTCAGAATTTCAAAGTACTGTTAATTAAGATCAGTTTATTAAAATGTCAATCTTTTTAACCAAAAATTTCTTCACGATGAATAGTAGCTCCAAGTTCCCTTATGTTCAACATTTCATGGAGTGAGTATTTTTGCTTGCGCTATATGTCTACATTAGCTCTTCTCCTCACAGCCTCCCTTTCCTTTCTTTCCTCTGTCAGAGTTTTCCTGCAGAATAAATGGCCTTTGCATGTCTATTGGACTGTTCTTCCTACTGCTTTATCAGCAAGTTCTCTGTACAATGTTAAAACTGCTAAACATATGGTTGAACAGATCCAAAAGTCCCATAAGACTTGTTTATTCTTGTACAGGCTGATCCATGGCCTGTACAAGTCAATGGAAAGACTCCTACTGACTTCTGGGAAACTTGGATCAGGCTGCTGGTGTCACGGCCATAACTTGGAATGGGTTTTATTGTCATGAGTGCTTTCATTTGATTGTTTCTAAAAAAAGCTGCAGGGCAGGCAAGGACCCGGACAGACTGCTTCCTTATCAGTTTCAAAACAGTTATTTTACAAAAATATTAACCAGCATAAAAGATCTGCCAAGAAAATGGACACAGTACAGCTGGAGCCCATCCCTGTGTATTCTTCTCAGGAACTTGGTGCCTGAAGAGGGGAAACAACTTAAAGAAAACCTACTAAATGACACTTTCCCCCCCTCCTTTGGACCAGGAGTTATTAGAGCTCCATGGTACCAAGGCCATTTCATACTCATATATTGTACCACATTTTCCCCTTCTGCAGCTCCCTTATTGCCAGACATAAAAAAAGGAAAACAAAAAAAATCCTGAGGCCTAAGGTTTCCTGAGGTTCTTCCTTTTTTTTTTTTTTTTTTTACACCAAAAAAGGATTTCTACTTTTGGTACATGCTCTTATTTCTTCACTGTATATGTACATGTATGCCTGTGAAAGTTGACACAAAGCGAGAGAGACCTTTTCAGGCAAACTACCGACAGTGTGTGTTCGGGTTCAAGAAATAAGTTAACCACCGGCATAAACAGGCACCACTCCATTGAACTGGAACTTGCTTTCTACCAGTGATGAATCTTACCATAGATCCCAGATCCTTTCCTGCAATATACCCCCTTTGTTCTGTCACAGGTTATGGTTGGGCTTAGAGGGCCATTACAAGCCAGTGTAAGTTAGAGCAGCTCTGAGGCTGCTCTAAATTACATGAGGGTAGCAAGTCAGCAACCCTAAGGTTCAAGGGAGCTTAAAGGTAGCACTAATGTTAAAGCAGATTGAAACAGGAGGGGGAGCTCTCTCTGCACCATTCAAGGTGACGGGGTAGTGGTCAGAGGGTGGGTTGCTTACCCAAGGTAAGCAACTCTTTCCCTCCCCTCCCACACCATATACATTTTAGCCTGTGTGTGGCATACAGCCTCCTTAGGCATCACCCGTACCCACCCTGGGCACAGCTTTGTTAAACTTGGCTATGATTTCAGCAAAGCAGCTTGTTGAAGGGAACAGTAAAGTCTGTGTCTCCCTCGTTAATTAAAAAAAAAGGCACAAATAGACTAATAAAGACAAATACAGATAAAGGAAAAAAACTCATAAACATTTGAAATCACATCATAGCTGTTGATATTAGGGCCTTGCAGTCACAGACAATGAAGATATTTCTGCCTCTTACTCAAAGTAGTTCACTATTTCTTATACAGTTCAGGGTTTTATGTAGGAAAAATACATTTCCCTGGGATCATTCTCACCTGGCTCAAAAGAAGCTAGTTAGATATGAAGCTAAAGGGAGGAGATGAGAATTAAGAAACTGGAAAAAATGCAGAGGGTGGTGAGTGGCCAGTACCCGATGCCAACATGAATTGTGCACGTATGTGAATTTAACTACAGAATGATGCTGCTATGAACAGTTTCATAAGGTGGTCACTTCTACCATGTCCTGCAAAGAGAGGGCCATATTATGCCACAGTTACATTTGTACAACACTGCTGAAGTCCATGGAGTTATGGAGGGAAAATCTGGTCCACAGTATTAGTTCTTTTCCAGTGCTATGTAACTATTTCACAAGGGGGCAGATTCGCAGCTGGTGTAAATTGTCACAGCTCCTTAGACTTTAGTGGATCTGACCCAAGGTATTTTATATGTAGACGCTAATTATAGGATGCCTACTAAATATATTAAACAGGTATAACAAATGTAAATAATTATTTCCTGGATTTTATCACTCAGAACCTACAATCTACCCCCACTTCTAGCACTCAGAGATGTGGGCTTTTGGTTTTAAAGCGCCTGCTAATCAGAGCCCCTCTAAAACCTCATTCCAGGTTCAAATGCGCCTGAACTGTTGGATGGTTTCCACTAGGTGAAACTCAGAGGTTTTGCTTTGCATTTTAGGGTTCTTTCAAACCTGAAGTGAAATGCTGGGGGTGTGAAACTCAGGGCAGGCTGAAGCAGACAATCTCTGTGCATTGTAAATGTACAGAATTCCAGGTAGAGGGGAAATCCATTGGTCCTGATGTAAATGAGAGGAGAATCTGACCTTCTGTATTATTTTGCCTATAGATTGTTGGACAGGTTTCATAGGAAAAGCCTCCAGGAAGAATGATTATGCTAACAGGCACATGTTTCCTAGAACATACTAAGCTGATGTGGAAGCATAGCAGCCTATGTCCCTGGCAAACACTATACATCTTACAAACATATTTACTGTAGCCAACACAAACAGAAGCCCACTTTCATTTCTGTCTGATTTCCCTTGTGTTTTCACTACAGGACCGAGATGCAGAACAGGATCCCATTCTGTGATATTCTGCACATCTTCCTTCAAGACCTCCACTGCCACAGCATAAGCCGCATAGGTCCTGATCCTGCACCGTAATTCAGATGGGGCGACTGCTGCACCTGTGCAAAGTTAATGGAACTCCACGCAAGCACAGCAGTCCACATGTACCCATCAAAATGCAGGATCATGTCCTCAGGGTGAAATCCCGGTCTCACTGAAGTCAATGGGAGTTTTGCCATTGACTTCAGTGAAGCCAGGATTTTCATCCTAAGAGTTCAGTGATGTGCTACAGCTGTAGCTCAGTTTTGTTATAAACAAATTGGGGTCTTCTCCCCTTTATCATTTGAAATTTTAGTATTTAAAATAAATAAGTTGAGAAGGAAATAGTAATAGAACTTTAAGGTTTATAACAGTAGCTACTGGAACCTGTCCCTCAGGGAGTGTCACAAATCAACAAGGTGCCCCTTTGTGCCATATTCAGCACTTGAATCCAAGTTAGCTGGAAGAGGATGTTAAAAAAAAAAAAAGTCACAGGTCAACAGACAGCACTCTATACACCACATCTATTTACTTTAGTTATTTAGAGTCTGATCCATAGCCCTTTGAAGTCAGTAGAAAACTCCCATAACTCAGTGGGATCAAGCCCTTGATGCATGGAAAATAGTATGCTAACAAACTAGGTTTCTGATAAGTTAGTGTTAGAATCGAATACTCACAACTGGTGGATGGTGCGAAAACCTCCCACTTTTAGTCAAATCAAGTAACCCTTTTTTAGAGCTAAATGGGAACAGCTCAATCTATCCTAACACAGATTTGAAGAACAGAAGTATACTGGTATGGCTACAATTATTGCTTTCAAACAAGTTGCTGTGAGTTATAAAATATTCCTCAAAGAATTCTTAACTGGTTTAAAAAAAACCTTTTTGTTTAAAGTAATATTCTCAAAAACCATGAAGATAATTGTAATCAAACATCCCACAAGAATTCAGCACTGGACTGAGAATGAATATAAACAAATGTTGTGCCATCGGGTAATTCTCCCCCCACCCCCAAATAATTACAAACAAGAGAAAACCAGAAGCTTAGAATGAAAGTGTCTCCTGAACCACATCTGTCGTATCAGTTGGATGCAGGGCCATACTGAATTATGCTAAACTCACTATTTAAACGTTTGGGTTATTTTTCTTCTCTCTTTATTTTACTGCCTGAATTATGTTATGAAAAGCTGTGGATGTGTGTATGGATGCAATGACTCAAGGCATTAAAAAGCTACACTTGAACGCACTAAGTTTCTGAGCTGCACACCACCCATTGTAGTCCCAGCTGGAGTTCAAGACTGTTGCTGAAAACTAGTTTATTTTTCTTAAATGGGAACAAAGTATTAATGCTTCATATTCTTAATGGAAGAGATTTATTTTGTGAAACTACTGATGCACAGGTACCAATTTCTGCTTCAGACCCTGAACTCCAGCAGCTATGTCGCATTAAACAAAGTTTTACAGTCCAGTGAAATGACCACTTGGGCTGCAGAATTGTATTTTAACTGATCAATGGTAATTTAGGTTTCAACAGTTCTCCCTCTACCAGCACATTAATGTGCTCCCAGCCACACCCATGCAGACACACACACACAGTCTAACATGGGGTAAAAGAGCAGATTTTTAGCATCGCCAATAGCAGGGAGGTATGAAAAATTGGACAAACACTGATTTGTCCAGAATTACAAGAGGAGAGTGTGACTTAAAGTCACAGTTTCTAATGGGTATTTATAATCAAAGTGGTTGACCAAGAGAAAAGAAAAAAAGGACAAAGCCAGAGCAGGTGAAGATCGGGTACCCTAGATGTCCGTCACCCACTGACTAGAGCAGGGGTAGGCAACCTATGGCATGCGTGCTGAAGGCGGCACGCGAGCTGATTTTCAGTGGCACTCACACTGCCCAGGTCCTGGCCACCAGTCCGGGGGGGCTCTGCATTTTAATTTAATTTTAAATGAAGCTTCTTAAATATTTTGAAACCTTATTTACTTTACATACAACAATAGTTTAGTTATATATTATAGGCTTATATAAAGAGACCTTCTAAAAAGGTTAAAATGTATTACTGGCACACAAAACCTTAAATTAGAGTGAATGAATGAAGACTCGGCACACCAATTCTGAAAGGTTGCCAACCCCTGGACTAGAGAGAGAAAGAGAAGGTTCTCTGGGAGTGGATTGGCACCATACATAAGAACGGCCATACTGGGTCAGGCCAAAGGTCCATCTAGACCAGTATCCTGTCTTCCAACAGTGGCCAATGCCAGGTGCCCCACACTGGCCTAATTCAACTCTTTCAGGGCCAGTGTGGAGAGTACCCCCCATTACAGATGCATAGAATCCAGGATGAGGCCATTTAAAAAACACACACCTGCCATCCCCCCATTTAGAAGTTGTCAGTTCAAACAGCATGAATGAAATCAAACCTCTTACAGTCTGTATTCTGTTGAATACCCATTCTTTGGAAGCTAACTTAGGAAAGTTGAGCTGACTAACAAACAAGTGTCTCCACAAGACATAAGCAGACTGCATATCAAAGGACATTAAAAAGCCAACATTTGGCTGTTTAAAATTATTTTTTTAAATAATATTTTCTCTTTATTCACTCTGAAATCATTTTTAAATAAGTTATTTTTGTCAGATTAACTCTTCGAATTTTTACGCTCTCCAAAAACAGGACATTTTGTATTACATGTTTATGTCATAGTAAGAAACAATTGGCTCGTCTGCTTCTTTACTTGTCTGACTCTTTATTACTGTTTCACTATGGGTAACATCATGTATTGCTCAATGTATTGAAAATTCCTAAGACTTAATAAAATTCATCCATGGCTTGTATATATTGAGTCGTTTTCCTAAGAGAAGCATCTGTTAGCTACCATTGATTGGCATATGTGTGTTGCTAAAAAGGCGACAGATTATGTCATTTTTACCATGACTGACATGTATCTTGTGTTTACTTTTTCAAGTATCCTTGCAGAAATCCAAAATTTCACATCTCTTGCTAAATGTCTTTTGCCCATCAAGGTCCAAAGAGAAATTACTTTTACCTGTTCTTGCTTTCTCTCATCTAAAAACCCTTGGTATCTGGATATAGATATTTCACTTATGGAGGGAAAACACTTCTCCTCCAAATCCCCATTTATCTGAATAAATATTATATCCATATTATACTCATAAAAACAGGGTTCTTCTGTATGTTTTCCCTGTGGAAAGAGAACCTTCTTATCCATTTAGGGCCTGATCCAAAGCCAACTAGATAGAAAGTCTCTCACTGGCTTCAATGGGTTTTGGATCAGGCTCCACATTTCTTTGATGAATGTCCGCAGAAGCTAAAATGAGTAACTAATGTGTTCATGCTTTACTGAATACAAAAAAAGAATGATTACTTCATCTGGCCTTAATTAATCTAAATTTACCTAGCCAAAATGGGAATTGTCACCATTAATTTCCCACTGCAAATAACAATTATGCAACTACTTTCAGCTCAGCCCATCTTTTCAGGGAGGATGGAAACTGTCTGTGCACAGATGTGTATACATATTTAAACCAAGTTGAATATTAACGTGAACATATATTTGTTCTTATCTGAGCATCCATTGTTACATCATGGATAAGGAGCACAGCCCGGGCTCCCACTGTGGATGCAGCAGGACCTGCGTACAGTGAAGCAGCTATGGCTCTGTGGTACTTGAAGTGGATTGTTGGGAGGGTGTCTAAACACCTTGCTGTGGATCTGTGTTCCATTATGCTTCTCTCTAAAGCAGTATGGAGGAGGACTTGATGCAGGGCCAGACAGGCTGGGGGAAAGTCACTGGATCCACCACTACAATGAACCACTGGCTCCAACCCCTCACCCCCTCACTTATGGGGCATACAGTGGCCCCAGGTGCTCCTAGAGACTATGGGCAGTAGAAGCATTATTCAGCCACCTTCCACCAAGCTGCTGAGTTATGAAGGGAAGGATTCATTCCCCCACCCCATTCCTCCTAGGTTCCTCTATACAGAGCCTGCTTACATAGGTATTGGAGAGAGGAGGCAGAATTTAGCACAATGTGAACAAAATTTGAAAATCTAGGGCCTGATCTTTCCCTCACTGAAGAAGCCAGTGGTACTTTTGCTCAATGAAAGTTCAGTCCTCTAGCTTCTAGACCAATTATTTCTTGAATCCAGCACAGCAGCTCATCAGCCCAAATCTTTCAGAATAGAGGAGAGCAGCTCAAATTGGCAAAGAGCCTACCCTATTTACTTTCAGAAATGCATCAGGCAAACACATTTACAAACATCAGCTTCTCATTGCAACTAAAATAAGAACGATCTGTAATTATTTGCCCAGATATTATTTGTGGAGAAAACCAGCCAAGAAAAAGTAAAGAAGAAGCCAAAAGTACCAAATAGCTAGACAAAAGAGAAGGACGAAACATAAAAACCATTGTAGCAAATGTTAAATCTCAGCATTTATGTTTCTCCATGTTAAACCATAGAAAATAAATGTCAAAGTCTGAAAAAAGTAAGCAGACTACGTTTCAGTGTCTATAAGCTCAGCTTCAATGGCAAGTTTCAAGTACAAAATAACATTCAATTGTTCATTGTTCCATAGATTTTCATGTAACATAATACATTTCTCCTTGGATATTTGTCCAAGCTCCTATAGTGTAATAAATCCTTTCTTTATAATGACTTATTTAGAAAATGGTTTCTTTTAAATAGTAACGGACAGGCACAATTATCACACAAGAGAGTTTAATGGTTTCCATTTCACTGGCCTTATTGTAAATACTTGATTACTGCATTGTCTTTCTTGTGAAACAATCAAAAACCTAATTAATATGTACCTCTTGCCACCACGGCATTGGTCAGCCAGGCATCAGCAAGAAAATAAAACAAAGCATTAGACTGATGGCATATTGTTTAGAAAGGCAAAACATCAAGGTGTAAAGGATTTGTTTCAATATTCCAGTCTTGCCAGATTTCGACATAAGCAAGATTTTTCAGACAAGATTGTACTTACTGCTAAAAGAAATGAAGTTTATGAACTACAGCAAAGAATCACAGATACCATGGCTAAAAAAAAGCAGATACCGGATCCAAATCGCCTCTCACACTGGTTTTACAGTTTTAACTCCATTAACTTCAACAGAGTTACTCCTGATTTACATCAGTGTAGTGAGAGAAGAATCAGGTCCACTGTATAGAAATCTGGAGGTATGGGAAATTCTGTTAATGCAGTAAACCCATAGCTGTATCCATGACAGATGGGCCATGGCTAGAATCATTTATCTGATCACCCACCAACTTAGGCTTTGTCTTCACTACCCGCCGATCCGGCGGGTAGCAATCGGTCTATCGGGGATCGACTTACCGCGTCTAGTGAAGACGCGGTAAAATCGATCCCTGATCGCTCTGCCGTCGACTCCGGAAATCCACCTCGGCAAGAGGCGGCAGCGGAGTCGGCGGCAGCGCGGCAGCGGTCGACTTTCCCGCGTCCTCACCGCCAGGTAAGCCGACCTAAAATACGCAACTTCAGCTACGGTATTCACGTAGCTGAAGTTGCGTATCTTAGGTCGGACCCCCGCTGTAGTGTAGACCTAGCCTTAGAGGAGTTGGATAAAATAGGACTTGAACCCAGGTCACCCCCATTCATAAGCAAAAGCCAACCTAAAAGGTTTTGCAAAACCACAATTATGCCATCTAGCAGAGATGGGCCCAAACACCTCTGAATCTTAAGAAATTCCTAGTCAAAATTCATTTTTTTTGCAGTTGGCTTTTATCTCTTTAATGAGCTGAACCAGAGTCCAGATACAAAACACTCCAAGCACTGGAGAGCCCAGAACTGAACTTTATGCCTTCAGCCCATCTCTACTGAAAATGCTCTCGTGTTTCAATAAACACAATCCAGTGAATCTCCAATTACTTCAAAGGGGTTGCAGTGGCATAAAACCAGGGGTGCTGGAACAATTTTTATAGTGGGGGTGCTGATGATGGTAACCATGATATTTGTTATTACTACTTCAAGCCAGGTGGTGTGGCAGTTCTCCGAGCACCCCTACTTCCAGCACCACTGCATAGAACTGAAGTAGCATAGTGGTAACCCAGGCTCCCGTTTCCAAATTCTAGTCCAGCTTTTCTTATTCACCAGGAACCCAACAACAATCTGACATTCGACCTTCTGATAAGCCACAGATGATTAAACAAAGATCAAAACTGCTTTTCATGAAACTGGGCTAAGCAAAAATCTGAAATCTAGTTCTGATGGAACATGGCCTTCATATAGAACAATATCTGAACTGTGCTCTCAGTACAACAAAAGGGACACTTGGGAGAGCTTTTCTCATTACAGAATCCACCTATGATTTTAGGGGCCAGAACCTCAGCTGATATGACTTCAATGGAGCTATGCTAATTTATACTAGCTGAGGATCTGGCCCTTAATTTTTACAGCTTTTGTACTGAAAGTACAGGAAATCTTATGGTTAAGGCAACAGACTTTGAACTGTGTGATCTATCTCCAAGAGCCACCTCTCTCCCAGACTCACCTTGGCTACATTGTTCGAAAGGACAGGATTAAGGGACTAGCCTAGGACTTGGAAGACCTGGTCCCTGTTCCGCTCCAAATTTCCTGTGTGGGGCCTTGGGCAAGTCACTTAGCCTCTCTGTGCCTCAGCTCCCCATATTTAAAATCGGGACAATAGCATACCTTTACCATACAAAGGTGTTGTGAGCTCAGTCCTTCAATATTTTATAGTCCTTTGAGAGTCTCAGGTAGAAAGTATTGCCACTCTATAAGTGCAAAGTACTATTATATTACTACCTATTTAACAACTGGTTGAACCCCACTTAACCCATTGGCACTAGCCAAACATATCCCCATTAAGTGAAATGTTGCTTATGCAATATTGTTTTAATTAAGCAGTAATCTAAGCCGCAGTGAATGCCATTTGCACTACATTAGGGTAAATTGGTTCCCTGGGCAACATACCAGGAATGCAGGTGTCCTGATTACATGGATCCTGATTAAAAGGAGTATGACATATTTCTTCAAACATGGAAATCAAGCACATTGTGAAAAATCACCACCATTCCTTGTGGAGAGGAGAGAAAACTGAATTATCAAGATTTGCACATCTACACATAGTTGTATGATTGCAGTCTTCGTCCTTTTGAATCCATCCCCACAATACTGCCACACTCATGCCATGGTTAAAATTTAGGTTCCAATCTTAACAGGAGCTCTGCATAGACACTTGTCCCTATATGGATGCCCACTGAAGTCAGGAGGCTACTTGTGTAGATGTGCGGGACTGGAGCCTTGAAGCCAACTAGCTCCACATGGGTGCACTGCATGTACATGGCACATTGCAGGATCCAGGTTTTAGATTGGAATACGTTGCTTTTCAGCAAGAACCATGTCTATCTAGTCCTCTGTGAAGTTGCCAGCATATCTAGGGAGACTAAATAATAATGGGATACACCGTATCTCACATACTTGAAGTACATGTATTACAGATCAATGCTGATAGCATACTCTTATTCCTATTCCACATCTCAATTACTAATGTGGCCAAATAGCCTAGAGTGTATTAGTTTAATATGTAACCGGAAAAATCAAAGGATTTATACAAATGTTCTACTCTTTTTCCTATTTAAAAAAGACTATGATACACTGAATATACTTCAATATACTGTGAGGGTAATTAGCCATTGAAACAAATCACCAAGGGGCTTGGTGGGTTCTCCATCTCTGGAAATTTTTAAATCAAGATTGGATGCTTTTCTGAAAGACATATGATCTAGGATTATTCTGGGGAAGTTCTATGGCCTGTATTATCAAGGAGGTCAGACTAGATGATGACAGTGGTCCCTTCTGGCCTTGGAATCTATCGGTATGTCTACACTGCAGCTGGGAGGTCTGACTCCCAGCACAGGTAGACAGGATCATGGCAGCTCAGCTTGAGCTAGGTCACTACAAATAGTAACACTGCAGTACGTGTGGCTAGGGTTAGCTGCCCGAGTCCAAGCCCCTCTGGCCCCCAGGGTCCAGACTTGGGCAGCTAGCCCGAACTAGCACCAGTGCCGCCACATCTTACGCTGCTATTTTTAGCATGATAGCTCAAGCTGAGTTGGTGCGAGTCTGCCTATCCTCAAGGGAAATCAGCTGCTGTACAGACATACCGTATTTGAATTAAGTACAGGATTCGTGCATGGGAAGAGCTAAGAAGCGATAGCAGATACAAACCAGAACCAAGTATCCTAGGGAATTGTCCTTGTTAGTGAATAGTTTATGGAATTAAGAGACAGCTGGTGAGCCTTGCCTTGGGGTTAACAACTTGATATCTATTCCAGTTTCCTCTTTTTGTCAACCCAATACGCGGGTTACATAATGTAACACACTTGCTTTCTTCTGTTAGGTTTTAGAATTTAGATTAGTACCAGTAATATGACCTGTACTGTTTAAACAACATAGATGTCATACATTAAAATATTAGTTTTACTCATTGTCTCAACACAAACTTTTAAACAGAACATTTTCAGCCCTGCGATTTCAGGCCTCTTCTCAAAGAGGCCATTTTAATTAAAACTATATGTGGCCTGTGTGCCATCAAGTTTATTGATGCCACCTTCTATTGATAATGAAAACCAGAGGCCAGTTCATGATGTGGAAGCTGCAGCTAAGAGTGAGGATAATATCTTTAAAATATGGTTGTACGATGAGCATAAAATGTTTATCTGAAAATCAGTCCACAGTTAGAAACCATCTGAAATCTGTTACCACAAGGAAAAATGATAACATGGATGAAATGAAGCTATGTTAAGGAGATGAAACACAATATGCAAGTCAGAACTGAAGTACTTGAATGAACAACTTATATAAGAACTGATCCCAAAGGCCTTTGATTTGAATAAATTCTATTGACTTCCATGGATTTTGGACCATGCCCACATCCTTTTGATTGTGATGAAGACAGATATGTAAGATGGCTTTTTTGACTTTTAACTCTGAACACTATTAGAACTGTACCAAATGTTTGTAACAAAGCACAAAACCACGTGAAACTCATCTAGTTTCAAGCTTTGTGACAAGCTAGCAATTTCAAGATTTGTTCAAATTCAACAAACTTGTGAGCAAACCCAGGCCCAGTTTTCAGTGAAACCGGCCTGATTTTATGGTTTCAGCACAAAACCATGGCTCTGACCTTCATTTTGAGTTCTAAGGATTGTTAGAATCCAGGCAAATCAAAATTGAAGTAAACGTTGAGACACCAGATGGTGCTATTACAGAGTGTCTAAGAAGTTTTGCTAAGCTTAATATATCGGCAGTTAGATCTGGGAAGAAATGCTGCCTTTTTAGTTGTGGTGCAATTCTCTTTATAAACTATTACCATATTTAACTGTAGGGTCCAGTACTGCCAAGCCCAAGCATTGCAAAATCATGAGTCAGGCTATACAAAATCATGAGATTGGCTTAGAAATTATTAAATTTTAAAAATAATACATTTGGGGTTCTCTTTATTTCATGTATTGGTTTGGGAACCTTCAGGTTACATTCAGGTCACGTTTTCAGGCTTTTCTCTGCAACCAGGAGGAAGACAAACTTACTTTAAAAAAATGAAAGCTCAGCTTTTTAGCTCCAGGACCCAGGGTTTAAGAAAAACAGTAAATATCACAAGAGTCGGTAAGAATGAGAGTCGGCCCGCTCTCTTTCTCTGAATCTCTCTGACTGAATTGTTCCTTAGCTGCAGCTGCTGCTTACATGTTATACCCAAGAAAGCCAACCAACATATAAGATGGCACTTATAGTTATGCAGAAGATTATTATTAAAAAGTTATCCTGCTGTAGTTCCTATCGGCCAACCACGCTCGGTCCCCATTGTGCCAGCTGCTGTACAAACATATTGTAAAGACAGGTGGATTCAAATCACAGATCTGCCACAGCCTTCCTATGTGACCTCGAGGAAGTTACTTAATCTCTCTGTAACTCAGTTCCCTTATATGTAAAATGGGGATAATACTTCCCTCCTTCCACCCTTTCTCCTGCCTGTTTAGATTGTAAACTTGCCAGGGCAAGGGTTGTCTCTTTCTATGTGTACAGATAGCACCTAGTACAATGGAGCCCAGATTATAGGCGGGGCTTCCAGGCATCACCACAATACAAATTATAACCAAAAAATAACACGTGGTGTGGAGACTGGCAAAATGGTCAGCTGCTGTTCAAATGCCTAAATAAGTAAATAAATGCCAGAACTTAAGGGAATATCTGCCTGTCCTCTTAGCCTGCCTATTTGCACATTAAACAAATAAGGGAGAAGAAACAGTGGGTATATCACAGACAACACAATCTGAAATCATCAGAGATAATATTGAAAGAAGAGAAGCAACCAGCCACAATCCAGCAAAACCATACCCCTACATCGGGAAATAATTTATATGGAGCACCCTTCCCCAAGAGAATTGTTCCATTATTCCTTTTCTCAGCACTATTGCATTACAGAGTTGGAGCCCCACTGTCACACAAAGGCCCCTGGCAACAATGCAGCCACTCAGCAAACACTCAGTCCCGGCTTTGTGAGAGAGAAACAAAAGAAGAAGAAAAAAGTCGCACACAAAAGAATGCCACTTGGCACTAGAGGGTCCATCCCTTCCACTACTAAACACCAATGGCTTTTGTATTTGTGCTTATCGGCAGGAAATCCTGACTCCCTTGCCAAAGAGCCCATCACATTGTGATTGTGGGGGAGGGAGCCCTATTCCCATAACAACTCTCTGACTACTTTCAAAAACTACTCTAAATAATATTCAAAGCAGCTCAGTTAGTATGGGCCACATGCTGTGAACACAGTACCCAAATCTAAACCTCATTTTCATATCAGCTGTGAGGACTACCAAAATCTGTTATTTCCATGGCCTTACATTTTCAGAAGTGCTGCACACCTGTAGTTCCCATTAACTTCAATAGACGCCATTGATGCTCATCACTGCTGAAAATTAACCATTAATAGATGTCTTTTGTCCTACAGCAGCTCATGACTGCTAACAGTTTTTCCGTCCTGTTAATGTATTTATATACACTAATGGATTGTTGTAGCCCACCAGGTGACACAAGTGATTCCCACAAGTTGAAAATCTCATATTAGCAAACATCCAATTATTGTCTGTTTGCCCCGTTCCCCAATAGGTTACAACACTGGGTAGTGCTGCCTGGACCCGCTACCAGGGAATACTATTGCAAGGGCTTGCCATTCTATCTGAAAAGGTTTATATAGCCGAGTTATTCAAATTCTTTGCCGTGAAGGTACTCATTCCGTGAAAGAGACAGAAAAACATGACTCTTCAAATGATGAGGCAGAAAAGTAAAAAAGAATGGGGGCCTGATCCTAACTGAGCTTGGCTCCATTAGAGTCAATGGAGCAACACCCATTTGCACAAGGTGAACATCTGTCTCTAAGGTCTCATGTTCTCTCAAATTAATTGGGTCAGGGAGGGATCGTGGCTGGAGCATCACCATGCTTAGGCCATCCCCAGCTTGTGTAAGAGCAAGTTGCCCTCTCTCCTAGGATGTGGTCAGGGCTGGCAAAGGTGCATTATGAGCCTCCAGGAGCCATAAATCAGCCCCTCTTTCCTCTTTGCACCAAGCAGATCTCAGCACAGAATAGAACCTGGTCCCTGTTTTTTGGATATTGCAGAGGGCCCACACCCCCAAACATATTAAACTTACATGAGCCCCTCCTTTCCTGTCATAGCCAGGTATGCAACTCTGGTGATTAAACAGCACCTCGTATTCCTGGAGTCTCAGCCTTTCCTAGCTGATCCGAACACTGTGCTTATTTACGTTTTTATTTTTATTGCATTCAAAATGAACAAAAAGAGGAACAGTTACTAGAGAATCAAAGAGATTACTAAATGTTGAAAAGGAAAACTGCTTTCATATCTGTGGTCAGCTGAGCTGTATACACTATCCCAGCTATTGTGTTTTGCAATATCATGCTGCATGTTTCAGTACATCAATTCATACAGTATATACTTTGCTGATCGATTTGCATACCATATTGACCTCAAGAGCTGTATAATGTGATTTGTGGCACTTCTGCATAATTTTCTGATTAAGTTACTTATTTAACCTGTTAACCTTTACTCCTTTAATTAAAGAGCCTATGTAAATGTTGAGACATAATTAAGTCACACAAGTTACTGAGTTGTGACGTTTATTTATTCTTTAATACTTTACACTGACACAGTGAGGTGCGCAGTGGTCACTTTCATACGCTGCAGTTTAAATGTGTGAAATATTCCAAGAATCTTAGTGTAATACAAATAGCTGCCATAAATAAAATCCCCATTGGAATTTTTTAGCCAATTTTTTTAAATACAGAAATTTCTGAGTTTAACAGAGAAACTCCAAGGGCCAATAAGTTAATTACAATATTTTCTTATTTTTCCTTTGTACAATTAAACCAGTTAATTTTATATTATTCTTTATCTTGTGGAATCTGTGAGGGCCCCAATCATGGCCCAGGGCCCCATTGTGCTCGATGCTGCATATACACATAACAAAAAGACAGTCTCGGTCATGAAGAGCTTGTAGCACATGGCTCTGAATGGCCATAAAGATTTTTTAATTACAGAGAACCTCTCTAATTTGCACTAATGATCAAGAGGCCTATGGTGGAGTACTAATTTGTGCAAATTACCACGCCAGCAAAGAAACGCAGTTAAAAATAAACCAAGGACACTGCATCACACAACGTAATTTGTTGGTTTATTTTGAGAAATTGCAGTTTGGATTTAATTATTTACAATACATTGTAACTCCTACTGATGTACTATGAAATCTTAGCAATAGGAGACCTGGACACTACAGCTGAGAAGTGAGGCAAAACTTGTTCTGTGTGCATGGAAATCATGATGTTTGCAGCATAGAGAATTAGTGATTTGGTTGGCTGGGATCAGCTGTGTATGAGAGCCATGACTACACCGCCTTCCTCACACTATACACACACCCTGTCAGCATCAGGGAGGAGCTGGGATAAGGGGCAGTGAATGGGGAGCTCTTCCCATGGGTGATTACTATATCGCTTGAGGTTCAAAATACACCAGGGATGAGATGCAAAGGATCTATGCCATAAAACAGAATGTATATGAACATATAACACATAAGAGGAGTCTCACACCCCAAACCTGCAAGCTGCTCCATGGCAGACAGTATAGTATAGTCACCACTTATCGCAGAAAACACTCCAATCCCCATAAATGCAAACCCCAACTTCCCTACACATTGATTGGTCTTTTCCTTTCTCCAGTAGCACTTGGCACTGGAGAGATCTCCCAGACAATATGCTTTGGGCCCATTTTCTATTCTCTTCCTTGGTTCCCAAAGCATTCTTGATCATTGAGAATTTTGCTTCACTCATGTCATTTGTTCTCATGTCGATTACAGTATGCAGGAGTTCCTAAGCATTTTTTAGAATAGCCAGCACTCATATAGTGCCATTTTTCTCTATGAAAACACAGATGGCAAAATCCACCCTCAGTTACTCCTGAGTAACTGCTGCTGATTGGGGTTGGGAGGGGGGAGGTGAATGAAGTTATAATTTGCCCAGAGAGTAAATTCTCTCCCATAATTCATGACTCTCATTAACATTTTGCAACTTGTATCAAGGATAAAAAATTACCCTTGAGTTAGGGCCAGAAAAGGATCCGAGATTGAACAGGTGGATTCATGACATGGATCCACAGGCCATTGCCCTCCACAAAGAGCCAGTGCAGGAGTCATGGGAACTGCCAAAGCTCTTGATACCAACTCTGCCTTTCTTCTCCAGGCCTTCTCTTAGTCTCTCTGCTTCATGCAGGCCTCTTCCTGACAACTTTTAGCCTCCTCCATCTTCCTTCACATAATATTAGTAAAGGGCAATAATATTAACAGATCAGGAACCTCATAAGGTTTGGTTCTGTCACTTATTTGCAATCCATGGTATCTTATGGGGCTCAAAAATAATCTGGCACACGTGTCTACAAACGTGAGAATAATCCTAGGGAATTGCATAATTTGTCTACTGAGGCTGATTTTGATTCCTTCTCCCTTCACCTCTGTACTAACAAATATAAAAACAAAGGACCGTATTCCTTCCATGGCCAAGAGTGGAATGCTCGGTGGTGGTCTTTCATTTGTCATGGTTATGAACAAAAGAGGCACGCGACTCAACTATCAAAGTATGTAAAAACTCTACATTTAAAATATTCAGCTTGCTCAACAAAGAATGCACCTTGATTACTAAAGTGTATTAAATTTCACCTACTTAACTTTGCAGCTTGATTAGTGAAGTATGCAGCTTAATCAGCACAGCATGCTGCTCACATGACTATGTGCACCACCTAAAACCTCACCTACTATAGTATCCAACAGAATCAGCAACATATGCATCTGAGAAAGTAAAATATGCAACACAGAAGGTTCATCAGAGTACACACTGCTTAATCTGTAAAGTCTGTAAAACATCAATTAAAATATGCAGCTCAGTCAGTAAAGCATCCAAGTTGTTTTGTAAAGTAGATGATTCAGCCCACAAAGTTTACAAAATTTCAGTGAGTAGAATAGTGAACCCAGTCTAGAAAACAGTCAGCTTATATTGGCCCAGAACACAGCAGCTCATATAGTCAGGAACACTGATCACTAGGACCATATCATCCTAGTGCTCCCATCCCCAAAGACTATTGGGTCAAATTAAGTCTCAATTCTCATCATTAAGGTCTTCAATGGCATTGGCTCAAGCTGTTAAAGAGAGCACCTTATCTATCTCTCCAAAAACAGATCTTGTCACCCCAATGAAATCAATGGGACTACTTGAAGAGTAGGGTACTACTCAACATGAGTATGGGGTATCAGAATCTGACCTTGTATTAATTGATTTTCTTAGAAAAGAACCAAACAGAAGTATTCACCAGCCTAATTTAACTCATCTTTACCCATAACAAATACAGATGGGTCAAGCTATGAATTTGTATTTGGATGCAGATTTTCTATACCCCAACGTTCATGAATGTTCAAATCTGTGGCTTCACTTTTTGGCTCATTACAAAGACAGAAAGCATTTGTAGAATTGACCTGGTTTGGATTTCAACTATTCCCAAAGTTCACCGTTGTGCAGATCTAGGGTTTGGATTTGGACCACTCTAATTTCTAAGGCTAGGTCTACACTACAAGCTAGGGAGGTTATTCCCCTGCTTGCTTGCATGTACTTGTGCTAGCTCTCATAATTTCCAGTGATAGATAGTCACCAGGGCTAAGCCGTGCCACCACTTCCACTGCCAATGCTACTGTGGCTACACCACTATTTATACTCATACTACCTCTCCTAGGGCCAGCATGAATATGTGTACATGAGCAGAGGAATTACACCCCTAGCTCATAGTGTAGACATATTCTAAGAGTGAAAAGGGAAAACATTTTGATATCTCTAGGAACATCTGGCACATGAGATTAGCAAGGATTTTTAATTAATCTACCTATTTTGGGGTAGTACCATAAAACAGGAGAATGGCTACTGTGGTAGCTATATTTCAGAAAGGGGGGAAAGTGATCTGAGCAATTACAGACCTGTTAATCTGACCTCAGTAGTATCCAATGCTTCAGAACAAATTGTGAATGAAAGAATAATTAAATTCATGGAGATAAACAGTAGAGGCGATGGAATGCAACATGAGTTTACCAAAAGTAGATTATGCCAGACTAACCTGATTTCCTTCTTGAAGGCTGGAGTAACAGAAATGAGATGAAATTCAATAGTACAAAGTTCAAAGTCATGCACTTAGGTTCTAATCATAAAAATATCTGCTAGCAGATGGGGTCTCATCAGTTGGAAATGACAGAGAAAGAGAGAGACCTGGGTATGTTGGTCAAGCAGCGGATGACTATGAGCTATCAATGTGATGTGGCTGGAAAAAAGGCAAATGTGATCCTAGGTTGTAGTAGATGAGGCTCAATACCATTGTACAAGGCACTGGTAAGACCTCATTTAGATTACATCTGGGGGTAAATACCAGGGAGGAACAAGACCTATTTAAGCTAAAGGACGATGTTGACACAAGGACAAATGGATATAAACTGGTCAGGAACAAATTCAGCTGGAAACTAGAAGGTTTCTAATGATCAGAGGGGTGAAGGTTCTGGAACAGCCTCCCAATAGGAGTTGTGGAGGCAAACAACTTAATTCGTTTTAAGGGAGAGCTGAATAAATTTTTGAGTGTGATTTCATGACGGGGTTGCTTGTGATTTTAGGGGGCAGGGCTCAGCAGGGGGCAGGACTCACTTAAAGTTTGTGTGTTATAGTCCAAAAAGCTGATGTTTCAGAGCATTAGACAGCCACCTGCAGGGGTCAGAAAGGGATTCCACCCCCCACAGTCCATTCAGGGTAGGGATGGGGGTTGGTCTCCTTCCTCTGAAGCATCAGAGATGGCCACGGCTTGAGATGAGCAGGGTGGACAAGTGCTCTGAGGTGGCACCGAGCATTTTCTTTCTCATGTGCTTGGCCAGCTGGTTCTTGCTCACATGCTCACGGTATAACTGATTGCCCTAAGTGAAGTCAGGCAGCTCCCCAGGTCAGGTTGGCAGTGACCTTGGGAGCTTTTTGCCTTCCTTTGCAGGATGTGCAGATCATGCCAAAATTATCTGGATATAGCTCCCTTAATCATTCCCTTGCTATTGCATTCTTCCATCCTAATCTATCCCTATGGCACATAACAGTCTAGTATCCTGTGGATTATAATATTTTGGCCTAATTTCAGTTGTTGGGTTTCCTTTCAACTGCTGCATGGTGTTGGTGGCCGTGTGACATACAGGAAGTCAGACTAGATGATCACGATGGTCCCTTCTGTCCTTAAGGTCTGTGAACCTATGAGACTACAATTGCGATTTCTCATAGCTATAGCTTGCATGGTTTGATCCTACGCAAATATTTTTATGAGGAAAGGTCAGTCTGATCTCTACACATAAGCCCCAAATGTGATGGATATGTGATGATGATAACTTCATCATATGAACTAACAGTTTTATGGGCCAAATCCAAAACCCACTGAAGTCAATGAGAAGACTGTCCATTGATTTCAAGGGACCTTGTTTCAGGCGCTTTAAAAATAAGTGGTATTTATCAACAACATACACGTCTACCAGCATACTTACTTACACTGTACCTTCTCTCATGAAAATAGATCTGAATCACAAATTCATAGATGGTCAGCTGTTCCTTAATTGGACTTCAATGCCATTCCCAACAAACCTACCATTATTTACAGTCAGAGTCTATGAATTAGATGCTTCACAGTACTGAGGAAACCTGTGATAAACAACTACAACAGTTGACAGAACAAATAAAACACAGAGGTTGCCACCTATGTGTCCTTTGCCAACAAATCAAGAAATCCTTTGAACTGCCCAGAAGAGTTCTCATTAAGAAGAAAAATATTAACAAAACTGTGCCAGCAATGAAGTTTGGTTGGCAGGTTTCATCTGGCAGCTTCTAAATACATCCAATTAATCAAAAAGCTCTAACCTTTTATTCCTATTTCAGATAAGACCAGAACAAAACTTCCATTGATGGCTTACCTGCCACTCCCTAATTAACAAAATAACACTGTCAGAGCAGAATAAGGGTCCAATTCGGGCAGGTGCTGAGCATCCTCTCCACTCCCTCTGAAGTCAATCAGAGCTGAGGGCCTGGAGTGCATCACGGGAGGTGATCAAGGACTTTGCAGGATCAACTCTTTAGAACCTAAAGGTAACCTTTTCAAACCACGTGCTTAGTGTTACGCTTTTTCAGTGGTGCCGAGCACCTGAGGTTCTCATGGATGTCAATACATTTGAAAGGATTCTTTTTGAACAAAGTCCTAAAATGGTTCACAAAACAGACAGGCTTGTGTTTAAAGTGGTCCACGCAATGCAGCAAGTCAGAACCTCAGCTGCTATAAATCAATATAAAACTTCAGTTGCACTAAATTCTGAAGCCTAGGGAGCCGAGCCTGAGCTCCGGTCCGAGCCACAACTTCAAAGCGCTGTCTACACCGCTATTTTTAGAGCACCAGCGCAAGCCCCACTAGCCTGAGTCTGTCGAACCCTGGCTGGGATGCTCACTCCATAATGCTGTGTAGACATACCCTAATGTTCGTTAGATATTCCCATTCTGGCAGTCACATGCTCACTCAAACATCTGAGCAAATCTTTCTGCCAATCTTTGGAGATTGCAAATAGTAACAACTTGTATGTTTCCAAAGCATGTTCTATTTTTAAGCCAGCTAAGTAACCCTCTTAGTTTGAAAATGATGTTCAGAATGGTGTCATATTTTTAGCATGTATGTTTAATTAAAGTCTTTTTTCATTGAACAGCCTAACTGGAGTAGCAACATTAGAATAAACAGTGTTCATTTTCTGAATATTCCACTGAACACTGGTTCCTGGTAGGCTAAAGGCTAGGTTGTAAAATTTTCACTATATGAATTCAAACTGGAAAAGCTGCAATAAAAATGATTTAAATAGAAATTATTAAAATAGAAATTATTTAACACTAGATTACTGAGTGGATTGAGGAAACCTGCTATGTGAATATAATAGAATTCAATGAATGCAACAAAACTGTCCACATAAACCCTAATCCAGCAACCCCTAACCCATTTACTTCAATGGGACCATTCAGATGTTTGAAGTTAGTCTGTGCTTCGGTGCCTTCCTGGACTGGGGCTTTAGGAGATGCAAATAAAGTTCTGGGGAAACGTTTCCATATAATTTACTTGTATTTTACTGTTTCTCTTTTAAACAGCAGATGTGGAGACTGAGCTACCTTCTGACCCCTAAAACCAGGCTCTCCAAGTCTGGATGCTGGTACACAGAAGGAACAAGAAGTCTTCACTGCTGGTGCTGGCGATTGTGGATACAGACTTTCTCAAACATATTCAATCTAGCATCTTTCATGAAAACAAAATTCTGTCTCCCTCTCTCTCACACACTCAGTTTCTGATCATAGATAATTTTCCAAGTATTCATAGTATCCAAGTAACTATAGCAATATTTCCCTCCAGTAAGAAAGGATGGGATGTTCTGCATCCAGCATAAAAGGATGTCCTTTCTAGTCACAGAGCAGCTCAAGGGCAAGGTCTCCCAAGGAGTCTGCAGCACTAAATCACCCATCTAGAAAGAAAAAGGCCCATTTCAAGATTGGAAATTCTGAAGAGGAAGAAATAAGTCAATTGATGTAATTCCAAAATCTACTGTTTACAGAACATGCCTACAAGAGTGGACCCACATGCAACAATATTTAGAATACCTCAAGTCAGTATCTCTACTGGCAGGAATGACGAACACAATGCATAGCCTCAGACTGAATCTAATCAATATTCTATAACAAAAACATTTGAAAAAAGTAAGTTCTATCTAGGTACTTATGCAATCCTCATTGCTGTAATGTCTGAGCATCTCACAGTCATTAATGGATTTCACCGTCAAGGCATCCCTGTGAGGTAGGAAAGTACTACCCCATTTTACAGATGGGGACCAGAGGCATGAGGGTGGACTAAGGCAGTGTTTCCCAAACTTGGGTCGCCGCTTGTTTAGGGAAAGCCCCTGGCGGGCCGGGCCAGGCCGGTTTGTTTACTGCCGCATCCGCAGGTCCGGCCGATCGCGGTTCCCACTGGCCGCGGTTCGCTGCTCCAGGCCAATGGGAGCTGCTGGAAGCGGCGGTCAGCAAGTCTCTCAGCCTGCGCTGTTTGGGAAACACTGGACTAAGGGATTTGACCAAGTTTACAAGGGATTTCTGTTGCAGTAGCTAAATTTAGCTGTCCTGAGTCCCAAGTCCAATGCCTAAGTCACAAAACCATCCTTCCTCCTATTATTGCCCCAAATTTTTTCCTCCTCAGTTGCACACTCCTAAACACTCTTCCCAGACCAAAGTCAGTTTTCATGGCCTGACATTGGGCTTGATCTTGTTCCCAATGAAGTTTGCCATGACTTCTGAAAGAGTCAGATCGTCCCCTTTATCTTCTCCCATGTAGACAGCAAGATGGGTGTATTATTCACAAAGGGCTGGATCCAACTCCCAGTGAAGTGAATGCAAAGATGCCCATTCTCTTTAGTGGGTCTTGGCTCAGGCCCATAAAGAGATGGGGCTAAGCTATGAAATGTGCAAGTGCATTCAGTGTTTTGGTTTGGGTCCATCTCTCTAATAGAGGGATACTCAGACCGAGGCTTGCCAGCCACAAGTGGCTCTTTAATGCGTCTCCTGCAGCTCTTTGCAACACATGAAACACGGTGTGACTTAATTATTAACCAATCTACTTCCTACCCCACAGGGGCTTTCCTTTCTAGCTCACGAAATAACTGCAGTACCACAGACTCCACCGTGCGGTGTCTGTTATCAAATGTTGACTTTTCAATGGCGACTGCTGTAGACACATCTAGTTTGTGTATTTAAACATCACAGTTTTGTTTTCATTTCATGCAAGAACCATTTCACTTAGGTAAACGTTTTATATCAACAGAGTAAAAATAGCTAATTCTGGGCACAAAGGACATACACATCAGCCAAATCTTGAATTCTGAAGTGCTTTTAACCTTGAATTTCCCTTATAAGCCAGGTCTTTTCAAATAGACAACACATTTAACCCAGTTTCCCCAAGCATTCTGAAAAACATTCTCTATGTATTTGAGCAACAGAGGGTCCTGTGGCACCTTTAAGACTAACAGAAGTATTGGGAGCATAAGCTTTCGTGGGTAAGAACCTCACTTCTTCAGATGCAAGTAATGGAAATCTCCAGAGGCAGGTATAAATCAGTATGGAGATAACGAGGTTAGTTCAATCAGGGAGGGTGAGGTGCTCTGCTAGCAGTTGAGGTGTGAACACCAAGGGAGGAGAAACTGCTTCTGTAGTTGGATAGCCATTCACAGTCTTTGTTTAATCCTGATCTGATGGTGTCAAATTTGCAAATGAACTGTAGCTCAGCAGTTTCTCTTTGGAGTCTGGTCCTGAAGTTTTTTTGCTGTAATATGGCTACCTTTACATCTGCTATTGTGTGGCCAGGGAGGTTGAAGTGTTCTCCTACAGGTTTTTGTATATTGCCATTCCTGATATCTGATTTGTGTCCATTTATCCTCTTGCGTAGTGACTGTCCAGTTTGGCCAATGTACATAGCAGAGGGGCATTGCTGGCATATGATGGCATATATAACATTGGTGGACATGCAGGTGAATGAGCCGGTGATGTTGTAGCTGATCTGGTTAGGTCCTGTGATGGTGTTGCTGGTGTAGATATGTGGGCAGAGTTGGCATCGAGGTTTGTTGCATGGGTTGGTTCCTGAGTTAGAGTTGTTATGGTGCGGTGCGTGGTTGCTGGTGAGAATATGCTTAAGGTTGGCGGGTTGTCTGTGGGCGAGGACTGGCCTGCCTCCCAAGGTCGGTGAAAGTGAGGGATCATTGTCCAGGATGGGTTGTAGATCACTGATGATGCGTTGGAGAGGTTTAAGCTGAGGACTGTAGGTGATGGCCAGTGGAGTTCTGTTGGTTTCTTTTTGGGGCCTGTCTTGTAGCAGGAGGCTTCTGGGTACACGTCTGGCTCTGTTGATTTGGTTCTTTATTTCCTTGTGTGGGTATCGTAGTTTTGAGAATGCTTGGTGAAGATCTTGTAGGCGTTGGTCTCTGTCTGAGGGGTTGGAGCAGATGCAATTGTACCTCAGTGCTTGGCTGTAGACGATGGATCGTGTGGTGTGTCTGGGGTGGAAGCTGGAGGCATGAAGGTAGGCGTAGCGGTCGGTGGGTTTTCGGTATAGGGTGGTGTTAACGTGGCCATCGCTTATTTGTATGGTGGTGTCTAGGAAGTGGACCTCCCGTGTAGATTGGTCCAGGCTGAGGTTGATGGTGGGGTGGAAGCTGTTGAAATCATGGTGGAATTCTTCCAGGGTCTCCTTCCCATGGGTCCAGATGATGAAGATGTCATCAATGTAGCATAGGTAGAGAAGGGGCGTGAGTGAACGAGAGCTGAGGAAGCGTTGTTCTAGGTCAGCCATAAAAATGTTGGCATATTGTGGGGCCATGCGGGTGCCCATAGCGGTGCCACTGGTCTGGAGGTATATATTGTCACCAAATTTGAAATAATTGTGCGTGAGGATAAAGTCACAGAGCTCAGCAATAAGTTGTGCTGTGTCATCATCAGGGATACTGTTCCTGACAGCTTGTATTCCATCTGTGTGTGGGATGTTTGTGTAGAGAGCCTCTACATCCATGGTGGCTAGGATGGTGTTTTCTGGGAGGTCACCAATGCACTGTAGTTTTCTCAGGAAATCTGTGGTGTCACGGAGATAGCTGGGAGTGCTGGTGGCGTAGGGTCTGAGTAGGGAGTCCACATATCCAGACAGTCCTTCAGTGAGAGTGCCAATGCCCGAGATGATGGGGCGTCTCTCTATGTATTTGAACAACCATAATCATTTGACAATCAGAGGAGTCTGATTGTATGTGAGACACAATGCAAGCTGGCAAACACATCTGACAAATGCAGTTCACTTTACAGAAAGGAACAAGAATCAGATAAATATCAGCAGGAAACAAAAGGCATCATCCCCATCTGATTCATTAGATTTTTGGCACTCCAATTAAGTTCTGACAAGCTAGTGTTCCAGGCACAGTAAAATATTGTTGTTCCACCAGGCTCACTCCAATGTTTACTCATAAGATCCATACAATAATAACAGAACAGTGGCCTATCTTGACCAACAGCACATTAGTTATTATCTGCAGCACAAACACCTACCACTTTGTACTAACATTTTGGCAGTTAATCTAAACATAGTACTTAAAGCTACATCATAATTTTGAGATCTAACTGGGTCATTTTCCTTCCAGCTGGCACCAGTAAAAAGTATTTTATAACAAAAAAGTAAATGAAACTTTATGAGTTTTTTTATTATTATTATTATCATTATTATTTAATGGCAGCAGCACAAGTATGATTCAAGCCCACATGACACATTTTTCAAGGCCTGTTTGCGGTGATGCTAGCTGGGTGAATTACAATAAGATTTATTGTGCAGTGGTATATGTCTAATTTTCCATCTACTGCTGGGAGCTTCAGTTGGCGGGAACTAACAGAGACGCCCATTATGCACAGCCTGGTTCAAACTGTGGTTTGGTGCAAACTCTCAGGGACAGGAACTTACTGCACATGCTGGCAAGAGGACAGGGAGAGAGCTGATGAAAAGAACAAAAAAGACTTTTCAAATGGCTTCCCAAATATTTGGTATCCCATCCCTTCTCCAAAACTGTTTTTGTGGTGAGAAGTGGGTGGGGATTCAAAGTCTCAACAGATTTTCCTGTCAAAATTGGGCCTTATTCAATCGCCATGCAACAAGGCAGTTAATGACCTCTTATTACTGGAGCTGGATTCCCTGCTGACAGTGCTCAAAATGAACTGGAGCTCACCGGAACTGAGTTCACAACATTTTTCTTCCCCCTCCCTTTTTTTTTTTACTGCAAACACAAACCTCTTAAAAACAAAACAACACACACTATGCAGGGGGGTTAATGTTCTTTAAACATTTCACTACCTCACTCTGGTGGTGTTCTAATGACCCAGCCACCCCAGGCTAATTAGATGTGGAATAGTCCACACCCAGATGAGAGATGGAGGGAAAGTAATGGAGAGAAGCGAGGGGGAACCATAATAGATGTAATAAGGGAAAGAAAAGGGGGCCTGTAAAGATCAGGAGACAGGACAGAGGAGTATAAAGAGGGTATAAGGAAAAAAAGCTTTGAAGAGGGAAAAGGCTGGGAAGAGGGGAGAACCTATAAATGAGAGAAATAAATAAGGGATGGAAAATCCAGGATGAATAATAAGATGGGACGTGCAGCAGAATAGTCAATGAATTTTTTTCAGAGCGGAGCCTGGAGCCGTCCTGCTGAGCTGCAAGACTCAGTCCTGCCCCATGACATCACTTTAACACCCTGTGCTCTGCTGAGCAGTGCATCCCAGAGATGTAGTTGGTGATGAGTCCAGTTGCCATCTTCATTGCTTTTTGGGAGCAGCCTGCTGGGCACAGGACTGGCTACATGATGCACTGCTCTGGCATAGCAGGAGCACTATGGGAACTGATATTTATAAACTATTCAGCACCAATTGGCATGACCAGAATGGCATTTTACATTAATAATCAACATCAGACCAGAAATGAACAAATATATCACAGTCTACAAACAATTCTGCTTGCTACAGTTGTTGGCATATGTCTGTATATTTTTACCTACCATATGTGAATATGTTTTATTTTATTTAGGCACAGAGCAGTCACCTAGGAATAGGTTCTTGTTCTACATTACATTTCACATCAGGATCCCATAAGAATTTTTACCCTAATTGAACTTACTTCAATAAGTAATCAAATTTGATATTATCTTTGCTGGTGTACCTTCAAATGCCAGGTGGTACTATAGGTTATTATAGTTCGATGCACTTCCCTAACTACACACCAGATGGAAGTCTCAAAATTATTCTTCCAGGTGCATCAAATTCTCTCCAACCCTCTCCCCCCTTTACCTCCCACTGTGCATCCAGACAGTAGGCCCTAGATATAAGGCAAAAGACAATACTACTCTTGGGCTATTGTATATACACACCCCAAAGTGACAGCATTCAGTTTTGTGTCTGGTTACTCAGTTATATTTCTACTCTGTATTAAGGATGGAAACCCAATGCCCATAAATGTATTAACACTACATTATGATTTTTGAAAGGTTTGGCAGTAGAGAGGAGAGGAGAGTGGTTGGGTGCGGTATTACAGTGTGTAATGTGGTATTTCATTCTCTCTGGGGAGCCGTAATTTTATGCACGTTGAAAAAAGCATTAAGGAAACTAATGTACAGAACATACGGAACCAATTTTCATCGTTTTAAAAAAACACCTTTGGGGTGTGAGCATGAAAAATTTCAGTCCAAATGGAATTGTTCAACAAACTCAGAAGGGAGAAACAGGCAGGGGGTTACAAACAACCTTTAATTTTCATCCACCCCTATTACCCCATATCTTCTAATCATGACTCCATTCATTAGCACTATATAACTGTATGTCATTGTAACCATAAATCCTCTGTATAGGCATCAGGGGATAAGACATTCTTTATAGAACACTAACAGCATAGTCATCGGGTCACTTGGTGCAGAGGATATAGCAAAATATTATACTACTTAACCAAAAATCCATGGAGGGGACATGCAGAGATCAGGGTCCAAGGAGGTGAATAGTTATAGCACACTATAGGCCGGTTGCTTCAGAGGAAGACAAGCTCCCCCCACACCCCTCAGCTCTAAGCTGCTACACCCTTGCAAAGAATTTCTTCCTGATCTCAAATAAGGCAATCAATTCAACTATATGCATAAGAGCAAGAATTGCCTCATTCAGAGAACAGCACATCGTTGTACTGTACTATACTGTGTTATGTGCCCCTAGATCCAGGAATAGCAAGAAGAGTTTCTGTAGGTGATATTTAAAAGAAAACATGCACGTACGCTTTCAGAGATCTTTAGGACAACATATACACTCTATTGACCTAGGTCTGAAAATGGCACTTCATACAGTATAGTACCAGACTGCCTCCGTAGGGTTTAGATCAGAAAACTAGTGCTAAGTATTATTATTATTAGTGCGCATCCTTTGTGCCGATGCTGTCAGCAGAAGTGGACTTCTTGAACCAACTGCAAGGGGATCAGCACCAAACAATGTAGAAAAACATTACCAATTACCATCCCTTCAGAGCTGAGTGTCAGCTCTGCAGGTGTTTCAATTCCTTATTCAGTGAGGGTTATTGGTGACCATGGCTGTCTTCTCCAGTTTCCTCCTGTGCATTTCTATGAAGCACCTCACATTCAGGATGAGAAGAGAAGATACCGTTTTCACAATGCACTACTCTGCTATCAGCACAAAATGGCGACCCCAAGTATGGCCAGGGAAGAAGTAAAGCTAACAGCTCATTATGTTTCCTATTTGTTTTACAAACCGCACGCCAAGAGTCTTTGAACTTTACTGCTAGCCACCATATTCCGCTAGGTCTTTCCATCACCTCCTGTCTGAGATGAATTTAACTAGGTGGTTTCTCTGTTTTCCCTCCACCTTGGGAAACATTCTTTACCAAGCCTAATTCTCTCCCTTAACCACTGTGGTAAGGCAACATGGGTCTTCAAACATCTCCTTCCCCACAGCAGCCAAGGGCGGGAACTGGGATCAGGCCAGGCAGGGGGGTGGGAGACTGTCCACTTCAATGTTTTATGGATTCACCATACACAAACAGATTTTGTGAGTACCTTGGACTCCAAAGTTAGGTTTTCAAGAATATGGGTCAGATATTTGGTCCCAGTTCCATCACACACATGTTGCTGTTGTGATGAAAGAGGTCTGAAAAGCTACCCTCAGAGGGCAGGTAAGGATCCCCCTGACAAGGCCAAATCCCCAGCTGGTATAGAGCTGACATAGCCAGTTTTACACTCTGCCTCCCTCCTGACCACTGTAAGAGGTGTGTCAGAGGCAGGAGGGGGCATGGCTGGGACACACTGCTCTAGCAACCCCTAGCTGCAAAACAGCTCCTGGGGGCCAGGATCAGGTTTTTAAGACACATCCTCCACTTCACATTTCAGGTCTTGCACAAAGTACACCTTGGAGCCAAGGATCTGGGCCTATATATTCCAGTTATAGAATAGCAGAGATCCAACCTGTCCAGTAATAGCTATTGTGAGACTGCAATCCAGCAAGATTCACACACAAGTGCAAACAGTCTGCAGGTTTCCCCGAGTTTACAATAAATATTCACAAATCAATTGCTTTCACATATAACACTGCGTGCACAATTTTTAAACTTACAAATTCTAAAGAGGGAGATTATTAAACGCACTGTGGACTCCACCCAGCTCCCATTGAAACTGCCCTTTGTGTCTTTGAAAATCTCCCCTTATATTACTGACAGTAACTAACGCTGTGCATTTGATTCAGGTTGTGTTGCCTCTGACCATTACAACACTGAATGGTTCTACAGGAACAAACTTGCAAAAATGCTCTTTCCCTCACATCTAAAATTGCAGGGATGCTTCCTTGGGTTAGTTTACCTCTAAATTAGTCTTAAATGCTTTAAGACTTGAGAGTTGAAAGAATTTTATATTATAAAAATTATATTTTTGCTGAGAAAGCTAGAAACACATGCTGCTGCATTACTCAACAATATACTCTGTTAACCCAATTGCTTTTTTCTTTATAACAAGCTGCTCAGAGAAAGAACTGTGGTAACAAGTACATAAATAAAACAGAATATAGTAAACACCCAGCATTGCAATTTCTATCATAATACAGTAGTACCTAACACATTAAATTAGAATAAACCCTTGGGAGCTCACCTGGAAACCAGTTAGATTCAGGAACATGAGAGTGAACGTCTAGGGAGTGTTCATACTGGAATCTTCTGGTATTAAAGGTGCAGACCCCCTCTCCACTACGAAGTGAAAGTATAAGTAGTTTCCCCTTCATGAAATCCAGTATGTTTTGGGGTGGAGCTGATTAGCATCTTTTTAAAGGGGTTTTAGGTTTAAACCTCTAATTCTGATCACTGAAGCGTTCTGAAGAGTTAGGGTCTCTCATATGCAAAGAAGCATATGGTGTCTTTAAACAGTACCAATCACAGTCCTCCTTTGGCCGTTGTGAGTGGCTGATGTGTTCTGGACAGTTCCTTCTTCCCCAGCTCCCACTCATGGCTAGCAGTCCTTGGCTGGAGAAATCCAAGGATTCTAACAAGTCAGTGCTCCCTGTGCTGCTCTGGTGTCGCTGCTACCCAGCCCTAGTGATTTCAGCTTCAGTTGCTGGATAGGGAGGCCCTCTGAAAGTGCCACCACTGCTCTGAGTCGTCCATTGCCGTCAAGCTGCCTCATCGCTGCACTGTCCACTATCGAGCAGGTTTAGCTCAGCTGTGAGGGAGGGGTCAGTGGTCTCTAGAATCCTTGACAGCATTCTCACCACCACAGAGGCACTCCCAACAGCAGGTAAGTATCTCTTCCCCAACTCTCCCCCTTCAGCTCTCCCATAGCCAACTGTGCCTGATATCAGTCTCAGTTCCAGTGACCTCAGGCGTATTCAGTGTCAGTGTCTTGTCCTTGTATTTGCCACCAAGGTAATTGCATTTCATTGCTCCCAAATGGAAAATTAAACTAAATTTTAACCCAAATACCCCAAACCATCACATAAAACCAACAAGTCCCCTTGCCTTTAGTGGAATCACTTGTGATTAAGAATTTGCTGGGATGGGCTCTTAGATATTTTTTTTCTAACTCTCTACTAAACACTTTTCCATTCCTCACTGGAGATGATGAGCTGAAGCTCAAGTTAAAATTCTTATGAAAATCTTAGTATCGAAAGTTGCAGTAGCCAAAGGCCAGGTTAGGATAATCTTTACTTTTATAAATGAAGTACTCTCATATATCTGACTCCTCACACATTGTGATTATAATGGTCACTTAATTAGACCAGTAAAATGGATTTAAATTTCCTATACCCAGTCTGAGCTCTGTCAGGAAATATTTTTGTTTCCAACTGCAGTGTGAAAGACATAACACGTTACATGCCACACCATTTCTTGGAAACCTCCACCTAATTCTGCATGGATAATGCAAAACCTTAATAGAGTTTTTCCACACAGTGTGCGTCAGTTCAAGACACACAGTTCTAACAGTAACACACAAGGTAAAAGTGACTTTGTAAATACTTTAGCCACTAGATGTTTTCCCTCAGATTAAAATAAACTGAGAGTTCAACATGCCACAGAATAAACTCTGTTTAATCAAAGTAGTTCTAGAAACTGTCAAAACCTCATTAAAGGTTGGTAGGTAACAGAGGAATATATTTGTTTCCATCTTTTCTCTAGGTCAGATATTTTACAGCACTTTATGTTCTCTCTGCATGAGTGTATAGTACAAAATGGCCTGCATTTTCAAGACAACTCAGCACTTACACTAGGCACCAGATTTTCATGAAAGTACATGGCCAGATTTTCAAAGGTGCTGAGCATATTGGATGCTGGGTGCTGAGTGAAGCTGATTGAAAAATGGAAGACTGGTGACTCCCATTTGTTCTGGAAACATTTGTTCTTTTTTTCCAGCTGAAAATTCCAAAATTTAACATTTTTTTTAACCAGCTCTATGTTGATTGGCAGGATGAATTTTGATGAAAATTTTTACAAAATATTGGACTTTTTGTCTATATACATATCAATATCTACATGAGAGAGAGAGCATATCGCCTCTAGTGCTATGAATATTTGAAGATCTGGCTCTTATTTAGGTGCTCAAATGGATTCAGAGCTCTTTTGAAATATTTGGCCCAAATTGTGGGCGATGAGCCCTTGAAACTCTTGCACAACATATGAGCGAGAGGGAGATGGAAGGGGGGAGAGAGAATACTCACAAGATGGTAGGGACCGTAAAGAACTTATTTTCAGTGTTCCGCAAAATAACAATAACTCTTGAGAACTGGAAATATGAGTTACCCACTTAGCCATCCTTAAGCAGCAGGGCTTAAGGGAATTTGTTCATTCCAGCCCCTGAGCTTCATGGTACATTTAAAGCATTATTCCAAAAATTTAGTCATTTTTTTCTGGTAAATACTGAAGGGAATTATTAGTAAGGGTGAATGATTATCAGCAGCACATTGCATTGGAGCATAATCATTGGTATGGAGATACTTTTTATTTGTGGCATCAGAAATTGGGTCTATTACAGGTATTACCTACACATAACAGAAGGTGACATAGAGTGGCAAATTGGTGTTGCACTGGCATCCTACAGACTTGCAGTGAGTGACATTAAACCTTTATGTTCACCATCTCAGGTACCTGCAGTAACTGTGGCATTTTTCAATACCGCAGAGTGAAAAACTATGAGTGCTTCATAGTACTCACTGTGTCTGGGTCCGTGTAACATACTAACAATATTGTGACTGTAGAATGCCAGATGACATTTCAAAGAGCAATGTCCTACTATATTGTAATAAGAAACTAGCAACAACTAATAAAAAAGAATATTCTATTTTCTGGCTGACAAACTATCTGAGCTTTGCCCTGCTAGGACCTAAACTAACTTCTATTGACTACAATGAAGTCTCTCCATTGACTATAATAAGGGTTGGAGGAGACCCAAAATTTATGAGAATTTAATTATTTTGGTCGCACTTCATATTAAGGGTACATTTTAAAATATTTAATGAAGGGTTGTATGATTAATAGACCTATTGGACTCTACAACAGTGGATTAACCATTTATTAAGACACCTAGTAATCATCTATTAACACTTTACCAACTATTTATACATGCATCCATGATCTGAAGAGTGACTATTTTAATGGAAATAATCTTCATCCTAAAGCAGTGAAATAGAACTACATTAGGCAATATCTATAACTGATCATTCTCCTGAAAAGAAGCCCTCTGGTGCTATCAGATCACTAACTGCTCTCTCCAGTCTGAATGGAAGAGGATATCTGTTCCTATAGAATCAGGATTTTGTCACTGTGAGAAACCATGGAGTCAGCTTAGGATGTGCCCCTCACCCCCACCTCTTCATCTAGATCCAGACTGTTACAAATAGAAAATCTTCCTAGTCTAGAAAATGATGAGCTCATCCTCTGGAAGTAGATGGTGTTGTACTGAAAGTTTTCCATAAAGCTTTTTTTCTCCCTGTTCAAGTTTCTTTTCTTTTTTGCATCTCCAGCACTTATCCTTTGCTTTTACCGCAGCTGCAGCTATTCTGGTGGAATTAACTGAAGTCTTGCATCAAGTGTGGATTTCCTGATGTCTGAGATATTTCATTGTGATTGGGTAATTTGATCATTAAGGTCTTTGCGCTCCAGTTTTTCTTAATTAACTCTATTGAATTTTAACCACATCTTGCAGTCTACAGTAGTAGGAAGAATATAGTGTCCCAAATATTTTAGCCCATTTGACAGGAATTGAAAGTCAATCGCATGTATGTTGAGTGTGTTGATTCTCTGCTTTCCATCAAATAGGTGTGCTAATTGCAATACACCTCAGCAAGACCCTTAAAAAAGAGACCAGACCACAAGTTACACTGTCAAGAAATCACCAGTTACTTCTTTAATCTCCATTTGCCAAAATCTTACATTACCTTCTTGAATATGCAGAAGTGAGGACGCACACGGCTCCTAGTGCACAGACTGCTCCTCTTCATACCACGTATAATTATCTTCCTCTTACCAACTACCTGTTGAATCATTATACCATAAACGTTAGCATTTCTGGAAACTCCTCCCCTTCCCAAAATGTGTTCTGGTTGGCCAACACTGTGACCAAAGAACCACAATTTAGAATCAGTGATAATACAATTGTGGTTACCACTTGTTAGGCATAGCACCTTCCCAGTATCACTGTTAATCTGTACACGTCACAAGATTTAGTATTATGGATTCTGTTGCTACATGTTTGATTTATCTAGACATAAATGAGATAAATGTGAAAATCATGCTCAATATTTCACAATGCTGACCTAAACCCCCAAACCCTTTTAGAGAAAATTCATTACCCCACCTCCACTTCAAAAAAAGACTAACAAGAACTGAGACCCAGATCCTCAAATGTATTGATTTCAATAGGAGTTAGGTACCTAAATACCTTAAAGGATCTGGGCCTGAATAAGTTGTTAACCTGATACTAAGTTGTTTGAATAACTGCATGTGAGAGCTACTGTTTTATTAGCATCAGACATGCATCTAAGAATATTATTTTGCTATTGTAAGTACAAGTGAGCTTGGCATTGGGCACAACGTTTTTAAAGCCCAGTGTCTACAATTATATTCCTAAACTCATGTTAAGACCCCTAAATCTAAGTGGCTTGATTTTCAAAGGTGCTGTGCACCCACAAAAGCCATTGAGGTTAATATGAGGTAAAGGCGGTTGGCAGTTTTGTAAATTAGGCCACTTATATATTTAGGTGCTTAAATATGGGTTTAGAAGCCTAATGTTAAGTGCCAAGTTTGGGAAATTTTGCCCTAAATACTTTTCCAAACCTGAGTCCAGCCACCATCTGTGAGAACCTGCTGTTCCCCACTTCCAGGGGAATCTCCCCAGTGTGCCTCTATCCAGCCCAATAGGCTGGACCCAATCACACACCACTGTCTTTGCGATATCCTGCAGGATGACCTGTCTGCCAGCACCCGCAGGAGCCAGGCACTATTCATCGCCATACTGGCCACAGAAGCTTTTCAGCAGGTCACCGCACAGACACTCATCAGCAGCTTATGGCCGCCAGGGTGCTGGACTAATTTCTGGAGGCCATCACTGGACAAGTAACAAGAGTACATTGATTTCCCCGCCAACCCAGCCACACAGTGGGAAAAACATGGTCGAATTGTACTGGCTGGCAGCCATCTTATGCACCTTGGGAGTGGTTAATGGACCATACATCTGCATCAGGAAACCATAGCATGGCCCTGCTCCCCATGCCTATACAAGCCACCATTGAACACTTGTGATGCCAAATTAATGTCCATGGATGCTGTGGCATGATACCCAGGGGCCTGCCATGATGCCTACATATGGTCACAAGCTGGACTCAGAGAGTTGGTTTACATCGGAATATCCCATAGTCCAGTGGTTAGAGCTCACTCCCAGGAGGTATTGCAGACCCATATTCCAATCCTTCCTTCCCCCTCCAGCAGGGAGAGGGTACTAGATCTGGACTCTACCACATCCCCAGTGAAAGCTCTAACCCCAGGCTTACCGCCACCTCCTTCCCTCCCATTTTTGTGTGGTGTGAGGCAGGCACCTAACTCATTCTCACAAGAAATGACTTAGGTGCCAAAGCTATCCAGCTCAAGGAGAGTGGTTCTTGTTTGTGGGTCAGTAGCAGAGCTAGACACTTCACTGCAGCCCACATTTAGATGCCTTTGTCTGAGAGAAGAGTGGAGATTAACCCCTCTGGTCAGCATCTGCCATTGGCTGGCCTCTAGCATGCAGGATTTAGTAGGTCACATTTTTAGGCACCTAATTCTCTTCATTAATCTTTTGGCTGCCTAATGCCCCCAACTCAGCTAGGTGAATTGCAGTGTTGCTCCATGAGTTACTAAGCACCTGAAAGTTAGGTGCTGTGATGCTCCGTGTGGTGAAGCCTAAGTCCCTTTGTGGATCCCACGGTACATGTCTAACTTAAGGTATTTCACTCACACACTTTAAATTAGACACATGATTAAATATCTTGCTGAACTGGGGCCAGCATTCAGTTTTTGGTGCAAATACACATTCAGAATTCACTGTCCATGATTATTCCCCTGACCTTCACTAAAAATCTGCTGTTTGCAGGAATATTCTTACCAATAAGTTATTTGCTAAACTATTTGCAGACAGTAAACGCACAATGGGGCATAAACACAGCTGAAGGGAATTCAAGAGTTTTTTTGTCAATTGATAGAATATTTGAGGGGAAATGTTTGAAGCGCTTATGAGAACCTGTTGCTCTCGATAGCAAAACTGAGTGATCCTTCACTGATGAACTGCAACACTACACAAGCCGCTAAGTAGGCTTTAATATGAGCGTAGAAGCTTTTAGAGGCTGCCGTGTCAAAGTGAATTAAAGTGTCACTAAATGGTTCTTAATACAACTAACCAAAATGATTTCTTCGGGGCAATTATGTTTTACTGTGTCAATCATCCAATAGGCATTAATATAAACTAGAATAGCTCTGAAGGAATTTGTTATGGACTATCATGTCAAGAACCCAAATGCTAACCTACTGTGGCCTTGATATGATAGACTATTAGAACTATTAAGGGCCAGAGTCCAATTAATCCACAGCTTTAACAGTCCTCTACTGCAGTGGGTCTCCATACAATTAAGCAATAATGGATGACAGGAAGGATACTTCCTGGTAGCTAATGACCAATTGCAATAGTTGAAGGCCCTTAACCCATCTGGTAATTAAGTGCTGGGAAAGACACAACCTGGGAGCTCATGGTTGCTATTATCAACCATATATTTAAAAAATAAATCAATTACTGTTTCTTTTTTTCCTGTGCCAGCTGCTACTGTTTGGCTTTTATGCTAGTAATTAACTCCTGAAAAAATACCAGCAGAGCAACCAATGAGAAAGCAGGACTTCATAGAGCACATTCTAATTTAGAAAAATATTAACAGTAATAGGCCACAATGGCACCAAACTAATAATTGTGCGTGTTGAATGAAATCTGTATGCTAAAGATGCAGCTTGGGTTCTGGTCTCAGAACAGTGTGTTCTAGTGGCATGAAACCACAACTGGGCATGAGGAGCTTCTAAGTTCTAATCTTGCTTGTTCCCCTCACTTGTTGTCATTTGTTGTCTTCAGAGAAGTTGCTCAACTTCTCCATGCCTCAGTTTCCCCATTGCTAAATCAGGAGTAATAATACATACCCGTCTCACAGGGGAGTTGTGAGGTTTAACAGATATTTGGCAATCACTTTGCTATTTCATCTCGAAAATCCCATGTGCGTGCATAGTATTTTTATTATTAATCTCATTAGGGCTTAAGCTCGTATCCTATAAATTTAGAATTTGAACTATTGTATCACAAGCAAGCCAGAGCAATAATGAAGAACAGAAAGGCTGTCAACTGTGTACTCCATATAATGAAATCTGATGGTGCAAGGCAAGATTGTACAGAATTGGCCACCCCCACGCATCACGAGCACATTTTGCTGCTCTCTCAAGAAGGGACAGTGTGCTCACTGACCTGCTGTCAGCTAATAATTGCAGCTGGTTTCAGTAGCCACACTAGCTGCCTTCGCTAAACAGGCCTGTCTTCCAGCAGCTCACTCTTCTGGGGACATGGCCCCCTCCACGATGCATTAATTGGGTGTAACTTGTGTTTCAAGGAAGTAGTTTGCCTGGTTGCTGGTGCTGGGAGCAGTGGCTCCTCACATCCTGTTCCTCATCCCCTTATGCTCTTAATGGACACTCATGCAATTACACTGACACAGTTGCTGTTATTGTTTTGCATATTATGTGTCTCTGTTATCATTTTTCTCAGCTATAAACTACATCAATGAAAAGACTCTCAGCTAACTAGTAAAAGTTTGAAAGTTCAAAATAAAAGCTAACTTTGCACTGTGGGCCCTTCAACTGGTGTAAATTGGCTTCGGTGGAGGTACACCACTTTACACCAGCTAAAGATCTGGACCCTCATCTCAGACCTACTCGGTGTGCTCAAAACCTAGACATGGTAACAAGAGCATAGGCCTCAGGCTCTGGGTTTCTCTCACTTTATTAGCTTAAGTTGGACCCGTCACTTTCCTGTCTTTGTTTTCTAATGCAGTCTGGTGATTTCCATGTCATACTGAATTGTAGTGCAGTTCCAATAGTTAAAGGGACGTTGTGCTCCTTTTCTTCCTTGATGGGGGTTTAGTCTTGCAGTTGCAGTGGAACAACTCTTCCGGTATTTACTAAGGACCAAATCTTAGTATCACTCAAGTCAATTTTTTTGGTCATTTACTTCATTCGCATCCACATTTGACCCTAAAACGTTTAATCATAGAGCTTTCATAACTTGATGTATCTTTTTAATAGGCTTGTGAGTTATGTTGTCTCCAGGGATGGAAGGATTCATTCCTTCTTGGACATCTGGAGATGTTTGGCTTGTGCAATAACAGAAACAGGCCTAAAATCTGATGTAATGCACAGCCATCAGTCTCTATTACATTATACTTATTACAGTGCACTTCAATGTAATTTATTCTTTTCCTAGGAGAACTGTGACTAAGTAATTACTAACCCCCAAAGCCAATCATAATATAGAAAGGAGAGCAATTCCCAGACAAAGCAATATGGCCTTACAGTTTTTCATGTTGTCGAGTTTGGTTATAGTTAGTTAAAGTGTTTTATGATGGGATGGGGAAAAAATAAAGGAGGCAAACAAAGAGGGACACGTGTTGTCTCATTTCCACTTGATAAAAACCCATCTCAGATTACGTTGCTTCCACAAGCATTTTCTGCTTACACAGCACATAGTGTACAGTGAATGCTATCAAACAAAATATGCTATCAAGTAAGTCTATCAAGGCAGATAGTATTAATGGATTTTGGAGACAGAAATGTCTTTGTGGAATGCAAAGGGATTGAGAAAAACAGTGAAGTGCAGGAAGGTGGGGTTGATAAACTTAAAGGGGGCAGAATGACTGGACCAAGTGGCCTTTTCCTGTCTAGAAGTTCCTTCTGATCTTAATTCAAAGACTGACAGATTTCATAATACATAATGGAAGAGGCATAGAAAAAGCCACACGCATGTGTCATAAAACAAAATTTATCTTTAATTTGTAAGTGTCAACAGCAGTACAAAAGATGGAGTGATGGTGAATAGATTAAGGGTAGAGAGGACAGTCTTGAGGTAAATGAGCATAAATAGGCAGTCTTATAGACACTCCCCTGAGGGGTCTATACCCCTATCATGGCATATACGGTATCACCCAAAGATGACATGTTTAACATATCAGGAAAGCACCTTGTGCAAAAAAAAAAAAAAAAAAATCCCCCCGCAATCCCAAACATGTAGGTAAGGTGCCAACATACACCAGAATATACTGTATAAGGACTGTGTCTTTCAGTTGTGTCTTTTCCATTAATTACTGAGGCAGAGGAGGAGAAGACTCTTAAATGTACCACTGAAAGATTATTTAATATTTAATTTACCTCACGTCAATACTGCACAACAAAATCCAAGTTGTCTGTTTATGCAATGAAGCACAGCTAAAAATAAGGATTCTCTTTTTTTTTTAATTGAGAGCAGATTTTGTTTTAAATCAATATCCTTAGCAAACTTTTTTTTCTTTTTTACTGTATCGAGAGGAGAGTGTGAGAAAGATGTGATGGCAACCTTTAAGTTCATTTAAAAACTTTACACTGGACTGTACAAGATTTTTTTTTGATAAATTATTTACATTTTCAGACTTTAAAACATATTCAAAGCAGCAATAGACACTAGTTTTTCCTCTAAACGCCCAAATATTTACCAGCCATGGGCCCAGGGTAGGTACCTGCATTGTATATAGAATTTCTACAAAGAAAACCTGCCAGTTAAAATTTGCTAGTGGGTGTACAAACAGCAGCTCTAGCATTTTAAGAGCCACACCCATAGTGTTGCTAAAGGAACCAAAGCATAGTACCTTGACAAGAGAGTCTCAGTTGTCCCAACAGCTCTACACAAACTTTACAATTGGAAACAGCAGCTAGCATGTCAGTCCAGCATGTCAGTGAATTGTGCTGATTAAATTAACATAGAGTACAATCTCACAATATACATCACAAACAAATTACAATGTCAGGAAATAAGAGTTACAGTAAGATAAGTTATGTAGTAACAGCCTATAAGCTTGTCTTAATGTAATAAAAAAAATTTTACATGGCAAATACAATAATGAGTGAACATAAATGCTAAACATCCTACTCTGTTACAAGCTGAAGAAGGAAAAAAATGGTGCTTTTGAGAAAGCAAAACACAAATGACAAAGGAAGACAAACGGAGAATGCACACTAGCAGGTCTGCAATGTGCAGCATACAAACAGTTAAATATTTGCACATTCCCCATACTCTAAGAGCACCAAGGACCTCACTTGTGTTTTTTAAGAAAGTGGAAATTACAAAGCAAGCAATGTCACTAAGTTGCTTTATAGCTTTCATATTGCCATAAATACCAATCTGATAAGTTTTCCTTTAGCCCCTCCCCCCACCCCTTTGCACCCAATGTGTGAACTCTCAGAATACTTCTTTGTCAGCTTTTTAAAATGCATCTGGTACTTAAAAGGGATGTGGAGTCAAATGAAATACGTTTCCATATACATATCTTTTAATGCTTTTTTTGTTCTGTAGTAGGATCAGGGCATTACAGTATATCAAAAATGTAATATCATCTGAGAAAAATCACAGACTATAATGGGTTTATATAAAAAAGGTGTTTGGATAAAGAAGTTATTTAAGGAGAAAGAGCAAGTATTTTGTAAAAGATCAAATGAGGTTATATAATATTTTTTAAAATGAACATGCTTAAGTGCCAACTTGAGTCTTAAACAAGCATGCAAACGCCTGGGGTCTGAGACCGTTTGTCAACTTCTCATTAAAAATATGAAGAATTATATCATACATTCTACTGGCTGAATTTCTAGTGCAGTTGTTGGCACTGTAACCCTGGGTCAGCAAATGATTTAAGCACATGCTTAACTTTGAACAACTTAGTGGTGTGGCATTCATTTCAATGGAACTACTCACATGCTTAAAGTTAAGCAGATACTTGTGTGTTTTGCTGGGGGCCCTGCAATATTTCTTACTGAAAAATCATTTTGATAAAGTTTCAAGAAATTCCATGTCTTTGACAACACAAAAAACAGTAATCCATAGGGACAATGCGGGGACCATGCTTGAATTTAGTATTAGGGCATGGTTGTGTTTACACTCTAAACAATCATTGTTTTCAACCAACTGCTGTACACTTTTTACAGGATATAGTACTTTCTGTACATAACCCTAGTTGAATAATAGTGTAGTCATTCATTTTGGAGTTCCCACTCCGTAGCAATCCCATCTTTTACCCTCACCCTACCTCTTGATGAGCCTAAACACACCAATTTAGGAGAACATTCTGATCCCATGCATTCTCAGAAGCTGGTTTCACAAGCTAGATGGTGATACATGAACGTGTACATGGATTAGAATTGGGCCCTTTCGTGAGGGTTGTTTCCCCATGTAAACATGTACCTTGAAAATCAGAGGTTCTATTCCATTAAGACTTTAATTTCTGTTTCGTCAAACACCAAGTGAAGTCAACAATTTACCTCTAGCTGACACCAGACAGCTTCAGGAGTGTTCTTCTCTTGAAAATAAGTCTTTTATAAGTTTCCAAAAAGAAAATATATTGCATCTGTTAACTAAATAAGGAAATATACTGTAAAACTGTTTCAGTTCACAGTAAAAATAGCTTTACTATATTTGTGCATTACCTGAATGGCATGATTTTTTTAAAATCAGAATTATTCTGCGGTACTTAAACTCAATGCCTTGAAAACAATCCCACATGTCCTCTTTGCCAATATTTTTTCCTGTTTTTTAACTCCTGATATGACGATATCATGACATAATGAACACAGCAATCAACAGTTTAACAGTATTAAATCTAATTAGCTTTGCAAGGGCTCTCTTAATGATGATAATCTTCTTGAGGCATGTGTTGTTGCCTCCAAAATGCCATTATCTGCTTTCAAATAGGAATGAAACTATTTCATCAGTTTTGCTCGGATTCACAAAGCAAATTGAGTTTCCTACCAGCTGTACTGGAAAGTTGGTATGTATAAACTTTCTATAAAAAAAAGAAAAAAAGTATTCTGTTTGTGGAATATGCAATTAAAATTCAACGAGAGCACAAGTGAGGCATCTTGCTGTCCCAGCTACAGGTCCACAATACTGCTCTCACACTGCGGGTGTAAATTCAGCATCTACATGAGGTACAGTGACTTGTCAGCATTTAATATGGACCAACATACACTGATACAGAACCAAAGTAAATACATAACTTATACTTCACTAAGTATCCATGAACAAAAAATAAAATTCTATTTCCTATGTTATATTTACACAATTTTTAAAAAAATCTAAAATGAGATGGTAAATTCATCAAAAACTTTGTTTTGAGCTCCAATTAATAAAGTAAAAATGACATTTTTCCTTATGATTGTCCTTCCTTGATTTCCACTGACATTTTAGAGCCAATGTCGGCTAATAAATACAATAAGATGCTTATATGCACAATTTAGATTCAGTTACTTCCCTCTCACTTCTCCAACCAATAAATGCAGGTTTTACAATCTGGTGATTCCTGAACAGCCAATCATTTTCAAGAATGTGGCTTTAAGTGACAGAGCATGAGCATTGAGGCAGGGCTGGAGCTAAAACAAAGTGTTCATACATACATGTATTTTGCATAAATAAATGAAATAAGACATAAAAATGACTCAAATCCGGCAACTGTGAGGCAGGCCCACACGAGTCGAAACAGATGACTTTTGTTCATATAGTTTTCGTACAACAGTTTCACATTAGTCAGAAGTGATAAAAAATACCATTTATATCCAGTGCTTATAACACTTACGAAACAACATCTGTGAGTGTGTGTGTTTTTTGTACTACAAGCAAAATCAAGTTTCAGTCCTAAAGAACAGTCCTTTGTTCTCCACCAGCCTGCAGAATATTATTTTGGCATGGTCATAAAATTTAAAAAAATTAACCTACTAATCTAAATGTTTGCCTTTGTGCAAAAATAATTACATAAAAAACAATGCTAGCAATACAGCATTCTACCTATGCAACAGAACCAGAAAGAAAAGAGAAAGAGAAAAGAAATGAGGTGGGGGGAGGGAGAGATATTTAGAACTAGTGAAATCTGTAAGACATTAATAAATAGTTGTTCTTTAGGAAATAATAGTACCCTCCCACCTAATCCAAGCTAGATGTATTAAAAACAGTTCAAATCTCCAAGAAATATTAAGAACAAAAAAACACTTTCTATCAGTACCTTAGCCAGCTTAAAGAGGGCGCTCACCAGCTAATGACACAGCATATGCCTTTAAAGTCTTGGCTAGACCAGTTTATTGCTATTAGACATGGACTTAGAACACACTTAATAAATAGTAAAAATATAGCATTTTGTTCCAAATTACAAAATGGTCAGAGAAATTTGACCACTGTGTTTCTGTGTCATTATCTTTATAAATCGTCCTGTAAACTGAACAATCTTCATTGTTTTTGCACATTTAGATGTGATTCCTACAGTGGTGACACCGATTATCTCCACTCAAACAGCTGCAGTTGTGAGAGAAATGACAGCTCACAGCACAGCGACTCGTCATTAGATCTTACAGGAAGCTTTACAAGATTGTGTGACGGGCATGAAGATAACCTCTATTAATACTGTACCTATTTAGTCATATGGGGCCTGATCCAATGCTCATTAAAATCAATGGGGGCTGGATCAGGTCCATATATATTTATTTGAATGTATCTGATTCTGCAAGGTGTTGACTGCTCACGGAGGTGCTGAACACCTTAAACTCGCAGTAAAGTCAGTGGGAGTTGAGGACACTCAGCACAAGTGCAGGATCAGATGCCCAGTACTGTCTCTTATGCACAGTGATTTATTTGTGAGTATCAAGAGTGGAGTGGGAGTGAAGAAAAGAAGAAAATTTCTCCCTTTTTATATTCTCTTTGTCTCTGAACATTCAGTAACTTCTCAACCTGGGAGTGTTCCCTCTCTTTCCCCCCCATATATTTGCCAGAAGTTTTCTTTGTCATTGATATTGTTTCTAATCATACAAATAATAATATTTTTCATTTTATAGCAGGTTTCATCCAAATATCCCAAATCACCTTACAATTATGTATAAAGTTTCTTAAAACCCGTATGATATAAAAAAACAACATCATTATCCTCATTTTACAGGTAGAGAAATTGAGGCACAGAGACATTAAGGCCCCAATCCTGCAAACACATACGTAGTTAGACTCAAACATGTGAGTATAATTAAATACATACGTAAGTGTTCATAGAACTGTGGCTTAAATGACTTGCCCAGTCACTCAGCCAGTCAATGGCTGAGCCAGGAAAGGAACTCAGGAGTTCTGGCTCCCATTCCCATGCAACTGATATTTGATAAATCTATTGTAATGCACTCTTTGCCTTGCTCTGCAGTTCAGACTTCTGTGTGAATTTTCCCTCAAAGAATTTCACAAATAAATCACTGCATAAATACACTGAAGATATCAGAAAGCTCCCGCAGGTGACCATTGGAATGGGGATGTACAGAACCTTGATTCACTACTTGATTCTACAGGCCCTACAAATCCATCACTGCAGATTCTGAAGAGACATTGAATGCACCTGTCTCCATTGATTGTTCATCTGTATATTGTATAAGTATAGATGTGTATCATGACACACAGAAATATATAGGAGTATATGTACTGTATGTACATATTAAAAGTATCCATTCTATATTGCATTATATGCAGTATAGTGGTTCCAGATGTTCTTTGGATGTATAGTGTTATGGAAATAATTGGATTTTCCATTCACAAATTCCACTTTCATTTTGGGAAGCAGGTGCATTTTTTATTTTCAGACACCTGCATGTTTTGGGGGAAGAAAGAGAAAGGGCTCTTTAAGACAGTCATAAGGAATTATAAATGTAATGCCACCAACAGTACATTTTAAAATAAATATTAAGTATTTGCACCCTTGACATTCTGGAATGAATAAATTATTTAAGAGAAAATGTGTTAAGACTGAATGCAAGGGTTAAAAGCAAAGGGATAGAGAATGTAGTCAGAGGTGGCCTCACACTGCTAAGACAGGCCTGTCCATAGCTGGTGATCGCGCTTTTGTGCTTAATATTTTGCACTAATGGCATATCAAGAGGCAAAAGCAATTGGGCACGTGCACTGTGGCAACCTTGTTCACTACTTAAGAATATCCTGTCTCCAGATTCCTGAGTACTTTACCATTTTCTGGAAAAAAATTATGTTTTACATATATTTTTTTAAGATGCCAAAGGATTGTCTAAGACTTTACAGTGTCTCCCTTAAGACTTTTTTAAAATGTTAAGATTCAAAAGTTATGAAAAGTTTGGCACATCAGAAGTTCAGCTATACATGTGGAAAAAGTGGAATTCAGAGTTTGTTTAAAAGATGAGCTCTGACACACAGATGCGTACACTTGCGGACTTGTTCTGTTTCACAATATGAAATCTGCAGTTTTTGTTTTCTAAAATAATCCAGAATAAAAACACATTCACAACCTGTAGGCTGGCACAGCATACCTGAGTGAGAATGTATAACCCCCATCTAAAACAAAAACTTAAACCTTTATCAGCATCCAAATGGGGGGGGGGGAGACAAGAGACAAAAGGTAAGACTTGTAAGACAGCTATTGATTCATATAAGTTTTCAAGTCCCAATGTCTGATATTTAATATATGTCTTCACCTAAATTAAAAAAAAAAACAGGTTCATGAAAATTAGGGGAACAATCTGTCTCACACGTTAAGAAACATTTAAGACCATTCTGCTGATGTAACTGTAGGAGCCACACATGCATGCAGGCTCTTTAAGAACTTTTTGTTCAACAAAAAACAAAAAATCAAAAGAGTCAGAGTACTTTAATTCTGCAAACACTCCTCAGTTGGCACTGACAGCCTCGTGGGCTTCATTTTCACTGCTATAGTCTGATTTGGGATCATCCTCATAGTCCTCATACATTTCCATCTCATCCTCTCCATTTATTATTTCATTTCCAGCAAGGCTTCCGCTGTCTGTCTTCATACCATAAGTGCTCTGAATGACAGGGATGCTGGGCTCTGGACTGGCAGAGGTGCTAGAGCAATCAGATGTCATCTGAGGTGATGGTGCGGTAGTTGCCATGGTAATAGCACCAGGATAGACAACACCTGTTCCTGTGGTGATTGGAATCTGAGGCTGCTGTCTGCAAGGAAACACAAGAATGGAACATGATTACCTTTAGTTTAGATCTGGAGTGGAACCCTACTGTGCATACCAAACAAAAGTAAAATACGTGGTTTCTACAGAACATATTGATGTACTCCTTTGAGTTCCAGATTCTGATCCTGCAAGGTGCGGAGTGCCCTTTGCTCCTGTCAAGTGCAACTGGAGATAAAGCTGCTCAGCAACTCACAGTATCACACCTTTGATGCATTCAGGTATTGGGTGGTTTAACATAAAATAGACTGCAAAATGTCGCTAAATTTTCTAATACATATGACTTTGTCAAAGCTGGCTTCTGCAGCTTAAAACCTGGCCATTCAAATGTTTCACTGTAGTCCCAGCCTTGCAGCCATACATAGGAGAGCTGGTCAAATAATTTATTGTGAATAATATTCACTGTGCTGAGCACCCGGGGGAGACCATGAGTTCTAGTGTAAGTTCTTCAACTGACTACTGTGAATAGTACTACACCCTTCACAGACCTTATTACTGAGTAATAAAGTAATTGAGACTTAATTGAAAGTCAATGAGACTTAGGCTCCTAAGTACTTATGTCACAATGGGCCTTAGGCTCCTCAGGCACTTAAGCACGTTAGATATTTTACCCATAGTCCTTAAATTCATGATCACTTAGTATTTGTTCTTCAGAACCTCTGTCTCAGTGCACAGGATAGACAGTCAATGAGGATTGCTAAGTTTCAGCCCACTGCTTACTAGCCATCCCTGTGTCTGTCCTTATTCACTTGCCTGTCCTGATCAGTGATTAAGGGCAAGAGTGCAAAAACTGTCATTTGTGCGTTAGTCTCATTCACTCATTGACATGAGACTACAATCATGCTAAATATCACACCACTGAGCTACCAGGAGATCAAGCTACTCCAAGTTCAGGAACCATGGGAGCCAGTGAAATCATAACATTCCATATAGAACATATCACTATGGGATTTGTTCTGAAAGTGACTCCCACCCCATCTTTACCTAATATAAGCTTGAATGTCCGAAAAGAAGAGAAGAGAAAAAAGGAGATTTTGCTGAGAGATTGAGAGGAAGTGAAGGTGGAGACATCTTGATTTGGTTAAATTATAATATATGATCAGAGAATTTTCATTTCTTAAGGCTTTGCACAACATGCTTTTGTGACAGAAAAATACACATGGATAGAAAATGTGTCTCTTTCCCTCATTCCACTTCATTACAAACTACTTTCACTATACTGCCAATACATTTTGGGACAAATTCTGCCTCTGGATGTATGCACAGCTTCCAGTGAAATTCACAGGAGTGCCATTGTGAACATGTGAAGATAGAATTTGGTTATTTGCCATCTTTTTATAGAATCCTGACCTTGGTGAAGTCTCATCTCCCAGTCTAAGACATAGGCCTCCAGTTCAGAACAAAACTTAAATGGAGTAAAAAGGCAGATGAGAATGTTACTCGCCCTGCTAGTAAAGCCACTGGAGCACCCATCAAACACCAGTTTTAGAAGAATGGTGCTGCTGATGAACAGTTCACAATAAATAAGTTATTCAGTGTGTTTAAATCACTTTTTTCATGTTTGTAAATTGTCTACAAACAGACCGAGATTTTCACTAATTTGTCCCCTATTTGAAATCATTTGATAAATGTTTTGGGCAAACATTTTTCAGCCTATAGTTTTGCTTGCTAATGATTTGCTGCTAGTATTGCTTCAAGTGTTTCAACTTTAACAATTCAATATTCCAACTGTGGGACTGGCTACTTAAATCACATGGTACGATTTCTGTTCCCTGATTGATTGATATAAGCTTTATAAATTACTTCTGCGACAAGCCCAAGATTACCTCTCCACAATCGTTCAGACAAAAGAAACATTCACCTGAAAGTTTGTTTGCCAAAAGCAAATAAATAAGTAGGTCCACAAATGGTCGCAGCAACATTCTCTTTAGAAGTCACCAAGATGTCCATGTGTAATTTTCTCACACTATTCACCAAGTTCTAATGCCAACATTAACCTTTTTTCCTGATATTTCTTTTAATATCATTAATAAATTGACAAAAAAAGGAACTCCACAGTATTAACTCTGAAAGCTCTTCTGAGAAAAGCAGTGCTTTTATACAGCAACATCAGTGGGGCTTACTCTTCCAATATATAAGCTGTTTAGAAACCGGTATTTTTAATGTGTGTTATGTCTGTTGCAGTAGTGCCTACAGGTCCCAATCAGGAACGGTTTCCCACAATTCTGTGTGCTAGATCTCACATGTACAAAGATCTAGCACAAAGTTAAGAAATTGCATAGGGCATTTGTGTGTGACCCTTGACTGTCTAATCCCTTGAAAAAACATATTTTTTTCATAAGTGGGCAACTAGTTACTAATGGCCAAGATATGAGAACTGATTGTGAAAACAGTGCTCTTAGCTCAAGTGAAGAGACTGCCGTGGTCACGTGCAGACTGTTCTGTACTATCCCTTTCTTTGCAGTGTTAGAGAAAGATTAGCATTTTTCCTTCTACCATAAGGGGAAAAAAAATCAGAAGGAGCCATGGAGTGGCATGACAAGAAAGGCAGTGTAGAAGTGCTACATGTTGTAGGTAATCTGGTACACTGCTTGTCTGATTTTTTAAGCCATTTATTAAAGGTTAGCAACTCTCTCTCACATGTCTGCATTTTAATGGGAGGGGAAGTATTTTTGCAATAGCATTACATCTCTTCAACACTTTTTAAGGTAAGAAAGAGTGCAGGTTACCTGGGGATAGTGAGGATGAATCTGCAGTGTTGGTATTTTACTCTAGGCATCATCTCTTGTGCATGCCAAGTCGTAGCATGAACATAAGTAGTATAACAGATCTGCATAACTGATTTGTGTAACAGGAAAGTAGGTCACACCTTTGGGGCTTAATGAATCACTCTTAAGAATGCACTTCACTATTGTTCCTCTAGTGAAGTGTAGAAAAAGCACACGTGTGGTGAATGTGCTTACTGACTGGAGTAGGTCAAAACCAATGGATTGTCTGAAGACCTAGATGTGTATTTAATCAGAAATTGGGGGTTTTTTGAGTTGTATTGCCACATAGACCATCCTGTGCAATAAAAGATATAAAATAATTCTGGCAAAATCCTGGATCCATTAAAGTCAATGGGAGCTTTGCCATCGACTTCGGTGGAGTCACGATTTCTCCTTAAAACTTTCTAAGATTTCAAAATAAAGGATGGATAGTTACTGGATATTAATTATTTCAAGTGAAGTTAAAAAAGCAAAAAATTAAAAAAATGAGCTATGGCCAGAGTTAAATGCGAAGGTCTGATTCCACAAAACACTTAAGCATGTGCTTAACTTTAAGTACAAGTTTAAGTCTCATTGACCAACAAAACTTAAGTAAATGCTTTAAATGAAGGATGTGCTTAAGTCCTTTGCTGAATTGGGAGCTAAATGCCCATTTATCTAATCAAACATGGAAACTATTTTTTCTCTTCTGTGTAATTCTCTTGGTACTTCCTTTTACATTGGTGCATTCTGAGATGGTGTCATTATGACATCACAAGCTACATGGCTTGCACTTGATGCTGGAAATGACTGTAATTTTCTAGGAAATAAGTTTATTCAGAGGAGAAAAAGAAGTAAAAAGGGGTTAGTTTACATTTGCATTCTGCATGCTCTGAATTGATTGATTAGTTGGGGTGTCTAGCATATATTTCAGGTCTTAACTTAATTTTACATTTTTGATTTGCAGTTTACCTTAAAAACATTTGTATTTAAAAGTATTTGTCATATTAAATTCTAGATCCTCTAGTCTAGCCAAGCTGTGCTAAGCAGAGTACCATAGGCAAACGTATTTTTACATCACCTCTATGCCTCCCTGATTCTGCTTCACCCCCTGGTTTAAGTTCTTAGTTGCACCCGGCTTCAGTGCCCACCAAAGGGCCTTTCCAGAAGCTGGAGATCACCAAAGTACAACAGTGCTCATGCCTTAGAGGTTATGAGAAGCGGTGGTGTAGAGCTGGCTACACCAGCTCTATATCACTGGAGGACTCTCTGATGCCAGGGAAATCATCAGAGGGCCAATTAAGCCAGTTCTATAGACCCTTTGCTCTGCCAGTGTTGCAAAGAGGCTGTATTGGGGCCAAGGATCTGGCCCAATATAATTAGACAAGTACAGTAAAGAGTAGGCAACATGAAATTTCTCATATAAACTGACCTGCTGGCAATTTAGTAGTATTAACATTATTAGGATTTTCCTGGAGCACATTCCATTTTTTGACTTTTGCAAAACTAACTAAACATTTAAATTGGCAAATTACCATTGTTTGCTGATCCCTTCAGAACTATTTTCTGACAGCTCTTTAAATGACTGAAGCTAAATTGGTTGCGTTAGGGAAAATGCTTATGTGCTACACACCCTGAAACTTACTTCCCCGTAAGGAATAAAATAACAGTAAATCTCACAAAAGCACCCATTGTGTACTTACTTTTAGCTCTTGCTATACTGGTATAATATTACAGGCTTATTCAAAATGGTAGTCTACCAACATTCAGAATACACACATATACAGTAGTTACAAACACTGTAAAGGCTTTATTTATAAACATCTCATAGAGGCAAGACTCAAGAAAATTAACGTTCACATCACTTTGCAGACTAATGTATAGAATACATATGTCTACGTAAAGGGTATCAGACTATGAAAGTGACTGGGAATTGAATTATTTTTGTAAGAAAAGGTAACAAAATACGCTGTTCTAAGTTGAAATCTCTGAGTTTATGGCTTCCACATGAACAACATTTACTTAAGGATTATGAAAAATGAAATATTGAAGATAAATTGTAAATCGCTTGAAGCTGCTTTAATGCTTAGCTTTCACAGAAGAGTTGAAAAGTTCTCATTCAAAGCTTCCCGTAAACAACTGTATCATTACAACTAAAATATTATAAAATATTAAATAAACCTGGCTGATTACATGTTGAATTTCCACTTGTTATTTTTTAAATTAAATTGTATGTGTTAGTGCATTAAGTTTGAATTATCCTGCCTGATTGTATTCCTCATTTAGAGCAAAATTCACTAATGTATAGTTCCATCACAAGGTATAGACACTACTTAAGTCCCACTTAAGTCTTTAAAATACTGCTTAATTTGTATGTAAATGATGCATAGACCTTGTGCTGGTCTATTGCATAGGGATGAATATCACCCCTACGGTACAATCTCGCTCTCTTATTGAACTTCCCAGGGATTTGTCTAAGTAATTGGTGCAGAATCTGGCCATTAGTCAGTTTATTTTTTTGTTCAAAATACTGCTATTTCACATAACAGTTTCTTAGGAAGCATTAACTTAAATTACTGCTGTGTGTCTTACTCTTGATTACTACAGTATGCCACTTACTATATGCTATCAGAACCAATGCATGCACTTCTACGTTTCAGAAGCCAGAGAAACAAAAAGTTTGTTGTCATAGTAGAAATGGAGACAATTTTGCATTTGAGGGGAATCTGAGCAAGCACCACCCATACACATGACACAATCATTTCCACAGTAACTAAAGGCTCAGTCAGGGGGAGTTGACAGGGCTCAGCACCCTTCAGAATGGCACTCAGATACTATGGTGCTAATCGTGGTATAAGAACTTGAACTGAATAGAGAAAAGCAGAAGATAACAAAAACACCAACACCTAAACAACACAAATATGTGACTGTATGAAATGCCATAAAGTTTTAATTCCCATGAATTAAATAGGTCTTTCTACCCCCCATCTTCATACATCCTCTATTTATTTCTGCATACTGTGACTATAGTTTTACACTTATTATAACAGATTAAACATATGATATGTAATTTAATCCACATGTTTAAATAAATAGATTAAAAAGAACAGAATTTCTAACTCAAGAACGTTACTGAGAAATCCAAACAGACATCACTTGTTTTCACATATAGAACCTCAGGGGACTACAACCACAATAGAAACCTGGTGAGATGCTGGAAATGTCCAAACTTGAGTAACTGGAGGAAAGGGAATAGGCACTTTACAAATACATGAATGCCCACAAATACACCACTGAACATGGAAATTCGGAGCACTTTGCCCACTGTAAACTCTCTTTACTAGATCTAAAACAACACTCAGGAAAAGGACCAACAGAACCCCTCATGAGAAGAAACTAGGATTATAAAACCTGAGTTTTGTTTTTTCTCCCCCCCCCCAAAAAACAAATCAAACAACCCTGTGGGGTTTGAGGATTTTATTTGGGTCTTCTCGTTTTATTTTGTCTTTTCTATTTCTATTCCACTATGAAGAATTTTGGTAAACAGAGAATACATTTGAAAGATTTTTGATCTTAGAAACATTTGGCTCTGATTTCACTCTGAAGTAGAGCTAGTTGGGAATTTTTCGACAAAACTTTTTTTCATCAAAAATGCCTATTTGTTTAACCGGAGACAATTTGTGAAACAGGGTATTTCACTGAATCTCCTGACTTAAAAAGTTTTTTGAAAAAAAAAGTCTAAATTGTTGCAATGAAGTGTTTTGATATTTTTAAACAAAAAAAAATGTTTTTCTGGTTCAAAATGACTTTTTGTTTGTAAATTTAAGCTAATTCAAGTGAAAAAAGATTAAGAAATCTAAAAGGTCTCAATCAAAACAACACATTTCAATCAACCCAAACCAAACATTTCTTTGATTTTTTGGTTCACAAAAATTTGAGATTTAAACTTTTTGTCCTGCTTTGGGTTGATAAAAATTTTCAAAGTCTTGAACGTATTTGCAGGATGAGAAAACTATTTCCCAACAAACTCTGCTCTGAAGATTGACCTTAATTTGAATATAAATCTGCATTTGTGAACAAGGTTGTGTACTGTTTGTTACATTAAAATGGTGCTAAACTGTGGCATATTTGAGGGGTTTGGGCCCACAATGTTGTTTAGTTGAAACTTCATAATAGGCTGGACTTTGACAAAGCAAATAAGTAGGTGAAAGCAGGGTAAGCCTAACTAGTTAGTTGTCTGGAGACTCTATTGTTGTGGCGCAGTATTTTACTTTAATTGGAAGCTTTTTGTTTTGGACAATATATACACTTTTTATATTTAAGAAATAAATATTCTTACCAAGTGAATCATATAGTATAAGTTTTGTGTTTCATTTCAGATTTTTTTCCCTCCAGTTTCTCACTTGGTGTTTTCAGTAAGTTTTGGTTTGTTTGTTTGTTTGTTTGTTTTTCTGGGGAAAAAACAATGGAATTTGGGGGGGGGGGGCCTGTGGAAGGTCAAACAACCACAAAAGAAACCCTGTAAAAACAAATTCAGAAGAACCACACACATTCTAGGTCTCCTCAGCTCCCAAATTTAAATACAGATGGAACAAAGACATGAATCCTTTGTCACCTTTGACTAATCTATGTAATGCATTTTCATATTCTCTCATGTTTCCAACCAAGGGCCGGATTCCCTCTTACGCCAAGTTTCCGTTATACATCTTTAGCTTTGTAAAGGGATCTTAAAGTGGTTGTAAATTACATTCAAATCATATCAATATAAATGTAATTTACACTCACTTTAAGGCCTCTTTTTTCTGCCAGATGGGTGTTAAGAGGTCATAGTGTAAATTAGAAGAATCAGGACTCATGTATTTAGAAAAATGATTAAATTCCCATGTTGCCTCTCATGATTCTTTGTGATATATCACAAGGAGACATTAAGGTTAACTTGGGTCTTTGGATTCATGGGGAATAGTTTTGAGTGTTTTTGAAAAACAGTCATTGTGTCATTCACTTTTCTACAAGAACGGAATAATTCTTAATCCTGACCTCCTTATTTTACCTGCTCCTCTGATCCCTACAATGTTGCAGTTTAATTATGCTTTGAATTAGCAACCGATTCTCCCATTGTCTTTTCTCTCACTGTCATGCTATTGTTTTCCCATTCCTTTATTTAATTTAAGCACATTGCTGCTTTTGGATCTTGAAAATGAATTGTATTGATACGATTTGACTGTTAATCTGCCTTGGAAGAGGTGGGCTAGAATTTCACTCCTTTGAGCTGAAGATCATTTGTGATATGCTATATCAATTCAGATGTGTATCTGTACAATTTCTGTGACAGCTTATTATTAAACAACTAATAGTGCAGAGTAAGCTAACGGCATCATATTACAGACTCGAAAGTTATATTATCTCATCATATTTCAAAATATGAAAATACTTCTAGTGACTGATTTAACAAAAAGTCTACATTGTTGCAGGCTGTACCAAAAAATAATTGACTGCAACAGGGAGTTCCACATCCCCAAAATCAGGGCACATATTTTTTATACTGATGTCAAGGTCAATTATCTGGTAGTAAAGCACACAATAAAAGGAGATTATTATGATTAGAGAAATAAGTAGAACACTGTGAATTTGGAAGGGCTGGCAGGGGAGATAGCTTTTAGGCTCTTTTTAAATTACCAGAAACATCCAACCCTGGCACAGAGCATCACAGATTAATTCAGAAGTGAATGGAAGAGATAAATCAGTTCTGATGCAATTGTTTCAGTGGGCTTTCTATCCTGAATCTGGAGAACTGTCATAGCACTGCATCGTGTTCAAAATACTAGATGTCATTTAACAGTATTACCTTCTACTGTATTTATAACACAAAGTATGATTAAAACTGTAGTGAGATTTTTTTTTTTTAGCGCCATACATTCTGAACTGGAAACCTGGCTGATCTATCCCTGTACTTTAAGTCCTTTCTCACAACGCATTTCTTCAAGGAATGTTGTATACCACAACAATACATAACAAAAAAAATATTAGGCGCCTTCAAGATGTGCGCATCATTCACCCAAGCTTCTGCATAATCTTACTATCTTCTCCCTAGTCCTCCCCTCCCTAAATCTCTTATTTTCTTGCCCTCTCTAACACTCCTTTTCTACTTTTTCCTGTTGTTCCGGTCTTAATCCTGGGACTAATCCTGGAAACCATCACTACTGAGGGCAGGGCTTGCTACTAACTCACATATGGCCGGATTAAAAATGCTCTGAGGCCAATGAACTGACTCCAATTGTTTTCAAAGAGTTCTAGAATCAGGCCCATAGTTAATCATAGACTACAGTATGTGGCTGGTAATTCTATGTTCAATAGTAAATCCTAGGTGTGTTAGCAAGATTTGGCAGATTGCACCCTTAACTTGTAAACTCTTCAGATAAGGAGAACTGTCCATTTGTTTGAAAAACACCATGGTACTACACTGAAAAAAACAGCAACAGCAATAATAATACTTACCCCACAGTAAAAAACTGCCTCATCTCCTGTCTTCGAGACCTCATCAGTTGTTTATATTCCCCGATACGCAGTTTCTTGCCATCAACAATACAGGTGCGTTTTGGTCGAGGTTTGTATTTGTAGTTAGGGTACTTCTCTAGATGGATTTTACTTAGCCGTGCCTGTTCTTCATAGTAAGGTTGTTTCTCTTGATTAGACATGGATTTCCAGCGAGAGCCTATATATAAAAACATGATGCTTAAGCAAGGCAGACTGAGTTCTAGTTATAGGCATTGAGAAAGACACTTTTTTTTTTTTTTGGCCACCTTGTATAACAAGTTCACCAGCATTTAAAAAAACTGTCTGTGTCCAAGATTTTCAAAAGTGATTAGCTATTTTGGGCACCCAATTTGAGACACCTCAACGGGGCATGACTTCCAAAGAGTGCAGATCACCTGCTTTCTGAAAATCCAGCTCCTTTAAATTGTCTCCAGTCAGACACCTAACAATTGAGTCATTTAAAATCAATAGTTGCATTTGAAAATATGGATCTTGTGTCCATAACAATTTTTTTCAATTATTCTTTACAATAATGACCTTTGACCTGAGAATAATTCTGTGAGCTATTTATTAAAATGCACATCACTAGAGTCAGGTTGGGTCTACTGCCATTTTGTTGATCTTAAAAGCTTATCACATTGGTCATGTATGCATGCTTCTCCAAGAGTTCTTAAGAACATAGCTTATAAATTTCTAATAATGGATATCATTGCTCTGCTACTTAGCAAGGAAAACTTATGAAAAGCTCACTTATTCACAAAATTACAAACATCCCCTTACTAATAAGACATCTTTAATTTAGTTGCACTTTGATATAACCTTGGCATACTATTGGCACTCTACAATATTTTAAATCCTATTATGCATATTTTTCTCTGGCCAGATGAAATGAATATATTGAACTGCACTTAGAAAGTTATTTTTTTAAAGGAAAGCACATTTGCAGTTATATACACCACTTTAAGTATTGTAAACGTTCATTGAAAGCTGAGCCAATAAAAGTAGTAAAAAATTCTAATACAGTTTATACAGGAAGAGGAAAAAGTATTCAGATCCCTTGTATTGTTTATAAAGAATGATCTAAACACTTGGAGAGAGGGTAGGTTTTGGGGGGTTGTTTTGGGTAAGCAATGCAGAAAGTAGCTTTTTGGTGTCTTTCAGCTGGATAAAACTATTACAGCTGCGGTAAACGTGGGTGGAGGCTATTCTTTTACCAAGATTTTTATACATCAACAAATGGAAAAGTTGTATAAATATTATCCATAGCCAGCAATGTTCTGTGTCAGTTCTAATAATTCAGACTCTTTTCTCATTGTCCTGGAAAAGTTGCACAGATATTATATGGAGATAGACTTATTTATGACAGGTTAATTCTATGGTTAACAAACACACGATTGCTGGCACTTCTGATATATTTATGCTGAAAGTTTACATTTTAATGAATACAGTTACTATACTCCTAATAGTTTTTTCCAGAATGCACACAAATAATATAGATTCCCCATGGCTGCCAACACTGAAACAGTGCAGGGTTTATACAAAACTGAAAGGCTATTCATATAACTTATTTAAAATGGTAGACAAAAATATGAGAACTTCTAAGTGAGATACTAAAAGTTTTAGGACAGAGTAACATTTATTTCTAGAATGTCTTTTTGCCTCTGACAGAAATAACAAATGCATGAGAAACAGCTCTGTTAAAAATGCATTTCAACTCAAAAGTTTACAATAAAATGATTACAGATGAAACTTGATTTTTACTGTTATTTATTATGAGTTACATTTAGAATCCATCTTTCACTTCAAAGGCTCAGAGAACAAATATATGTTTTAACATTTCACCACTCATTCTCACGTATGTTTCTAATTCTCCAGAGAGGTCATTGACTCACAATGTCTAAAAAAATCAGCCAATTTATTTGCACAGTGGCAAAACTCATGTATTGGTGTATGCTCATATCACATGTGTATACACGTTAAATATTACTTCTGAATTGTTAATATTAAGTAATATTTTAATTGTGTAATGCAAGTGTTTCCTTCTATTTTGTTCTTCTAACATCGATATATGTTTCATTAAAACATTACCTTATTTTTTAAAGAAAATATGCGTTGAATATATGCTCTTTCAAGTATTATGAAACTTGCTGACCAATAATTCATTTCTGACATTTAATTCTCTGTCAAATTTTTATCTTGTATTTGTATTAAACATATTTCCAAAATTATTAATGTTACCATAAGAAGCACAGTTTCCATTTGCATGAATTATGAACTCTTGAGTTCAAATTATTTCTGATGTGATCATGCAATGGGTCACTTTACCCAGGAGCCATTGTTACAGTAAACTGGCAATTCGGACAGCCCTAGTTGAATGAGGGAGAATACACAGAGGGGGCACTGGGCTGTCCCTCCCTTTCAGAGTCTCTGCCATTCATTAGCTAATGGGGGAAGGAAAGAAGCTGATTGGTCCCTCACCCTACTCTAGCCTGAGCCAAGTGGAGCTTCTTTTTGCTACGTTCCCAGCAGCCCCACCCTCTCTACGCTGTACCAATAGCCTCGGAGCTGTGGATTGTGGATACAACAGATCTGACCAATCAGCTGTTTTGGGATTAGGAAAGAAATTTTTTCTTCCTGTAGGCACCTGGGAAGTTTTTCGCCTTCCTCACAGCACCCTGGAGGCACAGTTAAGTTAAATAGTAATAGGATTTAACAATTGATGATAGTACTTGGAAAGGATGTTAGGTCTTCACAATTTGTGGGTGGTTTCCAGTGTGGTTAAAAGGAATGGTTCCCAGAAGTAAAAGACCTGAGATTTTATTGATGGGCCTTGTGCTCGTGGGATAGTGGAAAACCTTATGGCCTTCACGGGCCAAGGTCCTCCCCTCCTCCTCCCCCCCCCTGCTTTTTAGTATCCCCGGTCCCGCTCACGCAGGGAGGGAGGTGGTAAGACTCAGAAGAGCATGTTGAGTCATAGGCCAAGGTAGTTATATGGCGTATCCGTGTAACACCTGTATTGGAACCACTTAAAATCCTGGTGAGAGTATGGGTGACAGGACGAGTAGTGCCCCTACCCTTTGTTAAGTTTAATAAATTGTGGCCTGTTCCTTAAACATCCATCCCTGCATTTGCCGCCACATCTACATCAGTCACAATATATTTATTGTCTTGTACTTACCTAGGATTTTGCTAATATTGGAGTTGTGCATGTCAGGAAAAGCTTGGAGAATTTTTCTGCGTTCATCCTTTGCCCAAACCATGAAAGCATTCATTGGTCGCTTGATATGCGGTTCACTACTGGCTCGGCCCCGTGCGTCCCTGTAGACTCGAGCTTCAGCCACAGTGGCACCTCCTGTTGGCCAACAATAATACTGCTGTAGTTTAGCTGCAGAGCCATTCATTGCTTTACTTCCTGTAATATCAAGGCAGGAAGAAACAAGATGGATGCAAAGCATTATTATTTCGATTATGAACAACTTCCTATGCCTTGTTCATTTTAGCTTCATTTTTTCTCTCTCTCTCCCCCCACTTCTTGCTTCATCTATAAGAGCTAATTTCATGATTCCAATGTAACCATCCAAAGGCAATCTTAACAAGATCCACAATACCTGTATTAGCCAACAAATTGTTTGTATTGATAATTATATTTTTCTTCTGTCAAGTTACCAAAGACTAGACCAAGTTCCAGTTCTGGGTTCTAATACTGCGTGTACATTTTGTATGTTCCATGGGTGCATGTGTATAAAAGTTACACATGAGAATCAACAGTGATGTAGAACTGCTCACACAAGTACTTCACAATGACTCTGCTGCTTGTGCAGTGGAACATATCCAAACATTTCGTAATAAATTATGTAGCGTATTCTTAATCTGTGGGTACATGTTGCACATTATATAGGTCTGATTCTGCTGGGGGCTGAGCATCCTCAGTTCAAATTTATTTCAATGACAACTGAATATGGGTCAGCATCTTGCAGGATCAAGCCACGCATCTGTAATGCGGTAGTTTGCAGTCAACAGGTATGCATGCTAATACCAGAGCAACAGGTTGGTGTGACTAGTACATTGGGTTCCCCTTGACAATGATACTTTAGTGAATCCTGATGGCCTGCCATTACCCACCTGCAATTCAGCTGTGCATGCTCTAACCCAGGGGTCGGCAACCTTTCAGAAGTGGTGTGCGGAGTCTTCATTTATTCACTCTAATTTAAGGTTTCGTGTGCCAGTAATAGATTCATAGATTCATAGATTCTAGGACTGGAAGGGACCTCGAGAGGTCATCGAGTCCAGTCCCCTGCCCGCATGGCAGGACCAAATACTGTCTAGACCATCCCTGATAGACCTTTATCTAACCTACTCTTAAATATCTCCAGAGATGGAGATTCCACAACCTCCCTAGGCAATTTATTCCAGTGTTTAACCACCCTGACAGTTAGGAACTTTTTCCTAATGTCCAACCTAGACCTCCCTTGCTGCAGTTTAAGCCCATTGCTTCTTGTTCTATCCTCAGAGGCTAAGGTGAACAAGTTTTCTCCCTCCTCCTTATGACACCCTTTTAGATACCTGAAAACTGCTATCATGTCCCCTCTCAGTCTTCTCTTTTCCAAACTAAACAAACCCAATTCTTTCAGCCTTCCTTCATAGGTCATGTTCTCAAGACCTTTAATCATTCTTGTTGCTCTTCTCTGGACCCTTTCCAATTTCTCCACATCTTTCTTGAAATGCAGTGCCCAGAACTGGACACAATATTCCAGCTGAGGCCTAACCAGAGCAGAGTAGAGCGGAAGAATGACTTCTCGTGTCTTGCTCACAACACACCTGTTAATACATCCCAGAATCATGTTTGCTTTTTTTGCAACAGCATCACACTGTTGACTCATATTTAGCTTGTGGTCCACTATAACCCCTAGATCCCTTTCTGCCGTACTCCTTCCTAGACAGTCTCTTCCCATTCTGTATGTGTGAAACTGATTTTTTCTTCCTAAGTGGAGCACTTTGCATTTGTCTTTGTTAAACTTCATCCTGTTTAACTCAGACCATTTCTCCAATTTGTCCAGATCATTTTGAATTATGACCCTGTCCTCCAAAGCAGTTGCAATCCCTCCCAGTTTGGTATCATCCGCAAACTTAATAAGCGTACTTTCTATGCCAATATCTAAGTCGTTAATGAAGATATTGAACAGAGCCGGTCCCAAAACAGACCCCTGCGGAACCCCACTCGTTATGCCTTTCCAGCAGGATTGGGAACCATTAATAACAACTCTCTGAGTACGGTTATCCAGCCAGTTATGCACCCACCTTATAGTAGCCCCATCTAAATTGTATTTACCTAGTTTGTCGATAAGAATATCATGCGAGACCGTATCAAATGCCTTACTAAAGTCTAGGTATACCACATCCACAGCTTCTCCCTTATCCACAAGACTCGTTATCCTATCAAAGAAAGCTATCAGATTGGTTTGACATGATTTGTTCTTTACAAATCCATGCTGGCTGTTCCCTATCACCTTACCACCTTCCAAGTGTTAATACATGTTAACATTTTTAGAAGGTCTCTTTCTATAAGTCTATAATATATAACTAAACTATTGTTGTATGTAAAGTAAACAAGGTTTTTAAAATGTTTAAGAAGCTTCATTTAAAATTAAATTAAAATGCAGAGCCCCCAGGACCGGTGGCCAGGACCCGGGCAGTGTGAGTGCCACTGAAAGCAGCTTGCGTGCCGCCTTCGGCACATGTGCCATAGGTTGCCTACCCCTGTTCTAACCTGTGATGGATGTTGGGCTGCACCCAAGCTCAGTTTTCATGACAACAAGCAGCCTAAGCTTTACTGTACATTAGAGTGCACACAACTGAACATCAGGTGGTAGGAACTGCCTGATATAGCTGAGATGTGAGCCTGGTAAACGCATGTCCTTGTCCTGAAACTTTTGGAATCATAATTGTAATATACACTTTTACGGCTGGAACATAGCTGTGAACAGAGTGCAAGAAAAGGCTGTACAGGAGAAAAGTGACACAATTTTATTTTAGGCTTCAACACTCTACACTCATGTTATCCAGTGCTTTGATAAAAACAAAAAGGTGGTTGTGTCAAAACATGACAATAAATTAGCACAATAATATGCCTCATTATTTTTCTGTAGCAGTGTGAAGGTAATTTATATCAACCAAAAATATAAAGTCAGATATTTAGCTTCTGCAAAGTATCATTGTTCTATTGTCTTCAATGACTGGCTTATAGTTTTTAATTATGTAGAATTCTAATTTTGCTAATTTACTGGGAAAACACCATACTTTATATACATAACAATTTAATTCCATGTAGGCAATTCATTTATATGAAAAAAGTCTTAGAAGAGAGGATGCATAACTAATACACTACCTTTTTGCCACCATGCCCACAGTACATTAATTTCATTTAAAAGGCACTGACCATACAGGATAAATTGATTTCACTTTATATGGCGTTGACAGCCATGTTTATTGTGCAGTGAAATGTAGTGTAGTTTCAAGCGGACAATATCCATCAACATAGGGCAATATGCTGACTGCTGGGCCAGATGAAGACATACATTACCCTGGAAGCAAAACACTCATTCAGATACGACAGTGTCTTCTCCTGAGGATCACTGTGGAAATTTATGATGCCCTCAATGCCATTACTTTACAACTGACACTGATTCAGCAATTTATATACTTACATGTGTGCACATAAAAGAAGACAGGTTTGCAGCAAATGTCAGATGCAAAAATATTTTAATATTATTCTGAGTTAACTACTGTGCCACAGGTGTTCAGCATTTACAGATGGTTACAATTGCTGCTCTCTCTCTCTCTTTTGCAATAGGGAGTAGTGGTTTTGCTGAGTGAGTGAAGATAAAGATGTGCTTTTAGGACTTAATCCAAAGGCAACTGGAGTCAACGGGAGCCTTTTCCCTGTCTTCAAATGGGCTCTTGATCAGACTCTTCCTGCATGTCGTCTCAAATAGAATATATCTTTATTTTAAAATTGGGATATTTTTAATTGGGGTTTCCTATGTTACTGTGGTTTAGTGACTTAATTCTAATAGGTAGGACTAACACAAATAACAGAAAAATGTATATATAATTATATGCATAATTATTCCATTTTTTTTTAATACCAAAATTTGCAACAACTATGCAATGATAATGCAGCATTATGAAGCTAGTTGACAAATGAAAAAATATGAATAATTATTCTGTACAAAATTGTCAACATTTGCAACAAGTTATTCAATCAGCTCTACTGATAGAAAAGGAAAAGGGTGAGGGGGCGCGAATATCTCTACCCAGCTGATTAATACTGTGATAAGGCAATTTACTGAATTCAGTTTAAGTACAGTATCTTTGGGTCCATCATACTAAACACAAAGTTCATGCATTATTGTGGGCCAGGATTTGATGTAACCTCTGTAGAGTGGAGATGTGATGGAAGGCCAATAGCGAACAATGTGTCAGACAAGAATAGACTTTTGGGACAATGCGTGTAAAGTGGATTTCCTGGGAGATATATAGTGGAGGGGTAAATGCAAACCTAGCCTTTTGAAGCTTTGCTCTTAGAAGTGGACTTTTTGTCTGCTGATCACCTGTTATACAAGGCCATGATCAAAGATCCAAGCGATATAAAGGAAAGCTTATGGGCTTGTCTACCCTTGAAATGCTGCCGCTGCACTGCTGTAGAGCTTCAGTGTAGACACTACAGCGACAGGAGGGGGCTCTCTTGTTGATGTAGTTAGTCCACCTTCCTGATTTAACTTCTGAGTGTAGATCTGGCCTGAACGATTCATGGTTGTTCTGATTTTGAATCTGAGACTGTTATGAACTTGTAACCACATGGAACGCCCAGTTGTGGATTTTGAAGGATTAACACCTAACAGAACATGAGATTAGGATCACCTCTGATAAACATTTTAGTGTGTGTGTGTAGGTTCTTTTATTGGTTTTTAATATGTTTTCTTTTTAATGCTTTCATCTTAAGAATAAATGTACTTACTTATAAAAAAAGCTGTGTAGTAATTAGTGACTACTATCAATTACAATTGTTAAGAGCCTCTGAAGAGAAAACAAGGCACAGAAACTGGCTTGTTTAGGCAGTTTGGCTTGATGGGAATATATATCGTTGACAGAGAACTATGCAGCCTGGAAAAACCCAGTCAGGATGGAGAGAGACATGGGTCTCTACCCAAGAAAGGGGACGGCTGAGGATCTAGAAACCTAAAAGTGGGTGCCCTTGGTGGACCATGGAGGGTAAATACAGGTGCAGTTGCCCTGAACTGTGACATATATATGATTTTACACCTTCTACCTTCATGAACATGCTCCTTGTTATAGTCCCAATTCAGCAAAGTGTTTAAGCACATCCCTAACAAAGCGCATAAATGGTCCTTGGAACTACTCACATGCCTAAGTACTTAGCTGGATCAGTGCCAATGAGCTTCCTTCCCACCTTTCTGCCAGCTTCCCTCAAGCCTGGCACAGATTGAAGAGACTACAAGTGGCCCGAATTTATGGGAGGGTTTAATCATGAGGGAGTTGCCACAAACCTTCCAAGAATTTCTGTTTACCTGAAATGGGGAAAAGGAGGATCTATCTATCCTTGGGCCAAATGCTGCACTCATACATCCCACCACCACGATACAAATAAATGGATTTGTCACAGATGATCTGATAAAGGTTGTTGGGTGGTGGTGGGGTGGGGGGAGTGAAATCTTCTCTCAACCTACTGGTATGATGCAGATGGCTGCTTAACAGTTTCACTGCCACTACCGCCCATGACTGTACGCCGGGCCCTCCCCCCATCATCAGATTTTAGGCCCGTAGATCCACATAATGGTGGATCTACTGGCCCATCCCTGGATTGCCTCACAAGCTCCTTCCCTGCTGCTACCTTGCAGTAGTTCTGAAGTGAGGTTTCCCTGTTCTCATGAGACAGGTGACACTGCTTCCCAACTTCACACTCCCTGCCATATTTCCAGTGATATTGCTCCACTCCAACAGCATAAGCAGAAGGGAGCATCTGGCTCCTTATGTCTGTAATTACAGTATAATGATCAATAATTAAATAAAGGAGGAAACTACTGTAGTCTAACACAACTGCATGCAAAACATGCTCATATAACATAGGGGGATCAGGAAAGCAACCTTTAGCTCTGAGCACTGTATACAAATGAAAAGAGTTACTTTGGAGAGGTATAATGCATCATATAGTCTCTAAAAGTAAAACACTGAATTCCCTTGTTATGGTCAGCTTTTGTGCCTGCAGGAGTAACCAAGATAATAACACCACACAAATTTCAAACTGACTTTTTAAAAAAACCTCAGTATTTAAAATACAATTTATTTTGAAAATCATGTCTTGATTTACATAACTGCCACTTCATGCCAGTTACAAGCGACTGTGTTTATCTACAGTTGGCATGGTTAGGAAACAGCTCTATGAATTTTTGATTGCACCAATACGTACAGTTGGCCAATAAGTTTGTCTTTAAGTCTTTCTAATAAAGTTTTGGCCTGATCCTCTGGTTCTGATGCAGGAAAAAGTCCAATATACTTCAATATAGCTTTTGTAGGACTGAATTATTTATTTGGAGAGATTATAATTTGGAATAGGAAGATGAAACTACAATCCTTGTAATCTACTTTAATTTAATTTTTTAGGGAACGATCCTTAATTACAGTAGTAGTAAACTGCAAACATCCCAAAAAGGACACAAAGCTTGTGATGCATCTACTTTGAGCAAGTCCATACGTGAAGGATTGGAAAAGGCAGCTGAAAAAAGTTGAGCTTTTCTCTGCTTGATCTTTGAGTGAATATGTGCAGGTAAGCCCAAGGGCTCTCACAAAAGAATCTGTGCAAAATGAGCTTCTAAAAATAATTAACAATTACACAACCTGTCTGTCCTGTGTCCCACAAGTGCAGGAGTATGTTCAACATACTGTACATTACAGAAAATGCTTCTGTTTGCAAAAGGTATTATAACCGGAGAACAAAAATTCTTAATGTTCACTGAGGTTATAACTAAGGCTTTAATGATATAAAAGACACAGATGTAAAATGTGGTCTTGCAGGTTGAAACCCATAACAATAACAATATTTCAAACTGCAAGTCAGCTCTAAACAATTTCAACATGTCAATCAAATATCAAAAAAGCTCTTTCACCCACATACAAAATTTCAACAAGTTTTACAAACCACATTCTTGTTTTGTGCTGATAGTTACAATAATGAGTGATCCAGAAAAAAAAAAGAGAGACTATTCTGGAATTTGAAGAGCAAAGGATATGGAAGCCTGTAAAGTGGTAGGGATTTTAGTTCTGGTTCATAGGGAGAATTTGCTCATCATTATCTAATAAAATCCCTCTGCAAAATAATATGTACAAAATACATTACTAACTGGGGGAAAGTTAAAACAATTGTGTGTCTGTGGTGACTAATGGGCCATTCACTAGTGTACTGTTTATAATACAGTCACAGAATGGCAGTTTGACTTCCAGAATGAGGAGTTTGGTTGGGATTCAAAATTTTTACAAAAACAAGATTTGGCTGCCCTATTGGCTTAGTTGGCAGGGAAATCTACTCCTCAGCCCAGCAGAGGCTGGGGCTATACTAGAAGTGACACTTTCAGCTTCTGAGGGTGTAGGGCTGTTTTGCTTTCCAGCTCTTCAGCTTCTGTTGGGCTGAGCCATGGATGAGATAATGCAAAACGAAAAGCAGATTGGACGACAGTGCTCACTTTTTGTAGATGCACAGTGTTTAACTCCTCTGGAGGAGTTAAATTCAGGCTTAGCGTAGGAAGACTATACATGGTCAAAGGATAGTAAAAAATGAAGGGGAAGCTAAAATACTATGGCCCTGATCCGGCCAAGCACTTAAACTTTAAAACATCTTCTACAATAAGATGAGGCTAAGTGTTTTTCTAGGGGGGCAGATAGGGGAGAAGGAGGGTGCTTTCAGTGAATAAGGGCTGGGAAGAAGTTTGGTCAGCATCTGGACAGAGGAGAGGGTGGGGGAAAGTATTGCCATGTGAGTGGGATGTTGGGGAAATTGTACTGTAACTTTTGACATATTGCTTATTTGTTGTTTGCCTGTATCTGTTTGTGTCTTATCTTTGAGATTGTAAGCTCTTTAGAGAAGGGATGGTCTTCTGTGGCTGAAATCATGGCTCTGTTGAAGTTAATAACAAAATTCCTATCGACTTCAACATCTCTCTGATCCTTTATAGCCTCCAGGTGCTGCCCTGCCCTCTTATTTGGGCAAATAGGAGACCCTGGTGGCCACATCATAAAATACTTCATGCCAATATGAACTACTAGCATTGCTATTGCTGGTTACAGGAGTGACGCTGAGGACTGAATGGGCATTGAAACTGGAATTATACACTTGTTCTTAGAGATGGATCCCTCCAGAATACGGGTAAGGATAAAATAGGGTAGAGTGAAAAAAATGACTTTGCAACTCTCTGTTCTGTACGTCCTCTGTGGACAGAGGATGGCAGCCTCCAGTACAGCTTGTCTGATATTTTTACAAGCATTAAAAACAAAAACACATCTGAAATTAATGGATGGGCAAAAGCTTTAGAGAGTTGAAAAATACAACAAATACCTTTTCATTGAACTAATATTTTTAGATACAAATTCATATGGCTGATTCTGCAAAATGTGACAAATTTTTCTGCTTGATAGCAGAATATAAGGACTGATCCAAGTTAGGTCCTAGGTTTATAGACATGTTTCTTATCCCTTCTCTGCCTTTTTACCTCTTTATTTTCTTTATATCCCTATCCACACGTAGATGACACTTTATTACCAGCAAGGAAGGTAGAATATATGGGCACTTAAAGAGCCACTGTCAAATCCTACTTCCATCAATTGTCTGGTGTGAGACACTCTGCAATGCTAATAACAGAACAGAGAAATCGCTAGCCCAAGGGGTGTGAGGTCTGTAGTCACTCTGAGGCACAGGTATCCTGTATGGCAGTGTCTGGTCACCAGGCTGCCTTCACTCCAAACACTAAACAAATATTATTCAGCTGGGATTCTAAGGTCCAACATTTCTCATGAAGAGTATTTGGAGCCTTGAAGGGAAAAGAACCTGAGGAAAGTATGACTGATTTATTAAATTAATTGTAACATTTTCATGGGATCTAAAATATTTCACCTCCGAAGACATGCTAAGTAATGCTAAGAATTAAAAATATACTGTAGCAGAGGCTAAAACCCCTCCCTTTCATTAATGCAACACTCAGTTATGATATTCTTAGCAAGTGTTACTGCAGATAATGCTTCTATTTTCCCTATTAGAGACTCCATTCTCTTTAAACATCAACAAGAAGAACCAAAACGGAATTCCCTAAGGTCAGCTCTGAGGAAACATAAACCTCTAATTCAATAACTCTGCTACTGCACTGAAAAAGGCCTTATTATTGCAACATCCATATGGAGTCAATTGGACATTAATGACTAATCAATCCCTCCCTCTTCTATTCTACTTATAGTGTCACAAACCGTGTTTAGATTAGCCCATTTCCTGCTTAGGATCGCTCAAGATGTCTTTTGTTCTTTCAGGGCTGGCCTGATGGAGGCAGCTTAAACAAACACACGACCCAAGTGGCGCAGGAGTTATAAACTGCCATATGTGAATGAACAAAGGGGCCATACTAAAGCCTTTTGTGGTATTTGTTAATGTTTTTCATCTGAGTTTAAAAAGACCTAATGACTTTGCGGTGAGCTGATGCATGTGGCTCGTGGCTTTGCAAAATGAAGGAAATTCTAAGCCAGTTATATATCAGCATATATTTTCCAAAGTCCCTTGTTTTCAGCTTTGGTGGCAGAGAGTTTCCTTTTTATTACATTTGCTTTACATATGCAAACAAAATGCTTTATCTTAATTAAAACAGAGCATTGATGCACTTGAACACCTACACAAGTTACATGCTTTTTTCTCCACTAAAAAATGAAAAGTGAAATATTTTTGTGTGTGTGTAAAATAAAATCAAGTCTTCTAAGTTTTTTCAGTGGTAGCAGTTCACTCAGCAGTGTAAGTGCTGATTTGTGACTTGAATTTAAACCCTGAAATAATATTTTTAAATAGGCTATTATCACCTCCACAAACAGCAACCAGTTTTGTCCAAATCCACAAAGTTCAAATGAATCAAAACCCTTAAATGCAGCTATTTTCTTGATGGTTTACACAAAAAGTTTAGATTACTTGACCACATTTTATGGCAAAACTAACCCTTATTGAAATGTGGCATGGTATACACTCGAAAACAATGAAATCATATATTAAATAATACAGAACTGTGTTAAATTACTGTACAGAGTCTGATTTAAGCCCACAATGGTAAGGTTATTTCTAAGTGCCGTAGCACAAATGGAATGAAAAATGAGTCTTTGGGGACCTGAAAAACTTCTAGGTACAAAGAAGGACGCTGAAGTAGCCTTGATTTTATATTTCTGGAAAATAAATTAATTAACTGTAATAAAAAGTCTTTGTATTCACATGGTAATTTTCATTGGAGGAACTCAAAATGCTTTACAAACAGATGCAAAAGCCCCCTCTTGAAGTAGGTATCATTAAACCCATTTTACTGAGGGACAAAGTCAGAGTCACAAGTTATACAATTTGCCCAGTGCCAGTGAATAAAGTGGAATTCTCAGTCACCAGGTCTACACATTATATACATTGCATCCCTATTGATATCATTTTTTGCATTTCATGTTTATTTTGAAATTAAAGTATTATCTGTCACAGATTAGATATGCAGGGAGAAGCACTTTATAATGCTTGTTATAATTACTATTATTAAAAGGTATACGACACACTGCTCTGATATTGTAGTTGCTTTTTTGGAACAATTATGATGACAACTAAGCAGCATTATTGTTATTATACCAATCGGTTTCAAAGCCAAAACAATACTAATTCACTTGAAAGGGATATTTTATTTGATATCAGATTAGCCCTTTAAGATCCAATATATCATCAGTGGTACTGATACCAACATGATTTCAAACACCTCCTGACATGATGCTACCTATATGCTTTATAAAGCATGATACTGATTTTTAAAACACAGGGCCATATTTTACAGTCCTTACTCAGACATGATATCAAACAAAGTTTTGCCAAAACTAGATCCACCAGATTTGGACCCATTCATATCTTGGCCATTATTTATTTTATTTTGTTTTGTTTTAAGATGGAGAACAAAGAATGACAATTCACTCTAGAGAAAAATGGCAGCACAACTTCAAATTTGACATATACTTTTTTTTAGGTAGAGATGAAGAAAAAAAGCGTCTGAAGATTGATAATAAGCAACTTTTCTTGCCTCTGTACAGCAAAAATATGACGTCTAACAATTAAACTACAGCATGGTTTATAAGGATATATTCTGTGTTGACTTACTGGGAGAGAAGTTGTATGCAGCGCAGTTGTAGCCATGTCAGCCCCAGATATTTGAGAGACAAGGTGGGTGAGGTAATATATTTTATTGGACCAACTTCTGTCGGTGAGAGAGACAAGCTTTCGAGCCACACAGAAATTTGCAGTACAAACTGCCTAAAGTCATGTCCAGTGTGGAATAACTGTCGGTATCTAAGAAACTCTGAAATGCAGAGCATTCCGCCAAAAGATTTTTAACATCTATTTTGGAATCATTACATTAATGGCTCATTTATAGCATTCAATCCACAAATTGATCTGACACATCCTAGCATATATCATAATTCAGTGTATCAATATCAGTAATTCTCTTCTATCCAGTGTTTGCTGTTCTTACTTATTTTGTCACATCTATAATTAGACTGCAAGAACCTAGAAGCAGAGAATGTGTGTGTGTCTCATTTCTTTTTTGCCTAGCACATTTAGTGGGTAGTAATAATAATTATAATAATCAATAGTATAATAAATAAATAATAAATGATGATGAAGGAGAAGCAACAGCTGCAGTACAAGGGTATGAGCTCAAAGTTAATACATATTAGAAAATCTTTGGAAAACTCATGGGAATAATTTTTCAAATGGGTTGCACCTATCTATCCAGGATTTGTGGGTGAAAACAGGAAAATGCTCTTACAATTTGGGTAACTGCATGCAAAAATACCCATTTGCCATTCCCTGATTTGTGTTAAAAAATATGGGATTTTGCAGTATAATCGGTGTCCATACAAATATTGCAAGCTCAAGTTTGCATGAGCATTTGAAATGTAGCCTTTGATCTGTAGTTAGATGCTATATTTAAAATGTAATAATTTAATATTTTCAGGAACTAAGAAAGACACTCAAATACTCCGAATACGCATTCTTGTCTAACTGCTTAGAACATTAAATTTAAAGAAACAAAGAAAATTCTGTACTCTGGAAGCAAAATTTCACCTTGGATGTGCAGATGGGGCTAGATGCTCAGTGTAACTCAGTGCTGGAGAAGGAAATGGCTATAAACCAGCTTTCCATTCCTAAGATCTTGATACTGCTGGAGAACAAAATGACCTGTACTATAATTTAGAGCAGTATAAAGGCTATGCAAGCTGGAGTGGCTCTATTTGGACAATTCCAGTGGCCAAGGATTAGCCAGATTGCACAGTTCTTCATCCCATCCCTACCCTCTTACCTATGCTCGAAGGGGCAGAGAGAAGGTAGTATAAAGGTAGCTTTAAACCACCTGAGATTTCCCCTCTGCTGGAGGAATTCTCAGCTACCTGTGCGAAACAGCTTTGAGCTCCTTTTGCATCACTGGAGCAGCAGAAAGAAGATTTAGGCAGGGCTCAGCATCTGGCCATAGGATTTCTACTGACATGAGTGGCAGCTCCTTCCAAGAGTAATTTGGCCTTCAGAGTGTGAAAATAAATGTTTTAAACCCTGGAACTACTATACTTAATTTTTCACTCTCATAACTTAAAAATAGGCTGAGCAGACTGACTGCCTTCAACATTTGTGACAATAATTTCCTCATGGGCTGAGACTTTCTGTGCAAAGCCTCAGCCTCGAGTTATTTTTTACAGCCTTGTTCTAAATTCCTGAAAATAATGGTTTACTATATAATGGAAATTGTGACAAGCCCTTAACTATAACTGCGCTAATGGGCACCTCCATATAATACTCAGAGCATTGTAACCGTGGCTGTATAATATTAGCAATTCTACTATAATCATTTTTAACATAAAGGTGCTATTACAAAAGAATCATTTACTGTAGCACAGAAACAGCAAATGAAAAATACTTATGCGTAGCAGTAGGAAAAAATACAAGAAGACAGCTGAAAATCCAAAGGTAACACTTGTGTAGAACTGCCAGAGTTATAATTCGGAAAGTGAGAACCATCCTGTATATTAAATATTAGTGTCTGTAGAGGAGTAGTTTTCAATGCAGTGGGAAGTCAGTCCACACCCTGCATCTCAGATTATTCATCACTTGAGGTGGGAGTTCCCCCCTATAAAACTGTATGTGGGGTTTGGCAGCAACCTCGTCCATAAAGCAGCTGCCCTCAAGAAAGCAATGGGACAGTCCTTTAAGACTGAGGGCCTGATTCTCATGTCATTTGCTGGCATTTACACTAGTGGAACTCCACTGACTTTCATGGAGTGCTTCCTGATTTACACTGCAGTACACAAAATCAGACTCAAAACTTAAGTCTCGGCCACCTCAACTAAAATATGGCACCTCGATGCTTTCCCCTAAATTCCCAACATTATTAGTTAATCCTGGTCAATTAGGCCCATCATCCAAATTTCAGATATAATCAGGTAGATGTCTACGTGCTACAAATGGCACCCACAATTATCGGAGGCCTCCTCTTAATATGAGGATCCATAACTCAGACAGTAAGAAATTATTTCATCTTGAATTAATAAAGGCACATTTGGGGGAATATCGTTTATCAAAGACAGATACAGATACTACAGGGGACAAGGCATCTAAGGTTTGAGCTTTCTGTATTCTCTCTGGAAACACTTCTTTGTCTTCAGACAGCTTTCACCATTTCCTGATTTTAATCTTTCCTTTCTCAACTGCCATAGCAACTATTACAAATATTTATGTGTGACAAATACTGGCATGGAGAGGCATTCTTTCCACAGTATTTATGAGGCACTGTCACAAAAGTAGATGATGCTTTGTCATGCATGTAGTACCTGCTGTTTACACCTCAGCCTACTAGGGTGTTAAACATGTTACCTCACAGTTTTGGATTGTGTTGGCAGGCTGCCAAGATTGATCTGCTTACATTAAAAAAAAAATCTGTTTCCCTTACCTCTCCCTGACAGATCCAAGTTGACCTTTTGTGGAGTTAAAAAAAGATTATTTTTCACTTGTGGATTTTTGCTGCCCACCTTTTTGCAGGAACAGTTGCTTTATTACAGGAAGGTTGCAGTGGGCATCATATCAGTCGGCATTAACAGCATGTTGGAACTTTAGGGATACAGCCAATGTGTCTCTTTAAGAAGTTTATCTGATCTTTAGTTAAGAGGTGTGCACTTTACATATCATGACCCTGAAGTCTGAAATGTAAAACCAGGACACCTGTCTCTGTGTGTATTTGCACGGGCTGTGGAGGGAGTGAACAGTGGGGTTCTGAAAACTGGGGAGCATGCTGGGAGTTGGAGATTCAAAAGGCGGCTGTTTCTTTTTTTCGTTCCTTAGTTCTCAGCTTTCCTCTCACCACTTCTCCAGCTCCCCCTCCACACTCTCACCTTCTCCCAGGAAGCTCACCAACCTACCTCTCCCTCCTTGAAGCTTGCAGCCTCCCTTTCATTTCCACAGCCAGCATATTCTTTTCCCTCACAGGCACATTACCTATTCTTCACCCCCATACCTGTAATAACTACCGCTGCTGCAACCATCTACCTGCTCCCTGGTTTCTTGGGGACTAGCTATACCTGCACCAAACCCAAACATGGTACATTTCTTTCTCCACCAGCCACTTACTCACTGAATTTGTCACCCTACTCTGCAGTGATTGTGCCCCACAATCAATAACAATAGTGCTGACCCAAGTCAAACACCAAATCAGAAGTACTAAGATATCATGCACTGCAATAATTTAGATAGAAGACATAGATTAGTTAGTCACTGGTTGAATAGGACCTACTCCACTGAGGGTGGAATTTTCAAAGGAGTCTAAAACAGTTAGACACTCAACTACCTCAATGGAGTTTGGGTTCCTAACTCCTTTAGGCCCCTTTGAAAATTCCAGACGGAATGAACAGACCCTGCTGCGTCTAGCTGCAGCATGCTTGTGTCATGAGATAAAAATGGTACTTTTCTTTGCCTTAATGCAAAGAACATTTGCATTCATCACAGAAAGTAGGTTTCCATGAATAATGCGATACTCTACAATATGTTCTCTCCAATAATATAATCAGTCTTCCAGAACATATCTGTTCTTCAGTTCTATCTATTTAACTACATCTATTTGACCACTATTATTTTTACAGAGCTGAGTACTGAAGGGCATGCTATATTCTGCACCAAGGCTCTCTAGTTTCAGCAGTATTCCAGTGATGAATTCTGCAGCAAACTAGAAGCTGGATATTCTATGGCAGCACAAGATGCACAGAAAGACCTTTTAGGAAAGTAGATCTTTTTAAACAAGTGTATTATATTTAACATATGCTATAATTTTAAAACCCAAGTGATTGTTTTTCCATGTATTTTAGGCTGCTTCCTAATTTCCATTCAGGATTCAATAAAAACTGGGGACTGGGGAGTGAGAGTGTGGGGAAAGAGGAAGAAGGGGCTCTAATCAGACCAAAAAGCAGACCAAAAACATGCCACCATGGCTGAACAACAGAGTAAAGAAGGCAGTTAGAGGCAAAAAGGCATTCTTTAAAAATTGGAAGACACATTCTATTGAGGAAATTAGAAAGGAGCATGCTCCTTCTCATGGCTATAGAGCATGTTCACTGAGCACAGCTAGAATTCCTTGTAAAGAAGAAGAGGCAGACAAACACAAACTGCCCAGGATCAGCAAAGTTGTCACAAAAAAAGGATTTCTGCGGTGAGGAGGAAGGTTTTGCACAAGCTGCACCAACTGGCAAATTTTGAGGCCACACATGTAACTCTCACATCCCTGATTATACGGTACAAATAGATACAGGATGTGACAGTTTTCATAATTGTTCTTTGCACCAATATAGCACTCTTCATTCAAAAGTCATCAAAATATTAAGTAATTTAGCTTCACAGTACTGCTATGGGGCTTTTATGTATAATTATTCTCATTTCACAGATGAAAACAAGACCCAGAGACATTACATCACCTGTTCAACATCAGACAATGAGTCAGTGGCAGAGACGAGAACACAATCCATAAATTGTTACTCTGAGTCCATACTCGAATCACAAAAACTACACTCCCTTTAACAGAAGGAATTCTTTTGCATGAATGAGGATCACGTCTCCAATGGGACTTGAAAGAATGGCCTTCAAAATCAAAAGGAACAATTTTTCTACCTGAGCTAAAGTAGAACCATTCCCTGTTGATAGAAGTACTTATATCTTTTCTGCAGGCCTCCATCCACTAGAGGGCAAGACCCTAGTGTATTTTCTGCACATTAACAAAGCACTTGACCACAAGCCTGCAAATAGAAGGAGCTGTTCCAGTAATGAGTATACTTGGCGTACATAGCAGGCACGTATACCAAAACATTGATAAGAGGCACAAGACTCATACTTCAAATGAGAAATTGGGCACCTACATGAGGAATGTCTCCTTTAGGACTTGACCCAAGAGAAGATTCTCAAAACCTAACAACCTGTATTCACAGAGTAGGGAACTGATTTTTACAAAAACACAGAATCATCGAAAAGTAGAGCTGGACGGGACCTTGAGAGGTCATCTAATCCAACCCGTGCAGTGAGGCAGGCCCAAATATACCTAGACCATCCCTGATAGGCATTTGTCTAACCTGTTCTTAAACACCTCCAATAATGGGGATTCCACAGTGTCCTTTGGAAGATTATTTCAGTACTTAACTATCATTATAGCTAGAACATTTTTCCTAATATTAGCCTAAATCTCTCTTGCTGCAGATTAAGCCCATTAATTCCTGTTTTACCTTCAGTGGACATGGAGAACAATTGATCACGGTCCTCTTTATAACAGATTTGAAGACTGTTATTTTGTTGCTCTCCTCTGTATTCTCTCCAATTTATCCATACTTTTCCTAAAGAGTAGCACCCCAGAATTGGACACAGTATTCCAGCAGCGGCCTTACCAGTTCTTTGCAGAGCAGGACAATTATCTCTCTTGTGTTACATCCGACACTCCTGTTAATATGCTCCAGAATTATATTAGCCTTTTTTGCAATGACATCACACTGTTGGCTCATATGGCATTTGTGATACACTATAAACCCCAGATCTTTTTTCACAATACTAGTCCCTAGTTAGTTATTCCCCATTCTGTATTTTTTCTTCCTAAGTGAAGTACTTTGCACTTGTGTCTATTGAATTTCATCTTGTTGATTTCAGACCAAATCTCCAATTTGTCAAGGTCATTTTTTGTGCCCTCCAAAGTGCTAGCAACCCCTCCCAGCTGGGTGGGTTGTCCATAAATTTTATAAGCATGTTGATGCTGATGATGCTAGTCACCTTGATGTCAAGGATGATGTTGACAATCACAGTTTGTATAGACCAATTTGTAGAGAACAACTTTTACTGCACTAGCCACAGAGCCATTTGCCTAGCTGTGTTGATAGAGCTGCACATTGTTTCTGTGTCTGGCGCTGTGCCTCCAGCTGCTCAACACGATTCTTCTCATGATTCCCTTATGGTGCAGGGCCATGCAATATGATCACTCACCAGCTGCTCAAAGGTCAGAAATGTTAGTTTTTAGCAGATTTTGATTCATGGTGCCTTTGAAGCATTTCATCTGTCCTCCACGCTTACGATTGCCGGAGCTTAATTCAGAATATAAGACTTGTTTTGATAAACGGGTCTCAGGCATACGAATTACATGGCCAGTCCATCTCAATTGGGTGCAGATCAAATGAATCTCGATGCTGACCGAACTTCGGTATTGTAAACCCAGTCCTGCCATTTGATGCCCAGCAACCGTTGTAGATGTCGCAAATGGAAACTGTCAAGCTTTTAAATGTGCCATTGATAATAGGGTCCATGTTTTGCACCCATAGAGCCGTGAGGACAACAGCCTTACAGATTTTGATTTTTGCTGTAGGCAGATTTTATGTTGCTTCCAGTTCAGTATAAGTATACTCCCCACTCCATTATCTATGTAATTAATGAAAATGCTGAAAAGTACCGGACCTAGAACAGACCCCTGCGGCTCTCCACTAGATACATCCTCCCAGTCTGACAGTGAACAACTGATAAGAGCTCTGTTGAGTATGGTCTTTCAACATTTATGCACCCACCTTATAGTAATTTCATCTAGACCATATTTCCTTAGTTTGCTTATGAAAATATCATGTGGGACTGTGTCAAAAGCTTTACTAAAATCAAGATACGTCACATCAACTGGTTCCCCCATATCCACTAGGCCAGTGAACCTGTTCAAGGAAGAAATTAGGTTGGTTTGGCATAACTTGTTTGTGACACATGCATGTTGGCTATTACTTATTACCCTATTACTCTCTAGGAGCTTGCAAATTGATTGTTTGTTACATGTTAAAACAGGGTTCAAATATGGCGGCTGCTGACTCATATTCTAACACAGTTTGTCCAGCTGTTGTGGGTGGGGGGGAAACTGTGTTAGAGCCATACTCAAAATAGCTGTCAGCTTTGTCTAGGCTCAAACAGGGTTTGGTCCTGTCCATATTGGCTAGTTGTAATTCAGTACTGCTAATCCCCATTGTTCAAAAATCATGAGTCAGGCCCCCAAAACATGCTTCTGGGTTAGAAATCATGAGATTTTAATTTTAAAATGGTTCATTTAATTTTTCTTCTGATTTTTGAGCCTTTAGGTGGCACTCAAATCACTTTTTAAAGATTTTCCTACCAACTATGAGGGCTAGAAACTTCCCTTTTTATCTTTTTTTTTTAAATGAAAGCTAGAATTTACAGATAATAATATGATTCCAGGAGCTTTAAAGAAACCAAATAATTCAAAAGTTGGCAACACCATGTTTGAATCCTGTACGAACATCATTTTCAAACACAGTTCTCATTTCAATGTAGACAATACATAAAGCAATAGCTCTATCACTTCATTAGCTGTTGATAGTGCTAACTTTTATAGCCATCTGCCAGGCCTTCAGCCAGAAGAGGGCAAAACCGTTACAATGGTTGCAAATTTTAACTTATAACTTCTTGAGTTTCTGGTCAATGAACCAAGTATTGCAGGCACTCCTAGAATTAAAAGAAAATATGACTCTTGGCTTTTACATGCCAGGTTGATGCCATACTGGAAGCACTGTATATTGCTACAGGTATAATCAGTAGAGAGAAATCATTGTCTGATATTATTACACTGGCACAGAGCAGAGCACTATGGCTAAAGGTGTTCTGGTGTTTCCTATAATAAACGTTTTTCCTTGAGCTTAAAACATGATTGTTTTGAAACACAAGGGGACTATATTTGGAGTTCTTGGCTAAGAAATTTGTCTTTAAAAGGTCTGTGATTAAAAAGTCAGCATTTTAAAAACCTAGTGACATTTGATAACTTCAAAGTTTTAAAACTCTGTCGATGTGAGTAACTGCTTGAAAGGATTTTACTCATTTTCTGAATGTGAAACTAATCAAAAATAATCCCGGTCCATAAAATAATTAAAGGCTCACTTCTACTGATTATTTAAAAATAAATATAATAATAAAAAAACTGGTAAAGTGATGAAATATAGTTCTTTAATGCAGTCTTCAAAATGCTACCCACCCCCACGTTGAGTGGGGGAACTCGATGGGGCTGGCAACATAAGGGGACAGCCTCAGCAGCAAGGGAGGGAGACACTCGCTAGGAGGCTCCAGGTACTTACTCCCCACCTCTTGGAGTCTCTGGCACCCATTGGCCAGCTGGGGAGAAGTACTGATTGTCAGCATTCCACAGCTCCAGGATATAACCTGGAGCACATGGGCAGTGGGTGGAGCTCCACTTCGGGGAGGCTAGCCCTGGCTCCGCCCCTTCTTCCCCCTCCACGGCCAAAGCCCTGAGACCCTCTGGCCCTCCTCCGCGACTAGGGCCCCGAGACCCCCCGGCCCTCCTCTGCGGCCAAAGCCCCAAGACCCTCTGCCCCCCATCCCCCAAGGCCACAGGAGCCCCAGGCCAGCCAGAGCCCTGATCCCCGGCCAGCCGGAGCCCTGACACCCCCCCCCCCCCCGACTGCTCGGAGTAGCCCCGGGCTGGCCGAAGCCCCTGCAGCCGCGCCTCCCCTCCACAGACCCAAAGCTGCCGTGCAAAAATTCAAAAGCTCTTCTCTTCTTCTCTCTTCTGGAAGAAGAACCTGAGCTTTTGGTATGTTCCATGCAGGTTCTGGGGCAGCTGAGGAGGCACCCCACCCTTCTGCACCCTTTGTCCTCCTTATAGAAGGTGAGATGGTAGGACTCATAGCAAGCTGAGTCCCCAGGGGGTGGGTGAAGAGAGCCTACCCTGAGTTCCAGTTTATTTGGTAGGAGCCCTGTAATCCCTGCTCTGAAACCACTTACATGCCTGGCATAGGAAAGTATAGGTGATGGGCGAGTATTGCCCCTCCCTAGTGTTAAAATTTAATAAAAGTTGTGCCCTGCAACTTAAAATTCATCCAAGTGTCTGCCCTCATTTCACCGCCATGTCCGAGCAATGCTTTTTATCACCTTCCAGATAAGAAAACACCTGGAATTTAAGGCCCAAGTTTCCAAACTTGGGCACCCAAAATGTGTCGGCAAAACTCACACATGCACTTCCTGCATTCTCAAATGGGCTTTTGTACATTACAAATGGGTAGCTGTGCATCCAAGTACCCATTCGTATATACAGCTGTGGAATGTGCATGCAATAAAATTGCAGTGCAATTTTGCAGGCATCACTTAGGCACTGACTTTTGAAAATTTAGCCCTAAAAGCACATTTCTGCAGGCTTTTGTGTTTGCTTTAATGGCTAAGCAATTATCTGTACAAAGCAGTTTATGCATAAGCAAAGTAGTAGTTTTTCAAAACTTTTGTTGCTCTGACTCTGTATTCCGCATTAAGGATTATTTGCATACAGTACCATAATTAGCATGGATAATCTCCTTGGTTTAAATGGGAATTAACTAGCAACATTGGCATTGGAATAGTCCAATTGACTTTGTGTTGGAACTGGAGCTGGAACTTCTTTAAAGCCAGTCCTGAAGGAATGTTAGGTTAGTTTTCCATTCCTGCACACTCTGTGCCAATCTCATCAATCCTAAGGAAGGACAGGCCAATCAGCAGGGGAGTTAGATGAGATACACAACTGCTTCTCCCTGCTCGACAGAGGGGGCAGGAGTCATAGTCCCTCTGTATCCCCATGCAGAGACTGTGAGGTACTGGAGTTTTCAGGGTTCATGGTTGTCCCTGTAATGTTATCTGAAAGCACCTTTCTGAATTCAGGGAGACCCTGTACAGACCTTCCTTTCTTGGCCTTTGGATTTAGTTAGCATCAGGGAAAAAGTATCTCTGCGCACAAAATCAGCGTGGGTCAGGGAGCTTCAGTTGCCTCTCCATAGAGGAGAGGGGTCAAGATTTGCCCCTTAATATGTAATTTTATTACTACTTGTTATGTGTGTAGGCCATACCACATAATACACAGTATGCACTACCAGTATTGTATAGATGGTACCGACTACACCGATAGCAACCCAAAATATATCACCAAATCAAAAATGAAAGGTATAAAAAGGAACAAGAGAAAAACTAAGACAATACAAAAGGAAGTTATTAAACATGCCAGATCTTAAAAGGCTAACTCTGGCTATTACAAAATTGTGACACTCCATTGAGATAGTGACCTTGGCAACATAATAAAAAAGAACAAATATCACTCCTTACAAAAGGCCAAGGATTAACTATGGGTTTGTAGAGTTCCTTAGCAACTCAAATCTAAAGTGGACACACATGTAAGCACAGGTTGCTATTGGCACATATAAAAATTTTGTGACATGCTGAAAAACTGGAAAGATCTGTACAAGCCTCACTTATAATTAGGAAGAAGTGTAAATAGTCTTGGAGACTAACAAAGCTAGTTGTACAGTACAGAACTTCAGAGTTTAATTGTTGGCATTTCAACCTTAGTATTTTCAATGAGCCACTCTTAGACATGCCATGCTGGGAGAGTCATCCCTTAGATAACTTGCCAAGGATAAGGGACAAAACTTGAGAGGTATTTTAATGTTTTTTATGCACAGCACTGCAATATCTGCTATAACTTCAACCTTCTCTACAGCCAGAAGGGGAAATAAGCAGCTCACTCTTGAACTCCTGCCAGCTCTTTTTTTTTACAGAACAGCAGAAGGATTCATCCAGCACCCCCTTTCCAGAGACATCTATCTGCTGCTAGTGCTAAGCCTGGTAACCTGAATCCTTTCATGAATTCATGTTCCCCACATGGCAACACACCATGTCACAACGGCCCCACTAGCTCTAAATGGAGGAGGGGTTACACGTCCTTAAGCTGGCACAGAAGTTACATATGTAAAGACTTCGTTCTTGTATTATCCAATAACAGGATAGGATGTCAGTACGAGGATGTGTCTCAAGACACCAGCTTAAGCACGCTAAGGAGAGGAAGGTTGATATGGGGAAATGAACAAAACCAGGGAAATACTAGAGAGAAGTCCTGTCAGAAAAACTAGTTCCAGTACATCATCTGCATTTACACAGAGTGAAATTAGGAGGCACTGACTTGATGCTGTTGAAGAAATTTGAACATGTAATGGATGAAATGGAGTTTTGAATTAATGGTTAAGATTTATTGCTTCCAGATATAAGGAGGCAAGCTATCAGATTTATATTTCTTAATTTTTTAGAAAAAAATATTCAGTTTTCATAAAGTACATTGTAAAACATTTATAATTATAATGCAGTGATGTTATCTAGTCAAAAACAGGACTGGAGTTATTTCACTAGAGAACAAAAAATTGATTTATTAATATTTTCATGGATTCAAAATGACAAGATTTGTTCACAATGATTAGTGGTGTCATTTTATTTATTTATGAGTAGAGCTGGTTATGAATTCTCTGTTGAAATATTTTTCACTGAAAAATATGATTTCAGAAAAATCAACATTTTTAGCAGGAAAATGCTGATTTTGAAAAAAACCCAACAATTTTCCATTGGGAAAATCTAAATAAAATATTTCATGTCGGTGTGACATTCATCACTATCTGTCAGAGCAACCACAATGTCTCATGGGATTTGTAGTCTGAGTTTTTCATGCCCCCATTCTCTGTTATGGACTTGGTATCCTGGCTGGATTACATTTTCCATGATGCACTGTGGCTCCCCTCTGGATGAGGTGCATCATGGGACTCCCATGACTGCAGATCATCAGGAAAATGCAGTGTGACTAGGGATCCCAGCCCACAGAGAATCATGTTGGATGAGTCATCTTAACTTCAACTTCCATGAGACACTCCCAGCCCAGATGGATGTAGGCTACTGCTGAAATATTTTGCGTCTGAATAAAAATTTTGCTGAACTTTTGTTCCATGAATAGTTTTGATATTGCAACTTGTCACCCTTCAGGAGAAACACAAATGTCAAAATAGCAGTATTTCCTCTGAGATAGAAATTCTCCATTTATGAATATATGGACAATCATAGAGTATTTTTGAAAATGCATGTGATTCCTGAGAGCTTTATTAATTTTAGCATGAATGATTATTTATCTAAATTGTCTTTCTGTAACTAATTTATGGATTATTCTCCATTCATTATTCTCCTGTTCAGAAAGATTCAGAGAGCAAAAACAATTCCATGTAACTTAGGTGGCCAACCACAAGCAACAAATGGTAATTGAAGGAAGAAGCTAATAAACAAACCTATAATACAGTCCGGATACATTAGCACAGCTGTGAAATCCAGTTTCAGCAGTCGAAAATCCAGGCTTACAATGCAGTGTGGACGCTCAAGCACAGTCCTGGAAACACCAAGTCGACAGACCTGGGTCCCACAAGCCCAAGCGTAGTGTGCAATGCAGACATATCTTAAATGGTGTTTCAGGATGGCTCAGAGTATACACTGTAAGGTATCACCATTTTTGTTTCGTTTTTTTTTCCTGTCCTTTGCTATGTATATGTTACTATCTGATAAAAACGTGCAAAATGTTTTAAATTTGTGCCCAGGAATTTAGCTGCACACCACCCATTAAAGATACTGGGAGGCACTTAGCTATGTGTCCATTCCATGTCACATTGTGGGAATTAAGGAAGCAGTGTTCAGTGTATTCATAACAGCAACTCACCCTCTGCATCTTCTGGCCTTGTAAGGTCAATGACTCCTGGGCCCAGTTTTCCATCTTCACTGGGTTTCCCTGTTAATTGTGGGCCTAAATTCTCAAAGCGTGTTCTTTCCTGGAAAAGACAAGAGATACTATTAATGCTCCCTATATCCTAGTCCTACGTCTATGTGTATATTTATATACAGACATATGCCTTTTCTTTTCTTTTCTTTTCTTTTCTTTTCTTGAGTGAATTAAATGAGCAGGTTTTAATTAAAAGTATAGTTTAGAACATAAAGTTGAGGGCTTCATTTTCATAGGTTCTGAGCACCCAGAGCTCTCATCAATGTCAGTTGGAATTATGAGTGTTCCGCACTTCTGAAAATCAGGCCCTAAGGTTTCAATGTGAAAATATACATAGAAGCTTCCAAATTAGGCTGAACTGCACCTTTATAATGTATAAATGATGGTACATTCAACCGCAGAAAACTTTTGGCAGGAAGCAGTGCTGATCTATGCTGCACACTTTGTCTTTCCACTAAACTTTGTGACTTAAACTGGAAAAAAAACAATCGATATTTGAGAGACACTAAAATTTAGAACTTGAAAGAAAAGTTCCTATTAAAACATGCTGCTAATTTAATGGAAAAAGCACTTTTTTTCCACTAAAAGATCCAAGTTTGCATTCGTACCCCTGAGAAAACACAAGTCTGAATTTTATGCAAGAGGCTTTCAAAGACAAGTATTCAAAGAAGGAATAGTAGATGACAGAATTGATACTATTATTTTGTCTAGGAATTTCAACTGAACCTCAATGGGAATTGAAAAAGAGACAGGACGGTGCTTGCTCCTAGAAAAACACAAAGCCTTTGAGAGCTGGAGACCTGCACAGGAAAGCTGGACCTGGAACTGTAAAATGAAAACTAAGGGAGGCATTTTATGTGTTAACCCAATCTTCAATCAAAGAACTACAGGGCAAAAGAACTACAATTGACAGTGCAATATTCCTTCACAATGTGAGTCTCTGTAGTACTCTAGATCAGTAGCTAAGTGTTCAGTAGTTATCATTAATTTAGTGTTCTCATTTGAAGGAACACAACATGTTTTCCCTCTTGCCTTGTTGTTACTTCTTCAGACTAAACTTGGTATTATGTTGTACTTGTGAATGAATGAAACCTTGTTGTTCATTACTATGAAACAATATTAAATGTCATGTCAGCTTGAATTTACAGACATGAAATACCAGCTTTCAGCTCCGCGAACAGTTTCTGCATGTTATACTTAATGCATTATGCAGAAGTAGAGTGCTGATTGCTGTTCAGTCTATTGTTCAATGACCTAGTTCTGTACTGAGCATTTTAGACATAAGAAGAAAACATCATGAGTTTTCTCTCCTGCACAATGTTTAGAAACTTAGAAATGTTCTTAAAGACCAAACATACAATTACTTGATGGCTGTTGTGCCTCATTTGTTCAATCTCAGTTCATCTGTGCTGTCTAATCTGATTATTTTTTGAATATCATTATATTTCTATAATTAATTCCCATCAGCCAAATTGTTCAGGAAGCCTTTTGATTCTTCAGATCATGGAATATGTTTAAATCTACACGGGAAGAAAACACAGCACAAAACCGATTCACTGGGTTTACCACCACAACATGCAGCTGAGGAGTTTCAGGTACTAATTGCATTTTTAAAAGTTTCTTAAGATCTTCCATCCAGCTTACAAGTTAGCTTTGCATTTTCATAATGGAGTAACATTCTCCATGCTACTGAGTTGTTTTTGTAGTGTAGCTTTCCTATATAATGTATCTGTTGATGAGGTGACACAGAGAGGAAATGTGACTTAGAGACAGGCAAACTAACAATACAAGGCCAACCATTATACCCAAAGATGTTCTATAATCTAATAATAGTCCTCTACCATCAGAATGGAATCTGCTTTGCTGGCAGATAGGAATGAATTTTTTTCAAGTGCTCCTTGTTCCATTGTTGAGGGGCTAGTTTAGACTTTCACAATTTGCACTCAAAATAAAAGCAAAAATCAGTACTAAGAAAAACAGCCTTTAGCAGACACCGTTTCTCTTTCCAAATATTTGCATTAAAGCCTTTTCTAAAGGAGTGTTAACATGGCATCTGCAGTATTCTTGGAAGAACAAGTTACGTGTGGTTTAGAAGAAGGAGAAATATCTTTCTACTATTAAAATCAACAGAACCTGCTATATATCAATATGCACATTTGAAGTATCTTTCTAGTCATTCATTCTCTTTGATTTTTTACCAGAAAATATTCTCTGTTAAAGAAAAGGAAAAAAAAGTTTCTGAAAGAATATCAATATTTTGACATAGAAGGAGAAAAGGGGAAATTACATGATAAGGGCAGAAATAGTAAGACGAGAAAGCTTACACAATAATAATACCTTTTCTTCTAAAAGAATTGAAGTCCACTTATGATTCAGTAATAACCTCTGGTTTTCAATTCATAGGAAAATATACCACAGCTATTATTTCTCAATATATACATTGGAATGCCTTTTTAGTCTGATTTTTTTTTTCAATGAAAAATATTCTTCACAGCGATGCTTATAATATCAATATTTGGATGAGGTATTAGTAAAACTTATATGAAATGCTTTTATTAACTTAATATTCAAAGGGACACTCAACCTGTTTAGGTCCCAACCTTTTCCTTTCTTTAGGGCTTATCCTAGTAGGCTTCACGTCAACCAGCTAACATATGGTGAAACCACAACTTACCTTGTTTACATTATGATTTTAAAATGTGTTAGTTATCACATTAAAAAAAAAACACCCTTTTTCCTAGTGCAAACAAGTCCTAAAGGAAAATAAATTCTACATAGCCTATAGCCACATAAACGAACATCTACATGTACAAATTGTAAAATATTTTTAAAGTTTGGGGGTACACACACACGTGTATATATATATATATATATATATATATATATATATAAGCACATACTTATTAACAAACAAAGACACATACCCATTACATCCCCACACACACACACGTATGTGCAGCCGGAAATATATACGCCCACACAAGCTATGTTTATATATATTTTTGCTTCTTAGCCACACAGAGCTAATTTGTTTGTATGTTTTTAGTTAAGGCGCATCTTCCGGGGATAGGGTGTGGTTTTTACCTCCTTTTCAAAAGGTAATTTTGGAAATCTAAACAGGTGGACAATATCCTTTAATACTGTCTGTGTATCATCTGCTGTATATTCATACAAAGCTGTTCACTTTAAATTGTGTAATTTCAAGGAAGTGCTTAGGACATGATCCTGTAAATCTTTACTCATGGGAGTAGGCCCACAGAAGTCAATGGAACTAAAACTTTGCAGGATCAGGGACTTTTGCTGAAACTGAAAGCTCTCTCAAGCACAGTTTGGGTCTTCTGTGTTTTTGTGTATGTTAAAAATACAGTAAAAATTAATCACTACTTTAAAATTAGTAGAAGGAAAAAATTCTTCTTGCAACAGCCAAATCTTCATTTTCATTCAGTGACATGATTAGGCACTTATTTATGCATTGTGAGTCACAAACATGCAAAAAACATAAAAGTTATTAAAAAAAATTAAACTGTTCCACTGTGTTGTAGGGCTGTTGGTTCTCTAAGTGCTTTGAAATTATGATGTATGAGGTAGATGTTGCATATTAAATAAAGATATTTAAATGATAAAGCCCCTTTAGTGAGAGCTGATGAATGTTAAACGTTACGAGCCACAAGACTCTGGCATCCATCATATTCACATGTTATCACAGTCAATGATGGAACAGCCCCAGCGATGACAGATAGACTGCTAGATTATTATCCCTTATTTCCAGAGTCACCGAGCAAGCCAGCCAACCCCTTAGGCATTATTTTTAACTTTGCATTAAATTAGCAACTTTCCCCTCATTTCTGTGGCAGGGATTATCAATTCTTCCTGCGTGTGTGGAAGGTAAAGGGACGGTTTAGTCAACCGAGAAGTGGTGGAAGCAAGGCCCTTCCTACAAAAAAGCTGCAAACTTCAAATTACTAGAAACAAATATAAAATTGTGATCTTCTGGAAGAACAGCAATGAAACAGTAAGCACACAATAATGGCTTTTCTCTGCACTTAGATAAAAGCTGAATTTTTGATGTGCACAGTATATTTTCATAAAATTTTATATACTATGTTTTATACACTTATTGGCTATTCCATAATAATGTGTGTGCTAACAGTAAAATTGCTCTTAAATTTATGTGTGTTATTTATACGTTCCCACGTAACAATGCTTTTTGTTGTAAAAAATATTCTGTTTATTAATGTAACTTTACAACCACTGCATCCAAGATCCGTGGTAAATTAATGACATTTTTATTATTTTATAGTGTCATTAAATTTTTACTGATCATTCCATCAAACAGAAGCAATAAAGGCCATAATGTAAACTGGGACACTTAGATCAGGGGAACAGGAAGGCATTCCATATAGTCTGAAGTAAACGACTTGCTATAAATGATATTTATACCATCTTTAAGCTTGTGAGAATACTTGGACAAGTTTGGCAAAACTGTTTCAGTAGTGCAGTAGATTGTGTACTTAAATAACAGTTTACTTGCCAGCAAGACAAGTTTTTTTCAAACCAGATGCGAGATGACTGATTGCATCCATCTCTTGAAAAACAATATACGAAATGTAATAATACACTGGATACCCCTCCCTTCTGGATTACCAAGACTGATCAGACTATACCCATGCCTCAAATTAGTTCAACATGCTAGCTTTTTCCACATCTGAAATGTGTGTTCAGACGAAACTGGAAAATGGCATACCAGCTGATGCTTGTGTGAAAGGGGTTTGTTCTATTTTTTTTCCCAAACAAATACATTTTATTTAAGTAGACATGGCTGGACAATGATGTAATACTCTTTGTTTCAATAGTTTAACTTGGCAGCAGTTGCCAACATTTATTTAAAGAGCCAATTTCTAGAGTCTGAATTAATATGGGTCATTCACAGAAGCCACAGAGCTTATGCCTGAGGGGCTATTATATATCTGAGGACAGTATTTTAGTTGCAATTTTAGTTCGCTATAAATAATTATCACGTCTTTACATACAAAATACATTACAATTAGGATATTCCACACTGAATGTCTCAACTAATTCTTTAGTGGCTTATTTGTTATTTGTGGTCTACTCTGTTTACATACCGTGGAATGTAAAAAACAGCAAAAAAACACCTGAGTTCAAAACATCAAAGGGGAAATTTTCAGCAAAACTTATAGGGATTCATTCACACTATCCCTATTAATGCTAATAGGAATTGTGAGAATAAATCCCCCAGACACCTCAGCAAAATCTTATAGTTTCCTAAGAATGTGACTTATACCGACAACAACAAAGCAATTCAGAGCTCAGACTGACACTTTGTCCTTCCAACCCACCACTCCATTGTGCCTATGAATCAGGAAACATTGTTCTGGGAGAACTCACAAGTCCATCCTCCTTTCATCCTGCAAAGGTCAAGGTACAAATTCCCCCAAACTTCCCCCCCCCCCCAAGTTCCTCCTACTTTTTTATAGCTAGGACTGGAAAGTGAAATCACCCTCTGCTTAGAATCTTTTGCAATATCTTGGCACAGCAGGAATCATTACAAATTGACTTTCAGCCTTATCTCTAAATTTTGTATTTTTGGGGGGTGGGAACTATCCTATCCTATCAATTTGTAGTCAGAAATATAAAAACCCCTGAAAGACGTAGTACAGTAGATGTAGAACTCCGAGAAAACTTGGTGGCATTAGTTCACAGGGATCCATATGAACCTTTTTCCTGTTTTAATTCATGTGGTTTTGCTTTGATTTCCAGTTGTGAACAAACTCCAAGCAGGACTTAACCAAACCCATCAATTTTGGCCAAGTTATAGGTGGAAACACTGAAAAATCATAGAATTTCTCACGGTTTCTCAATAGGAACCATAAATCTGTCCCAGGTTCACAAACTTTTGGCAATGTTTGTCCCAAGTTTGATATTTTCTCATGAATATTTTGCATGTCTAAAATTACAAGGTATCATATCACTCTGTGGCAAGAGGCATTTAAAGATTTAGAGTGTGTGTATGTGTCTGCACATGCGTGAGAGAAAAGCTGAGAAATAATTTTAATAACTGGTCCATTTTGCTAAAAGTTTCAGTATACTTTTTGTACAGGTTGGATGAATGAACTCCAAATGTCTGTGACTTTATGTTGATCTGACAAGATAAAATACCAAATCCCAGTAACTTTAACAATATGAAGGTAATGCTCCCAGTGGTCAGACTAAAAGGGCAATATAGTATATCCTCACTTGAAACCTTTAGTTTTCTCCTTCAAGATTTCCAGGATGTCCATAAGGCACTCAGATACTATGATAATGAAGGTGGTATAAGAACTTATATAGAATAGAAAAGAATCCCGGCCTCAGCCTACAGGTGCCTATTGCAATATAGGATATATCTACATGGAGATAAACAACCCACAGGTGGCCCGGGTCAGCTGACTCAGGCTCGCAGAGCCCAAGCATCTATACAGCAATTTTTAGCCCCGCAGCCCGAACCCACCAAGCCTAAGTCAGCTGACCTAGGCCAGCCATGGCTGGGCTGCAAGGCTTTTATCTCTATGTAGATGTTCCCATAGTGCCCCTGATGTACCATGCTGAACTGCACTGGAAGCATGTACCCTACTCAGAGGGAAGGGAGAACATTAAGTCCCATTTTTAAAATATATTGTTTTGTGTTAAAATACTGTTGAAAAAACAAGCAATGCATTTGAAAGAAGGACTAATCCTGCTTAACCGGCTGCATGCTTCAGCTGGCTTCCACTATTCTGAATGTGACAACATGACACATACTGAGGCATCACAGGGGAGTAGGATTCTAGGGTTATTAACCATCATGATTTTATTGCAAGTCTCACGATATTTGGGTCTCTTAAAGCCCCAGCTCCTGGAGTCAGGTGAACATATGCAAATATCACTTTTTTTTAATATACTGAAAGCTAAGATTCTAGCCTTTGTGGCTGTGGAAAAAAACTTGGAAACATGAACATTATCGGTTCAAAAACCAGAAGACAAATATCAACAACTCACTGTCCTATTTTTTTTAATTGATTTTTAAGCAAATTGCATGATTTTAGAGGGTCTGACTCATGATTTTCAAGTGCCCTGTGGATGAGAATACTAGGAAGCCTCCATCATTGTTGGGGTGGATGTCATGAGATCTGAGTGAAGAAATATGAAAGGAGTGTTAAGGTGAAGTCCCTGTATACCGTAGTTATTAGTGGCACTCAACACATATTTTTGCATTACTGGATTTTATTGCTTTTCAGGTCGCCTTTAAAAATAACACAGAATATAGTTAATTCTTTAAAAAAACTCAGATAGCCAAATATTTCCATCTAGACAGGATTTTATGAGTTAATCCTTCCCCTCCTACCTATTAAATACTGACAGACAGATCCTTAACTATTGCAGCACTTGCGCAGACACTCCTAAAATATGGATCTACCTCAGTTAGATTACTTTCAACAGGATTACTGCACTTACTGAACCCCCTTAACCAAATGTTTTATATCTTTGTTCATATGGTTTTAATAAGGTTTTAACCAATTGCAAGGTTATTTATAAGTTTGCAACTCCCCAGTAGTTAGAGTTATGAAGCGTTCAGACTTAAGCATATCCAGTTGTGTGGTAACCCAACTACTGCTTTTATGCGGTTTCCAACTTTTTATTCATGCACAAAGGCATGATGCATGGCAGTATCCAAACACTTTCTGATTAACTCTTTGTTTCAGCAACACATTCACACAGCATTGTACTGTAAAATTATACAGTTCAACTGAAACGTGACAGGATTTTTATTAAAAACAATGAACTGTTGAATTCTGCCTAGATTAATGAAAACTGATTAGTCCCAGAGAATAAAGGAATAATCAATTAAATTAACAGCTGGTAAATATAAAACAAAAAGAATTACCACTTAACACACCATATAATAAAACAGTAGAATTCACTGGAGGTCAGAAGGAGCCCAAAGCCTGACCTAAAAAAATAACAGGAGTACTTGTGGCACCTTAGAGACTAACAAATTTATTAGAGCATAAGCTTTCGTGGGCTACAACCCACTTCTTCGGATGCCTGACCTGTCACTGGTTTTTAAAGGGGCTGAATAATTTTATGGCCATTAATAACATTTGTAATAACATATGGTAAAATGCAGATTATTGAATCTTCCATTCCAGGGTGCAAGTTATTCACTTGCAGGGGTCAAGTAGACATTCCCTCCTTCTCCTTGCTGCTCCCCCCTCACAACCCAACATCAGTGGATCATTGGCCCGGTGCATTATGGGAGGGAGGCTAATTTGCTTCTGTAGTCTCAAGTATTGGCCACTGCTAGAGGCACAATACTGGATTTAATGGACCAATGATAAATTATGTAGGCCAGCCCTATATAACTTGTAAGAGTAAAGAATATGAATGCATCAATTTAGAAAACGCATTTTCTTTTAGTCCTACACATACATGTGCTATCATATTATTTTAAACAAAATATGATACTGAGCACACATTCTTCAGGAAATAATTGGATTGTTCTACTTCTTTTTTACTTTATTTCCTATACTAATGGGCATGAATCCGTGTGTGAGGGCAACTCAGCTGCCAGATGTCCAACATAGCCATGTACCAAGTCCTACATGGCCCACCAGCAGAGTACAAACCTAGGACCTTCAGCATGGCCGCACAAACCTTTACCACTTCAGTTACTGGAGTAACTCAGTTAACTCACAGCAGCAGAAAACCCATTTTCCTCTAGTGAACTAGAGTTCCCGGCCTGGCACAAGGGGGGTTGCGGGGGCTATAGCCACCCCAAAACTGCCTTACACCACCACCCTTGTAGCAGCTGCTGCTCTCCAGCTACCCAGCTCTGAAGGCAGAGTGGAGAGAGTGGCAGCTACTGGCTGGGTTCCCAGCTCCAGCAGCAGTGGAGAAGTAAGCCCAGGCAGGGGCTGGGGAGCCCGAGAGCAGCCCCTGGCCCATGTACCCACCTGCCAGGGCACACCACCCGCTCGGACTGACCCGCTGTGGTGGCACAGGCTCCTGGGCCCCACCTTTTGCAGTTGCTGCTCCCCCAGGGATCTGCCGGCCCCGGAGCCAGGTCCCTGCACCCAGGCAGCTCTTACCAGCTGTGAGCAGCCAGTGCCTTGCGCTGCCTGGTTCCAGCTTCCACCTCTGACTTGGCCATGGGGTGGGGCCACGGAGGGGGTCAGGGCCTTGTGATGAGGAGGGTGCAGCTCCCTCACTGGAAAGAGGCTGGCACCACTCCATAGAGTTTACAGAATAAGCTTTGCTGAATTGGGCAATAATACTATTACTTTGCACATATGTCGATGACTGAATTTCACTGAAAATTTGGTCATTCTTAGAGTCAGAGTTCGGCAGAACTCAAGAGACTTTGATTTCCATTACTATGCTCAAACAACTGGACTCGACTTTTCTCTCAAGCAAAGCACTGGGTGAGTATTCCAGGCTGAATATTTAAAGAGGACTACAAGATAACGCATCTTTAGCAAGTAGCCACATTAAAATAACAAAGAGTAAAACTATTCTAGTTTCTGCTAAGAAAAACAATTTTGCTGGGAGAGAAAAAAGGAGTCATCAATTTCAGTTTTGCTGTGGCATACTGCAGACCGCAACTGCACAAAGCAAAATTAGCTGCCTTCCACAGGAGTTTGGAAATGGACAGATTTACATAAATTTAGATTGTACATACATGCCAGTAGCCACACATCTTAAGTACAGTATGATGTAATCTTATAAACTGTACATTTACAAAATATATGTAAAATTTAACATTTTATACCTGCATTCAGACATTCAGACTTGATTTTCTTACAGTTACTTTAATTCTACTATTGTGAGTGTCTGTGTTATGATAGGGTCTTTCATTATGTGATACAACATCAGACGGAAAGCTATAATAAAAACGGCCTCCAGGATGCAGTAACCACTGGACAATGTATGATAAATACACTTTTCCTACATTGGGAATTCCTACTTAGACAATAATTATAATGGTTGAAAAACAGGACTAGGCAAATTGATTTTGAAAATAAAAAAATAGTCTAAGCCATAGCAAAAAGCTCAAACAGAATTGAACCTGAACTTTAAAATATATATCATTGCAAGTGTTAGTGTAAAATTCTGCATGTTTATTATCAAAAAAAGGGAATAAAAGTATTGCTAAATTAAAAGTCTCTGAGTATATTTGCATTAAAGTAAACAATGATGTAGCATGGTTGCAAAAAGGAACTCAGGTCTATTTAATGTTATCTCAGACAGAACTGAACCCGAACTTTTAAAATACAGACATATTTCATTGTAAATTGTCTGCTATGTACAGTTTGCACATTGACCAAGTAGGTGGAGGGTTTGTTTCTATTCATATTTGGTAATTTTTTATGGGTTTGTAATTTTTATTATCTAAATTTTCAAGTATTTATTTTGTGTTTGCTGCAGCATTTTACTCTGTTTATTCTCAGGCATCGTTTGTTATGCTCAGAGAAAAAACACACATCACTAAAGAATCAGTATGGATGACAATGGAACAATGATAGTAACATCATTATGCCGTGTCTTACCTCTTGTATCCCCATAACTGCCGTGTTTGCCTCTGATTATTTCAACCTCAAGAAAGTGTGCTGCTTACTGTTTGTGTCAGGAAGGCAAGATTACTGTGTGCAAGGTTAGCACATCAAGTATGATATACATAATGCCTGTGTGATAGACGTACCCTTCAACTAGCTCCCTACTTTAATTTTAATTCAACAAGAAAAGAACACTCAGGTTGCAGACACCTACTGCCTCCTATAGGCTATGATCCTACAAGGTGCTGAACACTCTGGCCCTGATCCAACAAAGCACTTAAGCACAAGAGTAGTCTTACTGAACTCTGTGGGACTACTTACATGCTTAACATTAAGCATGTGCTGAAGTGCTTTGCCGAATCAGGGCCACAACGCTCAACACATTGCAACATCAATCTCATAGTGTACCTTAGAACAAAAAGATTATGTTAAAAAGAGGTAATTCTGTTTATCTGTGATTAATAAAGGTATTTTTTCTACTTTTTGTTATTCATCCTGCCCTTCAAGATGAAGTCAGGTGAGGGTCTCTAACAACTTTAAGCCAAATAGTTTGGAGCCCTTCCTGTATATATAGGAATTAGTTTTCTTCCAGGATAGAACAGCACAAGACTAAAGACATGAGTGCCTTCATTGAAGTCAGTGGAATTACTGACAGTATGTAAAGGTAAGCATGAGTAATGAGTAATTTGGAGGAGACAGGGCCTAAGTTGCTTGTAAATCACATTTCTAAAATCTCTACCTGAGGAGAAAATTGCTAAAAGCACATTAATGATTAGTATAAATTTATCAAGCCAAAAAAATAGGCAAACAATCATTCCCCAAAAAAGGACAAAGAAGATGCTTTCCTTTCAAACATCTGACTTAGTTTCCATTTTTCTGGATCATACTCTCATAGGTCCTGCGTCCCCTTACACGTTTGTCTACACACCTATATTCTGAAGTCCAATTTCATCACAACATGCAAGGGTTGTATAATATAAAAAGTACTGCTCTCCGCTTAAAACACTAACACGACTTATACCTAAACAGTCTGAAAGGAGAAAAGACTCACACAAACTTAAAGACATACACAGCCTGATCCAAAACTAACTACAGCAATGGGAGTCTTTCTATTGACTTCAATGGGCTTTGGATCTGGCCCCTAAATAAATTGAACAGCAACTAAATCCTTAATCTGAACTCAGTTGTTCATTACATAATTATTTTAAAAAGAAATATTTACATTATGAAATGCTGTATGAAATTATGCTCTGTAGAGACAAAATTCACCCTCATGACAGGGGACCGGTACAAGGGCTATCCACCTTAAGTCCCACTTAAGACCAATAATGAGGGCTTAGGTGCGATTTGAGTGCTGGCCTTCAGCACAGGCAGGGCCGGCTCCAGGCACCAGCCCACCAAGCTTGTGTTTGGGGCGGCACCTGGAGGGGGGCGGCGCGGTGCTCCGGCCGCCGGGGAGAGCGGGGCCACGGCCGGGCTCGCCGCCCTCCCCCCGGCGGCCGGGGGGAGAGCGGAGCCCCCGCCGGGGCTCACCGCCCTCCCCCCGGGGCTCCGGCCGCCCTCCCCCCGCAGGGGTGGGGGGGCGGCCGGAGGCTTTTTTGCCTGGGGCGGCAAAAAAGCCAGAGCCGGCCCTGAGCACAGGGCTGTATTACATCCTATGCACATATCTGTACTTTTGATTTCAAAATGATCACACACACACAGGCAAAAAATATACATGGAAATTCTATGTGATTCACTGCATGGAGATAAAATGCCTCATCCTTGGGGAAGACATTTGCTACTCTGTCGGGGGTTGGGGTCAGAATATGCATGGAGAAGGGACTCTGTTGTCTCAGGGGATGATGCCTTCTCTACTCCCTTCTACGCTTACCAGCCATATTTAGCTGGAATTTGTGCTAGTTCCATTCTTTCCATGTTTCGTAGCAGAGGGAATGACTGTCCTGTGGTTGTAATAAGACAGTGGTTCTCAAACTTTGTTACTGGTGTCCCCTTTCAAATCGCAAGCCTTTGAGTGAGACCCCCCTTATAAATTAAAAACACTTTTTTATATATTTAACACCATTACAAATGCTAAAGACAAAGCGGGGTTGGAGTGGAGGTTGACAGCTTGCGACTCCCCAATAACCTCACGACCCCCTGAGGGATCCCAACCCCCAGTTTGAGAACCCCTGTAATAAGGGATATTTCTTTTTTGCTTTTGAGTATAATGATAATACCTAGTTCTTCATCAGTAGTCCTCAAAGTGCTTTACAAAGTAGGTCAATATCATTAACCCCATTTTACAAATGGATAACTGAGGCACAGACTCAAGAAGGTACTAGCCTTAGGTCATTCTGCAGCCCAGTGGCAGAGCTGAGAATTGAACCTAGGTCTCCTGAGTCCTTGTCCAGTACTCCATCAACTACACCACACTGCCTCTCATATAAATATATTTACTGTTTTTTTCAGTCATGGAACATTCAAGCCTCTGCAACCATCAAATGAATATGTTTAAAGAAAACAACACAAACAAAAGCAAATATAACATTAAAATTATCTGAGAACTACTGTTTTGATGTCACTCTTGGACAAAGGGATCTTCTGCTATGGTCATATGCACATTTATACAGACTGAAAAATCTATTAGCCAATACCACTAGCTGGCAACTATTTATGTCTGAAATGGGAACATAATCAGTTTTCATTGGTTAAATCCAATCTGTGCCAAATTTATGACTAAAAGCTTGGCCAAAGGCAGTGGCAAGTAGCAGAAAATTGCTTACAGTGTTACATGCCAGATTACTTGAATGATTTGCATCAGGTTTGCAGGAGGGTTTGGGGTATTAAAACTTAAAATTTGGAACAGTCTTGAAATGTGGATTTTTGTTATTTGCAACATGACACAGAGGTGTGGGTTATGATACAGCATGGACTGACTGAATGAGACAATGTTTAATGTAAACAGCATGAAACATTTAGGAAAAGTTCAGTTTGAAATGCTAGTTTTTTTCATTTGAACCTTTGGAGAGCCAACTGATTTAGATTAAATGCTCACCCCTGCACTTCCAGTCATGTTGCCATTGTACTAAATACAGCTATACAGTTTGTATTCCAGATGAACTGATCTTACTACAAGCCCTTAGTATGATTCTTACCCCAAGATAAATCAATATTTAATATCCCCTGCAACAGCCCCGTAGATGATTTTAAACCTTGCCTCCATCCCATTTAGTTACCTTTAAAAATTCTTTATGCCTACCTTCACAGATGACTTCTGAAAAACTAGTCTATAAAAAGCAGCCTGAAAATAATTAATTCAGACAAAGAGGGTTTTTTCTTCTTTTTAATCTTCGTGAATTGTGCTGATCTCTAAATCCATCTCCTTTAGCTAATTCTTACTTCTCAGCCAGGGCTGGCTCTATCTTTTTTGCCGCCCCAAGCGGCGAGGCAAAGGGAAAAAAAAAAAAGCAGCAGCAGCGCCACCGAAGAAGAAAAAATGAAAAAGCTGCCGCCTAACTGCCGCTGAAGAAAACAGAAAAAGGTGCCGCCGAAGAAGGGGGGGGAAGGGGGAGTCGGAGTGCCGCCCCAAGACCAGACGGAGTGCCGCCCCTTCAGATTTGCTGCCCCAGGCATATGTGCTATGAGGTAGGCCTGGTGAGAGGACTTTTGCCGGTGGGAGCTGAAAGAATGGGCCCACCAGTGTTTCCATACTGGTTACCTCAGACCAGGATTTGCAATTCTCCCCCACATAGGGTACAAGGCCCCAGGCAGCTCCTTCCCATCTCCTAACCACATAGGCTATAGGAAGTAATTACAAGCAGCAAGGCAACTCAGCCCCAGGACTCCAAACATGCTACAACTTCACCTCCATTTTGAGCTCTGGAATAGCCTCATCCCCCAAATAATTCAAGAACCATCAAGTTGTGCACATTGCTAGCCTGTCTAACCAGATGATCTTGGTATTGTTACTCTCCTCCTCCATTCCTATTGTTTGTTATGCTTATTTCTTTGTGTCTTGTCTTAAATGTAATTGCAAGGGGAGGAACCACATCTACCTTTGCACTGCTCAGAGCCCAGCACAACAAGGCCCTGATCCTAATTGGGGCCTTTAGTTACTACCACAATATCAATGTTAAACAGTAATAATGAGCCTGATTTACTTGTAATGCAGTTTTCACTTCCTTTTCATTTCCTCCTTCACCCCCCCATCTGCCACCCCACACAAACAAAAACAACAAGATATAAATTGTGCTTCTTATTTAGAAAAACGTTTGGCATACAGCTTAATTGTGTCCTCAGACTGAGGCAGATTTAAAGCCGGTGAGAATGCCACGATATATGGAGCACACGTACAGTAGAGCAAAAACATTTTTTAAAAATCTCTTTGCATCATGTACGTTTTTAATGCAAATTCTACCTTGGAAATTGAGAGCTATGTTATTAATTAATGGAGATCTCACACACAACAGCAATGTGATGAGATTTATGTTGTTGCTGAGACAACAACATTTAGAAAAGTCCCAGCAAAAACACAGCAGGGGTGAGCAGCAGAGGAGAGAGACAGTGATGGCAAAAGCACAGTATATTCCTAGATTGCAATACAGTGTCAGCTCAATGCATTCTAGGAACAGAAAAACATTCCAGCTTGGCACAATGAGGTCAATATTACAGTAAGGTAAAGCGTTCCATTTTAATGTTATATAAGAATGGCCATACTAGGTCAGACCAATGGTCCATCTAGCCCGGTATCCTGTATTCTGACAGTGGCCAGTGCCAGATGATTCAGAGGCAGTGAACAGAGCAGGACAATTTCGAGTGCTCCATCCCCTGTCGTTCTGTCCCAGCTTCTGGCAGTTGGAGGTGTAGGGGCACCCAAAGCATGGGATTGCATCCCTGACCATCTTGGCTAATAACCACTGATGTATCTAATAGCCTTTGATAGACCTAAACCATTGTACATCTATCAAAACTACAAGTTGTGCGAGTCAGATGCCAAGGTAGTTCCTAATGCTACGAGGGTGGCATTCTCACAGTAGTAGGAGAATGAGGTAGTAACACAGGCCCTGATTTAGGAAAGCACGTAAACATCCTCAGGCCCGTCCCCTATGCAGGTTTCCCTATTAAGGAAAGGCACATGCTTAAGTGCTGTCCTGAATAGGAATTCTGGGGTATTTTCTTTTTTTAAACTAGATTCTGCAGATCCCAACCAGACACTTCCAGGTAGCTGTAGAAAGGCGATGTGGACAGAGACAAAGGGAAATGGCTTGATAAATGGAGGAAATGACCCATATGCCTCAAACTCCTTTTCCCTTTGAAACTAATGCACCTTGTTATTTTAAATTCCTCATCCTGCAAATCATCTTTTTTATGTACACAACATTTCGTATATATTGATAAGCTATTGCAATAAAAATACTATGAGGCATGGTATGACATTTTTGAGTTGGGAAGTGGCTTGCGTCCCCCACTCTATCTATTGTAGATAAACCACTATGAATAAAATAAGAGCTTTTGTTTTTTAAGGAAGTATTTGTCTGAGCAGTTTCTTTCAGAAATGAAAATTGTATTAAATGTAACTGGCCTCCATTTCCCTAGAAAGTAAAATAAAAAACAGAAAAGGAAATAAAACTGTTCAGGACAATATATTGCCTGTATTTGTAGCTTTGGGTTTTTTGAGAGGATGGGAAGAGTTCACAGGTACTTCATTAATAAGGTGTTTAGCAGCAATGATGTAGTGTGATCTGGTTGCTTCTATCAAAGAATAAAACATGGGATGTATGCAAAGAATGACATGCAGGTAATCCCTTGATAAAGGAGAATCCCTTGGGAGGAGGAATGTATCAAGCCAACCTAATCTTATACATGAACATCCAAAAAGACTGATTGGCATCAGGCTAGGAACAGAATTCTGGCAAGGAGCTGGCAACTGAATATATTTTGGCAACCTGCTAAACTCTTGACAGAACAGAAATTTATACAGTATATGATGTGTCGGTGACTCACTGTGTCTACAGTTCTAATGCATATCCTTCCAGTGATGGCATCTATCCGCACTGGCATCTGAAATACAGCAAACAGTGTTCCTGCACTTTAGAAATAAAAGGGAATAAGCATGTAAATGTATGCTGCACTAAACAACAATTTATAAAAAAAAGAAAAGTAGGATGTGGGTAATAGTGGCTGCCTCAGGGAGGTGGTTGTGATGATGCAAATGAGTGATAGGGTTCCCAGCTAAAGAAGTCCTCTGGGAAGTGACAGTAAAAAAAAAAATGCACAGCCTCATGGTCAATATAGGGTTAATCTTAGACACAAGTGCCCACCCTCCTTCACCGCTGTTTATTAAATCACTTTGGGATTGGGGGAGGGGGAAAGAAGAAGAGAGCTTTCCAAATCGCCATCTCAATGCTCCCCCCCTCAGTCAATGAAGATCAGCAACTGAAGATCAGGAATTTGAAATGTTTTGCCAGTCTTTCTTCTAGAAGCATTTGCAACACGTTAAGGACCATGGGCCTAACAATAAAATGTGGGTTGTCTGCAGATTTTCAGGATGTAGGCTGGGCAATTTCAGGTTAGACATTCTTTGGGTTTTAAATAGTGCTACAGAAACAGATGATGTTTGAAAATGATTTTAACATAAATAATCTGATGTTGAAGATTATTTATCTTCCTGATACACATTTCCATTGTGATGGGCTTGTTTATGGAGTTAATGTCATATGACTAGAGATAGACTAACTATTTTTCCAACAAACTTGCCCCTTTATATGTTTGCAAACTACCAGTAAGCAGACTTTGATTATTACACATGTATTGGTAACTTATTATTGTTCAAACACTCAAAGGAAACATTCCAGCCTATGGGTTATTCATGAGTTATTCACTTCCACTCTTTCTTTGACTAGTCATGTTGTTCATATTGAGTAACTGGTCACCTAATTCTTTTCACAACATGCAGGAAGATTCAGTGACAATTTAACATGCTGAAATATTTATTTCTTTATTTGAACCAAAATGTCCAAGCTAGCATAGACCTGGGGCTATGCCCAGAAATAGGCAGTGCTGTAAGCAAACTACAACAATGGAGAATGTGCTTTCAATTAATCTGACTATAAATACACCTTGAGAATTTAGAGGAATCTTGAATTTAGGAAGTAGTTAGGTATCAGATGAGGTAATCCAAACTCATCCCTGTTGTACTTAAACCATTCCAGTCAATGGAATTACTCTAGGAATGACTTTGGCCCAGTGTGTTTACCTAAAGGAATGTATGGGGAGGGCATGGAGATGAATGGTAGTATGAATTGCTTGCCAGTGGATGTCTGTGGTTGGACATAAATGTGAAAGAATTTGTGTATGTATTCTAAAGCTCTTAGATGAGCTAGTGAGAGAGGGAAAAGTTTTACCTTATAAAATATGGATAAGCAAAACAAAACCTGGAGTAGGTTTGGATATATGTCTGGAAACTCTCTTGAACAGCTTTGTAAACAGGCTGCACGTGAGAATATATGATGATTATATTATTATGATCGAGGCAATGGCACTAGCCACAATGGCTGAACAATGTACCACAGCTTCCTTTGGGAAAAACTGCCCATGCTGATTTAACTAAATATGCAGATTTTTCAATATTCACTTTGATCAAACTCTGTCCCTTTTGGATTTGTTTCTGCTCCCACATTTAAGAGCCATGGTATACACAGAAGAATGCTTTTTATGCCTTCCAAAGGAAATACCCCATGTGAGTGGAAGACCTGTGTATTCTGCATTGTACTTGTGCTGGAAAGCAGATATCAGAAAGGGGCAAAAAAACCCAAACAACTTTTAAACTATTATTAATGAGGTCTTAAACCTGGCAGCCCTTCAAGTAGGCCTGGCATCAGAAATAAAAAGAACTTCTTGGTTATGTTCTGCCACTATCCCAACATACCATAATGGCAAACAATTTCAAGTACTATATTCAAATGCAAAACCTAGAAATTAAAGGCAAAAAAGCAAGTTTGCTTCATTTCTGAATATAATAATTTATATTTGAATGTAGATTTGTGCAAACTGGTGGCTGCTAAAAACTTGACAATTTTACCCAAGATTAATACTGTACAGGTTCATATACTGTTTCTTACATAATACAGTATTATATCATGCAGGCTCTGTGCACTGTGCATTCTTGTCTTACATACATACACTATTTTCATTGTTATAATGGTTTGACATATCTTTGCTGACCTAGAATTTCCATAAGTTACATTCTCTTCCCTCTAAGGAATATATTTAATAATTTAGCCAACAGCCAAGTACTATATATTTTCTGTTAAACCAATCTTCCTTAGGTGTAATTTTGGGGATTAGGCAGTGAACTACAAATCTAATTGATCAGAGCACAAATGCACACCACCAACTTTCTAAAGACCAATTCAGGGAATGAGGCAATTAACCACAAGACTAACTTAGATGCTAAGGGATGCACAACAAATACTTCCATAGGTGCAATTCAGAGTATGTGGTACTTAAGTACAAAGTTAACAGCTGCAAATTTTGGTGATCTATATATGTGTCATGTAATTTTTCACTATTTTTTCATGTTGTAATACTCAAACGGTGTAAGTCTATTTTACTGTGTTTCGTATAAATGATTTTCATGCACCCTGTCTGGCATATTCAAAATAGCATACATGAAGCTACGCAAGTGTATCTGAGGTTTAGGGGGGGAAATGTATGTTAGGTATATATTGTATTATTTGAGCATACGAACAATGAAAGACTGTGTCACAATGACATGCACTTAGGGGCAAACTTAAGGTTTCACATGCAGCTTTAGCATTGCCTTTCCTGATTTTGATATGCTTTTTTGGAGCCACCCTTGATAAGAGTTCAGTACCTACCGCCCTCTGCACCCATCTACTGTGGAGCTGCTGGCCAAAGCAAAGAGGATGAAGCTGTGCTCCCACAACACTCCTTCTCCTTTGGAGAGGTTAATGCCAGCAACAGGAATGGCCTTACACAACCCTTACAAACCTTGAGTGCCAGAACTCTGAATGTCCTTGTGTATGTGTCCACACCTTGCACTACCTCCCACACTGGATACACACACACAGAGGTGAAGTAAAATCTTTCCCTAAACACAGATGCATATCCTGACTGTGTTTCTTATAATGTAAATTCCTATAACATTCGATACATTGGTGTAGATTCAAGCACATTTTTGCTGAAAGTCAGACTTGTTTTCCATGATGGAAATGTGTCTCTTTAAAAGAGACTGTTACCGACTCTGAGATCACCTTTCTGCAAGATGCTCCATTTCTAATTTCTGCATGAAAAAGTTCTAATTGCATCAGATAAATTCACCACAGCACTTCTGCGTGTGTGAGTAACATTGTAATCATTTAGCTATTCAAAGACAAATCTAATTCCTGAATAGGCCTTAAAAAAAACAACAACAAAAACAACACTGTGGCCTATTGTTATCCTAGGAATAGCCTGATTTAAAAAACCACTGCAAGTGAACATGATAATCAAATGCATATAACAGCAACCATCCCAGTTCACCAATACCCAGTGCACCTCAGAAGAATGACAAGACACCTGCGTGGTATAATATGCTGCCTGGGAAGCTAAATCTAAAACATGCACCCACCCTGCTGAACAATTTGATCACAACACTCCTTTCACTTATTGTTGTAGAGTAATACTGATCTCATGATTAATCTGATCCTGTCATGCAACAATGAATATCTCAATCAATTGTATAAATAAAATAAAATTCCTCAAGCTGCAATGCTAAGTATATGAAGTCCAGCATGTTTTTCAGTTCAAATAAAAGGGGGCAGTATTACATCAGTTGATAGTCAGATATTTCTTAAATGTATTAGGGAAGGATGCAAATCTACTGTATTTTACAGAAAAATGTATTACTGCCTCTTGGACACATACTACTTTAGTGCCCAGGGATAAAATGTTCAAAAACATTTTCAATGGGACTTAAGCGTCTAGTCATTTGAGCGCTTCTGAAAATTTTTACCTTGGGTCACTATTTTGCTTTCTGCATTACTAAGGAAATATATTGTGAATTTATGCACATTTTTTCAAGTAGACAGGATAAAACACTGACACTTAAAATTGCAAATGGAAATATTGCAGTTGCAAATACTATTTTATAACAACTTACAGTAGGGCCAAGATTTCTAACAGTGGGTGTCTCAAGTTAGGCTCCTAAACTCATATTCATACACCTAAAAAAGGGGAGTGAATTTCAAAAGTGCTGAGCACAGAATAGCCTCAGTTGGAGATACTGGGTGCCCAGGCCACTTATATTCAGGTGCCTGAATATGGACTTAGAAGCTGGACATTATGCACTCACTTTTAAAAATCCTGGTTTACAGTTATTATTTGGAGTCATAAACATAAATGGACAAATCCACAAAATATTTCAAGGCCCATTGTGGCAATATAGTGAAGATGACTGCTGGGATTTTCATTTTTAACTTCCTCTCCATTCAGAGGTATCTACCTCAGCCATAATCATTTAACTGAGATAAAAATACAGCATGATAAACAATGGGTGTGTGGTGCGTTCTAGGGCCCAAAAATCCCATATAGAGGAGTAGGACTCCTGCCACTTGCTGGGCCTCTGTGAAAAAAGCTCCTTACTTACTAAGCACCAGGATTACCAAAGGATACAATATCCCACCATCCTTCAAGGACAGCTGTCCCTATGGCTACAGTAAATTCCTTAAGTCTTTACAATGGAGTGAGTATGTGGCTTCTCTCTCTTCCAGAGAAGTTCCAAAGAGGGAATTTTGTTTAACCTTTTATCAGCCTACTTAGACAACAAGCTGCATGGAGCATCTGCCTGTACAGCATGTGGCACAATGGGACTCTGATCCGTCATGGGGCCCTCTAAGCACTACCACAATAAAAACAATTTCGTAAATACCAAAAACTGATCATGTGTGCTAGATACTACTATTGATTTGTTAGCTTGGCTGTAAAGTATATATCTGGGAAGTACTAAAATAGTTAAGATTTAACAAGAGGGAGCAGAGAGATCTGTAATTGTTCGTGCACATAACCTTCGTTGCCTCTTCTTCAGTGGCCCAAAATATGAATATCGGTCTTTTATTTATAATTAAAGATTCTTCTAACAGAAATTAAAACAAAAAGGAGAGAAAACTTTATTAAGAAGTTTTTGTTAAAATCCCAAAGCAAAACAGAATAGGTGAATTCTTGCAGAGCTGAAGTAAGTATTTATGATTCATGATGGTTCATGAAAGTCTATAATATGACTGTTTCCTTAGACTATTATTCCCATGTCTCATGTTTGGAAATTAGGGACAGTCGTCACTAATTCTAGTAAAAGATGAGACACTGATTGCCTGCAGCTTGGTCTGAAAAAAATATTGTTCTGACTGAGTTCTCCTATTCAATTACTAGTCATTGAGTTCAGAGAATAACTGGTAGCAGAGAAGGCTTGGTGTTGGCCTTTGAACCACATAGTGCTTGAACAGAAAAGATGTAGGAACTCACTCCGCCATTACAATTATTATGGCTATAATAACAAAATTGATCAAACAATTAATTGATAATATGGTGTTGTACTTTGGGTATTTATAGAACCCTGCGCGGATACAAAATTTGTATTTGCATCCGATCCTCAAAACTGATCTGCAGATATCTGCAGATTTGCAGGGCTTTAGATATAAAATTTGGATCCGTATCCATCTGCAATCTGCAAAAATGGTCCACAGATATATAAAGCAGATATCCGTTGATTTGCAGGGCTCTAGGTATTTAGGAAAAATAATAAGGTTTTTCTTAATAATAATAGTAAGTTTTTCTCATTTAGGGGAAAAAATGACTATGCGTGAATGGTAATGCTTTTCTACAAAACCTTCCTGAAGTGTTTCTATCAGGCAAACTTTGTGCACATGTGCAGTGGCCACATGTAAATGATGGAGCGTAACAACTCCAGAGGAGCTGTTACACTCTATTGTGTCAATAATCCATATATTTAACAGTCCCTAAATACTCTGCATTACAGCAGACCGTAACACTTCCAAAGGGGCCGTTATGGCTTATCAAGTCAAATCCGAGTGCCTAAATATGGCTTTGACCAATAGACTGTAAACAACTCCAAGGGTAAATAATGCATATTTTAAACAAGTACAGACTATATTTTGCATACAAGCCATTATGTCTACATTAGGATAAATGAAGTGGGTTTAATCTTTTTTTCATTTGAAATAAGGGTAACATAAAAACATTTATAGGTCTCCACAGTTGTCTAAGGATTTATGGACTGCTTTTCAGAGGGGCTGAGCATCTGCAGCTCCTATTGAAGTTCATGAAAGGAGTGAGCAAATCATGTCATACATTTTTGGGCCTAATTTTGGTTTCCGACCGCACATGTGCTTATGCCTGAAACCCTACAAAGTGGTGGGGAGGGGGCATATGGCATAGACATATTATGCAAGATTCTGGTTCCTCTAAAAGCTTGATGAGGTCACGTCATAGGTTTTCTGTAAGGATATAGAAGATACCTTCCTGTGACAGGGTGTAGAAGATATGATGTGTATATTTACCATGTATGTTCTGCAACCTTCACCCATATACCTCTATCCAGTGCCGATAACTCATGCTTCTGCCTGTATACTGGCCAGACTTGAATTTGGCCTTTTAAATATAAACAAAATAGACAATACAGCATCTTTTGGGGTCATTTAGAATATTGTCAGATCGAACCATTAGTCAACATTTAGTCAATTATCCTGGATTTAAATACTAAACTAAATAGGACTAATACCAATAATGCATGTTTTGTTATAGTACCTTAATTTACAAATTTCTTTTAAAGATGAACATGACTTGCCTAGAAAAGAGCTATTCCCCCCATACAGAGCCAACCTTCTGTGACTCCAGCCACACAAAAGATGCTTTGTGAGGCCATTTCTGAACTCTTCTGGATCTCTCCACTTTCCCAGCAGTTTCCTGAACTGGGTCAGCTCCCCTTCCACTTCTCCCATAACAGCACTAATGCTGTTCTCTCTTCCTTTCATGATGTTGGCCTACAGCTGAACAGCATCAGGTAAGGTCGAGAAATTTGGCTTTGCTTAATAACCAATTTACGCTTTAAGCTCTATAAATCTCTATGCACATAGAATGGTGTCAATTTAAAATTGTAGCTGACCCACAACTCTCAAGAGAATCATAAAAATGCATCATTCCAACTCACTGTCATCAATTTATTTTGCTCTTTCTGATGACCAAGCCCCTGTGAGCACTTTAAAGCTTTCTGGGGGTTTTTTAAATGGGAATGGGGCAATTTTCAAATATATATGTTTATAACCAATACAAAAACATTTAGAGCCTTAAAATGACATTTTCAAAAAGGCATCAACCCAGGCTTTGAAGTTTTGTGCATAATGTTGTAGGCATAATAGTTTTGCACAACAAACTGTTACCAGTTCTCTGAACTCAAGGACCAGTAACTGACCAGAACTCAATCACTTTTTTTCAGGCTAAGGTGCAGGCAATTAGCTTGTCATCTTTTTCTGAGGTTAGACTCTTGTTACTCATTCACATGAGCAGCGTCTAATTATCTGGAGGCTATTTTTTAAAATGTGGCACTAAAAGATGGACATAAGGACCTGATCCTTTTAGAAGAAGCAAATCCAAAAAGGTAGCTATGATTTCAAGGCTCTGCTGGGATCATGAAAAATCTTCTCTCTGTGCCACAGATAAAGAATAGTTTTTAACATAAAATATTAAGTAAAAGGAAATTATCATTCAAACAGAAATAATGAAAAGGGAGTGCTTATAAATATCCAGAGTGGAAAAACATACCTTTCTGTAATGATATTTGAACAAAAGTATGGTTTTTGTTTTAAATGTATTGTATAGATCTATTTTACATTTTATACAAAGTATGTACACTTCTTCCATAAGATTTACTACTCTTAAAAATGCAATTTTTTTCATTATTTTGGGGGGGCGGAGGGTGGAGAGATACCATAATTTTAAAGGGCCAATTTGTATCCCATTGTATTTGAATATTTGCACTACTTTATAGTTGTGGTACAAAACCAAGGGACTAACAACATATCAGAGGTGTGGCAGTAATATCCCAGTACAATCCTTGTCTTGTCTTATTGCTTCACTCTGTGGCTTATACTATAATAAATAAAAACAACAGGATGACGGTGAGTTTTCACGATAAATCTCCTTGCTGTAATTTTGTTGTCAGAGCCTTAAACAGCACAGTTAACTGTGAAATGTCTCTGTGTAAAAACGGCATTGTGGGTTCCAGGGTTATACTCTTTCCGTGATTTCCACATCTGCTCTGATCAGTTTAGAAGCATAGAGATGATTTTTCTAATGGGCAGTCATGCAAGCTCAAGCTGGGTTCTTTCACCTTATGCATCATGAACAATAAAGATTCTGCGATTTAAACTTAGTTAACAATGTTGTTGACAATACACATGAAGGAAGAGATTCCAGCTGATTCTCCCAAAGTTTTATTGGCTCTGCTAAGAGACATAAGAGGAAATAAAAGTTATTTTAGGCAATACAGGAAGCTGGTAAGGTTCTGAAATCACCCAAGGAGCAGACTTGGTAGAGCAAGTAGGTGCCTTTTATACACACTCATTTTACAAAGTAGAAAAAAAATTTAAGAATCACTTTACTCTTCCTTTTTGTGTTTTAAATATTTTCAAATATTGATCCAATGACACTCATGGTAGTCATTTGTAAAGTACATTTACATTTAAAAAAAAAAAAAGCATAGCAGGTGTGACTTTTTGTGTGTCCAATCTTATAGTTTGGACTCAATTAGGATTCCAATTGACTTTAATTAGAATTTTGCCTGAATAAGGACTGCTGGATCAGTTATTTAATTTCCCTGTTACAGACTTTCTTTCATAGCATTAATCTGTATTAAATGAGTTTTAAAATGCTGTCATTTAAACCAAACCTAATAGAAATAAATATTTATTAGGCTCTGAATTTATTTTGCAAACCATTGCTAATCCTATGGGGAAAGAGGTTAAAGAAATCCCTTTAACAGGCACTGACCCTTTCCCTTACTGTTTTGGGTAATGTAGAGATCTTATTAAGTTAAAATATAAAATGTAGATTAAAAGACATCTTGTCTTCAACAGTGCTGTTTACAATGTTTCATTCCCTTTCTGCTATGGTCTCCTGGCTCACTGATGGATCTCTTGTGTGTTTAGATAAGATCATCATATAAGCAAAATATTATGGAGGTTTTATATATAGTTACTGTTGTGTTGAGATTTATACTTAAAAAGGTATTAAATTTCTTTTTTAGATATGAACAGTATAGTATAACTTCCCCAAACACACAGCACTGACACTCTAAATATTGTATGAATATTTTGAGAATTTCCAGGTAAATTTTGTACTTCATTTATGAGTTAGAACCATTAAAATCTACCTTTCTTTAAAAAAAAAAAAAAAAGAGTTCTCCAGCAAAGAAATTCCAAAATTTAAAACATGGGCTGCTTTTAAAATGTATTAAGATGTTAATTTTGTGTAATTTAATAATTGAGTCATAACTGTTTCTATTTATGCCACAATGTTTCCTGTAGAATATTTTCCCATTTGTTGCTAAATGAAATTTACAGCCAATATTGTGGCATACAACTGATTTTGTGTCAATTACTTTTGGTGGGAAATAGCTTATGTGATGTATTTTTGCAGGATAAGTCACTCTTGGGAAGACAACTGAGAAAGCATTCTTCATCAAAAGGGCTGCCCTACAGCTCAGCCAATTACATGATTCAGTGGTTTGCCAGTTCAGCTATATAAGAGCGACCCGCTCCTGGAGCAGATCTCTGGGACCTTGGCAAGTCCATAGAGCAGGGCTGTTCTCCTGAAGATTTCCTAAATTCTGGAGAACTCTTCTTTTGTGCACCTCCTAAAGTGAATAGGATGGGGGCATCCCTCCTGACCCTTCTGCAGATCGTGTGAAGCCTCATTGCTAACATGCCTGACTGAATGCTATTGTACTTAATGCAATGCTTTCCCTGTTGCTTTGTCCATCCTTTTGTACTGCATCCTCCAGTTTTCTACTTGTAAACTATAAGCACATTTGTATACATTATACCATCACGATACTCAACTACACCAATACACTAAAACTCTCTCTAACACAGTCATTTTAACCAACACTATCATCTTCAATGCACAACTCAATCTAATAGCCACTCACAACCTTAATTCCAACCAGTTAACTTGTTATTCTAACCAGTTAATTTGTTATGTACAGATTCACAGATTCTTACACTTTGAGGTCAGATTAAGAATATACACAGGAAATAGATTCATAGATTCATAGATTCTAGGACTGGAAGGGACCTCGAGAGGTCATCGAGTCCAGTCCCCTGCCCGCATGGCAGGACCAAATACTGTCTAGACCATCCCTGATAGACATTTATCTAACCTACTCTTAAATATCTCCAGAGATGGAGATTCCACAACCTCCCTAGGCAATTTATTCCAGTGTTTAACTACCCTGACAGTTAGGAACTGTTTCCTAATGTCCAACCTAGACCTCCCTTGCTGCAGTTTAAGCCCATTGATTCTTGTTCTATCCTCAGAGGCTAAGGTGAACAAGTTTTCTCCCTCCTCCTTATGACACCCTTTTAGATACCTGAAAACTGCTATCATGTCCCCTCTCAGTCTTCTCTTTTCCAAACTAAACAAACCCAATTCTTTCAGCCTTCCTTCATAGGTCATGTTCTCAAGACCTTTAATCATTCTTGTTGCTCTTCTCTGGACCCTTTCCAATTTCTCCACATCTTTCTTGAAATGCAGTGCCCAGAACTGGACACAATATTCCAGCTGAGGCCTAACCAGAGCAGAGTAGAGCGGAAGAATGACTTCTCGTGTCTTGCTCACAACACACCTGTTAATACATCCCAGAATCATGTTTGCTTTTTTTGCAACAGCATCACACTGTTGACTCATATTTAGCTTGTGGTCCACTATAACCCCTAGATCCCTTTCTGCCGTACTCCTTCCTAGACAGTCTCTTCCCATTCTGTATGTGTGAAACTGATTTTTTCTTCCTAAGTGGAGCACTTTGCATTTGTCTTTGTTAAACTTCATCCTGTTTAACTCAGACCATTTCTCCAATTTGTCCAGATCATTTTGAATTATGACCCTGTCCTCCAAAGCAGTTGCAATCCCTCCCAGTTTGGTATCATCCGCAAACTTAATAAGCGTACTTTCTATGCCAATATCTAAGTCGTTAATGAAGATATTGAACAGAGCCGGTCCCAAAACAGACCCCTGCGGAACCCCACTCGTTATGCCTTTCCAGCAGGATTGGGAACCATTAATAACAACTCTCTGAGTACGGTTATCCAGCCAGTTATGCACCCACCTTATAGTAGCCCCATCTAAATTGTATTTGCCTAGTTTGTCGATAAGAATATCATGCGAGACCGTATCAAATGCCTTACTAAAGTCTAGGTATACCACATCCACAGCTTCTCCCTTATCCACAAGACTCGTTATCCTATCAAAGAAAGCTATCAGATTGGTTTGACATGATTTGTTCTTTACAAATCCATGCTGGCTGTTCCCTATCACCTTACCATCTTCCAAGTGTTTGCAGATGATTTCCTTAATTACTTGCTCCATTATCTTCCCTGGCACAGAAGTTAAACTAACTGGTCTGTAGTTTCCTGGGTTGTTTTTATTTCCCTTTTTATAGATGGGCACTATATTTGCCCTTTTCCAGTCTTCTGGAATCTCTCCCGTCTCCCATGATTTTCCAAAGATAATAGCTAGAGGCTCAGATACCTCCTCTATTAGCTCCTTGTGTATTCTAGGATGCATTTCATCAGGCCCTGGTGACTTGCAGGCATCTAACTTTTCTAAGTGATTTTTAACTTGTTCTTTTTTTATTTTATCTGCTAAACCTACCCCCTTCCCATTAGCATTCACTATGTTAGGCATTCCTTCAGACTTCTCGGTGAAGACCGAAACAAAGAAGTCATTAAGCATCTCTGCCATTTCCAAGTTTCCTGTTACTGTTTCTCCCTCTTCACTAAGCAGTGGGCCTACCCTGTCTTTGGTCTTCCTCTTGCTTCTAATGTATTGATAAAAAGTCTTCTTGTTCCCCTTTATTCCCGTAGCTAGTTTGAGCTCATTTTGTGCCTTTGCCTTTCTAATCTTGCCCCTGCATTCCTGTGTTGTTTGCCTATATTCATCCTTTGTAATCTGTCCTAGTTTCCATTTTTTGTATGACTCCTTTTTATTTTTTAGATCATGCAAGATCTCGTGGTTAAGCCAAGGTGGTCTTTTGCCACATTTTCTATCTTTCCTAACCAGCGGAATAGCTTGCTTTTGGGCCCTTAATAGTGTCCCTTTGAAAAACTGCCAACTCTCCTCAGTTGTTTTTCCCCTCAGTCTTGATTCCCATGGGACCTTACCTATCAGCTCTCTGAGCTTATCAAAATCCGCCTTCCTGAAATCCATTGTCTCTATTTTGCTGTTCTCCCTTCTACCCTTCCTTAGAATTGCAAACTCTATGATTTCATGATCACTTTCACCCAAGCTGCCTTCTACTTTCAAATTCTCAACGAGTTCCTCCCTATTTGTTAAAATCAAGTCTAGAACAGCTTCCCCCCTAGTAGCTCTTTCAACCTTCTGAAATAAAAAGTTGTCTGCAATGCAGTCCAAGAATTTGTTGGATAGTCTGTGCCCCGCTGTGTTATTTTCCCAACATATATCCGGATAGTTGAAGTCCCCCATCACCACCAAATCTTGGGCTTTGGATGATTTTGTTAGTTGTTTAAAAAAAGCCTCATCCACCTCTTCCACCTGGTTAGGTGGCCTGTAGTAGACTCCTAGCATGACATGGTGCATATGCATCTGTTTCAGTAATATTTATGCATACCTTTTCATTCCTGCAGTTGTTTAGACCCATGTTATTCATAGAGGGCAGTTTTACATCGACACCATGAGGCGGCTGCTGCTGCTGCTGCTCCCTCTGGATCTGCTCTCTCATCTTTCGAGCCTCCTGTATGGCTTTCATGACTGTGTCCTGGTCCCCAAATAGGGCAGGTGAGTTAAGACTGGAAAGGATATCTACAAATACAGAACATACCTAATTAAGACAACCATTCAGATTAGATTCTCGGCTATGCAGTCAGCTTTCATCCTGTTAGAGTGGCACCTGATTAATCTCTGTAGTAGTAGTAGTAATGATAATCTTCTCTTTAGACCAGTGGTTTTCAACATTTTTTCATTTGCAGACCCTGAAATATTTTGAATGGAGGTGCTTTTGGAAATCTTAGGCATAGTCTGCGGCTGCCTGAAAACAACTGCATTAGATGGTTGAATTAACATGCAGTACTTACGTATAAGAGTGGCCCTTCTTTGTGCCATTACAAATGTGACTACTTAGTACACAACATAGCTCAGCAAACAAGCACTGACCTCTATGAGACAACTCATATGCTTAAAGTTAAGCAAGTGCTTAATACTTTGCTGGATCTGGACCCAAATGAGAAATCTTTGAAACGATAAGAGCAAAAAACGAACAGGAAGTAACCTTGCTCAGTTGGCTATAGAAATATATATGTTTCTTTGTTAAGGGATAAATGTCACTCCCTGTACTGCGCTTTGAAATCCAGAAATTGTATACAGCAGTTAGCGTGTGGTGGTAGGCAAGTTATCACATTAACAGGAGCTCAAAGCTGTAAATTACTGAGACAAAATATTTCTTTTCTTTCTGTTACATGTAGCAGAGATTGAAAAAAAAATCTTCAAGCATTAAACAAACTATCGTTCCTCGGTAAAAGGCATTTTATTGTAGGTAAAAATTAGTACTGTGGATAAGGCTTTCTAATTTTAGACCAAAAGACAGCAATTATTCAGTGACTGGTAGTTTCAGGCTGCTGTGGTGAAGCTTTAACTTGATCCACCTGCTGTTTCTGCATGTGAATGTACATTATACAATACAGAGATGTGTGTATGTGTGTATACACACACACGCACACGCACGCACTACAGCTAGGAATTCTTGGGGAATCCTGCATGACAAGCAAAAATGTCTGTCCTTTATTTAAACGCTCTAAGTTTGCTAGGCTTGTGAACTTAATTACACAAAATATATATATTGTAAAATACATAAATGAGACAATGTTAGAATTTTTCCTCAGAAGAAAATTCTTATTGACGTCAATTCCGTTGACTTCAATGAGAATTTTGTCTAAGTAAAGAGTGCAAGATTTGACCCAACAGCATGCGGATTTAAAAAAAGTAAAAGGTTAGCATCTCCGACTTTACCTTGAGTAAGGAATAATTGATTTAACACTGTAGCCTACACAAGGTTTTAGGGATTACACCATACTGGTTTTTAGCATAACTGAGGCACTCCTCCCTAAAACAGTGCCACAATAGAACTCAGTCTATGTTCCCCCTGAGTAAAATTCTCAAAAGCTCCTAAGTCACTTGTAGTATGTCTACCCTGCAAAAACAAACCAACCAGCCAACCTGTGGCAGCAAATCTCAGTGCCCAGGTCTACAGACTTGGGCTTGTGGGACTCACGCTAAAGCACTAAAAATAGTCATGTAGATGTTCTGGCTCAGACTGGAGTTTGGACTTTGAATCCAGGGATTGGGGTGTGCTTCAGACCCTGAGCTCCAGTCCAAGCTGGAATGTGTATGGAGCCATGTTTAGCACCATAGTACGCCCCACATGCCTGAGTCTGTAGACCCGAGTTCTGAGACTTGCTGTCGCCAGGTTTGGGGATTTTTTTCCCCAGTGTACACATACCCACGGGTGCCAAAGTCCCATTGGTTTTAAAAATCTGGCCCCAAGTGATTTTGAAAATGGGACACAGGCTCCTACGTCTGCTGGGAAAAATTGAACATTTTACCACATCTCATCATAGCTCCTCTTCTACTTTTAGACTGGGGAAGAAAGCACACAAAGCTTGTGTCGTTTAACTTTTCATTGAAAATAGCCTCATCCTCTGCCACTTTTGTTCTCTACCTGTCTCTAAAAATGCCATTAGTAGTCTGGCTTCAAACCTACCTGCTGTCCTGTAGTGTTAGATACAACAATAGTAGGGCCACTTAGAAATAACATGACAGAAAGACCAAATGACATCTAGGAAGCTGCAGAAACTATATTTCAGGAAACATTCCCCATGGGATTGTGAAGTTGTCTGGAACACATCATAACTTTTACAAATTTGTTTATTATTTGCAAGTGTTTACATGTATTTTACAAGTATATCTGAGGTACGGATTGTGAACAACCAGTTTGTCGTAAATATTCAGTCCACAGTTAAATTATGAGAATTCTGTTCCTTGACTGGATGATGTAACCTTTATAAACTACTTTCGCCCCCCAAACATTTTTCATTTGTGAATCTTGCATATGGGTCAAAAATTCCCCGTCCGCAAACATTAGAATGTACAAAACCTGGAAATATGAACATTTGTGAGCAATGAATAATAAAGAGATTTGAACTGTCTGAACAGAAACTCTCCTGTCTTTCTACCTCAAAAAAATGTTCAGCATATTCAGAATAAGATCTTGGTGCAAGGATACTGCATATCTAGGACACCACTGGTTCATGGGTTGCTGAAACTTTAAATGATAGAAGATTATATTTCTTTAGGAACACTATTCTGAGTAAGTCTAACAGGCATATTCAGGCAAGGAAAATCAAGTCAAGCTATCTACTTGCCTGAGCTTCTAAAACAGTTTACTGTAAATATACATGGGTCCGATTCTTGAAGGTGCTTAGCACTCTGGCCCTAATGCTGCAAAGCACTTTAAGAACATGCTTAATTTAAAACACCTGAGTAATCCCATTGGATTGAGCTCTTGTATGAGCCACCACGTTTTTAAATCCAAGTAAGGCACTCAAACTGGCTCTTGTATTCATTCATATGCCCATTTGTTGCCTAATCCAGAAGCCAAGTTTGAAAATTGAGCCTTGTACTTATACACACACTTAATGTTGGGAGCGGGGGAATCTTCATTATTCACACAAAATTGATATTATTACATATCCTTTCCCTTTTTGAAATCAGCAGTTATTTCCCTTCCAACTTGTGGGTTTACCTAAGGAGGATCCTCTTCCCAATGTCCCTCCGATAGGGCTCGGGATGCTACTTTTATTTGGCACATTCACTGGACTGGTTTTACTAGCTGGGAAGAGGTTCTGCGTCGGTGATGTCGGGGATTTGACAGGTTCCGCTGTTTTGGGTCGGGCTGAGAGATTCAGTGGCTGTGCTGCTTCATCCTACAAGAGTTTAATGTAAATAATTATTAGAAAAAGACAAATGAAACACATTATCACTTAGTAAGACACAGTCATTTTACACCTCCGAGACAATGCCACATTCTCCTGCAATAATAACAAAAGAAGCTAATTATCTGCCTCCTTGAAGATTCAACGAAAGGAAACCTCATTAATTTCTCTGTGTTATGCTTCTATTTACATTAACTGTGTGGCTGGATCATTCTTTTTGCCAAATTAAAATTTGAATTAGCTCACATTACAGCTTAATTTCCTAATGTGTTTTCAGAGATCTAAATTAACCTAGGGCATTTACAAAGAATTATTTAAAATTTCCAGCAGCTCAGTAGTGCTTTTGTGCTGGTTCTGTTTGAAAAGTTCCTGGAACTATAAATAAGCTATGTAGTTTATTTTTTCATGTATTAGAAATTAAACAAATATCACTGATTAAGGGAAATATTAAGAGCCCTCTTTTACATTTTTGGCCCATACACCGATAACACTGCCATTGCTGCACACCTTTCACATATATTTTTTTGGGTGCACACTCTGCACGGGATATTAATCTATGCTCTCTTCCTATCATTAAAAAAGAAGTTTTGCAGTGAATGTAAATGCACTGCAATCATCTATGCACACTATTCAGAACTTAAAATATACAGCATTTTCTACAATTTCATTTTATAATTCCATTGTCACACATCATTTTTTGCCATATTTTATGTAGAATTAAATATTACATTTCATGTACATGAAACAGAACATAGTGGTCAGGCGATGCTTTTGTAATCATTTCTACCAAGTTCAAACACTATTGTGTGTATATCTTTAATTTGCAGTATGGAAGCAACATGAAGATGGGGAAAATGTCTAAATGTGTTAATTTGGTATAGACATACATAGCTCTGTAGCCAGATAACTATGGAAGACATTCACACTCTTTGACATACATTTTATGTCAGTGATATGGGAGAATGAGTCCAATTTTAACACATGTCTAACTTTGGGAAGAGGGAGAATCTAAGTAACTCTTTTTTTTTATCAAGATCCACCATTCACATGGCCATCCTCTCCCCATTCTTAGGGCATGTCCCCTTTGCTTAACTTGTTAAGCAGCCAGCAAGTCAGAGCATTCTAAAAACAGAATACTGATTTTCTGTCATTAAAATGAAAGAGCCAAATAAAGAGCTCTCTCATTTAAAATACACACAAAGCTAAAATATGCTGGATGTAAGGTTACATAGTCTATATTTTAGAAGACAGAACTGAATACTGCGAAGTTTAGAAATCTATGACAGAAAACAATAATAAACTGTTTTATCTCATTTTTCCCATTCTCCTTACTAGCAGGTAATGATTCAGCAAAGTAATCTACTCATATATAACACATTCAATATGCCAACATAAGAAATAGGTGCTTATTTATAATACCTTAACATCTCCAAAATTAATATGATTTCTGTAAAATTGCAGGATATATTTTCTCCCCTATATTAGTTGTTAATTGCAAACACAGTCCCTGACTTTGCAATGCAGGCAGACACACGTATCCGTGGAGAGCCCAACTGAAGCCAAGGGAGCTCTGCAGGAATGCAGGGGGTTGCCTGCGCAGATCCAACTGCAGGGTAAGGGCCTTAGTATGTTCATGTGCTTTGTGGCCATGATACAGCAAGCTGTGTAACCCTGCAGAGCCCTGGTGACTTCAACAGGGTTCCATGTGGACCCCGGGCTCATCCTGGGCTAAGCTGCTTGCAGGATGAAGGATTATGACTGTACGCACACAAATGCCTATGCTAACATGCTCAATGGTCAAATAACTTTGTGACCAGCAGTAACGATCCTGTGACAAATGAAAATTCATTGCTTTTGAACACCTCCAGAACCCTTTTGTTTGTTCCTCCATATCAGACTTCATCATTGATATGAAATAGCTGTAAGGTGGGAAAGCTTTCTGGAAACTGATGTGAAATCCCAACATTCTTTTTTTGAAAATGTTGACTCCTATAAAATAATTCTATTAGCTCTATTAAGTGCATGTATGTTGTACCAACAGATGGCTAAACACAAAGAAATAATGTATGGTTTATTAAGAAATGCATGACAATTAAAACTGCTCTGCACTGTATGGGTAACAGAATTCTCAAAGAGAGCACTCTAGTACTACTTTATTGGAGTGTTTTTATATTATTAATTAATTTTATTTTATGATAACCCATCATACTTCTCTACATGAAAAACTTGTAATTGATCTCTAATATTTTCAATACAATAGTGTGCTTAATAAAATAAGTATAAAAAGATTTTTATTAACATATACTGCAGTCCATTCAAGTAGAATTATGTAGGGAAACCCCCAAGAATTTGCATGTGGTCAAGTCAGTAATAGAACTCAGCTGGCCAACGAAGCTGGAATGGTATTGGCTTTAGTTCAAGCAGATATGTGTTTAAATTTAACCAGGGAAAATTTTGCTCATCCAGTAACAGTTTGGTTTGGTGTAGATCCATTTGGCTCATTCACTTATAAAATTACTTTTTCACATTAATGCACTCAATAGCATATACTCAATCCCCTAAATCACTGGTGTTTGGTATCACTATACTATAGCAACTTTGCTTAAACATTTTGCCTCTACTTTTGGCTGCTTCTGCATCAACCTCTAGAAACTCAACGTATGTGGTAAATCTCACTAACGGCTCTGCAGCACAGCACTGCATTCTGAGAGGTAAAATATTAGACTAATATGTATCCACAGTTAAGTAAAGTGAACGCTAAACAAATGCTGGATCTGTCCATAATGGAATAATTTTTATTTATTAGTACTCTCAACATAGCACAAAAGTGTAGTGGAAATTTATCAGCCCAGGCAGAAATATCTACTCGCCCGCACTTTACCATGATGACTGATGATAATGAATTTTTACTCACCTGTCAAAAAAATAAAATAAAATAAAATTCTCACCCCAAATGAGTAGAATCCTCCCAGCATGATTTGAGACATGATTGTGGGTCTATAGGATTTTTTTGTTATTCTCAAAGAATGTTTTTTTTTTCTTGTGGAAAACCAGTGTGTGTCTTCCATAGCTCAGTTTAGTGTCTTTATATTTGTCGTACTAGTTGTTCAAATCAATAGCATGTCCAAACATTTCCCCACAAACTAAGAGTTTTGTAGTTTGAAGCAATTTGTTTCCCAACCGGTCTGGCATCGTGAAATCCAGTACAACCACAGCAAAACACAGCAATAAAGGCAACTTGGTACCACCCACAGGTACCAGCTGCAGCACAAAGTTGGAGGGGTGCATCATGTTCATTTCAAGCTGCTGCCAAGTGCCACGTTGTAGCTGCCTCATTCCAAGCAAGTGAGAATAAGCAGGCACAAGCATTCAGCAATGGCGCAAAACCGACAAGGAACAGCCTCGTCGTCGGCAGCTGTGTGAAATCAACAAGAGGCAAATCAATCTGCAGTGACACAGTTTTTCTCCCTGGAGCCCTGATTTACATTTTATTTTTATGTGAGGCTTTTTCCAAAGTTGTGTAAAAGGCGCAGCCTGGGATTTGTGAAATAATTAGAAGGGCTACGGTCCCTCTGGCCCTCACAATGTAAGTTAGCACCAGCTTTCTGAGGCATAGGTTGCATTTCGTGCTTTATTTGAAATCACGTAATAAAATAGATGCTATTTATACACATTATCAAATTAAAAACTGAATTCCTGAAGATACTGAATTTTAGGGATGAATTTTCAGTACCGGACATAGAGATGAAGGGGAATGCCTAATATTCTTGTTTCCAAGGAGTGAACACCTGCTCTTCCATTCTCCATGCTGACAGCATACCACTGAAGAGGAGTATTTCATTTGGGAATGAGCTTTCATATGGTTGGACTTCCTACTGTTAAAATAAATATGTGGACAGTGTCGCGCTGCTAATTGCACCACCTCTTTCAAACACTAATTTTTTTTCCATCGAAAAATACCTTCACTTGTGTTATAGGGCTGGTCCCTCGCTTTTCGTTTTTCATCCCAGTAGGTGAGAGTGCCCCTGTCGTGTTCGGTGCCTGGGGAGTAGAAGGCATCTTGGTTCCAGGAGAAACCTGCATGCTGGCCAGCTGAGCTGCATAGAGTTGCTGCAAGACAAGAAACAAGTATAGCATATTGCCTGCAACGGTCCTAAGACAGAGATGCAATAAATGTACATCATTCTATCGCCTTGCTGCTGCTTCTCTTTTTCAGCACTTTCTTGTTTGAGGTTTTCCTGCTTGATACTTTAAAAAAATGAATAGATTTGCAAAATTCTCACCCAGGGCAAGTAACTATTTTTATTAGATAGACACATAATATATATTAGTTATTAATCTATTGTCAACAATTATCATGGTAAAGGGCAGACAGATAAATATTGTGCCCAGGTAGGTAAACAATCATGACAATGTTGTAAGCCTGGTTACTAACAACAACAAAAATATACCAACCCCCATGCAAAATATGAAACAGTTAAGGTCTTTACATAGCTGCATAGCAACTCTCCATTAACAGCAGAATTGTATTGGGAATTGAAGTTGGGATTAGTGTGCTACTGAAAAGCACTGCCATGTTTTCTCTTGATATTGTTTAATGGTAAATTAGGCAATAGGTTCTATTTCCAGCCTGACACAGTCTAACTCCCATTAACACCAATGAGAAGTATTGGTGTAAATCCCTGCTCATAAAGATGAGGACACAAATACACCCTTAAACATTATCATAGAATTTACACACAACTTCCTCCACTTTTCAGAAGTTTAAGTGAAAAAGATGTGCATTAAAGTCAAATATTCCTAGCATTATAAAGTGTTTACTGAACCAAAAACAAACAGGTTTTAGTTTCCTTCTAATGACCACCTTTAATCCCTCACCTTGAATTAGCAGTAGCAATAATCCTTCTACCATAAACAGGGGAGGATCCTAATCCCTCTTCCACACATAAATCTGTATAAACTTTGCCTTATTAGTGGAAAAAAAACAGGTGGTTTGTGTGTAATTTCCAACATTACTATCATTCAGATGGACAAATAAAAAAAATTACAGTAATCAAAAGCAGACCTTTCAGCACATGTAATTAAATGAAAGCTTAATAAAGAATAATTTGCAAGAGCCAGATGTGCTTATGTCATAATTGTTGCTTTCTTTGGAACAATTTTTCTAATATAACAAGCCTCTAAAGAAATGAAAGTTACACAATACTATGTGCTCAATGACTCAGTGGCTAGACAAATGCATATAGAAGGGTCAGAGTCAGAACTCTGGGTGCTTAATGAAAAATGTGACTTGTTGGTTTGTTTGTTTCCCTAAGCCTCCACTACATCCCATCCCTTCAAAATGCCAGGCACAGTCTCCACATGGACAAGAGAGGAGCCTTCTGAAATCAGATACATTTAAATATTTAGGTTGAAGTACTGTATTTTTTCCTCTGCTAGCACACTAATTTCCCAGTTTTCTGTTCTGCACTGAATAATGAAAATGAAGAATTGTACATAGTAGTAAATGTTCCGCTCTACTGCTGGGATCTTATCAGCTCCCCTTGGCAATGGCATATAAACTAACATCATGTTCTTAGGGTCATTCTTTGTTAGTTTAATAGACTACATTACTATTTGATAGTAAAAAGGCAAATTTTCAAACTTCTTGAAGCCTGAACATTTTCAGCTCAGGATAAATTAGATACTGTATAGTGGAACTGATGACAGAACAAACAAAAATACATCTTTAGGAACAAGCTGATTGTAACAGGGATGTTTGGAGTTTATGCTTTTCTCTGTCTACTACATACATTGTGTAGAATAACAGAGTTGTCCATACTGTGAGTTAGCCACAAGAGCATTCATAACTACAATGGCAGTACAGACAGCATGCTTCAGAGCCAAAAGATGGCTCATCCAGATTCTGCTTAAAGTAGCCTAGAAGTTCTACACTGGATATTGCAATTTTAAGGTCTGGGAAGGCATTTTCCTCCAGTTGCCCACTGACTTTAACACCAAAGGTTTTGGGGGAGGGGGGAAGGTTGCCTTCCTCTTGAGCATGTTGCGAAGGTGAGAAGGCTGGATGAAAGTTACTCTCCTCACATCAACAGAGACTTTCATACAGGGCGAAGGCAGCAGGGTGAACAGTGATATTGCAGCACTTTCAGTTTGTAGCCCAGTGGACAATCATTGATAGACATGTATTTGCTGCATCTTAAGGGCAGGGCAGAAGTCCTTGCAGTATAAGTCTTGGCCTAATGTCCCAAGTCTCTGCAGTATACAGAAGCAAGCCTGATTTTCTAGTGAGAAGAGGACTAATTGGTAATTTGTAATTTAGCAGCCGTTCAACGGGGGCTGGGCACTGAACTACCCCCAAGTCTTCAAGGATGAGCAAAGATAGTAACAAGGACTATGGGCCACTAGGTGAATGTATGGGAAATTGCTTGAGTGGAGGTATGCTAATGTTAAAAGTTTAATAAAGTTGCCTTTATACTGTAACACTGTGTTAAGAGTTTTATGGTGCTAAGTCATATGTCTGGAATTGTTTTGCCTGTCAGTGTTGCAAACTTGTCCTAAGCATAACAAAAATAAAAAGACACTGTATATATGAACTTTTTGGTTTGGTACATGCAAGACCAAGTTTTTCCAGAAATAGAGGCAGAGCTCAAAACCACAAAAATTCACCCTGGTGCCTGCAAAATTGTCATTTGGGCAGAAAAGTTGGGTAACTACACATAAATACCTGCATGTCTGAGGGATTAGGCAATCTGAATTAATATATGCAAATAATAGATCTGTTGGTGCAAATCTTTTTGCAAACATAATTGTACATTCACCTTTGAAAATATGGCCTTAAATGGCAATCTAGGAGTGTACATAGAGTAGATCGGGCAATGAAGAGTTTATAAGCAACTTCAAGAAAAAAAATGTGAAGGGAAAATGAATGTAGGCTGTTAAATTTTAATGTTCTGGAGTGAAAGTTTCTATAGAAATCTTTCAATTGAAATGCTAACTTGTTAGCTATTGACTAATGACTATAAAAATTTATTAACCTACCCCAAAATCATGAATTTTAAGATGTATTAGTCAGCCACCGCAGTAACTAATGAGTCACAGCAATTCTTTTCAGTCCTGTTACTTATAAATTTAAAGCAGCTCTAAATATCACTGCATCCTTTTTACGTTGGCACATATAATGATAGTTATTTACGTAGCTGGAGTGAGAATATTATAAGAGCAGCTTAAACATTGAAACATACCCTCTTTTCAACCTCTCTCTATTACTTCCATAACCTAACAGTTTAAAAACTGCCGATTTACAAAATAAGTCTCTTGATTACATATTCTACTAGCAGGTTCAAATTCATCAAGTACTCAAGACCCAGTTTGTATCATACATTTAATAGCCCATATTCAGACCAAAGTCAAGATATTCAAAAATGGATACCTATAGTTAGGTTCCTATAATCCTAATAGGCACTTAAATATAGGTGAGCCCAATTTTCAAAAGTGCTGAGCACCCAGCAGCTCCTTTTGACGTCAGTGGGAGCTGCTGGGTGCTTAGCACTTTTGAAAATCAGAATTTTTATAAATTGGTTAGGGCTCCAAAATCCATATTCAGGTGTCTACGCGTGGAGCACTGGCTATATCTTAAAGCTATATCCAGGAAGCAGCAACAGTACCAACCCTGCTTTGGAATGAACACACACAGGGTTTTCCACTACCAACTTATGGTAAGTGAAATTGGCCTATAGGTCAAAACATTAAAACTGAGTTACATAATATAATGGTGGTTCTTCCCTGCTTTACTAAACAGAAACTACCTAGCACATTGAATATTTCTATTTTAATTTCATTAATATTGTGAAAAACATCACGCATATCCAAACATTTCCTGCAATAAATCAATAGGATGATAATACTGAGCCCTTCTGCAGTGCATTTCATCCAAGGATCTTGAAGGATTTTAAAAGCATCCACTAACTAAGTCTCACAACCCCTTTGTGAAATATATAAATATCCGGCAAATATCACTATGCCCACCACCAAAATGCAGACATATCTGCGTGGAACATGAGGTGCTTAGGCCTACACAGTTCCTTCACTAGTAGTAAGCTCTAGTGACTGGCCATACAAGGAATCTCTTATTAATGCAGGCTCCCCTATACTCCTCATCACTTTTCACCTTGCACTTATGCACACAACACCCTTCCCTGGCACTCTACTGTGCGATTATGGGCAAATCACATAACCTTTCTGTGTCTCAGATTTCCCCCATCTTTAAAGCTAGAATGATGATACCTACCTCATATTGTAGCGCTTTGAGACTAAATGAATGCAAAGAGCTTTGAGAGTCACAGATTGCAGGTGCTATAGAAGTACAAAGTAGTGTTGTTGTCATCATCATCATCATTTAGAGGAGAATAAAATAGGATGGCCCTTGAACCAAGTATACGTGAAATTAACGTTGACAGTTCTTTGTTGTTTCACATATCTGGTGTGTGTGTGTGTGTGTGTGTGTGTGTGTGTGTGTGTGTGTGTGTGTGTGTGTGTGTGTGTGTGTGTGTGTGTGTGTGTGTGTGTGTGTAACAGAGTTTTGATAAGCAGACAGAATATGTTTTTACACACACATAGTCTTAAGTGTGAAATCATTGAAAGGCCTCATGAATGACATATGTTTCAAGCAGGTATTCGAATGAAGAGAAGGTGCTCAAGTGCTGCATTTGAGGTAGGATGTTGCTTCAGGCATAACAGAGCAGGGTGGAAACAGGCACAAATGAGAGAGTGGGAAGAGATGGAGAGCGAATTAAACTTGTCTGGAGCCAAACTATGGGTTTGAGAGGGAAAGTCAGAGGAAATGAGATTAGACATACAAGACCGAGCAGATTTGTGTAGAACCTTAAACGTCCGGACTAGAAGCTTTAAGTTTAATGCTGATGATGAAGAGGAACCGGGTGATGCCACGGTCCAAGTGCCGGAAGAGAAAATTTATTTTTGTGGCAGAATTTCAAAGATACTGAAGCAAAGCAAGATAAGATGCACGGAGGCCAAAGGAAGGCAGTCACAGTGCCCAAGGTGAGAGAGTATCCGTGTTAGTCTGGATCTGTAAAAAGCAACAAAGAGTCCTGTGGCACCTTATAGACTAACAGACGTTTTGGAGCATAAGCTTTCGTGGGTGAATACTCACTTCGTCAGATGCATGTCAAGGTGAGAGAGAGAGAATCAAAACACAAAGGAGTGTTGTAAAGGTCAGATGGAGTGGAAAAGATGGATTTGAGAAATATTCGGAGCCAGCGGGATTCAGCTGGATGCGTGGGAAAGAAGGAAGAAGTGTTTCTAAAAACATTTAGGTTTCTACTCTCTCGTACAAGAAGATTCATAAAATAAATGAAAATATCCGTTCCTTCCTCTGTATTTGTACAGTGCAATGTCTCCTAAGGTGTGAGAAGTATTTTGGGGTCTGAACAAAAATGAGAAATTCTAAGCTTGCTGCTTAGCTTTAATGTCTTCTCTTAATAAAACCGTAAATCCTATTTTATATCCACAAGGAATATGTTTGCTACAGTTTAAAACAATAAAATTATTGAGACTCAGTTGAGGAACCTTATTTGTAAGAGGTCTAAATAAACTGTGCAATGCTGTAATATCTTATTTACAGAGATGAACGTTCAGCCTTTGAGACAATGAGTAATTCGGTTTCAGAAGGAAAAAATTCTTTAGGGATGACGGGAAATGCATTATGGCACTTGATGTGGTTGTTTTTTCTTATATAGTGCATTTAGCTGGTAGTGTTGCTGAGCTATAACTCCAGAATTTTCATCCAGGATGTACACCGTACATTCATAATATAACATAATAACTCTCTAATCACAAAAACAGGACATACAAAGCCTATCTAAAACAGCAGCTTCTTCAATACAATACCAATGTTCAGCAAAAAAAAAAAATCTCTGATGAACTAATTTTTCTATTATTATTTATTCTTGCTGTGGTATCCAAAAGGTGCTAGGTGCTGTACAGACACAATGAAAGACAGAATCCCTGCTCCAAAGAGTATTCTTTCTTTTGGAAGGAAAAATTGTGTTGTGCTTAAATCACTGGATTGGGACTCAGAAAATATGGGGTCAATTTCCCAGTTCAACCACCGACTTCCTGTGTGATCTTGGGCAATTCACTTTGGGCAAACTTTTCAAAAGCATCTAAGTGACTTAGAAGCCTAAGTCTGATTTTCAAAAGTGTCTTGGGCACTTAGGACTCTAAGTCCCACAACTGAAAAAGGTCACTCATCATCCCTCTGTGCCTCAGTAAAATAGGGATAACTCTGTAAAATAGAAATAATACTACTTCCTTTCTCCTATCTTTGTCTGCCTTTTTTATTTAGATTGGTAGGGGCTTTGGGTTAAGAATGTCTCTTACTCTGGGTATGTACAGTGCCTTGCACAATGGGGCCCTGATCTCAGTTGGCACCTCTCAGCGCTACTGTAATACTATAAATAATGAGAAATGGGAATGAGGTTAGCTATGTAAACAAAGACTATCACAAGGTTATTTTACTTGTTTGTTTTTAACAAGCTGCCTTTCTCTAGAGACATTTGCATAGCGTTTCTTCCCCAAATAAACTAAAATACAGAGTCCTTAGAGTCAAAGGTGAGTTAAAGGAAAATGGCATCCAGAGATACAAGCCAGCCCAAGAAACTCATTAGCGCATAACCATGCGACAAACCCAGAGGCAACTCCAAAGCTCCTATGCTACTGCCTGTGCAGTCTGCCAGGGAATCAGATGCTGTCGTTAGAAAATTATCTTCCACAGCTTTGCATCTGGGCCATTTTCCTTCCATAGAAAAGGAGGAGGAAAGGTGCATGTACAATTGTTTAAATTGATTATTTGATTAAAAAATCTCAGCGCTGGAAAAAGCAAAGCATTTTTTGTGTGTGAAATCATCCCCTAAAAAGAAATAGAGAAATATGTTTTATTTTAAAAGTACATGTTTTATTTCATTTTATAGTCCATTTGCACAGATGTTACCTATTAGAACTGTAGATACTATAAATGTGTGTGTTTATATAAGAAGTTAAATATGGTTGTACAGGTGTAAGTGAGAGCAGAATGTGGCCCACACTATTTGTACTATTATAAAACGCACAAGGGATGTAAATGAACTTTTCAATTCATTAACATATTATTTATTATATTTAGCTCAGAAAATCCCACTGAAACCTAAAAATTTGACTGTGGCTTCACTGAAATACAATTTTAAAATATAAATACCAACAAGTATAGGACTTCAATTTAACTCATATGCTTATTATATATAGTAACCAATGAGTATTTGACTTTAATTAGGTGTATAACTGAAGTGGCACTGATTGCAGCACATATATAGAAAGGTGGAGTTGCAATTATGAAAAAGTTTTTAAACGATAAATGTTAAAACAATAGGTAAGAGCATACTTCAAAGGTTTAATTTGTCTACAGCATATCAATTTCGTATATCACAGCCATACGCTTCCTTTTAATAATATTTCCTTGATTTTGTTTGTTTTGCTGTTTTTGTGGGGCGTTAACCCTACCTACAGAGTGGACTGAGAGATTGGACCATTCTGGTTTTACAGATCCAGCACGGCACAAACAAAGAGTTTGCATGGTGTAGGTGTATAACTTACTGCTACTTCACTTCTCACAGTTCTGTGCCAAACACCTTTGAAAAAAGGCCTTTAGGTGAAACACAAGCCGACAGCCAATGAGTTATTGTGACTAATGTCATCATAACAAAGGCTGTTGTGCTGATTATTAATGAGTTTGCTGGCTAATGTGCTTGAGAATTTATTACAGCCTGCCATTTGCAAACAAACTAACTGCCTTTGTGAGAATACAAATGATACATTTCATGTTCATGGATGGAGTCTGAGGACTTCTTTTTTCTTGTTTCTATTTATGCACCTTCGCTGAACATAACAGTTTCCTGAAGTCTCACTTGGAAAAATTGACATCTATTGGATTAAGAGGTTAATGAATACTAGTTATTCATATTCATGCACTTTTTTTTCTTTTCTATAGCTACCAATAGGGTTGGGTGCATTTTAATCTTTGTGACTGCTACTCAACCTATGGCATAGGAGCACTCTCCTATGGTTCTCAACATTATTCAGTGCATGGCTCCTTAGGAGAACATATAAATCTGATTTATTATTTCCATCAAGCTGCAATGCAACATGTACTTAGACCTCAGTACTATTCCACTAGTTTCTTTTACTGACTACATTCCCTTTACTACTGTGAACAAAAAATACCCTCATAGCTTCTAATCCCCTGCTGTGGACAATGGTCAACCTGTGTTAAATTAAAACAAAACGTGTAAATATTTTAGATATTGTAGTTTCTATTGTTCTAATACTGCAGAGTCAATGTCCCCTGATGTAAAGTAACAGCTTTACTTTGTTAAAAGAACCTGACTTTAAGTGGACCATGGAATATTTATGTCTCTTTGTAGTCCTTTGAAGGAGTTATCTTATGTTTTTATGCCTATCATAGGTCAAAGGTTCAAATCAGCACTTCTTTCTGTCACTCCTTATATATTTTACTATAATTTACAGCTCAGCAAGAGGACTCATAAAACAAAAGTGTCTATTTTACTTCAGCGACTAATTCTAGCTAATCAAAGCTTTCCAGCAAAACAACCCAGCATGAAACTCTGCATGGAAAATATGCAGAGAACAAAGCATTTTGTCAAATAACACATCTCATGATGTAAACACATAAGTCTCTTATAGGAAATTTTATCACTTCCACATTATCGGCACACAAAAGGAGCATTCTTGTCGCAGACCTGGTGCGACTGTGGAGCCATCGTCATTGGAAACAAGAGCCTGATTAGGTTCCCACACAGATATGAATAGACTTTCCTTTTTTAGTGTAATGCTGCCTTTCTTATTTCTTAAACAGACTGGTAATTGTGATCAGAAAGACACTGAATTGTGTTTGGACGACATTTGTTTCTTCATATTTTTTTTTAGCTACCCAGTGACACCAATTATCCCATATGGTTGTCCTCTTCTGGAAAGTCTGAGTTAATCCACAGCTGTGAAGATGAAGAAGGACCCAGCAGGCTCAAACTCTGTTGGATCTCTTGTCTGCTAATAAAGTCCGCAGTCTGCTGGACAGATGTTTAAGAGGATCTGTTAAATAAGTCAGAGACAAAGATCCTGACCTCTACTGGGGAAAATTTTATTATTCCGGAAAGGGGAATAATTGCAAAGCATTAATAATTAGCTACACCCTATCTATTCTTTATGGTTTTTGATTTCTTGCCTCAGCTTTTGGAAGAAATCAGACTACTGCTACTTGTTCAGAGAACAGTAATATAATTGGGCCTGATGCAAATATTAGTGGACTAGATTATCACATTGCCAGGCATTCTGAATAAATGATATAATTCTTTGTCTTTCATTCATTTTTAAATACTGTGATTCATATATTTTGTATCATTGCAATATATATGTATGGTTTTATTTGTCACAGTATGTATTTCTGCTGAAAGAGCCTTAATTAATAATGCCAGCTACAGCACATCAATTTTAAAGTTTAGTGTAATGGGAAATGTAAACTAAAGATCAAATTAGCATTTGACTAATTTTTCTTTAAATGGTATTAACATTCCTTGTATTTAAATTAAGGCAGTTACAGCAAATATAGTTCTGTCCAAAAACTACAGCTGCTGTGATGGAATATAATGTGGAGTGAAACACTAGTAGGCATTCTGCAATAATATCCATTTATTTAAGTACCAATTAACTTCTGACTGTCTGTCCCTGTGCTCATCACCATGGCATGGCAGAGCATAGGCACCAAAGCCCAAAGCCCACTCTGATTATACTGGTGTAAATTTAGAGTAACTCCACTGAATTCAAATGGAACTGCAGCAGTGTAACTGAGAGCTGAATTTGCCTCCAGGCATACGTGCATTAAGGTGCTCTTAAGATCATTTCCATTTTGTTTGGTTTTCTACTACACATCTTATTCTTTTGACCTCTTCCTGCTTTGAAGGAATGCTGCAGAAACTGCCCTACATGCATAAGTACAGAGAGCTCTCACTTGAGCATCATTTCTGGGACTTATACTCCTTAAGTACCAAATGACTTTGGACTGATTAAATTATGACAATTAAATACAATCTCTTAGAAACTGCCTGTTCACAACCAGTTTACGGTAAAACTGAGAGCAAAGCCAAGAAAGCGTACTTAGCGCTAATATAAACTATCAATAGCTGCCAGTGGCTAAGACGATCAAAACAATTAGGCACCTGGCAGTTGCCTCCTTAATACTGTATTTGTTTCCCCTTAGGGAAGTAAAACAGTTGGTTTATTAGCTTTACTGCCCCCAACAAATTTCCAGGGTATGTCACCCCATCACCTTATAAGACTGCATCATATATTTAACGAAACAGCATCAAAATTGCAATACAAAGGTTTACTTCCTGCAAAATACGAATTTAAATGTATACTTAAAATTTAAAACAGCCGAAGTTCAATCAGCACAATTAGTGCTCTCCTACCACTCGAGAGTATAAATAATGTTGATTCTACTGAAAGAGAATAACTATTCAAGTCACAAGTGCCCAAGTCTGTGATATTTAAATCAGATTTCCCTTTTCTTCTGATGTGACTGAGTCAAAGATCTAACCTTGTAATATGTAGGTACTGCCCCTAAGGTCCCCAGAGAAAAAACTACATTTCTGCCATGTCAGGAAAGAACAAAGGGCAGGCCAAAAGCTGACCGGGGGAACAAAGTAACAGCTAGGAAAAAAGCCTTTCTGCTCTGAATATGGAGCTCCCAGACTCTGAGGAGCAATTCCCTTGTGAAGCCACTGACGGGAGGGTGAGGCAAAAAAACCTCACTGACTTGCGGCTGTGTCTCACCTCATTTCACTCTTTTTTTTTTTTTCCAAACAGACTGAATGTTGCTCTGCCGAGAATATGATGCTAAGCCACTTTTCCTGTAGAGTTTTTAAACGGGGCCTCTGAGAAAGGGTTTGATACAATTCAGTGACTGAAGTAATACCTTTGTCCATCTGAGCATTAAATGGCCCATTGAAATACAGCTTAGTTAGAAAGAATTTCAGTAAATGGTACTTTCTAATTTATTTTTTCCCTCTCCCAACAGATTACAGCCTGGCTCTGAAAATGCAGCTCGACCACTTTTCGTTGCCCCTCGGGTCAGGCCTTTAGCCAGTGTTAATTATATATGACCCCCTTACAATACTAGAGGTTAAATGAGAGCAAAAAAATGTTCTTGAATACATTACCTGATTTGCTACAAAAAGTTGTACTCTGTTTATGGGCCCTGTTTTAAATAGTCTTAACAATGAAAATGATATAAGAAGAAAGACCATGCGAATGCTATTTTCTCTGGTAGCTAGTAATCACAAATCATTAAACACCTATTTCCATGCAATACACCATGCCTATTGTGTTTAAATAACACACATCAAAAAGGAAAGTGCTGCAGCAGACAGTTTAGGTTCTAGGAGCACATGCAGCACAAATTTTCAACTTGATAAAGTGAAACTATAAAGAATCAATGCATAAGTCAGACAGCTGCTATATCTAATATTCTTCCCTGCAGCTATTAGAAGTTTACATTTTTGTCTCTGGAAGGCATGAGCGTTATTTCATGTCATCGGTCATATTTTGTTGTCTGTTACATGCAATTTGACTATACCATGAAATTGGAAAGTAGCTGAAATTGTCTTTTTCATCCTAATGATTTTAAATGAGAAAAGCAGGTTTTTCTGGAAGCTATTTGTTGACTGCTTTGTACAAAGTTGACTAAAGTATCCATAGCTATTTGAATATTACATTATTTGAAAGAAAGCTTTTTAACACATGGTAATTAGTCTTGTCTCTATGAGCATGACTCTACTGTAAATACTCCTCCTTGACTATCCTTTTGTCCCAAGATTCCTTGGAAGAAAGCAACCAAGCGATAATTCAGCATTATTGCTGCTTCAGTGCACTAATCGCTTAAAGAGCAGCTAAGACCCTATGCTCACTGCCACAAGGCTCCTACAGCCTCCTGGCCTAAGGCAGGCTTTGTGACCCAGCAGCATCCAGATGTCAAGAGGAATATCCAGGTCCTAATGCAGCATGCCGTTCCTTTCCAGTATGGTCTAAACATCTGTTTCATCTGCTGCCATACAACCTGCTGAATACACTGAGCCTGCAGTCGGAACTAGGGAATAGAAATAGAGTGGAACTGAAATACTGAAATTGCCCAGCTCCATGTGGGTTTCACTAAAATACCTGCAGGTAACATAAAATGCTTGGTACCCAAAAACCTGGGTTTGACCATTCACGATACCAACTGTAATCCTAGGAAAAAATCCTAGCCAAATAGTAGGGGGAGGAACCCGATACAGTGAGCAAGCCTTTTGCATACTGTAAATTCCACAGTGGTCACCGCTTTTTCTCATAGTGAGCAAATTTCATCATGTCATAACTCCTTGGTTAACTTGCCTTGTTAGTTTTCCCTTCTTTGATGGTGTGAACAGAGGGGGGAAAGCCAAAGGCATACACAGTATGTAAATTGTTTGTGACGGTTATGATTACTGCTCTGTATCCAAAATACATAAAAGCTAAGTTAACACATGCTTCTATTAGGTATTTATGATTCCTTGCAGATAATGGCTCAAGAGTTTTAAAAATCACTGAGCATCTTTTTATCTAAAAGATAATAATTAAAATAGAAAGATTAACATGGGACATGACAAAAGGAGTGAGCATTTTAGGTGATCTGTCTCAGCCCTTCCACTAACTCAGGGAGTTGCACAAAATGACTGCACCACAACTAAGGTGGGGCAGAGTTTGTCTGGGGCTTACCCAGGAAGGACAGCTCTGCTTTATAGTGGGGGGGGGGGGGGAAAGGAGGTCAGAAACTGCTGTAAAAATGGTGCTCGGTGGTCAGCTTTGCAGCAGACTCACCCCCCCCCCCCCCACACACACACACACCAGGAATGTGAGGTCTGAAGGGCATAAAGGTATGAAACCTGGGTGGGGCAAGTCTCTTTGTTCCACACAGCCAGTAAGCCAGCACCCACCCTCCCTCCCCTAGTGGAGGCGAATGGCAGGATGGGTTAGGACCTACTGTGGGCATTATGCTAGTCGCTCCTTTTAAAGGGGGACTGGGAAGAAATTTTTCACACACCACCTGAATTGGCTTCGGTGGAGTGTGGTTTTTTCGACTTCCCCACAGCGGGTGTGAGGGAGGACCTTTTCTGATGAGAAGAAAAGGTGGTAGGCTATATGTCACAACTTATTTTGTAAGGTTGGGCGGATATCCAGTGCAGGTACTCCATAGGGAAGGCAGCCAGTGACCAGATAAATGGCCTGGTAAAGGACTTAAAAAGAGGTACTGGATAAAGGAACAGAACAGGGGAGGGGTTTGGGGACTCCTCTGATTGGTACGGCAAGGAGCCAAACCACCACTCCCTCCCCCGCCATTCTCATAGCCCACCTTAACCCTCTTATGAGGGTGGTGGATGGTAAGGTCCAAGCCATGGGTCGGCTGGGGGACCTGGATGGAAACAAAGGGGGGGCTGATGAAAGGCCTGGAGAATTGATTTGAATAAGCATGGATTAAACAAAGGGGGGCTGGTGGAAGCCCCGGATAATTGATTTGAATAAGCATGGATTTGCCTGCACTGTACACTTTATCTGCCGGGTAGTCCCAGACATCTATATAATAAAATTGCGGCCCGATTAAAATCCATAACAAGTGTCTCCTGTCCTTCTTGCGGTGTACCCAGACAATGGCAATAAAGTCCTTCCTAAGCACAATTACAATGCAGATTCATAGCCATGTCACAGCTCTCGTAGACTATTATTTATGTTGCACAGGGATGAACAAGATGACTTATTTCTGATTTCAGTGATCCTATCAGACAGCACAATATATCACAAAATTTGGGATGCAGCAGTCAATCTCTAAGTCCTGCAAAATCTTACATAGTAGCTCTGACACTAGTGCATACAACCATTATACATTTGGTACAGTAATGTCTAAATAAAGCAACAGTTCTCATACTATGGAACCTAGTGGTCTATAGAGCAGTAGTTTTGCCCGTAATGCAAAATGTACATAGGATCGGATGATTCAGGGGATTGTTACTAGTTACTAGTTTGATTCTAGCTCATGTAAGTAATGACTAAAAATTGGTATCGTCTGATGGCTATGCAGTGACCTATGTGAAATGAATTAGAAGGGACCTGAGAACTGCATTACTTTCCTAACCCAAAAGATGAAGTTATCAAGTCAGGAGTAAGACACGTGCCTGTTATGGGGAAGGTTGTGCAACTGCTGCCTGTTTTGTGGCTATTCTAGACCTGCCAACCTGGCACCAAAATCAGGAAGAAAACAAAAAAAGCACAGTAACAGACAAAAGCAATAGAAAGCTGTACATATAAAAACTGAATAGTACAAATATCTTCTGTATATATACATGTGAGGCTCTGAGGCTTGGTCTACACTTACCCCCCAAGTCGAAGTAAGGTACGCAAATTCAGCTACGTGAATAACGTAGCTGAATTCGACATACCTTACTTCGAACTTACCGCGGTTCAGACGCGGTCCACACGCGGCAGGCAGGCTCCCCCGTCGACTCCGCGGTACTCCTCTCGTCTAGCTGGAGTACCGCAGTCGACGGCGAGCACTTCCTGGTTCGATTTATCGCGTCCACACCAGATGCGATAAATCGAACCCGGAACTTCGATCCCCAGCCGCCGAACTAGCGCGGCAGTGTAGACATACCAATCAGGTTTGGGAGAAAGGGGTGGAATACCTAGCTGGCCTCTCAGAAGGAGTAGATAGCACACACAACTATTGCTTACATCAATATTTCCTACAACTGCGTAGAAAAAAATTACTCATTTATTTACTAATGATGCTGAAAGACAAAACTGATATAATTAAACTTCTATAGGCTCCCATGAGAAAACGAGAAGCCACTAGTCCTACAAGTGGATGAGAATCAGGGAAGAGAAAGAGTCCCAGTTAAATTACCTCACTTTTAAGCCCATGTGGTGGTGTCTCCATCTTGTGAGAAGACTCTGAAAGTCACAATTAAGAGGTATGTTTTCAAAGTGCAATTTGAAGGTTTAAGCTATATAACTTATCTACTATCGAAGAGCCACAGAGAGTTCACACTGTAGTTCACAGCCATGGCATTATTTTCACTAGCAAAACTGGAAGATGACAACTAGGGATATAATAAATATATACTGGCTCTACTGATCAGGAGAAGCTTTATCACTCAGCTGGGGCACATCTGGGGAAAAAGTCATTCAGGTGCATCTCTAGCATCCCATTCAATTAACATATCATTAAAAATGGTTTTGTCCCCTCTCAGCATGTTGTGTTACCTGATAAGTCAATATATTTTCAACATAGATTTAAATGCAAAAAACAGTGAAATGTCTTCTTTGTGAACCATAAAACAGCCCAAGTTAAAAGCTATGTTTAAACTTTTAAAATAATTACATTACGGGCCATTTGCAGATCTCATACAAATCTCCTACTGTATATTTAGAACTTACATGCACTTTCAAACAAATTATTTGTTTTAAATGTTTTAACAAATTAAGAGCAAAATGGGCCTCTAAAATTACCCCTGCAATTGTGTGTGTATAAATTCCACATTTGCACATCAAAATCAAGTAACTGTAAACCCAGTTATGAGTGTTGTGTATGAAAATGTATCTTAGACATGCAAATAAAGAATTTACAAAGGCAGACTTTGTGGGGCCTGTTTGAAAATGTGGTCTGAAATGTTCCTCTGTGTGTTCTCTTCAGTATTACTCTGTTATTTTTTACCCAATTTTTTTCTTTCTATGAGCATAGGAATTCACACACCAGCTCAGACCACTGGTCCACCTAGTCTAGTAACCTTCCAGTGGCCAGTCAGAGGACAATGCAAGAAATCTGGTAGTGGATAATTATGGAATAATCTGTCCATAGAGGAAATTTCATCCTAACTCCAGTTAGTTAGTAGTTGGTTTACTCCCTGAAGTATGTATCCCGTTTTTATTCTATCTAATATAACTGAAGGTGTTCTCATTATCCATATGTCTAATCTTTTTGTAATCCTCCCAAGCACTGATATCTTGACTCAATGATATCTTGTGGCAATGAGTTACAAAGGCTAATATTACACTGTGAAAAAGTATTCCTTTTATCCATTTTTAATTTGTTGTCTTTCAATTTCACTAATGTCCCCTTTTTCTCACGTTATGGGAAAGCTCAAACAGAAGAGCCCAATTTTACCTTTACTACACCATTATTCATACACCTTTCTGACATCTCTATCTAAATGTAACAGTCCAACTCTGTTCAGTCTCTCCTCATACTGCAGTCGCTCTATGTCATTTTGGTCATCCATCTATAAACGCTTTCTATTTCTTCTATATCGCTTTTGAGATGGATAACTAGAACTGCATACTGTATCACAGATTAAAACATACCATTGATTCACATAGTGGTATTATGATACTTCCAGTATTATTTTTATCCTATTCTTTATACTTTTTAACATCTTGTTTGCTTTTTTGACCACTGCTGAACAGGTAGCAGAGGTTTTCATTCTGTAGCCCGACTTTTTCCTGAGTAGTCATAGTTAATTTAGAACTCAGCAAATTGTTCACAATTATTCCTTTCAATGAGCACCACCTTGCATTTTTCAACATTGAATTTCATCTACCATCATATTACCAGTTCAGCTTAGCTTTGTAAGATCCCTCTGAAGTTCTTCAGTTTTCTCTGGCCTTTACTAATCTGAATAATTGTAGGTTACCTGAATATTTTGCCCCCTCACTGTTCACTACCAATTCCAATCATTAATAAAAATTGTAACAAAATTCTAAATACAGTATATTCAACAAATCAGATCTGAGGCTGGGACCTCAGGGCACCTCAAAATTAAGCTTTTTCCCCTGTTTAAAATTGATCATTTATTTTTATTCTATTTTCTACTCTCTCTCAGCTAGCTCCTTTATTGCTCCCAGGAAATTCTGCAGCTCTACCAATTCATGGTCAAGGTTCCTACTTCTAATATTCTGAAATAATATTGTGTTACTTGTTTTTATATCTGGCTATTTGCTGTCTAAATTCCATGTTGGCCCTCCTAATAGGAAAATATTTTTTAAACTTTTTATTAAGGCAAAGTTACAATAAAACGCTAACATACTATACTGCAGTTACTTATTCAGGACTAGGTTAATATTTAAAGAAACTGGCTAAAGATTCTGGTTTGCTGACTGGCGACCCCTCCTCTGTTGAGCACGCCAAAAAAGGGTGACAATTTCTAAATGCATGTCCTATTTGTGGTGCTTCTCTTGTCTATGTACTTGGTGGGCAAGCTTTTCTGTTCTAAGGGCTGTCTACATTTTACTATGCCAGAATTTCATAGGAGGAGGGGTCACATTTTTTCCAATAACATGCAAGACAAAGTCTAGCACTTAACAATAAGAAGAAAATTAATGTGTTCTGTTTAAAATGCAGATGCTTTACTGGAACATTAAGTAAGCAGGTCAGGGGATCTCTAGTAAGCCGACATTTTGTCATAAAATGAATCTCTTTAATAAGTTCCACCCAAAACAGTCTAATTTCTGGACACAACCACCACATGTGCAAGTATGTTCCCCTTTCCCCAATCTGAGAATCTGGCAGAGGTCAGGGGAAGCAGCTAAGCAAATAAGCAGCTAAGCTGGAGCATCCTAGTGGCAAGTGCCCAGTGCAGGTAATGGTTCAGTAGGGGTCTGGTTCCCTGATAAACCAGAATTGGAAGCAGGTTAGGAGATGGCACCTGCTAAATTAGATGGGGAATGGGGTTGGGGCTCCTAAGGACTGTAGAGGGAGGATACAATCCCCTCTTCCTTTCCCCCTTAGCCCTCAGATGAGGGAGGGCAGTGGGGTCTCAGCAATGGTACTGAGACCTAGCCAACAGAGTAGGGGGCTGATGGCAGCCCTCCCCCACGTTGAATGGATTACAAACGAGGGATGGGCTGCACTGGATGAGTTATTACTACATCGTTCCCAGATGTGTTACTTTATAAAGTTGTGGCCTACATAAACCACATTTCTGATGTCTTGTCTTCCTTTCATCCTGAAGTGTACGGGACAAATCATTTAGCTTCTCTACAATACCTTTATCTTCCTTTAGTGATCCCTTTACTCCCAGGAAGTCCAGCAGCCCTACCAATTCACTCTCAAGTTTTCTGCTTCTAATAGTCTTAAATAATTTCTTTTTATTTGTTTTTATGTCTGTCTATTTGTAGTTCAAATTCATGTTAGCCCTCCTAATTTCCATATTCCATAACACCTGTAAGCACAGTCTATGCTCCATTCTATTTGTTTCACTGGGATTGGGGTTTCTGTTTAGCGAAGGATTCCTTTTTGTCTTGAATAACTCTTTGAATGTTGTCACTTAGTTATGCTCGTTTTTTCCTTGACTTCCTGCACACTTTTTTGTTTTGAGTTATATGCATACCTTCTGTGAATCTGGTATGGAATGCTTATGTAGCCTTCATGCTGAGTCTATGAACAGACAGATGATTCCAATACTTCTTGTGAGACATAAACTCAAGAGTTAGTACAGTTAATATGGTTATCTAATTTTTCAGCCATACTGATTCTAAAAACATTACTGGCCAAACAAATACACCACATCTTAGACAATCAGAGTGGGAGGAACAAAAGTATTCACATCTCATCATCTTAAGGGGCTTTCCCCGGTGACCCAGATACCTGATTTCTAGAATATTTTTTGTCTCCTTTTAGCTATGAATTGCCTTTGAGTTTTTGTCTAAACTGGACTACTTGTAGGGAATGCTTCCTTTGTTTATTCAAAGACCACCCAGAGAAAACAAATGATGATAACTTTCCAGTCTATGAAACTTTAAGAAAATGTTTCTCTCTTTTTCCATTCTTTTTAAATTTCTTCCTCTTCTAGACGTCACCATCCTTACAACTTTTACTTCAGAGGGAAACTGAGTTATTCATGTGACTACTACTCTAACAATTAGCCAGCAAGGGGATGGAGATATGGCAGTGGAATGTCCGTACATGCAAAGTGCCCTACGGTATTTACTATCTCCATACAGGACTGCCTTTGTTGCATTCTTCTCCATACTTACAGATCTATAAGTACATTAAAAATGATAAATGTTTGGATATGTGAACAACCTTGTACTGAAAATCCTTTTCTGCTTGTAACCTATAGTTCACATTAAAAAGTCTGCTGTTAGGCTGTCAGAAACGTAATGAACTTCCAGAAATACACTTCCCAGCCAATTCCCAAAAGGCACATACCATATACATTTCTAAAAAGCTTGGAGGGATGCAACTGCCAGCTCTGAGTGGGCTTCATAGCTAGCACGCTCCCCAAAGACACATCACAATTAAAATAAAGTTTTTAAAAATGTGCCAGCCCTCTAATGAAATATCATAGCACTGGTCTATAGGGTACTATTGGTCAGTGTAGCAGTAGCTTATTTGCTTCTTCTGACTGGCTTTGGAGTGGATACACACTGCTGGCATATGTCTTAATAGCCACTGAAAATAGCTTTTAAAAGTACTTTTGCTTGTGGTCAGAGAAAGCCAGTTAGGCTGCATAAACTTTCTGTTCAGATTGGAAACACTCAATCTTCCATGTTCACATGGGTTTAAATTTTCATTCAACCTATTCACATTAAAAGAAGAGCTGCAGTAAACAGTCTGATATCCAAACTCTATACATATGCACTTCCTGATGATTAGTGAATTTAAATATTTGTCATTTAGTCTCTTCATATTGTGCGACATCTCAGTCTCCCCTCCTACTCTCTTCTTCATAAAGAGATTAAATCTACACTGCCAAGGTGCAAAAAAATTCAAACTCACCAAAGATGGAAATTAAAGTTGGAGATCAGAAAGAATGAGAGAAAACACAGGGAGCAGGGTCAAGGGATTAAGTATCCAGCCCAAAAGAACCCCAATCTGTGCCAGGAGAAAGTGAAACAGCAACTCACTGACATCATTTTCATTGATACCCTTTCATTACCATTGATATAATTAAACTTGATAACAGAGGTATTACATACACGCGCATGCGCGCATTGAGAAAGAAGAAGAGAACGTGTATAAATATTCCTTTAATTTTAATTAAACTCGCCTAATTGTTACAAGCTTGGCAAGATTTTAATTTTATTTTTGTATTAACGAGCTTGCTTGCTCGCTCAAAGCTGTATTAAAACCTTTCTCTTTCTTTCTTTTTGAGCTTCTTTCACCCCACAATTTCTATGAAATAAAACACAACAAAAATATTTAAATTACTATTTCCACATACCTGAATTTGCCACATGCCATTCCCTTAATTTAGGCCACTACTCACAGTATCATAATAAGAAGCATTCTGTTAAAATATGCCCACCCAGAGCTCAGTAGTCTTTGAGTGCTAGATAAAATCATTCTACGAGGCTAATGAAGACAGAAACTCTGCCTGTAACAATATTAAGTTTGTTTTCTCTAGTGATTCGAAGAGGTGAGCAATCTGTCAGTAATACACTGAGTGAAATTACTTGTCTTGTAGGAATTCCTGCTGACAGTCACTCACTCACCGTGCTGACCCAAACACCTACCTGCTGACAAACAAATTACAGTGTCTACCTTTGAAAAGGTAACTAGCTGATTTTAATTTTGATTGGTCTCACTGAATCTCTTTCGTGTTTACCCAATTCCCATTCTTCCTTGGGTTAAAAAAGAAAGGAAAATCCAATGGCTTTTGCATTTGAAAAAATTATTATTGCCTACATCCGAGAATGTTATGTCAGATAAAACTGTTAAAGTGTGTCTAACCAACATTAAGAGTGGCAGCCCTGCCAGTGACTGACTGGGTGAGTGAACACATTACCGAGACAGCATTGTAGGAATTAATTTTCTTCAATAAAGTGATTTTTAAGGCTCATATATTTCACAATCTAAACATATGTCACTGTTTCATAAACAAAATAAATGGATTAAAATAATACATTACCAATATGCTGACACATGGAGATATTTTAATTAGAAATATTTACGCTGTGTGATATTTAACTGCTATATTTGCTGAAGAGGAGCATGCATCATTTAATAAGAAGACATAAGGCAGGTATATCACTTTACATGATGTGGTAACAGAGTGGGACCAAATCACCTTCAGTCAATGCTAAGACTATCTGACCACATTAGCCTCAATAAAAAATTGCTTTAAGGTTACAACTTAGAGGAAACTCCATACAGAGAGGCAGTCCACTAAAACAACTTTTTCATTGAAATAATAAGTCACTAAGACTCTAGTTCAAGAGAATAATATTTCTTCATAAACAGTCACATTTAACGTCTTAGTTATTTAAAGGCCATATTTACATGACTGTCGCATTACATTGGCCTCTTTCCTGCACATTCTTCTTGACTTACTTTAAGGACCAGCACTAAAATAGCTGAGGAAAGCAAATGTCAACTGTGTTCTGAAATTTATATGTGTGAGAGAATTGGTATAAGTAGAAATGTAATATATTGTTTACTGTACTGAGTGCCCTCTGTTCTCTAGAGGTCAAAAGCACTGTAACCTCAGAGTTACAGTTTCTGATTGTTCCCAGGGTTAAATACATTATCAAAATTAATGGTTCAAACCCCTCAACCTTCAGATATATGAGTATTCATGCCTCCATCTGCTGAACTGTTCAACTAAAAATAGCATTCTTTGGCCTTCACTCTACTAATATTGTGCCCCTGAGGCACACTGTGCAATGCTTCAGCAGTGCATTGGATCTGCACCCAGCGGTGTAACAAAAGGTCATTTACTTTGTCTGCAATTAGGAAGAAAGATAAAGGAAGAATAGAGATAGACAAATGTGTATTTGGTTACAATTTTAAAACTCTTTCTCTTTACTTGATTATAATACTTCAGGCTTCCAGAACACAGCTGCAACCATAGTTAAGACTTGCCAAGGCTCATTAATGTTATAAGTGATAAACTTTGAAGGACAAATTACACAACTAGATCAGGAGAAAAAGTTATGAACCATAGGTTTTATGGAGCTCACTTTGTTTAGGAATAACTCCAGCTAACATAATTGTAATGCTTCATTACTATCAACAGTTTATCAGAAATTGTTGACAGAGTTGCGACATTTCCTTCTTTACCATATAAACTCCTTTGTAGAAATACCCAAAAATGAAAGCAGATTTTTAAACAATAAAGAACATGCTGTAACATTTTCCCTCTCTTTTGGGGACTTTGCACAAGATTTAATGCAGTCAGGTCTGCTGGGACAGCTGAGTTGTGTGTCAACTAAGCTGATACGAGATTTCCTAGTAATAGGACTGCCAGGACTGCTGTGAAAGCTCGGGAAAAGCTGCCTGATGAGCAAACTCACTCTTTTAAATCAGGTTCACCATGAACATGAGCCTCCAGGAGATTTTAATTAAAATGAGTGCAAACTTTTAAAAAGTAGGAGGAAAAAATCAAGGTGGCAAGAAAGAAGAGAGATTACAGAGAAGGATATAAAAAGGAACAGTGAGGGGGCAATGATTTGCAAGTTTCATCGCTCTCACCAATTAGAGCAACAGGCATGTGTTGTACAGATACATCAGCAATGGTACACAACCACTATGCATACCTACCACATGTGTATGTGGTACTGTATTTGCAAACTACCCAGCAGAAGGCAGATTTGGGTAGATTCACTCACATATGCTTGAAGCTGAAAGGGTGAACAGAAACACCTTGAAATGGTGCCACACAGATTGCCATGAACACATCAGTCCAGCACTCTGCTCACTGTACTGACTCCCCACTGAATACACTCCAGTCCCAGGTCTCAGTCATGATATTCAGAACCCACCATAGCTACAGCTACACCTGAGTTGTAAAGAGTTTATTTTTATATTTTATTTTACAACGAGATAGCTAAGGTTGTAAAAACGTAGTGTATACAGGGCAAGATGTAGCTTTACTTCAGTGTAGCTGTTCAAGGTGAACTTTTCTTGCTAGTGTACACCGGGATCCTGGGATTGGTCCTAGTTACCTGAGAGATCTCTGGTGCCCCTGAAGGTGGGTCACCTGTGGTGGCGTGTAGAGTTCAGACCTGTATGCCCAGCTAGCACAGGTATAAATAGTGGTGTAGACGGTGAGACACTGGGCTTGTCTTCATTACAGTTTTTTAACAGGATAAGCCACAAATGTCTGTAATCTGGAACAAGTATATGAGGAGGGTCTGCACTAGCCTTTACAAATGTTTGAATTACCTTGAGTTAATTGGCAATCAATGAATCCATTGTTACAACACAGACCTTCTGTGTGAAGTAGCTGCTATTATTATGTGATGTGGCTGGAGAGTTCAAAAGTTCACACTTATAGCAATGAAGTGTTCCGAATGCTGGTCAGAACAGAGAGCTACCTACTGTATCTAGGAGCAGACTCTAGTTTGTGAATGTAAAATTAAAAATAAAAGCACTTGTTTCACACAAACTCTCTTGCACTAAATACAGAATCACAGAAATGTAGGACTGCAAGAGACCTTCTAGTCCATCTTCCTGTGCTGAGGAAGGACCATGTATATACCTGGACCAACCCTGACAGCTGTTCTTAAAACACTCCAATGACGGGGATTCCACAACCTCCCTTGATAACCTACTCCAGTACTTAACTAGCCTTATAGTTAGAAAGTTTTACATACCTAATATCTAACCTAAATCTCCCTCGCAGCAGATTAAGGTGGTTACTTCTCATCCTTCCTTCAGTAGACATGGAGAACAATTGATCACTGTGCTGTTTATATGAATCCTTAACATATTTGAAGACTGTTAGCAGTTCACCTCTCAAGAGTAAACATACCCAGTTTTTTTAACCTTTCCTCATAGCTCAGGTTTTCTAAACCTTTTATCATTTTTGTTGCTTTCCCCTGAACTCTCTCCAACTTGTCCACATCTCTTTTAAAGTAAGGCACCCAAAACTGGACAGAATATTCCATCTGAGGCCTCACCAGTGCCAAGCAGAGCAGGACAATAAAATCCTGTGTCTTACATAATGACACTCCTGTTAATACAACCCAGAATGATATCATTTTACTCGGCTGCATTTCATTATTGACTCATATTGAATTTGTGATCCACTATATCCCCCAATCCTTTTCTGCAATACTACTGCCTAGCGAGTTATTCTATATTTTGTACTCGTGCATTTGATTTTTCCTTCCTAATGCAGTCCTTGTCTTTATTGAATGTCACCTTGTTGATTTCAGACTAATTCTCCAATTTATCAAGGTCCTTTTGAATTCTAATCCTGTCCTCCAAAGTGCTAGCAACCCCTCACAGCTTGGCGTCATCTGCTAATTTTATAAACATACTCTCCATTTTCAAAGTCATTTGTGAAAATATTGAATAGTACCAAGCCAGGACCCTTTGTGACACTACTAGATACATCCTCCCAGTTTGACAGTGAACCGCTGATAACTCTTTGAGGTCACTTTCTCAAACAGCTGTACACCCACTTTATAGTGGTTTCATCTACACCACATTTCCCAAGTTTGCTTATGAGAATGTCATGTGGAACTGTGCCAAAAACTGTCTTAAGATCAAGATAAATCATGTCTACCACTTCCTCCCTATCCATTTGGGTTGGTTTGGCATGATTTGTTCTTGACAAATCCATATTGGCTATCATTTATCAAACTATCATACTCTTAGGTGATTGTTTAATAAATTGTTCCAGTATCTTTCAAGGTATCCAAGTTAGGCTGACTTGTCTATAATTCCCTGGCTTCTCTTTGTTCCTGTTTTTAAAGGCAGTTCTATGTTTGCCTATCTCCAGTCCTCTTGGACCTCACTATACTCTACAGGCCCCAGGTGTTGTTGACATACAGCAGGAAACACCAGTCAAATGTCACCTGCAGATTTCTATTGGCCAGGGGAATACCTTTTTAGGGGGAGCTTTCAACCTGCTTATGGCTAGTCATAGATGGGAAGACAACAGGTCTGAAGATCTAGCTCCCCCCTCCTTTTTTTTTTCAATTAAAGAAATGGTACAACGGAAGAAGGTTAAGTAAAATGGCTATTTGTATATTGATCTTGCAATACCTTGCTATTCTACTGTATCCTTATTGTACAAATAAACCCAAGTCTAACATAAGCAAAACTGAGTTTTCACAGGTTTACTTGCAAATAGTTACATACATCTGCCATTCTTTCCTCTCATGTTGCTCGTTTTCTGCACATTTTAACTTTGAAAGCCTTTGACTGCTACTCCGTTATTTATGACATTATTGTAGCTTTTCTTGTTAAATTAAACATCAATCGCCACGAAAAACTGGCTAATAATTTGGTGTGCAAATCATTTTCGCATAACATTTAGTTCCATATATGGTGAAAACAAATAAATGACCTAGCCAGGGACCAAACCCAGAACCCTCACTGCCCCTGGCATCTGAGCAGCTTAATGCATGGAAAGGTTGAGATTCCATAAATACAGAAACCGAGAGTTGGCAATTTATGAAACAGTTGTCACCATACTGTTTGAGAGAAAAAGCAACTGAAAGAAAAAGTAAAAAGAAACAACAAAGCATATTTTTCCGATATACACAATGCCCCAGCTATAGCTCATGTAGTTCACTTACAGGGAGAGAGTCAAAGGAAAATAAAGTTGGAAAAGATCTCTGAACAATCTCCTGACAACTGGTCATATAATTAAAAAAAATTATTCATTCAGTTGACATAAAACACACAGTACAAAGTCATAATGTTGTCTTTCTTTCACAGCATGCTGTTATATTTTCAGTATGGTAAGTATATAAGGTGTTAATTCTTCTGGGCTATGCTTAAAAAATTATTTAACATTCAGACTATTATTTAGCATACAGCTGGTTAGTGGTTAGCAGTTTTCCTCTAAAGTGTTGGCTTCTGTCCCACATTTTTTTGTTCTGGCACATACCTGGAGCTGTAAAGGGCTGAGTCCAGAAGCAGCAGCAGCTGCCATTGTTGATGGAATGAACTGCACAGGGTAGTTATCACCTGTCGAGGAGAACAATGCATACAGGTTTAGACAATGAGCAGAGAATAGCAGCAGGCAAGTGCAAACATGGACCTAGCATTGCCTGTGCTCCACAACACTGCTCTAAGCTCAACAACACTCCTCTAAGCTCAAACATCTGCAAAAACAAAAGGTTTAGCTGGGCACAGACTTGCAGTGCTACCTTGGAACTTTTTGTTACCAGATAGCTGGTAGGCAAACTGGCAAAACATAAATGTGATGCTCATGATTTTTATTAAAGGAGTAAATGTGCAATTTAAGCATGTACACTCTATTACAAATCATAAAACATAACAGTGCTTAGGATAAAGTTAAATAACTTTCAAAAATACTGATTGAAAGATATAATATGGTCTACTCTAGATCTTGGAGCTGGGGCCCAATCCTGAGACATACTGAATACCCTCTAAAGATAATGGGAGATGCAGTTGTTCAAAATCTCTGGGAATCAGGCCTTATGATTTTTGTGTTCTGTTCCCTGCTCTGTCATTGACTCATTGCGTGACAAGTTCTGGAACTTCTCTGTGACTTAAGTTTTCTCATCTCTAAAATGAGGATGGCAATACTTCCTCATCTCAAAGGGCTGCTGTGAGGATTAACCGATATTGGTAAAGTGCTTTGAGATGCCCATATGAAAGGTATTTTAATCATAGCAGATTTTTTATTGAAAAGATTATATGAAACTTTCACAGCATGTGAACAGCACAAAAACTTAATTTCTACATAACATTTTAGATCTCAACACAGGGAGGTGCTGATTACCCTCAGTTTCTGAGAGCTTAAGGAACTCAGCATCCTTAGATAACTTAAATAATTGTGCATTTCAATTATGATTAAGATGCTGAAAAATAAGATATGTTGTCTATCTGAAATGAGCGCTGAAACTTTGCGTATCCTAACATTCTATAGGCACTCCCACTTCCAAGCCACTGCAATGATCCCTGTCATATAGTAACATTAACATGCTTAGTCAATGTAAAGGATGAAGATAGGCAAAGAAAATAGTTTAGCAGTGGAACTGTGGAACCTGTAATATAAAAATTAATACAGTGATGGATAAATTACACTATAACCATGATTTAATAGAGTATCACTTTGGCTCTGGCTCCTTATTTAAAGTCAGTGTTATGTACTATCTCTAGGCTATATTTTAATAGGCTGCTCCTCTGAACATTTTTTATATTTATAATAATCAGATTGTTTTCAACTTTTTTTACATTGAAAGTAGAATGTAATAATGAAGACACAATGTAAAGGGATCCAGAATAATATAGTGAGGAAATTCCAAGGGATGTTTTTTTCCAAATATACATTAATACCTGAAGCCGTCACAAAGTCATTGGATTCGTTGGAATTGTTTACCACCTGAAGTGCGACTATACTCAGCCAGCTCAGTATAAATGTTAAATTGCTTTCACTTTTTAACAAATTGTGAGTTTTTAATCCACAAGGTCTCTTTGCATCATATCCATAATACCTCATCAGACCATTGAGCACAGTATGTGCTTGTACACAGTCCAGTAACAATTGGCTTCTGATTGCATATGGAGCTCTGCTACAATGCATTCACTAACACTATATTGTGCTGGTATCCTATGGAGTAATGTTCAAAATATCTGATCTTATTTTTCCCCCTTCCATGAGGTTGATTTTAGTTTGCAGTGTTTTTTTTTAAACAACAACTAAATTATTTTCTGATAGTACAAGACTGTCTCTTTATGTTTAAATAATTCTGCTTATCTCCTTGATATCTAAACTAAATTATCTGAATAAAGAATATCCTAATCTAAATTAAATAATGTTTCTTTGGTAAATATCTTACCAGATTTAAAAAAAATCACAAAGATGTTGAATTAAATGATGCTTTAAATGGGGGGGGGGAAATAACCATTCAAGCTATCAGCATGGACTGCCTTGCAGAACATTTTGGAGGCATTCTTTCTTTAAATATCATGAATTATTCATTCCCGTTCCACACAGTAATCTCTCTCCCCCTCCCTCCACTTTTTAAGTTCAATACCAGTTGCTTTATTTGTACTAAAACATTTTCCATGTCAAACATATTTTTTAAAAAATCAAACTCTAAAAGAATTCCCTGCGGCACTCCTTTTTCACAGCTGTCATGCTTCTATGGTTTGAAATAGCTAGAATATATATATATATATATATATATATATATATATATATATTTGGCTTCACTGTTAATTTATTAGTTTCTCTACCACACCCTGGCTCACCTGCTGCTACAAACAGTGTTTCCCTTTTCTTGATGAAAAAATATGAATTCATGTTTATGGGTTTAAAAAAAAAATCGTGTTGTCTCTTTTTTTGGGGTCAAATTTGAGCATTTTAAAGTAATCCATGCATGGTTAAATCCTAGTATATTGTAGTATCGTTATTCTGAGAACAAAACTTAATACCTCCAGAGCTAGGGAATGCTTTGCTGACACCCAGTAGTAAAAGCAGAACAAAGGTACTTCCCCTCCCCCATGCCTCAAGGAAAGCGAGCACTCAGGGCATGGACTGGTTTTAATTTTTAATTATAGAAGATACATATTTTCCCCCTCTAATTTTCTCCATGCAAGAATGGATCAAGAAGCTTCTCGGTAGCTGTCTTGGCAAGAAATCAGTCAACATGTTGTAGCAATTTTTTTCAAATTTGTTTCTGGATTTGGAATGCTTGCGTGAGGACCCATTCTTTTTAAATTTGTAGAAAGGAAGACACAACATGTTGAAACAGGTCTGCTTGAGGTACCGGTGTATACTGGCCTTTGATAATGAGGGAGTGAGAAGAATGCCTGAAGAAGAAAATCTGAACCATCCTTCTCATTTTACAAACTGCTCTCTTCAATCTTCCTGCTTTGTTGATTGTCTATTTATGTTTGACTGCTATTGTTTATAAATAAATTGGTGTTTACAAGCCATACAAAACTTTGCAAGACTTTTGTTTCACTTGTCAGATTGGGCAACATTTCTAACTGAATAAAGGCAGCTCACAGTTGTACCACATTGTTCTGCATCTAGAACAACTAAATATCTCTTACATAGTTTGTCTTGGATTCAGCAATGAAGCTCATTTCATCTTACTCACAAGAGGAGAGACTTGCTTTTAGGATCGAGGTTTGGTGGCCTGTGAGGCAGGAAACCCGGAATGGACAAGTCTGTTAGATTCATTTTCTCCTCAGTTTTGCCACTTCTCTTTGTTTTTAACACATTTTGAAAGACATATGGCTCAGTCACTCCATCTTGCAGGTATGCCGGATATTTACTCATTTTGGTAAATATACTTGAAATTCTATAGACATCTGAGATGGGGTTGGAAACTGACATTTGTGCACTTTCCAATGGTAATAAAGAGTCTGAGGAGAGTTTGCAGCTATCTCTACTTCATTGCATCACAGTGTTCCTATTTTGCATCAAGGTTACAAAGCTGATGCCTGGTCCTGCAGTCTTTGCCTAAGATGGGAGTTTTGTTTATGTAAGGACATTAGGATTAGTCAAGCTGTTAATAAAGACAATAGGCTATGGAGATACTATGGAGAGTCTAATCCATACAATGACAATAGTTGTGCTACTGTGTGGGACAGGTATCACCAAGGCAGTGTCATATTGCGATCTTGACCCCTCAGTAAATGCAGTTGCAGTGACAAGCATTTGCCTATGGTAAAAAAGTGGAACTCACAGGTGAAACTGTTCATCTGGCTACTACTGGTACTACTGTTAAGTTAGGTTTTAGACTGAGCAACATATGTATTGGTATAGTGATTCCTGAGGCTACTGATTCATGGTTCCAACCAGGAGAAGCCAAAAGGAAACGTTTGAAGAATTTTAATGGAGTCTTACGGAATTTCCGCTAGGAACAAGACTCTCATTGGTTTGTTTTAAGCACCTCTGCCACTCAGAGATGTCCGGCCACTTCACTAAGTAGAACTGTGCAATGATTGGATGCCAACAATAAGAGTGGCTCATTGAGAATACACACGCTGTTTTAACATTTCAAACTACTATTAACATTTTATGAAAGGACGTCTCCAATAACTGGAAACAGAAACAAAGGGTAACAATCAAAGATGTCAAGATGCCAGTCATTTAGATTAGCTAGGCATGTAATTTGAGGAAGTTATTATGGGTTTTCAACAAACATTAAAAGTTGTGAGAACTGTCTGAAGTTCAGTCTGGTAACTATGGGTTTGAATCTCCCTTCACTTTCATCGGCTTTACACCAATGTATTTCCACTGATTTCCAGAGTTATTCCTGATTTACCCCAGTGTAACAGAGGAGAATCAGCCCAAAGGTGTTTTTGCTACTCACAGCGACCAGGAATAATAATTCCTGTTTTTACATTTCTCTGTATGGCAAACATAATGAACAGCAAAGTGCTCCAGTTAGGCAGATAGAAGTCATTTCTCAATATTTCTAATCAAAATTTGTATAAACTTTATGCATGAGATATGAGTAATTGCTTTGAAATACACGATAGCATGTTAGTCAAACAAATGCAAGATCAGGTTTCACAATCTACATCCCTTGATTTAGATAAACCCTAAACTACCAAAAGTTCCTAACTTTACTAGTCTATCTCATTGCATCTCGTATATCTGAAAAAGAACTGTTGCAACACACGTTTGTCAGAAGTCTCTATCTAGCAGAAATTATCCCTGGCCTTCTAAGCTACGTAGATTGCAAAAAATGGCAATGCAGGCAGCTAATGTATTCCCAAAGCAGGTCAGCTCCCACTCAGCCATGAACAGAAAGAAGGAGCATAGCTGCTTACAGAATGGCCTGACTCCTGTTTACAATTAATCCATATCCATGGTCTTTCCTTATCCTCCTTTCCCGCTCTCTCACAAAGGTCATGAAACCTGCAGGAGGTAATACCTTGACTCAGTGCAAGGGGAAGAACTCTCCTACACAGTGCCCAAATCAGTGGATAGGAAATAACTCATGACTCAGGATAGGGCATTGCAAGGGTCTCAGTGACCATGTTCAGTGATGTTCCAACCTGATAACATTCCTATAAGCCTGAATACATGTGGCAGTCAAGCTAAATCAAATCTCTTATTCTGTGCTGGAGGAAGGGGGAGTACTGGATGGCTGTAGAAGTCCAGCACCTACATTGCCGATCAATTCCAAGCAGAAAGTACAGTGCTTACCATTAAAAGGTCAGCATTTGCCCATCTGCTAATAGCACAGTTCTTCCGCTGTAATTAGAATGCAAAATAACCAGTGCAAAATAACTGTGTAGAGTCTCTTGGCAAATATTGGCTTTCTAACAGCTGCCACTCCAAGCATCCCACTGGAATATGGTGCAACCTCCATAGCCATGTACTCTGGGAGGCTCATCAAGCGCCTGCAGGTCAGTTGTCATAACAATTTTAGTTGCACAGCGCCCCCAAGTTTTAATTAATCCTGTATACAGTATAAATACTGAAAGAAATATGTATGAAAAATTAATTAGGTGATCTATGCAGCTCTGATTTCTCAATTAGTACTTACCATGCTGGAAAATTACATTATACCACTTAGAGATACATAAAGGAGCATGGGACTTCATTTTCCCCCCTATGTATTTATTACTTGTGATGAGTGTCTGCTAACATTGGCCTGGTTCATCCCCTGGAACTCCAGTGTTTGGAGAGAAGGGCTATGCACCCTTCTACAATGACTACTGGCTGCATGCAGAAGGGAATTCTTTTCCTAGCAGATTTTGGTAGGAACTGTAGCCTGTACATTTTGCAGGGTCTCCCCCAACCTTTCCAAGAGCAAAGCTTCACAAGGGAAACGACACAGAGCTTTGGTCTCTCCACTGGGTTTTTCCATGAAGTGGCATGATCTGGCTCAGTCTTTTATAAGAATAGCTTTTTTTTTTTTGTTAGGATAGTACAGAATTTTGAGCCAAATTCACAAAAGACCTCACCCTTCCTTAAGCAACTAAACAAAGTAGCCAGATTTTCAAAAGTGCTCCGCACTCAGTAGCTCCTGTTATTACAAGTGGAAGAGTTGGGAGCTGAAAACTTTTGAAAATCTGTCCCTCTGTGCTTCCCAAATGAAAAGGAGAGCTAGCACTGTAAACATATTGCCTTGCCTAAATGAAAAAAGGTGGAAATTAAAAAGCAAGTGAACAAGCAACTGAGAAGAAAAATTTTAATGTTTAAAGGGTTGTCTGTTTCTTTTCTTTAAAAATATAAGTGAGTTTGGTGCTCAAATTAGATTTATAGTCCTGGAGATGAAAGTTTTCTATTTACTCATGGAAGATGTAAAGCACAAATAGCAGCAGTGCAAATTCCCACAAAGTCCCTCAGTGCTGACCTAGAGGAACAACCTCTAAGAAAGATAGTGAAGAAAGATAGTGTAGTTTTGTCTCCATTTTCATTATTTCCTAAACCTCTCTACTGAGATTGCCAAAAAAGCGGGGGGAGGGGGGGGGGAGGAGAGGGGAACTCTAATCAATAGCAATTGTGATTTTTTTTTAAATGATGAGAGCTGTCCAACAGAAACACAGCCAGCTACTTTAGCAATATGTGCTATAGAACTTTATAAATACATTAAAATATAAACATGTTCATTTCACACAAGCCACTGAACAGTGTCAGATCATAGTGACTTGTGGTTTCTACCAAGCTGAGCTGGATTCAAACCAGTAACCTAGTAGTGAATAGTTTCATCCCATTAGCGATGTCCTGAGACACCCACGCCTCCATTTTAGTCAGTTACTCGAATATTTTAATATTTGTTATACACATTTTTTCTTCATTCACAAGAGTAATAAAATGGCCTGAAGCCATATCACCTTGTATTGTGAGATGAGAGGACAAAAGGAAAGCAGCGAGGCCTTGGGGGAGTTCTGAAGAAACCTATATGCTGCAGTAAAAGATGTTGGTGACAGATAGGTGGCACTCTTCCTTTTGAGTCAGTACTGAACCAATTCACTTACATAGCCTGAAAAGATACTAGTGGAGGTGTCGTCTTTGAGATGAGAAGTAAAGCCCAGGTCCTGATCATTAGTGGCCATTAAATCCCCAGTTCAGGAAAGCCTCTCTAATCAGGAAAAATAAAATCAATCAGATTAAAGCACGTGCTTTGGTGCTTTTCTGAATGAGGGTGTATAAGAGTAAGGGTGTTAACCCTGGTGTCCTGGACAAATTCAAAGTTTGATCATTATATTCTGCCTCTCTATGCACGCCACAGACTTCAGATGGAAAAGATAATCTTCGTTTTCTGTCCCAAACTGTTGTGAAATGTTGCTGAGTGCAGTTAAACAGTTACATGCCAGCGATGGCTGAATTTCAGAGGTGGATGAACTCTTCTCCCTGCATAGGTTGTGCATCAATTTGCTAAGTTTGTGAAGTGCTTTGGGGGTTTTCAGGCTGAAAAAAGTGAGATATAGAAGTAAGATAATTATCAGAAAGAGACTTTTTGTTTCCAAAGAGGAATGATTCTCCTTCACCCAGAATAAAGACACAAAATGAAATGGGACAAATGGAAATGCTTGCTGAAATCCAATTTGGCACCATTTCATATAACATTTAAGTAAATTTACTTGAAGAGATTTTAGGCTCAATCTTACTTTTATTTAATAGGTTGTTCACATCTTATATTTTATGAAGCTTTTACTTTGGACTTGATCCTGCTCCTGCTGAAGTCAACTGCAAAAATCCCATTGACTTTAGTTGAGGCTGGATCAATCCTTTACTTTGAAATTTCCCATTTAAAATCCAAAGAAAGTGTTATACTCAGATTTTGTGGTTAATATTCATCAGGTTAATATGCTAAAGAGAGCTTGGCAGGGAATATTATTAATGAGCAAAATAAGGTTGCAGCTTCTGGGCTGAGGTCACTTACAAAGAATGTACAAATGAAAATAAGGTTGACTTTTATTTACTTAACTATCTTCTTACATTGAATTCCTTTGGCAACATGTCTTTAAACATTTAAAACCCTGTTTACAAGAAGGCTCTGAAAGTAGCTTCAAACCATTATATCCCTAATTGAATTCCCCAGGAGTCCAGTAAACTCAGAGGAATAAAGAAAGAAATCATAACATTTGCTAAATCATCTCAAAACATATTTCACTGCAAAGGTTATGTGACCTGTTCCAAGTCTGAATGATAATTGGGATTGAACTACTGAAACCTTTATTATTCAGATTGAAATCAAACAGAAAGTTGCCCGTTAGAAGCATGCTAATTAAATTATACCTGCCTTTTGCTTTTATTGCTAATTAAGGGTAAGCATTTTTGCATAAAAGACAAGTATGTGTACATGCTTCAGATAAGACGTGCAATAAAAGAAGTATTAAGAATCAGGGTGTGCCAAATGCAAATTGGTAGGCAAGTGGGTCAATAAATTCAGAGCAGTTGATTTTGTGGGCTACAGAAGTGAAATTAATATGGGGCTCAGTTACCAATCTTCCAATTATCCCCTATAAACTCGGAAGATATTTTCAGCTAGACTTACAAAACTTCACATTATTTTCAAGCAGCCAGTCCTTTTGTGTAACATCATCTGTATCAGACAGATCACAAGAGAAGTCTCAGTAAATATCTGAACATGTTAAATAGCTTCATATCCCTGTCAACTTACCTGGCTTATAAGTTATTCCTGGGGGGAAGAGGAATCCCTGCTGGGCTGCAGCAGCCGCTGCCAATGTCCGCTGGTCGTGTGGAAAAATTGGGATCATGAGCGGAGGCATGTGACCCTGAACCTGCTAAACAAAAGAGAGCCTCTGATCAGAAAAAGCACAAATTTATCTTGACAGGTATTTCTCCAGCACTGATAGTGTTCTTATGTTTCCACAGCCCCACAGAACCTTCTCCTTAATGTAATCCTCACCAATTTCACATTATCACATCAAAGCCCCCCTTAACATTGTTTTCCCTCAGTGTCAAAGGTGTAACAGTCTCCGTGAACTGCACTTTATCCCGCTTCTTGCTGATTTTTTTTATTATTCCTTCTGTTTACATTCCGTTGCACAAAAAGAAATCAACATTTTAATATACTATAGATTCATATTGAGAAAAGAAAAAAGTGGCTTACATTTGTATTAGTCTTTCAAATTTGTATTTCTCTTTGGGAGCTTAGATATCACAGTGACAAACACTTTAAAGGCAGCCTAATATCTAAAGAGCTATTTTAATCTTCATATTTTAACATATTTAGGATAGGTAATTTTATTTCGGAGATCTTTCGCTATTGTATTGCTAGTATATATGCCAACAGTTCAGGTATGTTATTTCAAAACCTCACCACAGTATGTTAGTCGCCTAGACAACACCCCATCTCTTAAGATTTAAAGCTACAACATCTTGGCTCCCAATTAAACTAATATCCTTCACCATACACACCTCGCTGTAACATATAAATTGCTTGTCTGTCTAAGCAGTTTTACAGCTTTATGCACTATCATGTAGCTCAGTAATTATGGAGTTGTATTCAGAGAGCATTTCAGAATAAATCCTACTATATCAAATTTCATTTGACCTTAATAAATGTATCAAAGAGCGCAAACATGCAAAAGCAGAAAATTCTTCACCTTATATCAGCATTTGTATTCCACATATAGAAAATGAGAGACGTGACATTAACATGTCTGTTAAATTCATATTTTAATTTCCTGGTTTCTTTATTTATGCTATACATATATCACAGACACTGGATGGGATCACATGGAGTTTTTGTCTATCCCCCAAGCCCCAATAGTACTGAAGGCTTTGATTACAGCATTTTTCTGATTAGTAAAAAAGTAAACAGATAACGGTTTAAATATCAAAACCAGGAAGTGCAGAAAGGCATTCTTTTTCCAGTCAGAAAGAATTTTTGCCCTCTTATCCTGCCATAAACGGGTGGCATGAAATACTATTAAAAAGTTAAACTAAACTTCAAGTGATTTCTTTTTATTTTAATTCCTAAAAACTTTTTTTTTGGTCAAATCCCATATGTTGACCTATGACATTGTTTAAACAGTGCCAAATTTTCTTGTCATATTCCTTTCCTTTCACAACCACTGATGCAGTGCAGAAATGCTACTGTGTGTCTATGAGGGTTAATTTACCAACAACTCTTCTCTGGGGAAAGCCCTAAGATGTAGGTTAATAAAGGTCACTCAAAAAATAAACACTTTACAGTATTTTTCTGAATCCATTTCTCAGGAAAATCAACTTATAATAAAAAGGTCTTTGTGCAATTACTGCCATGGCACTGGGGCGTGAAAGAAACCAGCTTTGAGCAGCTATTTCTTTCATTTTAGCTGAGGTAAGCCTGGTTGTGAACGTTAGCTATGAGCTTAACTTGGTTAAATTGGAGTTGATCCCCATGTGCCCAGTACCAGCCTTTAACTTCTGATTTAACGGTGCTAATTTTGTGTATGATGCTAGTGCATACTGGCCCAGAATGTATGCAACAAGTGAAAACAATAACAGTGTCTGATGGGGGAATACAGCTACAGCATCTGGAAAGCATTTAACACAATGTGTTTTACAATTACTTACAGTACTTTCCAAGTAGATACTAATCAAAATGATCCAGGCTCTGTGATAGCTCCCTCCCGGTCACTAGTAGCAGAAAGTCTCCCCAGGGTGTTGCAACAGTGTAAGGCGCCCACAAACTCCTCTCCACCAGGGGGCTTCAGGGTGCCAGCACAGGCACAAAAGAAGACAGCATTGACCAGGGTGGGAACGGGGTTAGAGCATGCATTGATTCAGCACATCCACTAGGCAGCCTCTGTTGGTGGGGCTCCTACGGAAGTCATGTCCGATGGGTTTTATTTGCAGATCTGTCAATGACTTGCTAAATTACCTTAGATAAGCTACTTAGGCTAACATTTTCTAAAGTGACCAATAACTTTTGGGTGCTTCAATCTTTGGGTGCACTATTTAGGACACCCAGGTATCTCAAGTTGAGTGCCCAAAAACTGGGGCACCCAAAATTAGTCTTTCACTGAGCCTCTCCATGCCTCAGTATCACTTTTTGTCACAAAACCTACTGCACAGCAGGCAAGTGAAGTTCAAGTAATAAGAGCCCAATACTGCCCCCCCCCCCATTGATTTCAATGGGAATTTTCTTTCTGAGATGGATTGGGCTCCAAATATTTTTAAATATTTTTGAGATGCCCCAAATGAAAAGGACTAGATAACTATAAATTATTATCATTGTATGCTCTGGCTATCCTTTATAATCATTACTTAAAATATTCCTTGAATACTGGCCTGATCATACCCAGTGTCAATCAGCATAGCTCCATTAACTTTAATGGTTTACATCAAGATTGTTAGTCTCATGCGGACTGAAAAGTGTTTACTGAATGGCAAAAATATCCCATATTTTACTTAGGACACATATAGGGTGACCAGATGTCCCGATTTTATAGGGACAGTCTCGATTTTTGGGTCTTTTTCTTATATAGGCTGCTATTACCCCCCACCCCCGTCCCGATTTTTCACATTTGCTGTCTGGTCACCCTAGACACATATCAAATACTATTTCTGAGAAAACTCCGTGGTCTTCCCTTTATACCATAACATTTACAAACTGTGCTCTTGCCTGTTTTCTAGACATCCTGAGACTTCTAAACTCTCTCGTACCTAAATCTAACGGTGCTGGTTACACAAACATTCAGTGATGGTTTCACCAAGAATTATTTTACAAATAGTTGTCATTATGCTTAGTACACATCAACTGTAAAGCACAGATGAATATTAAAGATATAGTGGATACACTGTGATGACTGATCAATTAGTTTTTATAGAACTAAAGAGTAAGCCAAAAAAAATACACTATATACTCCTAGTGCCTCTCAAGTTTGTTTGGTTGGTTTTGGGTGGGGAGAGAGGGTGGAATAGTGTACTTCATAAAATTAGCTACATTCCTAGAAATTTTAATGGCTAGACTGTTCTTCGGGTCTTTCTAAAAACCAAGACAGCAGCAGATGCATGAAAAACAAACTCTGGCTCTTCCCATTCGTAAAAATTGTGTATTGTTGTATCGACACTTTCCTCTTTTGTCTCTTCTCTGCTAAATTGTTGATGATGCCATTTTTTGCCATCTGCCCTAGAGCTTCATTAAAGATACATGAATGGACTAACTGGCCTGATATCTTGTGAGGAACAGGTGCTATTGTTTGTCCCCAAAGACTTGCACTAAAGATCTGACTCAAAATACTTGAGAAAGAGCATCTGCAGCAGTCAGTCAGAGAGTAACTTGGCAGGGATCTTGCTATGTGCTAATATGCAAACAGAGTGACACTCAGGGGGACTAATTTTCTCTTTCATGAAGATTATTTAACTTTTTTGAGATGGGCAATAAATGTTTGTATCTGAACAATTCTCTTTAATGTCTTTCGCTGAGCTGTATAAGTGAATCGGATGGGTCCTGAAAGCAATTCTTTTCAATATTTTGATCAACAGAAATAAAACATGGATATACTTTCATTTTCAAAGTAACCTTACATAAGATCATTTCTAAGGAACAATAAAACAAGCAATTTGTCTATACTGACTTGTTTCTCTATGACAATTTTAAGACTGTATTTGGATGTAATAAATGGAGTACGTTTTATTAAATATCCAAAGCCACCAAGTTATAGAAATATTAGCCAGTATCATAACATGGTTTTAATGTATCACACAACTCTTATAATTCTTGGGAATAGCTAACAATATTAACTAGTGTGAGGTCAAGAAGCAACCTTGGTTGGAAACAACCTTGATTTGCTCAAGAATCACCGGTGGATTTTGTTCTCCCTGGAAGAGTAAGGGCTGGTGACTAACATGATAAAGAGTGTCATGTTTTGTATTGTCCCATGGAGTGATAGGAATACCAGTCACAGAAGAAGCTGGCTACGACAATCCTCTCAGCTACAGTCATTGATGCTTAGCGTTGTACACAGAAGGAGAAAGCTAAGGATTACAAAAGGGACATGGCATGAAAGCATAATTGCTTGAGTGAAAATTCTCTGCCTTCTTGAATCAGGAACCAAGCACGTTTCATGAGAGCTGAGATGCGATTTGTGCTCTAAACTAAAAAACCATGTTTCAACACATACAAATCAAGTGTATTTCTACTCAGTTTGTTAGTCAAGAACTGGATTGGAAACTGTATTCTGGAAAACTTTTGCTAACTGCTAGATGAGATGCTTATTTGGAGTTCCATTATACCTCCTCCATGAGCAGAAAGGAAAGGTGCTATTTTGTACAAATAAAAGCACCTCATCAAGTAATATTAGATTCACAAAAGAAAGGATAGTCAGAGACAAGTATGGCCTCCTCCTTTTATAAACATCTTAGTTTATCCTATGGTGCCTACATTTTGCAGTTTGTATAGTATGTAAGATCACAGATTTTGGTAAGACCTCTCAAACTATAAAATGGAATACAATGACTAAGCATAACCATGTATGTTAACCTTAAAACAGGGGCTCTCAAACTTCATTACACCGTGACTCCCTTCTGACAACAAAAATTACTACACGACCCCAGGAAGGGGGACTGAAGCCTGAGCCCACCCGAGCGCCACTGCCCTGGGTGGGATGGGGGGGGGGCAAAGTCCAAGCCTCACCTGCTCTGAGTGGGGGACAAGGGCTGTAACCTGAGCCTTAGCGCCTAGGGCTGAAGCCCTTGAAGCTTCAGCTTAGACCCTGGGCGGTGGGGCTCAGGGTTCAGCTCCAGGCCCCAGCAAGTCTAAGCCAGCCCTGGTGACCCCATTAAAATGGGGTCATGACCTACTTTGGGGTCTCAACCCACAATTTGAGAAGCGCTGCCTTACAGAATCTTCTCCAGTTACAAACCCTCTCCATGTGATGTACATTTCTTTGGACCTCATGCTCCCCTCTACATCCGTGCTTGAAACAAAGCCTCCACCTGCAGAACCCCTACCTGCAGAAAGAGGCAGAGTCATCTTCATGGCTTCCTGTCCCCTTCTCCCCATCTCTGTGGAAGTCTCTCTAAAAGGGAGCTTCATAGTCTCCAAATTTGGAAAGGAGTGTGGTAGAGGGACGGGGAGTTCAAGATTCTTATTTTCATTCTCCCCAAACCTGCTGGAGAAACCTGCAAAAATGAATTCTGTGATCTTTACTAATATGTGCTATCTTCACCATGGAGCCTTCCTTCGGGAGTAGTAGGTGGACACAGAACATAGCTTCCAGGAGCCAGGGGAGGTGGTGGGGACATTAATGCACACTACTCTTACCTCTGGTTGACTGCAGGGATCTTTTGGTTAAGGGAGCTCAGACTTCTGCAGTGGAAACAAGCCCCACCCTACCTGGCAGTAGAATTCCTAACAAACTCCTCAAGCTGAAATTTGACCAGTTTCCCCTCTCCTACATGGATTATTTTAGCAAAGGGGAGAATAAGGTCCCATGTTTTTTTCTGGATTCTCGTCATGATCTTCACATGATTTTATCCTTTGATAGCTGTTCAATTTCCTTTGCTTTTCACTTGTACGGGACACTGTCATGGAGTAAACAATGCTCTAATTGTCTACAATAACCAAGCATCATTCTTTTTAACCATTTTTCCTATGTCATTATAATCTTTAGGCCAGATCTCTCTCTGGTGCAAATCACCATATCGCCATTGAACACAATGGAGCTGCACCAATTAATGCCAGCTGAGAATCTGACCTTTGAAATGTACTGTACCACAGCATTTGCCTTCGGTATAGGATTTGCACTACTCGCTGTACTTGGAATGGAGAATCCAGAAAACAATGGAAAAACAAGAAAACAGTAAGAGACAAATGTCAAGGATGGTGCCCACTGCATGCAATAGTAATAATGAGTGAGCATCCAAAGTCCCAATTAATACATATAAGGTTAGACCAGGAACACAATTTTTAAAGTATCATCCCACTCTTTTACCCAATTAAGGTTATATTGGGGAGAGTGGGAGAGGTATTTGAGCTACCTGAATAACTGAAAAATGTATTTCCATTAAAATAATAAATACTGCTTGTGATTAGTCTGCTAACCGGTCTATGAGTAATTGTTGAAAGCACACATAAATAGTGAAACACATAACTTTATTTTGCACACATCTAGCTTCCTTAATAGGATGAGTTTTCAAAATTCTTTAGTTTCTTATTCATATACTAGAAAAACTCCCCAGGTAATGGCAGCATACCAAGCAAAAATATGCATCTTCAAAATTTCCAAAATATGTATTTACATGATAGAACATCATAACTCCATCCATCAAGTCAATATTAGTTTTTTAAGCCCTCTTTAGATTTACTTATATGAGAGGTCTTAATAGCACTAACAGAGCTGTTAGTGTCCATTGTGTTAGTAATACATGTTTTTAAATTCCATGTGTACTGTATATATTTACCTAATCTGCATTTTCAAAAGTCTGTATATGTCAGAAAGGGCCATTATATCTATGCTACCATTTCAATTCTTATTTATTTTCATAACTGATACTTTTCTTATTTTTTTTAAAGGAAAGAAATTGAAGAGGTGTTGTAAATTCATTCATATATTTCAATTAGATTAATTTGGTGCTTATGCAAATGAGTGAACAACAATACTGCCTCCTTGAGCGTAGTATGGCATAAGCAGAGAGGCACTTACCCTATGAACACTCATGTATGTGCAAGTCAATGGGTTAAATTGCTTAAAATTACCTCATGTGCTTAAAATTAACCATGCACATATTTGCAGGGTGGGGCCTATGTTTCCTCTGCGCAGCTCTGCGAATGCCCCACAATAAAAAACTGCAACAGAAATCAAACTAGCATCAGATCTTGGTCTCAAGGACTGCCTACTATGTTCAACTACGCAAAAGTACTGTGATGAGAAGAAAGGTCTATTAGGTATTCATTGGTATGCTCCAGTTACTTTGTGCCACTCTGGTGATGCAAAATAGTTGTATTGACCAGTTATAATGGGTTTATGGCTACTTCATATCAACAGAGTAGTGCAAAGTAGCCAGAGCACACTGGGAAATCTGACCTTAGAATTTTCACTTGTGACCGATCCAGAGTTGGAATTAATATCTTCTTTGAATTAATGCTACTCAACATCTAGCCTTCCAAAACATAAAGTTAAAGTATGATCATAGGACCCAATTCTGCAAACATTTACATGAGCAGTCCCTACTCACATGAATGTGACTACATAAGTAAGGACTACTCTTGTGAGGCAGGGACTGCAGAAATAGGCTCAAATAGATGAAAGTGACTTTGTAAATATGATACCCTCCTCATCAAATTTGCTAGCTGTGCATCAAATCTACTGACATAAATGAAAAATAATTTTTCTTTACTTTTTACTCCTGTTAGAATCAAAGAACTACAGGAGAGAGAGATGGATTCTATTCTACCTCATGTAACATCAGTTGAATTGTTCAGTACATTCTAAATGAAGAAATGCTCCTCTTGTGATGATGCATGATCCACAAAGAACACAGTTTGATAATCAGATCCCAGGTTGATTTTATGTGCTTAGCTATTAGGAAAAGATCTTGCAAACTTGAAAAGTGAGAACATTTAATAGGGAATCCATTAAGGAAAATAAATATAGTTACTGAATTTTTAGGCCAACCCTGACTGATCTTTCTCAGCGATGAATTATGAACTGAAGGTTTAAATTCTTGTGGGATTCCATGGACATTATATGTAAAGGCTGCAGTATTGAGCAACAATGATACACCGAGGCAGTGTCATTCTTAATTCCAAATCCTTTTTCTTTTGATAGTTAGTTATATGTGTTGAACTTAAATATCACATATTTGGGGAATTAAATGGGGAGCAATAGAAAAAGTACCACTGAATGCAAGGAAGTAGGTTTTTTTAAGTAACATCTATCATTCCATTTCCATTAGCTTCCTGTTGTAGTGCCCAATTTGTGCCCAGCTATGTGGACATAGCGTATGTGGAAATGCAGGTGTCATTTCAAGATGACTTTATCAAGTTAAAAGTATGATAAATGGTAATTAAATTGTTTAAATTGTCCATGTTTTAAGAAACTCTCACTAGGAGGGAAGGAGAACATCTCTGCTATAAAGAAATTAATAAAACATGTTATGCAAAACTGAATTTATAGTTCATTTGGAATTAGAGATCTACCACCTTTTCAATCCATACAAATGCATAATCTTGTCAATTAAATATTATTGTTAAGGTCTAGTAGTATGTTAAAATCACTTTAAAGTGCAACTAAGGAAAATTCATGTGTGTTTATTACTCCTTAAGGGTCTATTAGTGGGTATTTTATTCAGATTCGGGTTGTAAAATCTGCATAAACTCAGCATATTGTTATCCCCATGTGTGCATTTGTTTGGTTAAAGCATAACAGCAAATCTCAATTTCTGCAACTTCTGGAAAAGTCAAGAGAACTAAAACAGTCTTAATTTTAATCAGATACAAACAGTTATCACTACAGAAGTGAAGAGTTGACTATTATGCAAATCGTCACAGTTAGTGGTCACCAAGCCATCACAGAAGACTGAGCAAGTCAATTATTTCAGATATTTCCAAAGACTAGTGAAGATGTATGTTTCTCATTTCCACCTCGTCTTATTTTCATAGAAATGTGAAAATATTAGTCAATGAACTTAGATTTTTTTTAACAGAAACACCACTACCTGAGCTTATATCCAACATAAATTATGACTTTATTAGTTTTTTTAATGGTAATACCAAAATGTGCAAATTTTTGGACTTCATTCAAATCTCAAGTTGATGAAATAATTCAGTACACAAGTTCTTTTAAACTTTGCAGTTCGTATTAACATTTCAACTTTATTCTCCTAGATCCTCTCTCTGATACAGGGTTCATTTTCTAACAATGACTATCTATTGGATATTAAAATATCCAGTATTAAAAATCAAGCCCGTGCAGGTCAAGTGACTTGCACAGGTCAGTGGCAGAACCTGACCTAAGTGGCCTATGAGCAGGTGCACAACTGGTTCCACGTGGCCTGCACGCAGATCCTTGAGGACCAGTGAACTGGGAGAGTGTGAGCATAGGGGTGGCTCAAAATTATGCACGTCATGCCTTTTCCCCACCAAGGCGGCTGCAAGCTCCATTTCTGCAGTCATTTGCTCCCCTCTGCGCCATTCAGAGTAGGGACGCATCTGGCCCTATGGCTTTAAAAATGTCTAACTCCCTACATAGGGTTAGTATTAAAAATGTACACAAGCCCAAATGTATTACCCAAGAGACGGGCAAAGCTGCATTCTCAGTCTCTGGAAAATACACCTGATTTATGTTTATTTTTTAAAAACAGTAATTAAAGGGAAATAATTTGGGTAAATCACAGACATAATGTTATGGAACGTTAGGATTGAGACACAATTATCATAGGCAGTTAGGTGAAGATAATGCAAAACCTCTTGTGTCTGGAGATCAAAGTCAAATTTGGATACTGATCACATGCAAAAATTAGTTTGCTGGTGTCTCTTTCTGGTACCCTGCATAACCTATCTGACCATCTTTGCTCAAAAGAAGCCCAAAGACTGAAATAACAGGTATGTGTGCAAATTAGGATTGAGGTGGATTGGCACTGCAAACTAACAATTATAGTTTTGGTATTAAGAAATCAGATGTTCCTAACTCCCAATTGTATACTCAGATCATGCCTCTTTCATACACAAGCTATGTTTGGTTCAGGTCAGTGCTACTGGTTCTTTACTTTTCAGACCACTTAAGATACTTGAGAAAAATATTTTATTACTGCTCCCCACACACTAAAATATTATGTATATGTAGTATTGTCTGGTTTTGTACTGCCTGGTTTTACAGCTTTGACTAGTTGTAAAACTGCATAATTCTACTGGAGATCCCTTGAAGTATGCGGTTTTTAGAAATATATAGAAACTGTAAACATTTACCTTTGTACTTTTCATTGTCTGTTTCTTTATGAAAATTAATTTAAAGAGAGCGAGAGAGAAGAAAATAGCTAGGAAATAAGGTAAAATCTAAGAAATTCACATTTAACACAGGCACTTGGTAACCCACCATGTTTTGTGTGTTGCAGCCAGTGCCAGGGATACATCTCCAACATGAATCCACATTGTGGTGCCTTTTCTTGAGAGCAGTATGACGTTGAAGGAGGAGCATAAGCCTTCACTTTGAATTTCCTGGCTTTTACCAGTTTGTGTCAAAACTTCAACGTTATTTAAAGATAGCCCTCAGCTTGTGAATAGACCTTTGCTACGAGTCCCATGATCATATCCCCATTGGCGTGGCATTGTTTTCAAAGTCATAGATATTTTCTTCAGTTCCTCATGACAATCAGCCAGAATCAATAACCCAAAGCTCTGATTCGATTCACTTTCACTCTGCCTGACTAAACAGTTGCTTTACAACTGTACTGTGAGTGTAGTTTCTCTGATGAAATACACAGGCAAATCTACATAGAATTATCGGTCAATAACAATGGACCTTTGTCCAGCTGTGACTATTTCCCCCCCTCAATAGCCAGGCCTTATCTGCTCAGGAAATGCCTGTTTTAACTGACAGGTAGGAGATTAAATCTACAGCTGCCGAAACACAATCTCCGCTCTGTTAGATAGGCTTTCATTGCAAAGCACTACAAACACATAATTTGTTTATGTTGTACCAGCAATCTTTGACAAAGCAGACTGTCTAGCTGAGACAAATGTGGTTAAACCCATTTATTGTATTATTTCTGCTACACAGAACAAGCTCTTAAAATGTAGAAACTAGACAAGGCACAAAGCTCTAGCTGTCTAAAGAAATCAAGAATAGATGACTTCTTGTTACACTAGCCCCCTTTACACAGTAAAGCATGCTCTCTCCTGGAAAACATCCACTGCAATTTCTTTCTCTCTCTCTTTTTTATTTTTTTGAGTGGGTGGTTCAATGACGTTTATATTTTCAGGTTTTAAAGCTGCTTCTTTCTCCCATAGCACCAATAGATATAAAATAAACAAGACAATCAATGGAAGCCTTAAGATTCAGGAAACCAGAGAATATTTTGCAAGGACTACTTTGCAAAACAAGAATGAATTTTCCAGACACACTGGGTCTCATCCTGCAGTGTAATTATTGTTACACTTTTTGCTTTATTTTAGAATAATATTGGTTGCTATTTATTTAAAATAAAAGGTACAGTGAATAAGGGAACTAAGTGTTTATAAATTTGATTTTCCAGATTGAACATTACTTTTTTCCCCAATTAAAAGGCTTGAAAAGAAAACTTTTTTAGCTCTAGTTCCTCATGGCCATATATTACTTTTCTGTAAGTCTCTCTGACAAGAACTAAATCAGCATATACTGGAAATTATAAGGGCCACATCAAGCCTCAGAGGATCCTTAGGAACCCTACAAACATGAGCAGACATACACATACCCTCCTGAGGGGAGAACTGGTCCTGCATCAATCTCTGCTTTCTATATTTAAGACTCTATTCTCCAGCTGATGTCCATGAGTAACTCCAACTTCATCAGGAGTCTCATGCACAAATTGACTGGAGAGATGCACTCAGTGATGGGCTTGTTAAACAATTTCTTTGTGAAATTCAGAATGAGACATTTCCCAGGTATTAGAACGATAGACGTTCACTAAGGGGGTTTAGTCAATAAAAGGATTGTCACTCTAATGTTAATCTGAACTATGAGGAATCAAAATACGAAATGTGGTCAACATTTAAAAGTTTTATCATTCAAGTTATTTCTACCACCCCACACCTCTCCCAGAGCATTCTTCTATGTACTCTTTTGCAATCAGTGTTTTTTTTATTATTATTATTTAATCTTAATCGATTTGCAACATTCATCTCTGGATTTGAGGGGAAGTGGTTCAAGGCTAGCACAGAAGCTGCCACTCAAAACATTCAGTTTGGCATAAAATTAAAAAAGTATGCAATAAACTGGCTAAATCCACAGGGAATCCCTCAAACAGCATGGATAATGAGTGGAATCCATAACAGACGTAAACAAACCGAGAAAGATGTCTGGGGCCAACATCATTATGTAAGATATATGCCCAAGATATATGGACATATATTTGAATGTTCAACTTCAAACTCAGGCTCTATTAGATTGATTCGATCTCAGCGTGGGGTTCAGTTAATAAACAAACCTTGCCTTTGGAAAATATTTGGGACTGGAATTATGTATTATGCCCCTGCCATTTAAAACATGTGGTACTGAGATGCACTCTTACTTTAATGCTTTGTTAAGGCAGGATTGTAAAGAAAATTAGAAATCCACTTTCCTAGGAAACAGATCCAATTTTCAGGTTAAGCGTCACAACTTTTAAAGCAGCTATTATCCAAAACTATATTTCATTCTATGCATTGGGGCATTTGACAAGATTTCACTTTAAAAATTAGAGACCAGTTTGAGTCTTAGGGCTTTGGCTCACACTTCCCATGTTACCCACATTCTCTTAAAGGATGCAACAATAACATTAACAAGTCTTTTTGGTAATTATTAATTTCACTGTAGAAGAGCTTCTTTGCTATGCTTGGCTAGTTAAAAAAAATCATTTTGCTCACCTCAGGGTACAGCATTAGCCTGCATATTTGCTCTTTTCCTTTTTTCCAGGTTTTGTTTAAAAATTCTTCTTAAACCTGGATATTAATCACTGCTCTGAGAGTGAAAGAATTTGCAGGAGTAGCTGAAGTGCCACTTTTTTTTCAAAGTAGGAACTAGTTAGTACTGGCTTTTTTTTTTCTCTGACATTGGAACAGGGAAAAATGAAAGAGATTTAAAGAAAGGAAAGGAGAAAAAATTAATTAAGAGAACAAGAATGAGGGCTGGCCTGGAGGTACAATCACCGTCCAACATGTCATCAGCTCACAAATCGAAGTTCTAGTCTTGGGCTAAACTAGCATGGGATGAGAACAGCCAAAATGCTCAGCCCTGAATAAAAGGAAGCCTCCTGAGTGGGCACATCATGCTAAACCAGGAGCTGCAATGACAGAATCCAGAGGGAGCCAGATCCAGAAGAATGTGTCACCTGATTAATTGTTTTTAAGGATAGCAATAAAGAAAGAAATTGGAGGGCAGAATCTTAAGAGATATGCCCTGCAATGCATGCATGCACAAGACAAGGAGAAGACAAACAGCACTTCTCTTGGCTGGTTCAATTCTAAAGAAATCACACTCACCTTAACATATTGCTGTAAACTACTGTGCTCTGCGCAGGACACACAGTTCTACAGTGAAGGTGAAGTTCTTTCTACTCTTTTAAGTATGAAACACCCTTTTTCTTTTGTTGTGGCTGAATTTCCCAAACAATAGAGACCTCTAGATTTGTTTTGGAGAAGTGAAGTAGGGGATGAAAAAGGTAAAATGTTAAAAAGGGCAGGTAAGTTACAGGGAATGGCCTTACCCTGCTTCTCAATATTTCTTATATTTTAATCCATTTTAATCATTCTATGCCAAAGCTGTTGAATCCTGATGAGAGACAACTCATGGTACTCTCCCAGTGCTCCTGGATCCATCCTCCAGCACTCTTTCCTTGCTGCATTCCCATGCAGTCACTGTTTGAGTTTCTTGGACCCACAAAGCCTTACTAGCACTTAACCTTATTTTGGAGAGACCAAAGAAGATAGTTTGGGCTTGATTCATTTCATGGTTTCTCTGCTGAAAGGAGAAATAAGAATGCCAACTGGACGGGGGTGCTTTCTGTTATATGAAACTGGACCAGAGCAGCAACTCATTTGTCTATCACTCAGCTCCTCATCTATCTCTGATCTTTCTTTCTCCTTCTTTCTTCCCAGCCCCTTTTTTTCTTCTTCTGTTCTATAACCTCCTTCTTTCTCTCTCTCTCTCTCTCTCTCTCCCTCTCCCCCCGTCTCAGTTTCCCTGCAAAACTTCTGGCATTCTCTCTCACTGTATCCCTTGCATATTGAATAAAGTAGTGCACACTTTCTGAGTATGTAAACCTACTCATTCCACATCTGGGGCTGCTGACATATAATATTTGACAAGAAAGGGTACAAGTTACCCCAAATCCTCTCCAAAAGAGTTTTTATGCTCCCCCTCACCTCCCCAAAAAGCACTATCCTTCCAAATTCTGCCACCATGAGCAATAAGAGAAGACCATTATATGTGCATATGGCTGGCTTGCTTTTTGGTTGACTAATGGTGGCAGTCACGAGAAAGGCCCAAGCATACTAGCAAGTGTGGTCAGCTGGAATGTGGGAGGAAATTAGGATGTCCACAAGAATTGAGCCCACAAGATACACCCGTACAAGAGAAGCAAAAATTCAATCAGCCCCATGCTGTTACTATGCTCCTCTCCATGAACACAAGGGCCTCCTGGTATGTGGTGTGCTCCCTCAGACTCCTCTCTTTAGCTGGCTGAATAGTTGCATCCATTTTCCTTTTCCAGGTAGATGACAGCATGTAGTGTAGGATGCACTACAGTTTCGATGACCTTTTTCTGATATATTTTTAGGGCTTCCCCACGTTTCGTTGTGACAACCAGTACCACACAATTGGGACCACAGCAGATATTTGTGCTAGTGTGGCATTCCTGGGATTCTGGGTATGGAATGAACTGATGACAAACATACTGCAAGACTTATTTATGATATTATGTTATGAATAGCAACTGCGATAATGCATATCTTATCCGTATATTTTTTTGGAGAGAAGGCAGTAGGATGGGTCCACTGTGTTCATTTCAGACTTGTTTAAAAAACAGGTCAGATATCTGTATGGATATGATCCCTATTTGCTTTGAATGTTGAATGTTTTGGTTGACTATGTGCTGCACTTCTGACAGCATATCTAATAGAATTCTGTGAGGGGGTCCACAAGCATGTGGACAAGGGGGATCCAACCGATTATAGTGTATTTAGATTTTCAGAAAGCCTTTGACGAGGTCCCTCACCAAAGGCTCTTAAGCAAAGTAAGCAGTCATGGGATAAGAGGGAAGGTTCTCTCATGGATTGGTAACTGGTTAAAAGATAGGAAACAAAGGGTTGGAATAAATGGTCAGTTTTCAGACTGGAGAGAGGTAAATAGTGGTGTCCCCCAGGGGTCTGTATTGGGACCAGTCCTATTCAACATATTCATAAATGATCTGGAAAAGGGGGTAAACAGTGAGGTGGCAACATTTTCAGATGATACAAAACTACTCAAGATAGTTAAGTCCCAGGCTGCGAAGAGCTACAAAAGGATCTCTCAAAACTAGGTGACTGGGCAACAAATGGCAGATGAAATTCAATGTTGATAAATGCAAAGTACTGCACACTGGAAAACATAATCCCAACTATACATATAAAATGATGGGGTCTAAATTAGCTGTTACCACTCAAGAAAGAGATCTTGGAGTCATTGTGGATAGTCCTCTGAAAACATCCACTCAATATGCAGCGGTAGTCAAAAAAGCGAACAGAATGTTGGGAATCATTGAGAAAAGGATAGATAATAAGACAGAAAATATCATATTGCCTCTGTATAAATTCATGGTATGCCCACATCTTGAATAATGTGTGCAGATGTGGTCGCCCCATCTCAAAAAAGATATATTGGACTTGGAAAAGGTTCAGAAAAGGAAGACAAAAATGATTAGGGGTATGGAACGGCTGCCATAAGAGGAGAGATTAATAAGACTGGGACTTTTCAGCTTGGAAAAGAGACGACTAAGGGGGGGATATGATAGAGGTCTATAAAATCATGGCTAGTGTGGAGAAAGTAAATAAGGAAGTGTTATTTACTCCTTCTCATAACACAAGAATTAGTGGCCACCAAATGAAATTAATAGGCAGCAGGTTTAAAACAAACAAAAGAAAGTATTTTTCCACACAATGCACAATCAACCTGTGGAACTCCTTGCCAGAGGATGTTGTGAAGGCCAAGACTATAACAAGGTTCAAAAAAGAACTAGGTAAATTCATGGAGGATAGGTCCATCAATGGCTATTAGCCAGAATGGACAGGGATGGTGTCCCTAGCCTCTGTTTGTCAGAAGCTGTGAATGGGTGACAGGGGATGGATCACTTGATGATTACCTGTTCTGTTCATTCCCTCTGGGGCACCTGGCATTGGGCACTGTTGGAAGACAGGATACTGGGCTAGGTGGACTTTTGGTCTGACCCAGTATGGCCATTCTTATGTTCTTATACGCATCACCGAGATCACCATCCCAGAGCTGGAAGGCAGCATATGCATGTGAAATAGTACAATGCAATGGTGTTTCTCACACCACAGCCATATCATCTCAGAATTCTTACTGTACTCTTCCAATTAACCTCCAATTGTTATTGGTTCTCTCTCATGGAATTCTGGACTGCATTCATATCACCCATTCTTTTTTCCACACTTACCATCTGACTAAGCCTGTGCTGATACTACCATCTGCCATAACTTGCGAGCTACGCATAACAATAATCTTTCCCATCTAAGCTGCCTGCCATGGTTACTGGAAATCTGCTGTGTGTCGCATTCCCAACAGCTCTAAAGGAAGGTGCTTTTAAGTAGTTATCAGTAAATATTGGCTCTTTATAGTGAACATCCACCTTCATTGAAATTATAACCATTGGTTGCTGTTAACACTGTACCCTGTTCTCCAATCAAATCCATATGAATTTGGAGTTTACACTTGTCAGTGTTAGAGTGATGATTGGAATAAGTTCGCTTCATTCCTACTCAGGGCCGGCTCTAGGCACCAGCAAAACAAGCTGGTGCTTGGGGCGGCACATTTTTAGGGGCGGCATGGCCGGCGCCAGAATGCCGCCCCTAAAAATGTGCCCTGGCCGCCCTAGCTCACCTCCGCTGCCGCTCGCGCGCCGCTACTCGCCCTCCCTCCCAGGCTTGAGAGCCTGGGAGGGAGGGGGAGAAGCGGCGCCCGCGCCGCGGCCACTCGGAGTCTCCCCCTCCCTCCCAGGCTCTCAAACCTGGGAGGGAGGGGGAGATCCCGAGCAGCCGCGGCGCGCGAAACAGTTGTTTCACGCGCCGCTGCTCCCCCTCCCAGGCTTGAGAGCCTGGGGGGAGGAGTTAGGGCTGGGGATTTGGGGAAGGGGCGGAGTTGAGGCGGGGCCGGGGGTAATTAAAAAACTGGGGGGGGGGGCAAAATTGTTTTTGCTTTGGGCGGCAAAAATCCTAGAGCCGGCCCTGTTCCTACTGCACAGGGAACAAGCAACCCACCCTAGTTATTTCACACAACTTTGTCAGAAAATATATCTGAGGTAAAAAGCTGTCAGATCACCATTCACCGATTATGCCTTTTCAACAGAGTTAGCATGTTAATATATTCTCTTTTCTCAACTCTTCTGAAATCAGAAATAAAGCATTTAAAAACAATATTAATGTAGAGATTCAGTAGCATATAATGGAGATAGAAATTACTTGATGCCTTTGCCTTTCTTCACAAAAGCTAAAGCACACCTTTCAAACAAGATTAAATACACCTTTAAGACTGCATAATTTTATTTTATTTAAATAACATTGGTTTTAGGAACAGATTTACAGTAAACAAACTTTTGCTAGGGACCTGATTCTCATCTCACTTAGATGAGTGTAAGTGAGGAGTAACTCATCTGAAGCCTGTAAAGCTGCAAGAAGATCAGAATCAGGCCATAAACGTATTTTTAAAGCGTTAAGTATATTAATACTTCAACAGATTCAAGAATACCAGTGTAAACACAGCAATGCAACAAGTTAAACATTTAAAATAAATTTGATAGTATGTTCTATGCCAATCAAAGTCTTAGTCAGACCACCCATAGGGGAAAAAATAAAACTCTCTGCATTGTTTGCAATAATATGGAAGGAAATTTAGTGTATATTCTCTTCTTCCTGTATTTTTCAGCTAGATTAAGCTGTTGTCTTCACAATTGCCTCCCAGCTGCTGTGACTTGTGAAAACAACAGACCCTGCTCTGTTGTCTGCAGAAAGCCTGGATTGTTATGAGTAACTTTATTGCAGGCACATGAGTGTGTTAAGACTTTAAAACACGCTCAAATGTCATGTGCACACCCACTGACGGGCAAGAATAATTATGAAAAAACAAGAATTCTATGTCTATGAAACAGTGTCAGACAAAATGGGCCATTCATTGTGTTCCTTTGGGAATGCTTGGACTCTCTAGCCAGAAAACAAAAAAGGCACTTTTTTCCTCCCGTAGGCTGAATGCTTAGCTTTGCCATCTGAGCCCTAAGTAAACACGGACCCCCTCTCTAACTACTGGCTGGCCCGCACACAGTAAAAAGTATTAATGCCCCCCTTTTTTCCAGCAGTCCCCTCTGTGTAGGCTGCGGCCAATGTAAAGTCAATGCAAAGACAAAACAGTTTGCCTAACATTAGTAAAAGAAAACATAACTCTCGTACAGTCTGAAAATCCCTCTGACACAGAGGTTTTATTTTAAGACCTATCCCCTCTGTCCTTCTGCATGTTACCGTAGCTACTGTTAATTCTTTTAGCAGGCAATAACTGCTGTCTGCTGCTAAATTACAGAGGAACAGAATTGTGTGCAGCTGTTTAAAGTTATCTACTTTATAAGGTTGCCTACTTCTTTACTGTCCCAGGTTCAAAATTTCATTTGTCTCCCTATCAGAATCTGTTTGCATCATAAAAGGGCTATTCCAAATGAAACTCCAACTCAGCTCAATAATCGGTTCACTCTGATACCAAATTTTCACCACAGGTTTAATGAGGAGACAGTCCCTTCTGGCCTGATTTTAACAAGTGCATCGAATCTCATAAGGATAGTGATAAATTACAACAAGCTAAAAACTTTTTCAGATTGTTTAAATGCATAATTAATGTATTAGATATTCTTTTGACCAAAGTGATTATTTAAACTAAGCATCCATATTTATCTCTACATCATCTTTTGGGTTAGTACCGATCTGGTGCATTTGACTAAGTGAGGTGACTTTCAATTCACAATAAAATCTGGGTAAATTACTGTCAATATGTTCTGATGTTCACATTGAAGTTAATAGCACAACTCCCATTGACTTCAATGAACAGAATCCTCACCTTATCTTGTTAGATGTAAAAAGGGCAGATTCATCTCTTGTTTTAAGAATGAATTTTCAGGCAATTGTGTGTGTGTGGGGTGGGCTCCTCTGTGAGGGTTTTTGTGAGTTTTGGTTTGTTTGCTTGTTTAAGGTAACATGTCCTTTCTCTCACCATGCCCATCACAAGCTAGGGAAATTGAAAAGCAGAAAGGCAAGGCTGTGTGAAAGTCCAAGCATGGAGCGTATGAACTTTATAGCCATCCATGAAAGGGCTGCCATATTCCCCACTAAGCCCTCTTATTCTGCATACAATTTAATTGTGCCCATTGGGTTATGTGGATTTTGATAATGAAATGCTGTTTTAGCACTAGCCACTAGATTGTAAAGTCTTCAAGGCAGACACTGTGTCTTATTTGTACACACAAAGCAATAACACAAGGGGCCCCTGATTCTGAATAGGGACTCTACCACAATGCACATAATAATAGGGGGTAATCATGAATGACCTGGATTCAAACTCAAACCTGGTGTAATTCAGTTGAATTCCATTGGGCTATATCAAAGAGAGATGTGCCCTGCTATGTGCCTCCCCTTTCCTAGAATCTAAAGGAGACCAGTTTCAGAGAGTTCCTTGACTGTTAGTTTGAGCATCCTGAGCTATCCTCAGACCTAGGTCTTCAAAGCGGAAACATGATGTACTATCCACTGAACCATCAGGCTAGTCATGAATTTGTTTTAACAATCCAACAACATCACCATTTCTCATTCATCCACTTAGCTTAATTTTCCTACCATCACTTTCATTGCTGAGGTTGTCTCTATTAAGCCATTTTTTGTGCATCATTAACTTTTAACCAGGCATCGATAGCTTTATTGTTTAAATTGCGTATGACTTTATTTAACGTCAGCATTTCTTCTGGCTCCTGACAAGAAGTCACATTTTATAACTAATTAAATTGATCCCTGGGAAGCAAAAGCCACTAAACGGAATTATTCGAAACCGAGTGTCAATATATTAAATCAAAGGGCTAATGAGTTGGGTCACTGCTTCTTTTATCTAAAGGCTATAGCAGAATAGGATTCATATCATCCTCTATTTTCTGCTTTAACAATCAATTTTATTTAAACCAAAGGCGGCTAATTAATAAATTTAGATCTAGCTGTAAATAATACATTTTAGCCTGTTTTAAAACTGGAATAAATTTTAAGGTCATTTTAAGTGGGAAAATGCACTGTGTTGATATAAGCTGCACTTCTGAGTTGCCATGGTGCACGAGTGCTCCTACTAGGTCATAGGAAGCATCCACAGTGATCTAAAAGGTGTTTTCTAAGTAAACGATTTTGAGAACTTTTTATCTTTCAACTATTTCCATTCTGGGTGTAAATCAAGAACAACATTTGCCTCTCGGAGCTGACAATACCGCCTAACGAAAGTGATTAAGCAATGACTAAATTTGTCATGTCAGCTTTTCCTATAGCTCTTGCAGCTGCTGAGTAATATTTTGGATGCATTCAGTATTTACATCTGGACACTACTTTTAAAATTCATCACCTAATAATTCATACCACTCACTTATTAGTCATAGTTCAGTTTCCTTTGACTAAATGTTTGTAGATGGTTCAAGAAAGCTATCTTTTCTAAAGTTGTCTTCAACTAATCCAATTATGTCCAGACTGTTTAGAAATCATGTTTGATGATCTCTTACCCTTCCAAAAAAAAAAAAAAAAAGCTTTTACCTGTAAGTTGTTTTGATTGAGATCCAGTCAAGTTTTCATACCTTATTTAGGTGTTCACTATGGTATATCAGAGAAAGCTTTTTGACTCTTCCCTTACATTTAAAAATTATCATATAATTATGCTTGTATAAAAAAGAAACTGGGTAATTAATCAACAAAGGCTAGATTATCATGGCCCTTTTTGGCAGTGCATGGGAGCAAGAGTAAGGAGGATCGAGGGTCCTACCTTGTACCCAGCTCAGCTTGTGATCCCATGCCCAATACTGCAAGTAAGTTGGAAGGTAGTGGGAAATATGAGAGTACGGGCTCCTGCTCATCTGCTAAAGTAGCTGGCCATGCACATAGGTGGGAGTAAATTGATCCACAAAAAGTCGGGGGGAGAGGGCAAGTAATTTACTTTCTCCCCCACAGCAAAGAGGGAGCAGGGGAGGAATGGTGACACTCTGAGTTCTCCAGTCTGGTCTTGGGGGCACACAGCTATGCATTGCCTCTTACTCAGGTCAGGTTGTAAAATTACAATCTAGCCCCAAGCAAATATCTAAACAATCATTTAAAGCAAGGCTGTGATTGTTAGTGGTTACTTTAACACATAATAGTCTGTTAAAAATAGGATGGCTTCACTGTCCCTCTAAAGCTTGGTTTTGTAGATTTACCACTAAGATCAAATGCATCACAAGGAACACCACAGATGTTTTTTAAAAACGCATGTTCTTGTACCCACATATCATTTTTCAAACATTAATTTAGGGTTTTTCTGCAGGCACAGTGCTTCCCTTTCAAAACAACTTTAAATAGTCACTTTTATCCATTTATAAATGTATGTGTTTTGGAGGGTCAAGCACATGCTGTTGTTTCACACCACAAATGTTTTCCTACATTTCCAATGGTTACATGTCACGAGAGTGCTTGACCCCACCATACAGAATCATTCAGTATGTGGGGGAAACCACAAATACTGCTGTACCTGTGGCTGGCACAAGATCATTTAAAATGGAAGTTCATTTCAAAAGCAGGTTTTGTAAAAATAACCCATTTTCACCTAAGAACGTTAGTTAATCATGGACTCTTTTAAAAGATATACTGTTGTCTTTTTCCTTCCATAATGTATTTTCTTTAAAAGTCATGCAACATTTCAAAGTAGGCTAGACTAATACTGTCCATTAATTAGAACAGTTTTCAGGTCAGACAATGTGATGCTATGACTAACATCTGTTGAATTCCTACCATTTTTCCCCTTACACTCAGATTCCTAGAGTAAATTTTCATTTTGGTGCAAACACACAAGTTCTACACACTGTCATACATGACTATCCACAAGAACACACACACTGGCTTGTAGGGAAAGAAGTAGTGGTGCTTTTAAAAGAAAAGCTTCACAAAACTTGGTTGTTGCTGGCAGAGTTGTAGCACAGTTTCCCTGTACAGCAGCTACAGTGATTATTATTATTATTATTATTATTACTATTTTGTCTAGGAATTGTTTCAGAACCATGTTATGAAACTGTGCCGTCTCTTTATCTAAAATGTAGCCTAAGTCTAAGGGCAGGTCTGCACTACCGCTTAAGTCAATGTAACTTACGTCGCTCAGAGGTGTGAAAAAGCCACCACTCTGAACAATACAGGTTACATGAACGTAAAGTGTTGTCCACACTGTGCTATGTGCACAGTGCGGCTGCGCTGATGTAGCGCAGTTGTGTAGACTAACCCTAAGATATAACGTATGGGGATGTACTAGAAATAAATACATTGAAATTTAGGATTAGATTAATTGGCGGACGGAACAAAATCTGCCCATGCTAATCAAGGAAACCATGCTACAACTCTGCTAGTAGCAGCTGTGTTTAAACACAGTTGTATATAGTAAAGAACTTATCTCACTGAGGAAAAGGCCCAAAGTCCAATTTGTCATTGATTTCAGTGACAACAGTAGCATGAAAATGTCTATGGGTGTCTAGGCTAGTGTACTGTTGTTCTAATATAGTATGGCTCCTTTTACACTAGCCAGCTAAATTGGATTAAAATGCTGTTTGGGCAATATTAAGTTTAAAGCATGGCAAAATCTGTTGGATTTTTTTTTAAATTTAAACTAAGCTGCCCAGCAAAGATCCTGGTGATATATATATATGGTAAAAATTCAAAACACTGACGACTAGTGTTCTTCATCTTTTTTAAAATTTTTCTTTTTTTTGGTCAGATGCTGAATAAAAGCATGGACAATAACAACTCTTATCGCAGAAAAATAACCACTCGCTAACATGTTAAAGTAAATTTGCCTGAAAAGAATTTTTGCTGTTGTTCCACTGGTATGCCATTGCTGACAGTATATCCCTGTGGAAAGAAGCTTACTGATGTCCCCTTAGGTCTCATTTTAAGTTGTACTTTACCTACAGCAATTAGCTGCTCAGATGTTTCTGTCGGTTTTCTGGTGTTGTGCCTTCCCTTTCATGTAATTTCTCTTCTCCATTTATACTAGATGCTTGCAATCCTCTAGCTGTGAGCTATATAGACTACAATTGGGCTGAAATGGTCGATACTGATATCCTTTTTTCTGTGTCACTGTACTCTCGAGTTTGCTTGAGCAATTTCTGGGACCCATCTAATATTTGTACATGCAAATAGGCAGACAAAAATATGGTAACAAGCGCATAATACAGACTGTGTATGCAAATTCTCAAGATTTATGTTGGCAACTTATTGTACATTATTTCCCCTAAACTTAACCTCTCATTTGCCAACACATACATAGAAACAAATTATGCGTGAGCATCTGATCCCATATTTAAACAATGTTGTGGGTCTACTACTTTTACAAAATCTATACAATTGTTTTTACACACAGTAGAACCTCAGAGTTACAAACACCGGAGTTACGAACTGATCAGTTAACCACACACCTCATTTGGAACTGGAAGTATACAATCAGGCAGCAGAGCAGCAGAGACAACAACAACAAAAAAGGTGAATACAGTACAGTACTGTGTTAAACGTAAACTACTAAAAAAATGAAGGGAAAGCAGCATTTTTATTCTGCCTAGTAAAGTTTCAAAGCTGTATTAAGTCAATGTTCAGTTGTAAACTTTTGAAAGAACAACGATTAGGTTTTGTTCAGAGTTACGAACAACCTCCATTCACAAGGTGTTCGTAACTCGGATGTTCTACTGTATAGGTTTTCCTGTGGAATCCAACAAAAGTACAAGTAATCTTGATTGCCCCACTACTTTTGAATTTGTAGTTCTACATATATCTCCACATGTCTATGCACATTAATTGTCACTCATATAACAGCATAAACACATAACAAGCCTGACCCCATTGAATTCCAGGATTTTACCCCTGATTTTTCCAAAGGTTTTGCATATAGCTATTGTGGATCTAAATAGATGCACGTGCAAATGATGTAACTTAGAAAACTAAGGACCTGATTGCCTGCTGCACTTGGGTGTTAGATGTTTAAATGACTTCACTGGCACCTTGAATAAACTGCTGGCACAGAGTTGCTCCTGCCATAATTTGTACCCTCGGATTTGCAGGAACAAAAAAGAGGCCAGGTTGAGGAATATAGCTGGCTTTTTAATATGTCAGTAAAATGCCCAAGATCTATTAGTAACATTTAGAAAACAATTTCTATGTGGGATCTCTGTAGTAGAAATGAATAGTAAGCATCTCTCCCCTTATGTACATGAGACAGAGATACATACAAGAGTTTATTTTATGTGATAATTATTTACAGCATTTTCATGAGTAAAAAGAGAGGAATAATTAAATAGCAGGGTGGTGAGAAAATTTGGCAATTTTACTTTGCAAAGGTTTGTGCAATCCTTTCTTTTCCTTTTTGGGGTTGAATTGAACGCCATTACTCAAAAGGAAGCAACAGCAGAGTTTTACTTCATTTTCATCAAAGGCCACAAATCATGGCAGGCTCACCTGAAAACTGGTTTGCAAGTCTTGGTGAACAGTCTGGTGACCCTGGTTTGAGCTTCAAGGTTGCAAGTGAGGTCTATTTAGGCTGTTATTACAAAAGTTTCCGATAGCTCTAAAGCATTATGCAGCTCATTTATACAGCATCACCAACGCCTGCTTTTGGGGCAATATTGGTAAAATACTTCTCCGGTATTAGATAAAATGTGGTGAAGAATTGAAGAGCTCGATTTTCAACAGACCTCCTTAATCATGCTTGCAAATTGCAGGCATACCCACTAGCACATACAGCTATGGGATTTTATAGTCACAAACAGATATGTGCACAAATTTTGCAGTCCACTTTTCAGAGGCCTCTGAAAATATGGCCTTAAGTGAATGTAGTTGCTCATGAAGGAAGCTGAATTGAGAGCTCTGGAGTCTGTAGAGCTCAATGTAGCCACACAATAGGGCTACAAGGGCAAGTGGGAAACCATTTTCCCAGTGTTAATTAACATATCTTCAGAACAGAGACTTTATCTATCTCTGTCTTTATCTGCATCTACGACGTATGCCATTTTTCATATTGCACGCATCACAATGAAACAAGCTAGAATGTCAAGGAGGGCAGGTTCATCATTACCCTTTAAAAGCAGGATTGGTAGAAACAAGCCCACTTTCCATCAATTTTCCTACATTCAAAGGACTGAATGGGACAGAAAGGCTTTTTGAAATGTGGGGGATCTGCCCATAGAAGCTTGCACAGCCAAGTATGCCTGCAACCAGATATTTCCTAAGTGACTAACTAGTCAGGGAATTTTCAAAGGTTTGTAGTGAACAGCTTCAGCGGCAAATTCTCTCAGCCCTTAGTCACATGTTCCTTAAAAGGAAATCATTAGCAATCTAAAAACTCCCTTTCTGTAGTGTTTTCCAGTGTGTGCTCAGTGTACTGAGGCACTTTGTAAGTTATATTAACCTAAGCCTGAAACAGCAGTGAAAGTGTTTGTACTGCACATATGAAAAAATAATAGATCCATTTAGGTGATACTCTGTGTTTAGCATGTGTCCGACCATATGTCTTCTGCTCGTTTAGCTTCATATAGCTCCTATATAATAGATGGACACATACAAATACACATTTTAAATAATTAATTTTTATAAGTCAGGAAAGATGGTTTTGTGGTTGAGCCGCTCGAACTCTGGGTTCAATTCCTATCTGTGCCACAAGTTCACAGACTCAGGCTTGGTCTACACTTACCCCCCAAGTCGAAGTAAGGTATGCAAATTCAGCTACGTGAATAACGTAGCTGAATTCGACATACCTTACTTCGAACTTACCGCGGTTCAGACGCCGTCCACACGCGGCAGGCAGGCTCCCCGTCAACTCCGCGGTACTCCTCTCGCCGAGCTGGAGTACCGCAGTCGACAGCGAGCACTTCCTGGTTCGATTTATCGCGTCCACACCAGACGCGATAAATCGAACTCGGAACTTCGATCCCCAGCCGCCGAACTACCCGGTAAGTGTAGACTAGCCCTAAGATTATGTCTACTCTGGGATTAAACATCCAAGGCTGGCCCACGTCAGCTGACTCAGGTTCGCAGGACTGAGGCTGCGCAGTGATACTATTGCAGTGTAGCTGTCCGGGCTCAGGCTGGTGCCCAGGCTCTAGAACCTGGGTTGCAACCCTAGCCTGGACATCTACACTGAAATTTCATAGCCCCGCAGCCTGAGCCCCGTGAGCCTGAGGCAGCTAACACAGGCCATCCGTGAGTGTTTTATTGCAGTGTAGACGTACTCTGTAAGGCCAGAAGAGGCCACTGCAGTCATCTAGTCTGACCTCTTGCATAACACAGGCTGCAGAATGTTCCTAAATCAATTCCTGTTTGAACTACAGCATATCTTTTAGAAAAACATTGAATTGTCATTGAAAAATTGTCAGTGATGGACTATTTACCACAACCCTTGGTAAATTGATCCAATGGTTAAATAACCCTCACTGTCAAAAATGTCCATCCCACTTCTAGTCTGAATTGATCTAGCTTCAACTCCCAGCCATTGCACCATATTATACCTTTCTTTTGCTCCTCATATATAGGTATTTACAGTTTGTGATCAAGTCACTCCTTAACCTTCTCTTTGTTAAGCTAAATAAAAAATTCCTTGAGTCTATCACTCTAAGGAATATTTTCCAATTTTTTAATCATTCTCATGGCTCTTCTCTGAACCCTCTCCCATTTATCAAAGTCCTTCTTGAATTGTGAACACCAAAACTGGATGCAGTATTCCAGCAGTGGTCTCACCAGTGCCAAATACAGAAGTAAAACAACCTCTTTGCTCCTACTTGCCATTACTATTTATGCATTCAAGGATTTTGGCCATTGCATCACACTGGGAACTCACAGTCAGTATTAAGACACATATTGTTTGCTTGCACCCAGTTTACTAAGCGATCTAGATCACTCTGAACCAGTGATCTGTCCTCTTCATTACTTACCTCTCCCCCCAATTCTTGCATCAACTGAAAACTTTATCAGTGATTATTTTGTTTTCTGCCAAGTCATTGATAAAAATGTTAAATAGCGTAGTGTCAAAAGCCAATCCCTGCCAGACCCCACTAGAAACACACCCAGTTGATGATTCCCCATTTACAATGATACTTTGTTCAGTTAGCCAACTTTTAATCCATTTAATGTGTGCCATGTTAAATTTTAGTTTTTTAATCAAAATGTGCAGTACCAGGTCAAATGCCTTACAGAAGACTAAGCATATTACATCAATACTATTACCTTTATTACCCAAACTTGTAATCCCATCAAAAAAAAAATCAAGTTAGTTTGACAGGATCTATGTTGATTAGCATTAATTATATTATCTTCTTTTAATGCTTTATTAATCGAGTCCAGAATCAGCTGTTCCATTAGTTTGCCCATGATAATTTGACATGTTAACAGGCCAATGATTACCCAGGTCATTCCATTTACCTTTGTAAAATACTGGCACAATATTAGCTTCCTTTTAGTCTTCTTGAACTTCCCAATTGTTCCAAGAGTTATTGAAAATTAACGTTAATGGTCCAGTGAGCTCTTTCACCAGTTCTTATAAAACTTTTGGATTAAAATTATCTAGACCTACTGATTTTAAAATGTCTAACATTCAATACCTCCTGACTTACTATCAGAATGGAAAATGGTTCATTATCATATGATATATGACTACATTATGTGTTTTATTCCCAAACACAGAACAAATATTTATTGGACATTATGCCTTTTCTGCATTATTATTATTGGCAATTCTATCATTATAATCCAGTAATGGACCAATAATATTGTTATGATTCTTTTGTACCTAATATACCTTTAAAAAAATCTTTCTTATTGTCCTTAACTCTGCTAGCCATAGACTTCTCCTTGGGTCTTTTTGCTTCCCTTATACATTTTCTACAATTCCTAGTTTCTGATTTATATTCATTACTATCAAGTTTCCTGTGTGATCTTAAGCGAGTCACTTAATCTTTCTGTGCCTGAGTTCCTTGTCTGCAACATATGTCCTTTCTACCACTCTTCTTTCTGTCTTCTCTATTTAGATTTTAAACTCCTTGGCACAAGGAATATCCCTTGCTATGTATTTGTACAGGCCTTGTACAGCTGAGCCCCAATCACAGTTGGGGGCCCCCAAATACAAATAAACTATAGTAATGAAGATGAGTGTATATACACCAATGCCATGCTAATGGTCTCAAAATTATAAACCCCTCCGGACTGGCATCTTGCCACGAACTATGGCCAATATATCTATGTTTCAGCAGAAAATGAACTCCAGAAAAACATGGAAAACTTTGACTTAGTCTTTAAACAAAAGAACTACGTAGTTTCATGGGAATTTAATTGCTAATTTTGCAGTGAAATGGCTGCAAAAGGTCCAGTGTTTCCTGTCTGAAGGGCGAGTTTCAAATATATTACTGAATAAAGGTCTTAAAACTTTACACTTTGTGTCTCTGTCCTTTCCTTGGTACCCACATATAATCAGTGACACCAAAACACATTGTAAGACTGTATTTTTATCTTAGATTTCTGGTGACATGTACAAACCATATGAGCTTCTCTCTCGTGGTTTATATTGTCACCAGTTATCTTTGATAAAAATACAATTTGATATAGTGCAGCTGGACATAGTTCATTGTGTGTATGTATCTGAAAGCAATAAAATATGACAAGATATGCAGTTATACCACCCAGGAAGTGTAGGTATCTAGAACTAAACTTCTGAAATTTGTTTTTGCCTTTATAAATTGGTATTTGACACATTTTAAAATGTAAGAAATAAATAAATATATTGTAATGGGAACAAAAATATTTTTAAATGTAAGGTCACCAAAAATAGTCCTTGTTAAGGTATCGCCATCAAATAGAGAGACATTTGATTTCTTCAATATAATTCTTAGCTCTTAGATCATATTTTTCATCTTCAAAGTGCTTTGCCAACATTAGTTTATTAATCAATCTATACAGTGCCCCTGTGAGGTATTCACTGTCTACGGCTCCTCAGCTTTAACCCCAACTCTGAATTTTAAATCCACTCACAATTAGCCACGGCCGCCTCTAGTTCGAGCTGGTGCTGCACTGTGAAGAAATGGGCTTCTCCAGCAGTGAGTGTGGAACAGAAAGGGATAGAAAGAAGAAACAGAAGGAAAAGGGACAAAGAAGGCTGAAAAGTAGTTAGAGTGAGAAAGTTTTTTCCAATGAACTCTAATGTACAGAGATTTTTCGTGTGTGTGAAAGTGAGGATATTTTTCTTCCTCTCACTGCATGCGTCTCCCAAACCTCCATTGCTCAACTTATCCCACTAAACTGTCCTCATAATAATTATCCAAATAGCTAAAGAAAGCTTATGCTATTTATTAGGCACATAAGAAAAGAACCACTCTCCAATAAAACATTTTGCTGGAATAAGTAGATAACATATATGGTACAAGTATCATTTTTTGTATTCAATTTTTTTTCTCTCTCCGCTTATTTTTTCCAGTCTCTTTTCATTCTGCTCACTTTCTGTGTCATTATGTGTCCCTTTTCCCAAATCAGAATAGCATGCCCAATAATTTCTTAAGGATGACCTGTATAACTCACGTGTGGTTTTCCAGTCATAGGTAATGCAACTATTCTGAATGCATGCCCATAAAACGTTTTTACTCCACCACACCACAATATGTACTACAACATACACACATGTGCATATACACAGACACTTTCAAATAGATCGCCAAAGTAACTCAACATGAGCTCTCTGTGACGTACTGAATAGGGACCAAAAAAATCATCAGTTCATGACTTGTCTTTCATTAGAGTAGGTCATTCTGAGGCCATAATTAAACAGTGTTTTTCTCTACCCTCTAGCCATAAGTGTCTGCCATTGTCAATCATTATCCTTGGCATCGAGGGCCATTTCTAAGCTGCCATCAAGTACCAATTAATGAATTAACCAATCTCAAAAATAACAGGAGTACTTGTGGCACCTTAGAGACTAACAAATTTATTAGAGCATAAGCTTTCGTGGGCTACAACCCACTTCTTCGGATGCATATAGAGTGAACCATATATTGAGGAGATATATATACACACACATACAGAGAGCATGAACAGGTGGGAACCAATCTCAGTTCATATTTCAGCTCCACTATCTGTTTGTTTCTGGATCTTGAACTATTACAACAAAGTGCAATACAGTGTTCACAAGACACTGGGCCAGCAATAACATCTTCCTTTTCTATGCAAAAAGTGAATTTAGTGCTTGAGAAAAGTGCTGAATTGACAGCTCTAGATAATGAAGTCCTCTTTTCTTTCCTACTTGATATACAATACAGGTTTTTCCACACTGCCCATCAATATGTCTCAACTCTGCCCTGAAGCACAAAACTCCAGGAAAAGAGAGTAGAATTCATACAGATTCGGTCCATTTCGTACAGATTCTAGTCCAGCTAGACTTCTAACATGAATGCCTGTTTAGGACAACTGTGAACTGGATCATAAACTGGACTGACCTCATCAACTCATCCATAGGCCACTTACCACTTACCATGAGACTAATAACTTTCAGCTACTAGGTTTACTTAGTTGCTCCACCCAACCTATTGTCCACCAGAATTCTGTTCTTGGTTTCCTCCTCTTCTTTTGCCTCTAAATACACTCTCAAGGTGACCTTTGCTCACCCATGATTTCCCCTACCACTTTTCTTTGGTTGACTCCCAAATCCAACCACCTACCCCCATTCCCTCCCATTCTGTCCAGATTACCATCTCAAACTGCCTTTCTGACATTTCCTCTTTGATGTTCAGCCATCATCTTAAATTTATCCTCTCCAAAGCTCAAGTTCTTTACTTCCATACTACAGAGCTAAGTAAATAACTGCTATGCTGGAGGTGTGTGTTTATAGGGAATAATTATGGTTATGAGGTGTGTATTTATTTTGTTTTAGGGCATTGGACCTGGAAGCCGGGTTTCTGTTCCTGGATCCACCACTGAACTGCTGTATGACCGTGGACAAGTAATTTCACCTCTCTGAACCTGTTTTCCTATCAGTAAAATAGGGATGATAATGCTAACTCTCCTATGTAAAGCAGTTGGAGATCTATGGAAGACCAGGATGACAGAAGACAAAAGTACTGTCACATAAACTTAATTGGATCATATTGCTACCACCAGATCATCCATTATGGTTGCGGTGAATGGACACTTCAGTAATAAGTGCTCCTTGTCAGGATGTGACAAGTCAGTTCACATATTGAAAGATGGCTCTGTGTTCTGATCTATTACTACATCACATCAGAAAATAGTCAAGAAGCCAAGAAGAATGTGAAAATTAACTTGAATAGATACTGAGTGGAATAGAAATATACTATTTTAATTCAAACTTTGTCTAAATATGTGGGTTGAGACGCAGCACAGAATTCATAGCCCAGGAAGAGAAGAGGTTAAATGTGGCTTTAACCTAGCTGTGAACCCTTACAATTCTGGGCTGTTCAGGGGGATGCTTCCTGGGGTTGCCCTATGAGCTGCAAGATTGCCTTCTGCCCCCAGCATCACCCTACATTGGAGCTTGTCGTCCATGGTGCCTGCATTGGAGGAATCCTTCCTGAGTCGAATACAGGGCTTTTAGGGGCCCCTTTATGTCACTCCAGCCCTTTTACCTGGCCTAAAGGGTAAAAATAAATAGATCCTTCCATCCAGTTCATTCCTCTAGTGATCTATCCTCATTTCTTCCTCCTTTAACTTTTTGCATGGTCTATTGATCTAAATTTCATACACCTCTTTCATTTCAAATGAGATTTCCCACAATAATGTGACTACTTCACAAACTCAAAAAGCTGCAAATTTGATCCAAAATACCACTTTATTTTATTTTATTGCTATGAATAGTTTGCCCAGCCCTATTTGTAGCATTATCATGGAATGCAGACGAGCCATTGTGAAAGCCTGGAGTGGTTTGGTTAGGAAACTAGGAAGTCCTTTACATTCAAACAGGATTGCCCATAAACCTATCAATGAACACATGGAAAATATACAAACTGTCAGGAGAAAATTATGGACGAGAGATAAAAATTAATACCAAACTATTTGACTTTCTTGTGCCAGTCTTTGTTCAGACGCTTAGGTTATACTTCCTTCCTAAGGTTCACAAAAATAGCACAGTATGCTTAGGAAGCTAATTGTTTCTCGCTGTGAATTACTCAGAAATAATCTAAAATTTGTGGATTACTTTTGGAGACTACAGCTCCCTCTCAACTCATAATACCTTAAGGATACTGCAGATTCTCCAGTGAAATACAAACACTTCTGCTGCCAGTACATTACTTATAACACTCAGTACTGTACAACACCAGTATCTCAAGATGAGAGGGAATAAATGATGTGAAACTTATTCTTAACAAACACAACATAAAACCATGGATGAAATGGGAAACACTCTAAGTTAGCCTCCAAGGTGCAAATACAACAATGGGGGCAAAATTACTGAGAGTGAATACGGAGGTGATAGATTGGTTCCTTGTTTAGAGTAGACTCTCACAGTCATCTTGAAGATATTACTAAATATACTCAAGGTGAATTATCCAGGCTGTGGGCCAAATTCTGGCTGGTGCCCCACAGAAAATACTGAGGCAGAGGAGGAGAGGGAGCACATAGACAAATATTTTCACCTGAATTCTGTGTCCCCCAAAACCTATGGTCAGAGCACTTTGCAGACCATCGGCAGTAGGGGCAGAGGGACTGCATTCTGGTCAGGTCCTAAGGCTCAAGGTACATGATTTGTTTGTGGATTTTCTGGATCCACAAATCCAGCAATGGGAACTAGATACCCATCTCTGCAACAGATTATTTATTCTTTCAGGAAAAATCTTCTCAAAGCTGGAGCTATGAGGAGGGTCCTCTGCCCCCACCATAGTTGCACTGTTACTATGCATCCATTTTAGAGACATACATGGTAGGCCAGATTTTTGACCATAAAGATCCACTGAACAAGGAACAGCAGGGATCAATGTTGCAATAACTTTTAAGAAACAGGTAAACACCAGGATTCTCATTGGCCATTATGGATTGTATTGTATTGTATTTTTAATGCTGCATACAAGAAATAAATGGTTAAAAACTACTTTGTAAAACACCAAAATGTTACACAACTACAGAACAAAAGAGATCAGGCAGGTTGTATCTCAGATTCATATACAACCACGATAATCACCAAAGATAAACTTAAGCAACTGCAATGAACCTTTATTAAAGAAAGGGAGACTATTTGCAAATACACAGCATGATCTGCCTACTCACACAGAAACTTAGGATCCAGCAAGAGAGTTCAGGCAGTGAAACTGTGAGGGTGGGCGGGGGACAAAGAGAGGTGCTGGTTATCCTTTCTTGCTTCAATAGCCTCTGATATAGTGCCTTTATATAATTAATATTTCATGCTATTCACCAAACAAGAATGCAGCAAAGGGTTAAAGAGAGGAATCCATTCTCAGTTGGAAACAGTGAGTGTGCGTGCTTCTTCTGTTGTCTATTGTAGTTCTTATAAAATCAAAGTTAAGAACTGTGGTGCCATAGCTTAAACACTCTCCACAGTTCTTCACAAAAGCCCCAGTACAATCTGGGTCCTGTCACTGCATGACAAGAAGATAATCCTGCGTGAGACCTTCCTTTATGATAGGAGGTACTTTCCCCTAATCAGATGGGGAAAAAATTCTCTTGGTGAGGAGCCCCTCCTCCTCCAGAGGATGAAAACAAATCTTTAGAAGGAGGCTTAATCAGAATCTTCATGGAATCCAGGTTAAACCATTTTCCCTGGGTCGTGTAACAGAACCAAATGCCCCTTCATATATATGCTACTCCTTAACCTTATCCAAAGCAGAATTTTAATCCAAGCAAGATTTCAACCTGCAATATCTCCTTTGTAGCATTAACATTTGAGCGTTCCTGGAAGCTGCAGTTCATCAAGCGTTATGTACTTTGTCATCTACGGAAAGTAAAGGAATTAAAGGGTGAATCTGAGACTCAACAACTGTGAATCCATCATCAGGACAAAGAAAGATGTACCTGTTACTGTTTGGTGGAGTTACTCCTGATCTATACAGCTGCACATGAGATCAGGGTCAGGCCCATGGGACTTAACATAATGAAAAATGATACAGTGAGAATTTCTCTAGTGAAAAATAAACACAAGTTTTTACATTCTCTTTTCATTTCTCTCTTTTTATAACTTCACTTTTCATTTTTCAGAGAACAATTTTTTTCTTGATAATGAAAATTATTCATCTTTACTTCCTTGAAGCTCTTTACAACTGCTAATTCAGCAAACCTAAACATCACTTCACATTCCTCCCTCCTAATGGAATAGGCAAGTGTTATTATTCCCATTTTAGACATGGGGAAACCAAGGCTCAGAATGCCTTAAATTACTTGGATAAAAAGTAGAACCCAGGAGTCCTGCATCACAATCCTGTGCTCTACCCACTTGATTCTCTGCTCTACCCACTTGTTACTGGCAAAAAAAAATGTTGTTTCTGTTGGTTTAGTAGTGTCTCTCTCTTTAAACTTAATTCTCAGTACACCTAGAACACTGCTCATGGAAGCAGCATTATTGGTTTACATAGTGCAATAACTGCAGACATGCAAAGATTGACAATTCTAGTTTCGTTCTCAGCAGCCCTATGTTGCAACCTGTGGTTTGTACTTTGGCCATTGTGCTTCAGAGGTGAAAAGCTGATGATCTGATCTGTTATTCACGTAGGCAGGTATGTTGTCCAGATTATATATGAAACAGAAAACAGAACTAAAAAAAACCCTCAGAGATTTACTGCATTTAGATTTGCCTTTTTAAAAAAATATGGTATGGAAGAGGAACTATGGAGTCTACTTGTGATTTCAAAACCAACTGAGTGGTTAAGCAACATTTAAATTGAGATATGGGTGGTTCTAAAAACTTGTAGATTTATACAGAAAATGCAAAATAAGGGCACCAGCAGGCAATAACCTGCCAAAGAAACCATTATAGAAAAAAATCCTTCCATAGTTTAATATCTGAATCTGATAAAGGTAAGTCATGCCTCCTATAGTAAATACATACCTTGAAGAGACATATCTGATGGCTAAAAATGATACTGTTTGAAAATCAAAACAGCATCAGTGAGTCAACACTGTGTTTGGAAAAAACATAAAGAACTTATGAAGGACCCAGGCCTACAAAGACACATGTACATGCTTAACTTTACGCACTGTGAGTAATTCCACTGGCATAGTCTTTGCTGGAATGGTCCCGAAATCTTCACTTCTAGAACAGCAGTTTGCTATGTTAACTGTACCAATACTAAAGTTAATGCTGCAGGAGGCATCCATTTGAAGTCCATCTTTTCACTCTTTGTAACATTTCCCCCCTTCCTCCGTCTCCAAATCTTCTTGATTTAAACACAAATTTCCTCTTACTGTTGTCTTAGGTCTGCAGTAACTTGTCTCTGTCTGTCATGCATCTCGACTGTGTGGGGAACGGTCAGTAGATTTTCATAGCCACAAATCAAAAGCTGTATCCCGAACCTCCCCTGCCTATCCCCAAAACCCCACTCAGCATAGCACAGGGGAATGGGAATGCACATCTAATTTTTTACCAACATTTTGGATATAATTTTAGGAGAATCAAAATATCACAATAAGAAAGAATTAATTGAACCTGCCCTAATTCTTAAAAGAGTTTCCTGTTTGTTACAGAAAAGGAAATAAGTCTGAAACAGTGCAGATGTTGACTGCTTAGTGGTAACCACCACATATTAGAACATGTGTATATTGGGTTGGCTTATTTTCCTCTGAAGGCGGCACCAAAGGTGGGCAGTGCTGGCCAGAGGATATGTCTGGTTTTCTATGCTTGAAAAATGTCCACGCTAGTGGAATCCCTGAGGCAAACACCACCTTGCCTTCCATAGAACACAGCCACTGCCACTGACAGGGCCATGAACGGAGCACTACAATTAAAAAAAAATCGAGTTCATATGGACTGGAGCCAATGGATCGGTTGAAAGGAGCCATTAAGATCTATTGTGCCTGAATACATATTTAAATACGTAGGAAGAGACATATAAAATGAATACCACACTATACATGTAACTGGCTAAATATTAATAAGCTTTACATATGCTGAATCATGTATCTGGGCAATTTGAATTAACGTATTTACATGAGTGCAACAAAGCACTGATGACGACTTCTAGTTATTTTTTTAAAATAAGTTTATTTCCCTCCACCCTTGGGGAGAAAAGGTCCAAACCCGATTAGCCTTTCCCCTTTCCCGCAGCTGAAGAACTTGGCTATGTTCACTGCAGACCTGACATGGAACACACTTTTTATTTTATGTTAGGTCAGCGGGACCCTTAAAATGGCTATTTCTCAAAGAAAAATAATACTCTTGTCATTTTAATGCATGTTTATATAAAATGAAAGTGGCAGTTCCATGTTAATAAACCTTGCTTAAGAAAAAAAAAAAAACAGTTGCTAAGCTATGGTGAGTAATTAGCCCTTTAGCATCCCCTTTCTTCAGGAATGCTTCCTCCTGAGCTGGCTCTTTTAAATAGCTCCAGTCCTGGCTGCCTTTGTTGAGCTTGGAAATTGTGCACATATGAGAGAAATTAAGCCCTCATTTAACAGAGACACATGCCTGTCAAGTCCAGAGGAACAAAGGCTGTTCCCTGGGGGCTACTCAGCTCCCTGAGGCTGCCACTCATTCTGTTAGCAATGCTTACCCTTTACAGATTGTGTATAAAACCCAATAAATCATTTCATCTGCTCTGGTTAATATACACATGAGCCTGGGTCTTTCTTCAAAGTATTTTCTCTTTCGTGTGCAACTCTGTTGGTTTTATAAGAGGTGACCTATGTTTTCTGAGTGTGGTGAGACTTTTACCATTAAATGGTAATGTTAATGTCTGTGTAGTAAACCTGAACCATTTACTGTCAGAAATTAAGTCACTTGATGCCACATCTATTTCACACAGGAAATGTTTATTACTTTTGAATGGTTGATAATCATCAATGTTTATTGTATAAATTAGTAAATTCTGGTCCTCCTAAAGTTATATCCAAAATATATGTACATCTAAATGATGGGAAAACAACAAAGGGAAATAAAATGATCCTTTGTTCCATTTTAGATGACAGATTTGCTGCCCTGTTTAAGAAACGTGTGTTTTCTTAATTAAAACAAAAAAGACAATGATTAATTAATTATTAATTTAGTGGAGGTTGTTTTATTTTTGTTCCTTGCCCATTTATGTTGTTGATGACTGCAAAGTGTCCTCAGTAAGATTTCTCTATACTAATCATCGACAACGAAAAAGAACAGAAAGAGTCTGTCCACTGAAAGGTAATAATGACATCAAACTAGTAGTTGAAGCAAGCAGAGCAAGAATATACAAGCACAATGTATTTCCTACCTGAAAGAAGACCAAAATAGACAGTTACTTTATCTTCCACAGACGTATATTTGGTACAAAAGGAAGATTTTACAATGAATAACAAAAGCACAACTGAATGCTTCTGTTTCCAAACCTTCCTTTGTTTTAAAACACGGTAAACTAGGGGTAGGATCCTGCATGTCTTGGACTGGACTAACTTCAGTGGCACAAAACTGATTTACACCAGCTAAGGAAATGGCACCTTCCGCCTGCACAAACTTCAAATGAGACAAAACTCTCATTGACTTCAGTGGCGGTTTATCCTGAATCTGAGTGCAGGAGCAAGCCAATGGAGCCTATTTAGTGCTAGATTACTGGCCAGATTAGAGAAATAAATTAAAGTGCAGTCCTCATATCTTCTTCCCCAGAAATGTGAGGGAATTTGGTAATAACTATCCAAATTAAAATATTATGTATTAAAAAAAAGGAATTTTTGTTTTGCTTTTTCCACCTGCATTTGTAGCTTACAAGCAAACCCAAAGCGGCATATTTATCAAGCAACCATATTAACCTTTGTATTTAAAACCACAAAACAAAGAGGGATGACTGTTTTGACAGCTTTAATCCTGATGATACTGGGAGCCCCAAGTAAAAAGAAGCTGGTACAGCATGGAGTTTCCCCTGCACAGCAGGCAGAGAAAAAGCAGGTCTGGATTTGATAAGTAAAACCAGATCTATACAATAATTATATGTTAAAGCCTGCAATTAATGGGAACCATCGACAGTCCAATGAGCTTGTATATCAGTGGTTTTTCTGCGAAGGCCTTTTCTCCCATCTTGTTAGATATTAATCAACTGTACAACAAGCACGAAAGCTTTGTGTAAACACAAGCAATTGTGGGTGCTCCTCTGTCTTTGGAGGGAAAAACTGGGCTTTGACGTAGGGATTCAAAACTCCACTTGTTTCAGGATATGCTATTATTATTATTTCATATTTATCAATACAAATACCGATATAGTGACCCTCCCAGGATCAGGGTCTCACTGTGTTAAACGGAGTATAAATAGATAGGAAGTATGAATCCTTCGTGCCCTGAAGAGCTGACAATTGAAGAACAGAATAGTCCTCCTTCCCCCTTCAAATGTCTATCATTAATAAAACAAGTGATGCCCTACTGGGCTTAAAATATATTAACATGCCATGAAATAGTGTACATTAAAAACATGATATTACAATGAACTGCCTTATCAGAACATAGAGTTGTTTAAACTGAATATGACACAATGCCCCTACAATCCTAAAAAGTAGTAGGAATTTAGTAAATAGGCCATTTACTCAAAATAAAAGATACAGAACCAGATGAATGTATCCATATAATTCAACAAATTGGCAACCTACAGTAATTTTTGCAAGCTCGCACCTACTGTACATACATGCAGTGAATACATTAAAGTTGCATAAAATTACATTTAGAGATGGATTTTGTCTCACACTAGCGTATATCAGGAGTAACTCCATTGAAATCAGTCAAGTTATATAAACGTAAATGAATCAGAACCAGAACCTTATTAATGAAAAGGGCCTAAATCTGCAACTCTTAGTTCTGAAACACTCTAATTGAAGACAATGGGACCTTTATGTGGGTAAGGTTTGGGGTCAAAGTCAAACCCATTGGGAAATGAATGGAAAGACTCCCACTGACTTCAATAGTCTTTGGATCAAGACCTAGATGTCCACATCTGAATTACCTGTGTGGAGGAGGACCTGTTTTTAAAATGGGAAAATAAGGAAGTCTACTTATAGGCATGAAGCTTGATCAATACTGCAGAGGACTAAAGAAACTCCCATCCATTTCACCCACTTCTTCCATTAAGATACAAAGGCAACACATTGCCATGAACACAAGAGAGAATATGTAAAGGTGTCATATGCTATGTATGCCACTGACATAATACTTTAATAGGATATGCTGTAATTTCCTGCATTTAATATCTGAGCAGAGCTATAAAGGTCTTTTTCCAAAATTATAGCATTGCGTTCGCAACACTAGAATTAATGTTGTGTCAACCTTTCCATTATAAGCCCCTTTTTTCAGGGGTTTATAACTTGGCTGTAAAAATATACTCTGGCCTAAAATGTGGCATGTAAAGAAACAGACACTTTGATTAAATTAAAAAACACGATTAGACCGATGTTTCAGGCAAGTAATGTAGCTTTTTAAGTCACTTGTGTGCCCTACACACCATGCGAGGTACAACCATGAAATTTAGGCATTTTTTAAAAGTACCTCCTCCCATCTTCCCCCAGGAACGTTACTTATGTAGGCTATACTGCATAAGTATATTCTATCAAGGCTATGTCTACGCGACAAGTGAGGGGTGTGATCCCCTGCTCATGTACACATACTCATGCTAGCTCTTGTTGAGCCAGCGCAAGTCTATAGCAGTGTAGCCATGGTAGCATTGGTCATGGCAGGAGAGACACAGCTGAGCCATGCTGAGTATAACCCTGCCTGAAACCAGTGGGCATATGCCTTCGCTGTTACTACCCAGGGTACCGTGGCTACATGGCTATTTATACTCGCGCTAGCACTCAGTGAGCTAGCACGACTATGACATAGTCCAAGAAACAATCTGCCTATAAGGCTAGTCGCTCCAGGAAGTTCCTGGTTGAACCTTGGAGGTTGCTACCTATGAGAAAAGGAAATACTTGGTCTCTAGGAGCAGCAGAACTCCTCATAATGCATTCCATGCCTCCCCCTTTTCCAGGCATGGACTCCATGCTTCCAATCAACTTGATGATCACATGGTATAATTACGTTCATGGGAATGATAATAATACCAGTTATGGAAGGGGGTGAAAAGAAGAGGCAAGTCTTTATGCAGCCTACTGAGATTAAGTAAACTGGGGAAGAAGTCTTGGTGATATTGGATTCTCCATGACTGAGATCTCCACTACAGCCGATGAAACAAAGGGCCATGTGAGTGAAAGATTATGATGGTGAAGAAAGATCCAGTAGTTAGGGCACTAAGCTGAGAATTGGGAGACCCAGGTTCAGTTCTGCCACAGATTCCCTGTGTGACCTTGTGCAAGTCACTTAGTGTCTCTGTGCCTCATCTCTAAAATAGGAATAATAGCATTGCCTTACCTCATAGGGGTGTTGTAAGGATAAATACACTAAAATCTGTAAGGTACTCGCATACTATGCTAATGGGGGATCACAAATGAGGGCTAGATAGATCTTTCAAATAAACATCAAGTATCAGCAGAGGGTAAAGACAGTGCCCACCACAACTTTCCAGTGAGTCCTTCCATCTAAGGTGACTCTCAGCACTTCTTGGGGGAGCAAGGATGGGCTCCAAGCCCTCTCCCTCCAGAAAATGTTTATTGTTTTGCTTTGCCTAGGGAGTCCCAGTCCGAGGGCCAGGCCAATAGCTATCCATCACCCCATCAGTTTTATTATTACTTACCATGTGTCCTGAGCACACACATAGAGCAGCTGTGTTTTAGTCCACATACTTAATGTTTGTCCACCTGGTCTATATTTTAAAGCAAAAGCATGTTCATCCACCTGGCTAAACTTTGGTCCACACAGTAAAAATGACCAACAGATTATTACAGATTTTTTTTTAAAAGTTCTTTAACTAAAAAGTACATTTAACAATTCTGTGGGGCTGTGATGTGTCTCAGGATGGATTTCTCACTTCACTCTCAACTGTGAATTTCTTTGCTTTTATTATTTGGTGTTACAACTTTAATGTTTTCTTAACACACTGTCGTTTTGGGTGGGTGAATAAGATGAATTTAGCATTTCATAATGAACCATTGTATACTGTTTGCATCATTTGTTTTCCTTTATTGAATGATTATAAACTTCAATCTAACATTAATGAAATGTGTGGGAGTTACTGTATGTGAATTAAGCATGGTGATGTCAGTGCATCCCTTTGGAATTTAAAAGATATTTCACTGTGTTATATCATATGTCTCGCAGTATATCAATTTTTATTTCCCATCCCTCAAGTGTGGAATGCATACTGTACAACTTCTTAAATTCTCAATATAGACATAATTTACACAAGCTGTGCAAATGCCTGACTTAGAGAAGATGGTATATACAAGATTTATATAAAAGACTAGTTTGTTTAAACAAGCAAATCTCTTGCATACAACATGGTCAAAGACCCAACTACATCATATAATTTCATTTTCTTTAAAAAGCTGTAAAGCACAGGATGCAATACGGTGAACCTGCACTGAAAGACCAGCTTCCTCTTACTTACACAACTACTTTAAAATATTCCCAGGTGATTTCCAGTGCAATGTTGTTCAGCTTTTTCATAAAGATCACCTTTAACAGGGACCAGTTTTTGCTAGTAATGGTGTTGGTTGCTTAAGACCAAGACACTTCACTTTTACTTTTTTTGGTTTAAATAGTCCAAACGTTTACAGAATGTTAAATGGTTTCTCTTTTTTTCTTTCCAATTCTATCTTGTTCTCCATATGGGTGCATAATCCCCATGTGAATCCAGACAAGAATACACTTATTTTTTTCTGTATTGTTGTGAAACTAAGTACCATCTTAACACACTTTTCTCCCCAAATTGATTTAATAATGGACTTGTATTCTTCAACTAATTTTCACAACTTCTGCAAACACAGGCAAACAAATTTATCTTATAAAAGAATTTTATTCATCATTAAGTATAACAACTAAAAACCACTTTGATCTCTTAAGTCAAAGTTTATGCCGTCTGGTGAATTTAAACATTTTATTGTCAGATTTCAAAAAGTACTTTACAATTTATTTTCTAAATGCTTTTGGCCTTTTTATGTGGGGCTGCACTTCATCATTTTTCTTCCAAATACCTGCTTCTGAAGACAGAAACTTTGACCTCTGATATCATCACATTCCAGTGTTGCTTGTATACATGGATATCACCATAAATCAAGTTGTTTCTGTACTTTTATTAACTGTTTTCTTTATTCACTGAATCCTGGGCAGTATGCACTGTAGAAAAAAAATATAATCCAAACCCAAGTTCTTTTTCCCTGTTGGCCAACACATTATAGACAGCCACAGAAAACTCCACAGCAAGTAGAACTATTTGCAAAATAAAGGCCAACATCCTATGCAGTTTCTATGTCATAGTTATGGGATATGTTTTAATGCAAACCTAATGTAATTAATTGTACATTCTTCTGTATTATGGGTCCAATTCTGCAGTGGGAGTAATACTAAGGCTTTGTCTTCACTACCCGCCGATCCGGCGGGTAGCAATCGGTTTTTCGGGGATCGACTTACCGCGTCTAGTGAAGACGCGGTAAAATCGATCCCTGATCGCTCTGCCGTCGACTCCGGAAATCCACCTCGGCAGGAGGCGGCAGCGGAGTCGGCGGCAGCGCGGCAGCGGTCGACTTTCCCGCGTCCTCACCGCTAGGTAAGCCGACCTAAAATACGCAACTTCAGCTACGGTATTCACGTAGCTGAAGTTGCGTATCTTAGGTCGGACCCCCGCTGCAGTGTAGACCTAGCCTTAGATATACAAGTAGTCAGATATTGGTTGGGCGAGTAAGGGTTACTCATGTAAATAAAGCTTTGCAGGATTGGGCCCTTTGGAAGGAAAGCAATTGCCCAAACTTTGCTCCCACTTACACACTTTAGTTTGTTTGTGCAGGTGCAACTGAGGGTGGAAGTTTACTTTCTGTGGTTAAACAAACACTTCCAATTATGCAGGCTGATTTTGACATTAATTAGGGGTTAGACTGTAGCTTTAACACCACAGCCTGGTGATTTGGAGATGCACTGCCCCAGGAGGAGCACTAGAGGCATTTAGAGAGGCCCAGTGACTACTGGGGCTGCAAGCTGCACAAATGTCGGTGAAGTAAGTGGACTGCCTGGAGCACTGTGAGGGCTGCTGGAAGTGGACCCTGAGCAGCAGCATGAGTGGGGTAGGTAATATTTGCTTGCTCCTCTGCATATTTTTGGGGCTGCTCATAATCTGAGCCTAAACAAATAGGGTTCAAGCCTGCAGTCCTCACTTAAGCAAAGCACAGAGGGTAATATCCTGGCCCCACTGGTTTTGATGACGATGAGGATTTCAGCTCTAGGAACAGGCCTACAGGGTAGACTGAAAGAAGAAAAAGAAGTATTGACTACAGGCAAGTCTGCAATACAGCACTCATAAGAATGAAAGAAACAAGAGTGCTTGGATTGAGGAGTATAGATGGATGTGCCACACCCCTCCCCAAACACCACTGTTAATTTTAAAAAGGGAGTGTGAGGGGAGAGAGTGGGAGAAAGGGCAGCTACTATCACTTTCTGCACCACTTAAGCCTGAGGAACAATGACATTGACTGTAGATTTAGCTAATTTCCATACATCAGATCACGTTCAGCACCCGTGTGCCAAAGTCCTATTCTTCAAGTCTGTTGAAATATCACTTTCCGAAACATGTGTGCTAGCATTTGGCCAACATCACCACAAGATCATTTTATTAACTTGTAGCTCATTTCATAGGCTGCTGCTCATGTTGCTAACATATGCTATTCTACCATTTACTCCTCTATAATTAGAGAAGTGATATGAAAGAGATACACAAGACTTAATTTTTGCATTAAATACAATTTGTTTAAATCTAGGAAGGAGACACAAATCTATTTACTCAAAAATTCACAGAAAAATTAGAAAAGTATTAGGAAGATATCTTAACTTTTGAGGGGACAGTGTACAAAATAAAAGTGTATTCATGTTGAGTTTACTGATTGACTTGTGGCTAAATCCAGAAGCTCTTTATTCTAAGTCAGGGGAAATCTTGCCCCCACCTCTATGGGTATGCAGTTCAGACACCCAAATCCGTGGCAGGCCCGGGGTTGCAGGGCTGTTTCATTGCAGTGTAGACTTCCAGGCTCAGGCTGGTGCCCGTGCTCTAGGACCCTACAAGATGGGGGGGTCCCAGAGTCCAGCTCCAGTTTAAGCCTGGGAGTCTGCACTGCAATGAAACAGCCCAGCCCCCCGAGCTCCAGGAGCCTGAGTCAGCTGGCATAGGCCAGCCATAGATTTTTAACTGCAGTGTAGATATACCCTATGGGAACAGGAGGCCCCACATACAGAGCACCCAGCGAGTTTCTTCTGCACAGGGGATTGAAGGGCAAGGACAGAATTTTAGGAGACTGCACAGGAGTTGTGACCCTCTGGCATGGAATCAAGCGCTGCTTGGGCTTCCTTCATGCCGTCATGCCAGGGTATTTGGCGTAAGGGACGGGAGGGGAGGATGAAGACTTAGCTGGAGTATCCATTATGGTGTGGATCACTCGGCCAATTAGGGCTTTGGAAGTTACTCCAGCCCTTAAGATGGAGCAGTAGCTGTGGCTCAGCTTCCACTCCACAGCCTGGTGGGAAGGGGGAAAGATTCCTCCCCTCTTCTCAACACTGATATCCCCAATGCCTAGTCAAAGTTACTTGGGCAGGTACCAAGAGTAAGATTTTGCCCACAATGCAGGATTTGCCAGAGTAAATACTGAGCAAGGACTTCAGGATCTGGCTCTTGTTTATAGGGGAAAGGCCAATATTCAATAATAAAAGAAACATTACATGTTTTGCTTTGCTTCGTAAATGTTCAACATATTTCTGTTTTTCTCCTTTTTCTTTGGCTCTGCCCCTCACATTGGACTAGTTTCCATCTTTGCTAACAAGACTGACGAGCTGGACAGAAGCAGTGAGGCTACACACACAGCAGAGTTCTGGAAATCTCAGTCTTTGATTAAATAACAAGGGTACAAATTACAGTAACATGCTGGCATTTACATCTTCCGTTTACAAATAGCCCATTTGGGCAACTGCGTTGGAAGGAGGAGGTTAGTCTTAGTTTTGCAGCAATGCATTGGTACTGAACTGAATAAAAAGAAGCTAATGATGGTTTGGATTCAATTCATAACAAAGCTGGAATTTAAAGGAAATGTATAATCTCTATTACAAATTAATAAGCTACTGCTACAGTTTATTGAGCCACCACAATAATTTAAATTTTGAACTGCAATAATCGTCACTGTTTATAAATTACAGTAGTTTTACCTATTCTTTAATCCAGTAACTTGGTTATTAAAATGTTTGATGCAGGCTATAGTGCATCTATCATTACTTTTAAAAGTTAATTAGATTAGATAAAAGAAATAATTAGATTTGCATTTTTATCCTGGTTTGAAACTTCCAAAGAAGATCACAACAGCATGCCTGTGGGCAATTAAAAACAGCATTCAGCAGTGAAATAAAAAGGAAAAGAGGGTCTGTTTTTCCTAGCTAATTCATGATTGAAGATACAATTACAAAATATTTTAAGGGTTTGCTGAAGCTGGGGGCTATTCCTAGACTTCTAAGCTTTGTTTATAACCCTCATTGTCTTTCAAGGGAGTATCTGATCCCTACACCACGCCAATAGACGTCTCCAGTTGCTTTCAATGGCTTTTTTTCGTCCTGTTCAGAGCTTGCAGGAAGGGGATCAGTTTCATGATCGATTATTTAAAAAAACAAAAAAAAGGAATATTCCGTTGTTCCAGAACAGTAGCATGGTAACTGCTTTTTGCTTGTCAATGCTAAATACAGTTTACAAACAAAGAGAGACAACCTAAGACAGAGCAACTGGGGACTGACGATAGCTAGATTCCAGCTTTTGCCTTTTCAGCAAGCTTACTGCTAGGAGGTTTAACCCATCTCTGAAAGGCAATAAATGAAAGGTCCAGCTCTTAAAATTGGAGGTCAATTAGATACTTAATGATGAAGCATATCTTTAAATATATTTCTACTATTATTATCCTAGCAAAAAATTAATTAACCAGGTCATGCAGGCCATGAAGGCTAATGTGCAATGTAATTATTCCTGATCTTTAGACATGCACTTCACATAAAGAGATAGTCCTTATTCAGCTCACCAGGTACCTGAATTGTTAGTAGTTAATCATGGATAAGGAGAGAGATTTGTTGGATCAGCCTCTTAAGTTTTAAGTATGATTCAAACGATTCATATTCAAGAACAGTTTAAACAGTTGTCATTTTTATGTTACCATTCTTTTATTTGTTTACTATCATGGTAATCATGTTCACTCATTTTAATAGAAATAGACAATGCAAGTTTGTTGATATTAAGATACGCAGCATGAACGTACACATTAAAAAACTAGAACACAATTACTATTAGAAATAGTAATTAAAGCAGAATACTTATGAGGGCAGAAGAACCCAATTTTTCTATGCAAAGGAAACTACACCTGATTCAAAACACTATATTGTAAGGGCACTGAGAAGGGAAAGGGATGGGAGCACTTATGACCAGATTTTCAAAAGTGCTCAGTTCCCATTGTGAAACCTACTGCCAGATTCTCAGAAAAAGTTCCGCATCCATTGTGCTGTCCCCAGATGTAGAAGCTGAGCTCTTTCAAAAATTGTGGCCTACATTTAGCATTCTTTCCAATGATAGCTGCACAAGTCTGAAGTGACTCAGCAAAGGGCCTGGTTCCTTAAGTCCTCTACACCCATATCTCCCACGGACTTAAATGGATCTTCTGCATGCTTGAGGAATTGGGCTCAAAGTCTCCTCCTCCTCCAGCAGAACATGGACAGACACTCAGCAGACCCAGTCCTGGAAGGAGTTGACTGTCTCCAACAAGTTCCTGAATTCACTTGGAGTTGAGGGCATCCAGCACTTTGCACAGTTGGACCCATTATACAGAGTCAGACGTCAGCATTTCCATCCTGTGCATGCTCCCTTCTGTTTATGATGCATTAAAGAAGTCTTTCCTTAAATGGATTTTTCCCACATCCCCTAAGGTGAGTTTTCCCAGAATAGCATATATTAATATCTCCCCACCCTACCCTGCCCTGGAGTAGCCTAATTTTTTCCTAATGCTTTAAGATTTTGTACATTTTAGATCAGAAATTAATTTGGCTCAAGGAATATAAAACAGCTCAGAACCTGATCCTGCAGCCTTTGCTTGCCCTGAAGTCTTTCCTCATCTGTAACTCCATGGAAATCAATGGGAGACTTGCCTGCCTTGGGCGGCGGGATTAAGGATCGTAATTGGGAACACTAGCTCTTCTAATTCTGAACTTCTCCTGTAGAAGGGTGTTTATTGTCCACACAGAGAGGGAAGAAAGCTTCAGGGGGTATGAGTAATTGGGCTGGGGAGTAATAAAACACTGCACTTATTTGGAGCCTTTCATCATAGGATCTCAAAGCACTTTATAGAAGTGGACAAAGAAGGGGAACGTCTCATGCTTTAACTACTAGACAAAACTACCTCTCCAAAATCCACCCCCAGAAACCTGAACTGACTATGAACAAATACATAAATATATGAGCTCATCACTCCTAAGATGACTGTACTGGTTTTGCCTCCATACCTGATATGTTTCTTGTTGACATGCTGTTGACAAAGCTGCACAATATATGATAATCAGGTATGGAGTGTGAAAATGGTCCTTGAAACGGATAAACGAAATAAGATGTTTGAAGTAATGGCAATTTAGGGGGGAAATAAGTGATTGTTTTAATGAATTCTTTTCACTTTTACTTATTGTTGACTGAAGTATAGTGAGCCTCTTTGATTATTTCTAATTGTTCAAATTGTATTCCTTAAATTGTCAAAATTATTGTTTGGAGACTTTGCCACAGACCTCAGAAGATTAGAGAGGTACACAGTGCATCTCATGTGATGAAAACATTGTATCCACAATCACTTGCCCCGGAATACTGCAGTAGAGAACATACTGAACTGATTTCCAAGTAGTTGGGCCATGAACATGCCTGTGCCCAGATGAAATTGACACCTACAATATTCACATTTCATAATCTCTTATAAAGGGGAGGACAATTATTATTTCCCACCAGACACAGCAATATAAAGTATCACATCCTTCAGCCTATCCTTGGCCCAGCAACATCTCACCCATTGCCAACAGGAGATTTTCAGGTACAAGAAATGTAGACACCTAGTCTTAACAGTCTCAATCAACTAAATAGCAAGGAGGTTCTCCCCCATTCCCAAACCTACAATAAGCTGTAAAGGAGGCGACTAAGGCAATCGACTTCTATCACAAGGAATGCCTGAGTAACAAACCTGCAACAAAATAAGCATGAACAAATAAATAAGGAAAAACTACTTGGCTGATGGTAACTGTGGATTATGTAGGCTAAACATCAGCTAAAATAGGAGATTTCCTCCATAAACCTAACAACTAGCATTCCTAGCAGCCCTCCTGAGAGACCACATGCATGTTTGATATGTCACATCCCCCACAACCCTAATAACTGACAGGAGGAGTCTTACAGGATGTTCCAGAGGAAGGCAAGAAGCCCACCGTGAGCCTGGCCACCGAGATATGGAGGAAAAATTATTTCCCTGCCTCAGACACATTGATTAGATTCCATCCTATGCATATGAGCAAAAATCACTCTACAAATATTTCACATGCAATAGAACCCAAACCACTGTACAAACATGGAGTAAGAGCATCCTATATCGGCCCAGCCTTCGCATCTAATTGATCAGTGAATATGGGGAAGGTCAAGTGGGAAAAGACTTAGCAGTCATTGAGGGACAAAGAATAGCCATTTACTAAAAGTCCTGTTATGCCTCTTCATGTGGAGAGATGCACAAGGATTCAGACAGTTGCCAAGGATCCTATAAAGGAGAAAAAATGGAGGTGGAGGAGAGAAGGAAGCTGCAAGTCACTCCCAATGCATTGTCAACTCAGGTCAACGGAAGAGCAAACCTTTCCCAAATCCAATGGAAGACACTGCACCACTGACAGAACAGAAGCCATAAAATTTCTGCTGATGGATTCCTGCTATCATGGCATTATGTATATAGGTTATTACAAAGACGGCAAGGTAGAGATCCTTATTATTTTATTACCACAAGACAGCCTTAGAACTCACCTTTTAAAAATCATGGATGCAATCAGAATCAGAATTAATCCCAATGCAAGAAGAAATGAGATTGGGCACAAAAATAAAGCTATTCCAGAGCGTGAAAATTGCAGTCAGTTTGTTATTGACCACGCTGCAAGCAAGTTAAGATTTCACAATGAGTCTCAGGGAAATCTGTGGATTTTCAATTCCCATCAAGAAGGTAGCACCCAGCACCCAAATATTATTCGTTTTATATAGACATATTCTTGCAAGCAGAGTTAGCACTTTCTCCTTAAAGAAACCAGTGCATATGGGAACTTCCACCTTTTCTACCACAAAAGGGCCTATACATTACATGAAATTTACAAATTTTGTTTCACAGCCTCTTCTTTGTGTGTAGGGGGGTTATTTGTTTGTTTGTTTTTTCTTGGTAAGTTCATCAAAAACTGACGAGTGCAAAAAGAAAATTGTTTCTGAAAATATGCCAAGAATTGTACCCATAACCCATTGCATTAGCAGACAAATTATATGTGGACATAAGCACTATAGACTAGGGTATGAAAATCCTCCTAAAACTAAAATACATTTGGTTCTTGCCCTACTTTGACCTTTCGGAGGTCCCTGGCAGGTTAGTAAGGATTCCTATGGAGCTCTATTGATTGGTGATCTACCCACAATACTGTTTGGCTGGAATCACTTGGGAATGCAAGAGAGCCAGATAGTAGGATCCAGAAGGTTTCCAAAAATCTTAGAGAAGTGCTAAGTTTTTTTGGACTGGGAATATGAAGGAAGATTCTTCCCATTGCAGACAACCATGTTCTGCCAGATAGATAGAAAAACTGACTTTTGCCACAACACCACATTTTCCCATGTCTGTGTATCCCACTTTTCAACAGAAATAAAAAACTCTTGCATAGCTCTTTTATGAATTCTGAGGATAGCCAAAGGTGACTGAGGGGAACATGCTGTGGGATGGTGGGGAGTGACCAAGGCAGTCCTATACCCTATGCCAAAGATGATTCCCCCATTCCAGTGCCTTAAAGGCTCACACAGTCATAATTTGACTCTTTCTGGACCAACAAATTCTACTGATACATACACTTCTAATTAGGAGTAAGTGTTTGTATGCATTCAAGAAACTCCTTGAATGGTCTCAAACTGATGCTACTGCGCATGATGAAATAAGATGAATTTGTTAAGGAGACTAGCTTTGTCCTGTTTCATTGTGAAATGTTAAACCCCATTCACCTTTAAAAATGCCAGGACCTATTTTTCCTAAAGTAACATGAATTTCTGGTCACTTTTACATTTTTTTAAGCCATTTAAGTTATGCTTTACTTGTAGCTCTTATGCCAATTCAAGATGTTTTTTATGTAATAAACTAATGAATGGTTTTCTAAAACTAATATTACCTGTTCTGCAAGTCAGGGGTAGAGAGGAATATGTAATATTTATTTGCCTCAAGTATTTTTATGCTCTCCTTCCCCAATGCACAACTAATATAGTGACACACAGTCTTCTTTTCAAAACTACATTCAGCCAAGAAAACAATGAGGACAATGTTCTGCACTTCTGTTGTGCCTTTCATCCCAAGGTGTCAGCGTACTTGACGAATGTTAATTAAACCAATTAAAGTCCAAACAAAATAACATTGTGATATTTGCAAAGGGATATGCAAACATATTGGGGAGAGGATGAGGAAAGGAATAAGTGCACCTTCTGCCTACCGAGACTGCTGGATAGTAGGGACAGAGGCAGGTGGCTCTCACTGGAGCATCTGGCTACACAACATAACCAACAATACAGCAGGTGACCAGCCACACAATAGCTTGTCAACAGCCAGGATGCAAATTTAAATAGAAGAATAGGCCAAGGGAAGGTTTCTGATCAGAACGGGGAAGAGGGGAGGATGACACAGTGAGGAAATCCACACATCAACACCACCTGCAAATAAAGTTTGACTGTCCACCTCTATAGACACTTGAGATTCTACTTGTACATGCTCAAGCTAGAGACTATGGGTTCGGTTCAGCTACAAGGTTGCCTATGGAGTGCACCAAAAGGTACTGTGGGTCATGGTGCACCAGCACGCATTTGGATATTAGGCAAGATATCAGAGCCTGGTACCTAGTTTTGTCTCAATAGGTTTGGGGAATGATGGCATTTCAAAGGCTATCTTCCTGCTCTGTAGTTGTTTGCTTTGGTTAATGAAGTTTCAGACATTTTCTATGGACTGTTTTCCATAATAATCTTCTCCTTATAAAGCCAATTCTCTCTTTGTACAATAAAGTAATCTATAAACAATAACTGAATCTCTGCTTCTCCTTCATGGCGTGTAAATCAAAATGATTGCAGATTCTAGAGTTAAATAGCAAGATTTAAGAAATAATTCACAACTTTCAAAAAACCTGCTTATTAACCAAAAGCAGTTTCCATCAAAATATTGTTGACAATTATTTTCAAAGACACAGAGACCCTCTTTGTAGGGGTTTATGCGTAAAGCATGTGGTTTTTTCATCTTAAATCCTTCCCTCTCTGTAAATGGAATTTAAGCATAATCAGAAGAGAGCAATAAAACACACTGACCTGAATTTGCTGCTGCAGTAGATTGATTTTGTGCTGCTGTTGCAAAAGTTGCTGTTGTTGTCTTGCAATCTATTAGAAATAAATTTTTCATTAAATTAAAACAGTAATGTCCAAACTTCAATCTTCTTGAGTGAAAACAACCTCTGAGTTATTCTTCATGATCATTTCAAACAGGTTTTTTTGATTGAGCATCATTTGTTAAGAGTTACCAAAACACTGGGAGGAAGATTAGTGAATGATATTTTATGAGGTACCTGTATAAATAATAGAAACATTTCAAACTTAAATGTAACATCAGAACGTAACTATCCAGTAAAACTTATGTACTAATACTAAACACTTAGGCCCCAACTCAGCAAAGCACATAAGCATGTCCTTAACCTTATACAGGTGTGTGATTCAATCCCTATCCACAGAGCTTAAGGTTAAGGACATGCTTTATTGCTTTGTTGAACTGGGGCTGTATGGATGGAGTGCTTCAAAATACAGCATATAAGGGCAATCTTCTGCCAGTCTTATTCACTTTGAGTGGTACCTTATTCCCTAGTAGGTCCCATTGCCTTAAGTGGAACTGCTCAGTGAGAAAGGTGCTACCCAATAAAAGTGGCAGAATCTGGGGCTAAATAATTAATTCTCAGAAGAACTCTGTGAAATATGTGAATATTATTATTCTCCTTTTATCAACTGGGCAAGTGAAGGTGACAGGTTAGGGGTCTGAGGCTCCTTTTCCTTTACATGGGTTGAGAGAAGCAAGTTCATATAGCAATGGGACAGAGTGCAGAGAGGCTTGTGCAGATTGAGGGGAGCTATCCCAAGATCTCTTAGAGCAGAAGGAGATGGCCTGATCCTCTCGGCTGAAGACGTATTTTTGAGCAGAAATCTGTGCAGCAGGTAATGCAGACCAGCATTAACTGTCCCATTGTTACATTAACTTCCCATACTGCCACCGCGAAGAAGCCAGGAGGAGCTGGGTGAGCTACTGGGACTGCTGTCTTGGAGGGATAACTGCTCAGAAGATCTGATCAGGGATTGAATTTGTGTTGCCCAGGAGACCCAGCCTCACCAATCCTGCTGACTTCTCTTTCTGCTAGGACACCATCCTCCCATTCCTGAGGGTCTGAGTCTCACACTGTGACTCATTTCTCAAGTATCATTTCCCCTCCTATAAATATTCCTTGGGAAGGGGTATGATCAGACTTCTTCTGAGTTACCTCTGCAAGAGTCAATACCAGATATAAAGTCTGAACTCAGGAGTACCTAGTTCCCAGTGTATGGGAAGAACACTGCTCTCTCTCGCTCTTCCCTCCTCCCCCGATATATTACATGATTTTACATGTGCATATGTTTCAATGTTGGGAAAGCTAAGAAAATGGGCAGTAGAGATAATATTTTGATAAAGAAAATACAGTAAATGCTGTGAGGGTGATTTTGAAACACGATTGCATTTTCAACTAACTTTAGTGCAAAGTATTCAGATCAATTGCATAATATGCAAACAAAAATGTGGTATCTTTATGCACGTTAGGAGAAGTCAATAGTATAGCACAAAATGATCAGTTTTAGGTTTCTTTTTCTTTTGAAATTGCATGATCTGAAAAAATATGCATTTATTTCATTGCTACAGGAAAAAATCATCCCTGTGCAGGGGATGAGTACAAGATTTATGCACCACATAAGTCCCAATTACACCCTCAAATAGGAAGTTGACGTCCACCAGTTCCTGCAGCTGAGAGACAGGATAGTTAGCACAGGAGCAGAATCAAACCCACTTTCAGGGACTGACAAACAGTTCCCTACTAATGGGCTCAAACTATCTTTATGGACATGATCTCCTAAGGCTAAACTCCCTGTGAAGTCAATGGGAGTTTAGTGAGTGAGGAATGACGAATGAGGCCCTCTCCTGCTACTTATGCAACTAACTCAAACAGGGTCCTGCATCAGCTAGCAAGGCCTGCTGAAGAGGGGGATGGTGTGTGACTAGATAACATAGCAGGGGTGGCTCATGAGCTGCATGCGACTCTTTTACAGTTAAAGTGCGGCTCTCAGAGCCCACCATGCCTTCCCCCCTGTTCTCCGCGGATCAGGCTGTTTGGGGGAGCTTGGGGCTTCTGCCCTGCAGTGGGGTGGTGGGGTTAGGAGCTTCTGCCCAGCAGGCAGTGTTGCTGGAACAATATTTATAGTGGGGGTTCTGAGAGCCGTTGAACCAAACTGTAAACCCTGTGTATAATGGAAACCACTTCAAGCCAGGGGGTGCGACAGCTCCCCCACCACCCCTAGTTCCAGCACCTGTGCCAGCAGGGAGGGGGGCCTTGGGGCTTCAGCCCTGCCAGGACTAGGGGCCTCAACGGGAGCAGGGCTGAAGCCCCAAACCCACCCCCCCACACACACCTCACGGGGCTGAAGCCCCGAGACCCCCCAGCCCCACTGCAGGACTGAAGCCCCAAGCCCTGGCAGGCACACCCTGGCTCTTGAACTTCTGAAGATTGTTGTATGCGGCTCAGAGGGTCAGTAAGTTTGGCCACCCCTGTAATATAGGGACAGCTGCCGGGATCTCAGAGTGCCTGGTTATTGTTATAATTATGATCACCAGTACTGCCTATGCTTAGAGGGGCAATTGCAGCTGATCCTCTTTACTGAGACAGTTCACACTTCCATATGAATGCTTAAGTAATGTTATTTTAATTAAGGACGTATGCATGATGCCATTTCACCTTAAAGTTGTATTACATCTTACTTGATGCGTGTTCGCAAGTGGACCTTTCAAGATTCAATCCACAGTGGTACTCAAATCAGTTCAAGCAAACGTGCACCGCCCCCCACCACTCCCCAAATCAGATTCAGAATGAAAATCATACACAGTGATTTCTTTCTGACTGTTACACAGCTACTGGATCCTATGTTTTAAATCATTCTGAACTGCTGGCGATCTGGCCACTCCTCTGCATCCTAAGTTAGTCAGGGCAGTGTTGAGGGCTTTGTTTAGCTTGTGCATGCGGAGGGGCTAATTTGCTAGAGTTCAGATTTCTGGTGTACAGATCGCTGCATCTCTAAGTACAATACAGTAGCATTTGAATATTCATTTCCTGATGGAAACCAACAAAACTCCACTATGCATCTAATATTGATGGTTCCTCCTAAATGGTATACTGCTGTAATGGAAAATGCATAGAAAACACGACAGTGCAATTATCCTAACATAGGCTAGATGTATAGGCTCAACACAGTGAAGTATGATACATAAGCACCATGTGGCTCAAATTCTGAATTTTATTTGCCAATCGGTTGAGCTACATGCTCGCTTCATTGAGCATGACAACCTAGTTTTAAGTGTCATTTAATTTTCATTTTGAAATATAATTACAAAGTGTTCACTGTAAGATATCACTCGTCTGCAAATGTGTCAAGATTAATTTGTGCTAGCTTATTCACAAGTGTCAATAGTTAATTACTGTGTCATCTCTGGATGGCTAAATGACATTCTAACTTCTGATTTTTTACAGTGTTCCTTTATGTTATTTTCCATTAAGGGATGAGTCCATATTCCTACATGTGGGCAAATATTCAAGCACATAAAATACCAGACGTCACAACTCATTAAAATCAACAGAGCATATATTGCGCTATATAACCTATAAAATACATTTAACTGAAAAGATAATTCTAGTAATAATGTCAGATTCCTAAAAACTGCCCATTAATTTGGATCTGTCTGATCTAATGCCTAGGGGATTAGTATATGGGATCATTGTTAGATTTTTATACTACAAGACAAGGACAGCTCCTTTGAACAACTGTGTTTCTTAAAAATATTATTTGCCTTCTTTTCTCTGTAGATATTCTGGTCTCTCAATTATGTACTTGTTTCTTTGATTGTTTAGTTGTCAGAGAGAGAGAGAGAGAGAGAGAGAGAGAGAATTAAAAAATTATGATAGTGTGGCTACTGGTAACTTCCTACCCTTCATCACATGAGTAGCAAGAAATCAAACAATATATCTACTGAGATTAATTGTAGGAAAGAAATGCTTTGAAATTCCAAATACTACTTTTTCTCAGTCTCCTATAATATTTTTCCCTTTATGAAAATAAAAAAAACAATTCACTATTTCTATTGGTTACAAAGGAATATAAGCTCTTTTAATAAAACTGATGAAAGGAAACACCAAGCAGAACAATGTTTATTATGAGTTTTTAACATTCTGAAAGAAACATTTTCACAGATTTCTTTCTTGGAGCCTCACCTGTTCTTGCTGTTGGCGAGCAAGGTCCATTTGCTGCCGTTGTTTTTCAATTTGTGAGGCTGCCAGCTTTTTCTGTTCATCATGGGCAGCCAGGAGCTGCTCCCGTAAACTGATCAGCTGGGTGATCATGGTAGAGAGCTGTCGCTCTTTTTCTGCCAGGCTTTCTGGTGTACCTAAATGAGGAGGAAAGATACATTGTGAATATCAGGTAGACAGCAGTTATTGAACAATATTCACAAAGAAATTGGATTAAGTACCAAAGTGCTTTTTGCAAGTGGCAGCTTGAACATATATTTTACTAGAAATTCCCTAAAAGATCCCAGCATGCAGCCTTGCTATGTTCCAAGCATTAGGGGACGTTACAACGATTGTGAAGCGGAAGCGCGATTGAGAGCAACTATTTCTTTTTTCTGACAAGAGTAATTAATTATGTACTCTGCGATATCAAATCTCTCTATCCCTTCCATCTAAACCTTCCCAGGGTAATGACTACTTCATGTACTACCAAATTCACATTTTGATTAACATAATTTTCCCTCAGTTGTACATTCTGAAAAAAACAAAATAAGCAACAAGATTCTGTTTAATAAGGAGAGCAGTTTAATGGTTTGTTGGTCATTTATTTAAGAAGATTTCCATCCATATATAGCATGCTGTAGGAACACTATAGCATGCGGGTCATTTAGGTCATTTACGGTCATTGAGAAATCATGGCAAAGGTAAACCTTTGTTATGGAACAAGTATACAAGGCGAGCTACACTTGTAGCCATTGAGAAATGGCTCAACTTGAGAAAATACTTTAAAAAATTCTCATTTAACTTTCAAAGTTTACTGTGTAGAGCATGTTTAATTAACATGACACTATGGTACATTTATTCTTTACGCTAATGGTGCTTAGCAGTCTGTTTATGGGCAAACTGCATGGTTCTCCTAGTAAAGAGTTCATGAGCCTTTTGTGAATCAAGCCTAAAAATATGCTAAATATGAACATTTTACTTTGGCACAAGTAATAATCTCAACCTACTGTACTTGAATCACACAGGTTTCTTTCCCATGTGAGCATCTCAGATCCAGAGTACTATAATGGACAAGCACAGTGAGAGCATAGTACAGTGAAGGGACATTGGGAAGCAGAACAGCTACCTTCTCCTGGGAAGAAAGCTCCAACTGGATTTGGAGGAAGTGAGTCTTGCCAGGCCCACAGAATAACCAAGAGGTGGGGAGCAGGCCAACCAGCTAAAGATCCAGGTAAGCCTGCTAGATGCCCCAAAGACACATGACGTCAGATGAGGGGGTTAAAGCGATCCCTCCCTCCCACTGACTCACAGAAGGCAGCTTCAGGTAAAGAGGAGCCTTAGGACTTTTTGAGGAAGGAGAAGAGAATTGTGGGGAAGTGGGTCAAGTAAGGAGTGGAAAAGCTGGCATCAGAGTTCTGACTCCACCTTCCTCCCTAGAGGAGGATGGAAGTCTTCCAGGCAAGAAGAGGCTGCCAGGTTTCAGTAGCTGCTTCTTCTCCAAGGATGGCAAAACAAACAGGATTCTATGCAGCAGGTTTGAGACTCCCAGAGACTCAACTACTTACACTACATTATTTTTGGATTAATATTATTTTTAAAAATGTAGAGGGGTTTACATTCAAAACTGGTCACCAGCGGTGCTCAGCTGCCACACTGATGAGCACAGGATAAAAACCTGAAGAGGCCAAGATTAGTGAAAGGATTTCAGAAATCTTCAATCTGTATTTACTGCATGTTTTATGTTTTCTCTTGTAAATATTAAGTACATCCACTTGGAAGAAATATTGTTTAATTTTTGTTTATTCTGAAATGCTACTGTAGAAATAGTATTGTAAGGATTTTTCAAAAGATAGGTTGAAAATGTAATATGATTTTCATTTAAAGTGTTCCAAAAATGTGACCTACATCTGTTTATTTGGCTGGAAAAGAGAACACAGTTACTGCATGGATTAAATCATTCTTGCTCAGCAGCCCAAAACTTCAGGGTAAAAAGGTAACTGTTCTGAAGTGCATTTCTTAATTTCAATTAATATTTATATTTTAAAAGAAAAAAGCTGAAGGGCACTCTATTGTTCAATCCAATTTCTTGTGAAACTCCAGAGGGATCGTGTGAAATTAAAATAGTGCATCAATGCCCCAAAAGAGAATCTGGGTAAAAATGTTTGAAGTGTCTAAGTGACTTAGAAGGCTAAATACTATTTTCAAATGTGATGTAGGCACATAGGAGCCTAAGTTTCACTGAAAGTCAGAGGGACTTAGGCTCCTAAATAGAGCTGGACAAAATTTTTCAACCAAAACTTTGCACCTCTGGCATTCACAAAACTGAGAACGACATGTCATCCCCTCCATTATACTGCACTGGCTAGAGTACTTGCCTGGGAGATGGAAGCCCTGGGATTCAAGTCCCTGTTCCAAACCCAAGATTTAAACCCCTACAGCAAGGATTTGAACTCAGGTCTCCCTCTTCTCAGATGAGTGACCTAACCAACTCCTTTGTGACTAAATCACTTTTGAAAATTGTACACTGTGGCTTCAAAGTGATTTAGGTGCTTTTGAAATTTTTACCCCCTAGTTAAATTTCAATTAAATAGACAGCCACCTCAAAAATGTACTCAGCACTGCCAAGGGGAAACCCACTTACCTGCCCTCCATAGCCACCAGTGATCTACTCCTCTACTTAATCCAGAAAGCCAATGGGAACCAACCTGCTGACTAAGATGATACTCAGACCCATTCACTGACACCTGGGGAAACCATAGCTTGAGACTTCCACATTTGTCAACCAGCTTCTGAATTGAAATTCTGAGCCTTGATCTTAGTGTCATAAAATATTTTACACACCCAAGGCAGGCATTACTCTTCCACTTTGTTACCATATTATTCTGCATGCTTTGTATTTACGTCATAATATGGTTATAAAACCAGAACACAAAATGCTTGTTAAAGCTGTGACATTTGCCTATTCTGTTATACTTAGCTGGGATGCTTGATATAGGTATGATAGAACATCAGCATCTAAGATATCTCCTTTTCCATTATTTTAATTCCATACAGTAGCACGCTGAAATTACATTTCCCATTCAGGAAACATCATTGGTAATTGTTTTAGAAGAAAACCACATCTAAAATAATTAACCCCATTAAATTATTGACCCTCCCCACCACCAATTATTAATCCTTATTCTTTTCCATGCAACTCATGTCCACAAATGGGATGGGACTGGAATAATGAGAAGCCTATGAAATTGTGTCACAACCTAGCTGAACACTACTTTGTCTGTTACAGCTTTCCCCCTATTCCATTTTGTTTCTTACAGCTGTCCCCTTACTCCATTTTGTTTTTGTTCTCCTCCTGTGGCCGCCCCTCCCTGGCTGTTAAGTTGTTTACCAGGGCCACTGCCCTTCTCAAAGGGAGGGCCCCTTAAGTTGTTTACCAAGAGCCATTGCCCTTCTCAAAGGGATGGCCACTTGTGCTGCATGCTAAGTGGGACCACTGCCCTGTTCAAAGGGTTGGTCCTGTTATCACCTTGTTAAACCTGGGCTCGGTGTAGGGTAGACAATCTCCAGAGCTGCAAGACCTAATGTGTTTTTGAGATTCTGGGCATGAGTCATAGGCCTCATGTGCTTTTGAGTCCTGAGGTGTGAACTCACGCCTATGGTCCAGGACTCTGCCCAGGCACGTCTCTATGCTCACCTGCAGTTTTTCCCTGTATCTCCTCCCCTGTGACAGAAGGAGCCTATCAGGATTACTGGTGGGGAAACTGCCTGAGATTGCCTTTGAGAACAGGCATTTTTGAAACAAACATCAGAAAGGTTCCTGCATTGCTACCTGGTCTGATCAGCCAGGGGTTCTGGGGGGTCCTTTCTCCGCTCTCGTTTTATTTTTGAGCGTACCCCTGTTTTTAAACCCCCCCCCCCCCACGAAGAACGAATTGCTGCCTGAGAGACCTCCTGATTATCAAGACCCTCCTTGCTTCTTCTGATGTTGTTGCTGCTTCTGCCTTTGCTGCTGCCTTGGGGACTGGTAAGGATCCCTCTGTGAAACTTTCTATACTTTTATTACTTTAGCTGCTGGCTCTGTTTCCCCAGCACACAGACTCAAGCTAAACCTTGGTCTGTGTCTTAAAACCTCTCTTAAACTCCTTGGTCTGTATCTGTAATCTGTTTCTTGCTTTGCAGCTCCTTTGCTGCTAGAAATAAGCCTGTGCCTTCCTGGACTGTATCCTGCGCTGCCAGCTTGCAGCCATTCTCCCCCCTCCCCCCCGCTTGCAGCCACCACTAGTTAAATCCCCCTCCCCCCTTGGAGCTGTATCCTGGGGACACACCACTCTGCCCTCTGGAACTACCCCTAGTATAAGGTGCACCCATTAGGTTAGATTTTGTCTTTTAGTCTAGATAAGTTATAATTTCATTTTGCATAGCTGTAGTTAAGTTAGGTTTAGGAAATTGCTTGCATTGTACCCTGTAAATTAGGCTTAAGGAATTGTTGCATTGTGTTTTGTTACTTGCTAATTTGTGTAGTTTTGGTTAAGTTAAATCATAGATAAGATTTTGCTGTGTTTTGTATAATTGTCTCTCTGCTGTTTAAACTTACAGCCTGTCTGTTCTGTGTCTCCCTGAGTTTAAATCTCCCTCCACCACGTGCTCCTCTTCCCCCATCCCCCAACCTCACTTCTCTACCACTTTCTTTCTCTCTCTCTCTCTCTTCCTCTCTGCTGTTTAAACTTGCAGCCTGTCTGTTCTGTGTCTCCCTGAGTTTAAATCTCCCTCCACCACGTGCTCCTCTTCCCCCATCCCCCAACCTCACTTCTCTACCACTTTCTTTCTCTCTCTCTCTCTCTTCCTCTCTGCTGTTTAAACTTACAGCCTGTCTGCTCTCTCTCTTTCTAGCATAAAACCCCATTGGTTACCCCTTTTCTCTCTAACACACCTCACATTTTACATTTACACCACTGTGACACATTTTTACCTAAAGTTGTTGGTTATTTAACCCATTTTACCCATACTGTTAGTTGGTTATATGCTGCTGTGACACACTCTTTACATAGAAATTGTTAGCTACCTGTTACATTTATACTTCAGTGTTAATGTGTTACCAACTGTATTGTACCCCACTGTATTGTACCCCACTATTGAAACCCCCTATCCCATTTACTAGAAGAACCCCTCCCCCCATCATTGTCTATTGTAAACACCCTATACACCCCATCCCATCGTATTTCATTGTTAAATTCCCACCACTTCCTTTTTCCTTTAATAAAGAAATTAATTGGCACCCCACCTGTGTGGTAATTGCTCCCCAAGATCCCATATACCTGCTGGCAGGGACATACTTGTGGCAAGAAAGAATAAAAGATGCCTGAATGTTGCGGGGGGGGAGAGGAGGGGAAATAATGGTATAATTTAATTTTGGAGTGGAAAATCCTATCCATTATTTTACAGTTTAAATACTAATAAAAAACAACTTGCTAAGAATGCAGACCAGATTGAGCTGATCTGGCTGGGCCAACAGAGGTCATCAGTAGCTGTGTACCATCATCATCTGTTTCACATCCACTTACTGCAGCAAGCTACAAGATCCCTAAAATCATTACCAGTAAATAAACTCTTCTGCTGACTAATATATATATTGCTATCTGTACAATGCATTTGCCATGAAGACAGATAAAACAAAAAACTTCATATAAAAGATATCAACTACAGTAAATATGCCTGCTTTCATAAAATACTATATATTACACACGTAGCTTTCTCTCTCTGCCCTAAACTGTATCTATTCTCTAACTCCAAAGACAGTGCTGCATTTTTTTCCATGGGGCTTTCCTTATCCCCAAAACACATCTGTCTTGAGTTTCGCTAAGATTTGTCAGGTGGATCAGTGCTCCCCAGGGCCTGCTCCATCTGAAGTATTTTAATTTGACTAAACACCTGATTTATTTTATCTCTCCGATGAGAAAGGCAGTTTGTCTTAATAGAGTCTGTCAGCCCACAGTCCCATTCACAGCAATTTACAGGCAGCCAGGGACGCTGGAAGAGAAGAGTGCTGTGATTCTGTATTTTATCCTCCTCCAGAAAGCACCTAAAAGCAGCTATTCACTGCTACTGCATGTGGCATTTTAGAACTGAATTAGCTTTTTATTCAAGTAACTACACTTGTTGTGAATAGCTTATCTGTAAAATTGCTACATTCACTACTGATTTTATTAACCTTTGGCTCTATCACAAAATGGTCTTCAGTTAAGAAAGACCTTTAAAATTGACACATTTTTCTTATGGGCCTTTATTTCAGTGACTTCGGATTTACTGAATTTGATCCATTGACTCCTTTACCAGTTGTATTTAAAATGTTGAGGCTCAATGGGAAGTCACTAGTATTTAAGGAAATGTTTTAAAAAAGTAAACATAATGGCAATTTTCCTTATCAAAAGTTTAGAATAAACAATAATTTATTCTTCATTGTAGACATTACAGTATCTAGCCTTCCTTGGTGTCTATAATCTTAATAAGCTAAATAAATAATCATAATTGTTCCATCAATTCAATTCTCCATTGTGTTCATTGATTTAACAGTGAATCTTGTATTGCTTTAAGTGTACACTGAGGTAAAGTGATCAAATTGAACAGAACCAACACATCAAAGGAAAATTTGAGGAATTTTGGTCATAGGTCAGTCTAACAGAGAGTAATAAAATAAAATAGCTATAAATCCACTCCAAAAGAGACCAACTAAATTTTCCTTGTCAGCTAAGATTGCATTTACAGTGTATTCCCCTTGTGGCAAAGTCCTGTCTTTTAAAATTATTTATAAAGCTCCATGTGCATTTCTGGTGCTATAAAAAAATTATCCTTTCCCACATCCTACATTCGAATTCCTTACTAAAATGTGCATAATGATAAGCTGCACTTCCATCAGGGAGGCAATATAGCTCAGTAGATAGAGCACTGGACTGGGACTCAGGAGACCTGACCTGCTGGATGACCTTGGGCAAGTCATTTCATCTTCATGTACCTCAGTTTCTCCATCTGTAAAAGGTGGATAATAATACCATCTTCCTTTGTAAAGCGCTTGAAGAAGTATACATGAAAGGTGTTGTATAAAAGCTAAATATTATTATTATTATTTTATTATCTGTCCAGATTTCTTTAAAATGTTTGGAAAGTGATTAAAGACCCCATGTCCCAAAACTGTAGATACAGAGTTCATTATTTTGCAGTTTGTGAAGAGACATTTGCTCCACTGTTTTTCCAGCACTTCTCCCACCCCTATCATTGATCAGTCTATTTACTGGTGTATCTGCATGTCAGTGACTCTTACAAGATGACATTCCATTCTAGATTCTAGAGGCACAATGGCATGGTGATAGCTGTGGGGAACAGAAAAAATAAACAGGAACAAGAAACAAAAGATTTTCAGAGCTACTGAATGTAATTTCAAACTCTGCTCTTTTGTACTCAGCAACAGAAAAAGGACGGCACCATTAAAAACTATATGCTGTACCAAGCCAAGCCAAGCCAATAAGAAACACAGACTAACAAACAGGCCTAGTAATTAAAATATAAAGCCCACTGAAGTGGGACTTTTTCCATTGACATCAATAGGCTTTGGATCAGGCCCTAACAGCAGGAGACTAGCAGGCTGGAATCAAAGCTTCCAATTCTCACCCTGACACTAAATCACAGAGTTCTTGAACAAGTCTGCCTCAGTTTCCCCAACCTGTAAAATGGGTAAATTAGTACAACAAAGTAGTTTTGTTCAATCTACAAAGTGCTTTGAGATGTTTGGATCAAAGTCTCTACGCAGCTGCAAAGTATTATCATTTCTCTTGAATTCCATGATTAACATAGAGCCTTATAAATACCATTCTCATTCACTCTCTGCATCTTAAACTTTTGTCTGATGCATCTAAATAAAACATGAAAGCTAAATTACAATTGCTTCTGCCCCCTCTGTTTGGCATTTTAAATAACCAGACAGTGTATTTTTAATAAGATCAACAGAAGGCAAGACAAGAAAGGAGAAGAGTGGACTTTGCCAGCAGCTACAGAAAGGCTTAAAAACACTTAACTGCAGTTCGAAAGTATCATCAACTGAAGCAATTCAACCAACAATCAAAAATGATTTTGAATCAAATTAAGCAATTTCCACATTTGAAAAAAGGATGTCTTTATGAACCAATTCCCCTGAAAGTTCTAATTTTTTTTTAATGGACATTGTTTGAGGAGGAAAAAAACAAAAACACAGTGCCAGACATAAAGGAAAGTATATTCAATCTGAGCTGCCGGAAATAACCTGGTTAAACCATTCTGTCTAACACCACAGTCTGCAGCACACATCAGATAGGCTGTGATGTCTCTACTTCACAGGCTCTGTCCAGCATTTAGCATTTACCCTTTTTTGATTGGGTCACCTTTTAAATGCCACAAAATAGGGCAGCAGAAGTCAACAAAAATAAACAGGGAAAACAGAAGAAAGTAACAATCTAATGGAAAGGCTTCTGAGATAAAAGTCAGTTTGTGGTGGCTGCCTGACGAAGGAGCCCCCTTCCCAGCACTAGCATCTAATTTGAGTTCTAACTCCAACAGCAGTTTTAAAAGCTTTCCGCTCTAAAGGGCCCCAAGTGCATCATAAAGATAAAAGATTTCAGTACAAAACAACCACAAAGACTTCTATTATCTTATCGCTCTTTGGTTACAACAGCCGAACCAACGACTAAGTTCTAAAAGACTCTTTTTTATACAAACACCAGAATACTGGAATTTCTTTATTTCATGATCAGTTAGCGATTGTTGGTGCTCCCATATGCTACTGTCCAGTCCTCAGTCAATAAAAAGTTTTATAAATGCTGCTATTGTGCTTTGTAGCATCCAAACGCAGAAGGCAACATAGCAAACATGTCCAGCATGCAAACCACACAGGCTAGCTTCTTTAGTGAAGGTGTGAGATTCCCCCTGACCCTCAAATGAAGCAATTCCTAATGTAACCCAACAATAAAATAAAATAAAATCCTGTGTGTATAAACAAGACTGGAAGATGTGTGTAGTAATTTATGAAATCATAATTTAGTGCAAATTCTGTCAGATTAACATAGATTATCTCCAAAAAGTGGTTTAAGAAAGCTCTCCTCATGATGTGGTCCAAAATGCTTAACTGATGATATGCAGGATTCTGCCATACTCCCAAATGTGCTTAACACCAGATGCCTAGCACATTTCAGATGTTGGTAAACCAAAAGCAGTGTGGTTTGGAGAAAGAGAGTGTATTAACACAATGCATAACTCAGTAGTAACCTGCGGTCTGAAAATCATTTTAAGAGTTACATTATGATCTGCTTAAAATGTGTTTGCACCCCCATACTGTTCTAGTCTGGCTACCTATATTACAGGGAGCAGTATGCGAGGACAAGAACCCTCCACAGGGTCATTATGACCCACCCTCCCAACCACACATGTGCATGTAGGTGGGGAGTGGACAGGGAAAGCATCACAATTACAGGGCTAGCTGCACTTCTGTCCCCTCTCTGGTATCTCTGAGAGCACCCCCTCAGGTGTCAGGTGTGCTTTTAACTATCCTGGAGCAGTATCCCAATATTCTTCTATTCTTACCAGGCCATGGCCTACAGTACCCTGTAGGTCAACCATGATTACCTAGCAGATTGTACTGAGATTGGAGACCTGGGGCTTTTCCCTTCATGAGTCTGTGACTAGTGGGTTACGGTGACAAAACATCCTTCTTAAACCAAGTACTGTGTATGTTGAAGCATTTTGGGGGAGAAGGGGAATGATTTAAAAAGAGTCTTCACAAATGTTTCTCTTGCCTACCCTAGATAGTAACCTCAGCAGGCCTAACTTTTTCAGGCGCTCCCAACAAGTGTCTGTGTCTCAACCTGGTTCCCCCAAACGACTACCCCGCCCCTTGAGAAAGTGGTCCTTTGTAAACCTGCTGCATTCTTTCGATCTCCTGTGTTTGCAGGCCTTTTCCTGTCCTGACATTGTCTCTTAACTATCAAGTTTTTGCTGAAAAGTGGCTTATCTGGTGCCACTCTTTTTCCTTCCTGCTTGTTTTTCCCAGCAGCCCCCTTTTTAAACTAAACCAATAAATTCATACAGTGAACATCCCAATAACCAGGTCAACAGACAATAGTAATCAATTATTACAGAACAGCTCCAAATCCATCAGAGGAAATAACCTGTATGAAGTATAGGGCCAGCTGACATTACTTTCCCCCAAGTGACTCTCTGAGTCACAGACTGGTCCCTGATCTGCTCCTTGGGCAGCAAAACTAAGCACTGCCCCATACTTAGGTCTGTGGCAAAGACACAATTGAGCCCTAAAAGGAAATCAATTTCAGGAGTGTAATTGCTCCTGGCCTTAGGGGGAATATGATACTGTCCATAGCCTCCCCAGATAGTAACCACTAGGGGAATGGCTGAATATTTATATTTTTATCCAAATGTCATCTTATAAAGTTCACACACACATACAAACAAAAGCTAGAAAACTATTTTAGACAATCCTTAGAGCACTTCGGTTCCATTAATATACTTGGACAGTTTCTGGCAATTATACAATCCTACTCTATATATTGTATGCTGTTTAAAAGAAAACTACCCCTTTTTTTCCATAGTGGCCCTCTGGAATCCCAGAAAAGGAATACCTCTCAATATAAACAAAGTCAGGAGTGTACTATTGTAAGTGTATATGGCTGCACATATAAATCTGGTTGCATGTATTAATTCATGTACATGCAACCAGCAGGAACATGAGTTGCTGAATTAATTATTCCAAAAGTTTTACAAAAGTAGAGATTTAGAGTTGTGAATGGCTGGTTTGATGAGGTAAATGATTTCAGAAATTGTTTGTATCTGTTCAATGGCCTCTGTTTGGAATCTCTGTGTGAAACAAATGTGTCAACAATGAAGGGAAACAGAGAAATATGTATCAGATATTCCAACTAAACCTCAGTAACAGATATGCCGTTCTCCCTAAGTTAGAGGACAGGAAAGGCCACAGGTAGAAAGTAGTGTGAACAGTGATTTAAAGACAAACACTGAAAATAAGAGGTCGAAGGGAAAAGAGAAGCAAGGAATTTTGACTGGTAGCTCAGAAGAATGTAATCTAGGACACTGCATTGGTAATCCAGATAAAATGAACAGGATGGTGTTGTATTTGAAATAATTATTATTAAGAACACAGACAAGAGTTAGAAAAACAACAGTTGCCTGTATTAAATATATAAGATTTAATTCCAAGAAGCTTAAAGTAAAGCTACACAAGCAAGATAAGCAGAAGGATGGTTTAGTTATTAAGGTGCTAACTTGAGATGTGGGAGACCGAGGTACAATTCACTGCTCTGTCCAACTTCCTGTATGACCTTGGGCAAGTCACTTAGTCTCTCTGGTCTTCAGTTCCTATCTATAACATGGAGATAACAATAGTTCCTTACCTCGTAGGGTTGTTGTGAAGATAAATACACTAATAACTGTGAAGCACCCTAAGTTAGATGGAGAGGAAGAATTCCAGTGTCTGTTTATACCAGAATTTCACCCACTAATGCTCTCCAGCAGGGATCAAATTACAAATATTTCATCATCAGAATGACGTTTACCTGCTGTTTGTGAAATCAATAGCATTATACAAACTAATCCTTTCATGGATCTCAAATACACACTGCGCTGATTACAGAATAAGAGCTACGAGAAGCAGGGCAAAGGATGATTTGAAGAGTGATGGAGGATTACCATTTAGTCCATGTGATAATCAACAACACAAGTAAAAAAGAAATTCCATAAAGCAGATCATTTTAAGGTCCTGGAAAGACAACTAGCAATTAGATGATGAAGGTGTGGGATTTTTTCATTCTCTATTAATTGGTCATCTGGAAGAAAACAAGTACCTTACTCTCTTCAACCTTTAAGCATATAAATATTTGGAAAAGTAATATGGTAACTATATAGATAATTTATTCATTACATATACTTTATAATATTTATATTTATATTAAATGTATAGTAATAGGTCAAGATAGATTAGGTATTGAACACACTTGATTGTGATGTTCACAGTTGAAAACTGATGTACTGTGTGGAGAAAATTCTGCCCTTTGTTACATCTCTTCAATCTCATTAAAATCAATAGGTTTGACCGGAGAGCAGAATTCGGTTTTTTGCCAAATGCGCTATTTCTAGTTCACTGTATGTTTGCACGCATGCGCACACAAACATACAGACAGGAGTAAACAATATGTAAAGAAATAGGCTGGTAAGGAAAGACTCTATCAATGGACTACATTGATCCAAAAAAACAAGCTACTAAAGGTACAGTGTAGCTGGAAACATTAAAGAATTAATAAACAGGAAATCTATCACACGGGTATAACTGTCACCTTCAGAGAGTTAAAATGAAACAGTGGGAACAAACAAATGATACTCCATGGTACACTGTGGCATAAACAAGAGTCAATTACATTGACTATTCTAGCAACTGCAAGACATAAAATAGACTTACTGGGCTCAATCTTCAGCTGTGTCCAATAACACTGGTCTACAATTTTTGAGAAGTCGTCTGCTTCAGAGATAAAATGTGCTATTTATTATGTATTTTGATGTGCTGAATTCAAATATGACAATTAAAACAACTGATTGGCTACTGTTTCTAAGATATTTAAGTTTTTACATTTTATGTCTATGTATATTGTGTAGATAGTAGAGTTTTAATCATAAATTGTAAACCTAGGTCTTTTCATGTGTTTATGGTTGCTTTACATGATAATATTTCACCTGTCCTGTTTATGTAACACTTTAAAAATCAGCAAAAGGGTTATATAAATAAAATGTATTATGAAACAAAAGGCAAAAAACTATTCTGTACATAGTTTAGTCCTATTCAGTGTCTACTCGGCGCTTCTTGGCTTGTCGCTTGTATTCATTAAATGGAGCATCTCTTGTCACTGTCCAGCAATAGTCTGCAAGCATTGATGGGCTCCATTTGCCCTGATAGCATTTCTCCATTGTTGCAATGTCCTGGTGAAATCGCTCGCCGTGCTCGTCGCTCACTGCTCCGCAGTTCGGTGGAAAAAAATCTAGATGAGAGTGCAAAAAATGTATCTTTAGTGACATGTTGCAACCAAGGCTTTTGTATGCCTCAAGCTGGTTTTCCACCAACAACCTATAGTTGTCTGCCTTGTTGTTTCCGAGAAAATGTATTGCCACTAACTGGAAGGCTTTCCATGCCGTCTTTTCCTTGCCACGCAGTGCATAGTCAAATGCATCATCTCGAAGAAGTTCACGAATCTGAGGACCAACAAAGACACCTTCCTTTATCTTAACTTCACTTAACCTTGGAAATTTTCCACGGAGGTACTTGAAAGCTGCTTGTGTTTTGTCAGTGGCCTTGACAAAGTTCTTCATCAGACCCAGCTTGATGTGTAAGGGTAGTAACAAAATCTTCCTTGATTCAACAAGTGGTGGATGCTGAACACTTTTCCTCCCAGGCTCCAATGACTGTTGGAGTGGCCAATCTTTCTTGATGTACTGGGAATCTCTTGCATGACTATCCCATTCACAGAGAAAACAGCAGTACTTTGTGTATCCAGTCTGCAGACCAAGCAAGAGAGCAACATCCTTCAAATCGCCACAAAGCTGCCACTGATGTTGGTCATAGTTTATGCACCTCAAAAGTTGTTTCATGTTATCATAGGTTTCCTTCATATGGACTGCATGACCAACTGGAATTGATGGCAAAACATTGCCATTATGCAGTAAAACAGCTTTAAGACTCGTCTTCGATGAATCAATGAACAGTCTCCACTCATCTGGATCGTGAACGATGTTGAGGGCTGCCATCACACCATCGATGTTGTTGCAGGCTACAAGATCACCTTCCATGAAGAAGAATGGGACAAGATCCTTTTGACGGTCACGGAACATGGAAACCCTAACATCACCTGCCAGGAGATTCCACTGCTGTAGTCTGGAGCCCAACAGCTCTGCCTTACTCTTGGGTAGTTCCAAATCCCTGACAAGGTCACTCAGTTCACCTTGTGTTATGAGGTGTGGTTCAGAGGACGAGGATGGGAGAAAATGTGGGTCCTGTGACATTGATGGTTCAGGACCAGAAGTTTCATCCTCTTCCTCGTCTGACTCAAGTGAGAATGATTCTGGTGCATCAGGAACCGGCAGTCCTTCTCCGTGGGGTACTGGGCGTATAGCTGATGGAATGTTTGGATAATGCACAGTCCACTTTTTCTTCTTTGACACACCTTTCCCAACTGGAGGCACCATGCAGAAGTAACAATTGCTGGTATGATCTGTTGGCTCTCTCCAAATCATTGGCACTGAAAAAGGCATAGATTTCCTTTTCCTGTTCAACCACTGGTGAAGATTTGTTGCACAAGTGTTGCAGCATATGTGTGGGGCCCACCTCTTGTCCTGATCTCCAATTTTGCAGCCAAAATAAAGGTGATAGGCTTTCTTAACCATAGTGGTTATACTGCGCTTTTGTGATGCAAAAGTCACTTCACCACAAACATAGCAGAAGTTATCTGCACTGTTCACACAAGTACCAGGCATCTCTGCTCACTTTGGCTAAACAGAAATGTGTCCCTTTGCAAAATCAAACACTGACAAATAAGAGAGCACGACACTGTATGATTTCTAGAGCTGATATAGGGCAATTTGTTCATCAGAGTGATGTAGTAAGCTTCGTTATGATTGCATCATCCATGACTTCTAGGAATAACATGATGCAATTCATATCATGTATGACGCAATACCAGCTTCAGATTGCATCATTCATTGTTTTGCCTAAAAAGCAAGTACTGTCCAAACCCAGTCATAGATTTATTCATAGATCCAGTTAAAGATGTATTTTAGTCATTTCTGGTTTAAATTGAGATCCCTTCCCTTTATAACTCACTTATCCTCCGCCATTCCCAAGTCAAGGGTCGTATATACTGACCCAATAGCATATCTTGAAAACTAGAGCCAATCAACAATTTTAAGCATCATTTTCGTTCTCAGTGACCCAGAATTAGTAAAGTTTGACTACATTTATTTCAGAAGCATTTTGGCTGTAGAGCAGTGTAAGTGACAGGCACTGGTAAAGGGAAAAGACAAAAGAGCAATTTGTGGCTAGCAGCTCCTGGGGCCAATTCTATGTTGTCCCTGTCCCTATCATAGTTTAGAGCAGTTTCATGGTAAACTAACCTGGGCCGGCTATGGTCCCAAGGGGCCAGTATGCCAGCCGGGAACTACCAGAGAGCAGCTGGCTTTCTGGCTCATTTGTGCCACTGGGGCAGTGCCGAGGAGCTTTCCCAATATCACTTGTAATTTATATCAGAAGGTACAAAAGATTTAAGGGCCTGAAGGTAAAAAGAAAATGCAGTCACTCCTGTGCTATAATGTTGCCAAATGTACCTCTTTGAGATAGGAGGGCTGCTGGATACAAGACAGGGGCAGCACCAAGATGCCAGAAGTTGCAATAGTAAAGATGGCAGAACTTCTGGAACTTTATATAGTGTACGATAACAATAAATATATAGGGTTACCGTTCTGCACCAACACATTTCACAGTGTCTGTACCCCCGCCAGGATTATAAAGGTACCCTACACTAGTTTTATGACTGAAGGTGAAATCTTGAGCACTTTTCCTTCTGAAGACTGGGCCTCAAGTATTGTATGTCAGGTGGTGGTGGGGGGAGGTTGTCTGTTATTCAAATGTTCAAACACCAAGATCAGTAAAGTAGTGGCTGGAAGAGCGGAGATGTTTATCTTAACATTGGTCAAACTTCACAGTAACAACCATAATGTTAATAATACTTTTGATAGCTAACAAACTGTTCTTTTACTATTCTGACTTGCTGCTTCTTTTTTACTCCAATAGAACCACTTACTCCATGGTCCTGATTCACCTTTCACACCATTTTTACTCTGGTATAGCTCTTCAGTGGCAGTACTCCTCATTTACACATCACTGCGAGAGAAGAACTGATCCCCACACTCGCATCTTTCTATTACCTCTACTGTCCCAAAATAGGATATATCACAGTAGATCAGATCAGTGGGCCACTTCATCCAGTATCCTATCTCTGGCCCTGATTCAATGCCAACTAAAGTCAACAGGAAACCTTCCCTTGACTTCAATGGGCTTTGGATCAGGCCCTCAGACAACAGTCCGTAGCAGATGCTTCAGATAAAGGTGCAAGAAGCCCTGTTGTGGATAATTTTGGAATAACAGATTAATAATAATAACTTGCCTAAATAGAAAGTTTCTTCCTAACCCCATCAGTTACTGATTGGCTTATGGCCTGAAGGTCTATGTAGCTATTTAAAAATAAATTCTAAGTGTGGGTCTTCTCATTATCCACGTAAGTTCTTAGCCTTTTCAGCACCTACTAAACTTCTACCACAAGAACTTATTGAGGTTAATGAGTTCCATGGGTCAATTATGCATGGGGTGGAAGGAGTGGGGGTAGGAGAGAAGGATTTCCTTCTATCAGTTTTAAACATGTAGCTTTTCAGTTTCACCAAATGTCCCCTTTTTCCTGTATTATGGGAAAAGCTCACTAGGATCACCTGTTTTACATTCTCTATAAAAACCTTTATTTTATGTTTCTCTGTTATACCCCCCCACACACGTCTCTTCTCTGACCCAGCTACCCCAATTTTTTCAAAATATCTCTTCTGATGAAAGTAGTTCCTTGCATCTAATCATTTTTGTCACTTCTCTCTGGACCCATTCTACTTTTGTGATACATATTTTAAGATAGGGTAGCTAGAACTGAACTCTTTTTTCCAGCTGGGGGCTTTCTATTCAATATATATATATATAATGGCATTATGTTGTTTTTCTATCCTATCTTTATACTTCCAACATTTTGTTTGCTTCGTTGACCACTGATGTTCACTGAGCAGAATTCCACTGAGCCACCTACAAAAGACATCATGACTTTTTCTTGAGCGGTTAGTTAGTAACCCTTCAGATATTCAAAATCAGATGGGAAAAAGCCCTAGAAAATAAGAAAATAATCCTGCACCAGCTGGATGCTTGTGCCTTTGCCTTGGTGTGGAGGGAGTGTATGTCTTAGGAGCTCTTATCCACCCCTAATTTCTATGATTCTATATGGCAGTAAAATCTGCAAGACAGAAACCTTCTTTGTTGTAACTTCTACTTTTAGATGTGCTTCTTCAATCTGTAGGTTTATTTGTTTTGTTTTTACATAATGATAGGTAGTGCACCCTTTGGAATTACAATGTTGAGAGTCAGAAATGATGACAGTCTGGTTTGACTAAGATCTTATCACCAACACCCAAAGATTAGGAGTTTGTTGGAGGAAAATATGTAAATGAAGATTTCAGGATTGATTTTGAAATTGCTCCATTTCTTTGATTATTCTTTCATAGCTCAATACAGCTGGATAAAAATATTCTGTTTCCATGTTCAACTTTGACTTGTACAAGTGATTTCTGGGTAACATAGTACTCTTTAAAATGAATCTTATATTTTTAGAATGTAAACATGATACATCTCCAAGCAATCTGTAAAATTTTTTCATTCTTTTGCAACTGGTATGTATCATTATTAGGGCACAATGACAATGAATGCTGGTTTGGGAGGAAAAGCTCCCTAATTAAAATACATATGCAGAACCACAAGACTGTGCTGAATATCTATTTTAATAAGGTAACTTTGGAAGGTGAACTGTATATCTAAATAGACAGATAAAGGTAGAAGAAAAGTGAGTTTAATGCCTTTTTTGAAGAATGGAACTCATCTGAATTATTTTCAATTCATTTTTCTTGTGTAAGTAATGTCACTGATAATGACTCATGATTTCCTTAGATGCTATTTGCCCTGAATAAAACCAGTTTATGGAGTATAACACGTTTTTGCCATATGTTTTAGTTAGTTGTCTAGTTCATTATACAGAAGGTATTGGTAACAGTTAGCTAAAGGAAGCTATAAAAGGTTTAGGTATTATTTCATATCCTTATCATAGAAAAAGATACCATTATCTCAACTAAATACTTTACAAATGCTGCTGGAAAAGAAGTCACAATACCATATTTTTAGACACTAGATCCTTCATATATGTTAAGCTTGCTGGTTTTAAAATGTGAGCTGCAGAAAAGGAACTTTTTTCAAATGTCATTGTTTAATTTTGTTATAAAGTTTGCTCAGCAAATAATGTGACTCTTCTTTCTTTCTTTGTTCTACATTTTGAAAAATGATTTCCATTTCAATTTTTGTAGATCCATCAAGAGGATGATGGTCAGAAAGTTGAGGCCTGAAGTCCGCACACCTTTTGTACATGCACTTACAGTAGATGAGCATGCAATACAATGGTGCAAAAATGCACCAAGACTTTAGATTTCTGAGAATCAGATTCTAATTCTGCTTCCCAGAGGACAAAATCTGGGCATGTGACAAAGAAAGAATCCTCCCCACCATACAGGCAAGGAAGCCATTCCATAGCTGCTACTGGGCTGCAAAAGTCCCTGAAGCTGTTGCACTACCGCTCTGTGACAGGCCAGGCAGTGGATTTACATAGTAATAGATCAGCTAGATCCACCATGCCTCTCTACATCCCAGAACAATCCCTTCCCTCGGGGACTAGGAATGCTCCAGGAACCTTCCTCACTGCCCTAAAACACAACAGAACTGCAGTAATTCTACTGCATCTAAGATCCACAGTACATGCAGTTGCTCCCATGAAATTTAGTCCTGGTTTCCAATGTCTTACAGTCAATTTTTATTTCGGTGTTAACTAAGGTACTTCTGATATTTCCAGTTAGCACTTATTAGCTGCACCACTCAGAAATGTCTAAATATAAATACAGTGAATATTAGATAGTACTGCAAGATTTATATACTATCAAAATTAAAATTTATATTTAACTTAATTACATATTCATCCTTCATGTCTTACAAATACAAACAAGTATATCAATGAAAAACTTATATTTGCCTCTGAAGATTTTTATTGCCTCTGGTTATAAGTAATGAAGAGGCGAAGTTTACCGCAAAGCAAGGACATTAGCATACCCTGTCTATCAAAAAAACCATAAAGAGGAAACTTCCTACTTTACTTTAGAGGAGACAATTTAGTCAAAAGCCTTTGATATGTGTAGGAAGACAACAACGTTTTACACATTTAGAATACACAATATATAGGACTTTATCCGAAAGCCCGGTGAAGTCAACAGAAGGGCTTTCATTGACTTCAGCGGACTTTAAATCAGGCTCATAGACAGTATGCAGTGAACATTAGTAGTAGCATTAGGTGGTCAAACAAAGAAGGCTTTAGACTTATAAACCTCCAGATCCTTCTAAATCTTATTCAAAATTGGAATGGTATAGTTTAAGACATTTCTAATCTGCTAAACATAATATGCTGTCCTGCAAGACCATCTCAGCAGAGCAACTTATTACTGCAAAATTATTACAAAGCCTTCTGAAATTGTCAGAATCTCATTGTATGAATGAGTTAAAAACTGCTTGTGTGTTTTCCCAAGTTTTATAAACAACAAAGGAATTTTCAACCCTCATAAGTGAATGTACCCCCACTCAAACTAGAATTCCTAGGAAACACTGCAAAATTATCAACCCAGTTTCTTAACTACATATACAAACTCCCAAATCATGTTAGTCAGAGCAACAAAGAGATGGCCTACATTTACAGACCAAAGTTCCACCCATGTTCTAACAGTATTCTGATCTAATTATACGCCAAACCACAGGCATGAGTACATTTAGCCAGATGTTTTTAAGAAGCAGCTAAAAAACAGAATTGGGAATTTTTAAAATTCAATATATTTCTACACCAAACTGATCACAAACCAAAACATTTAGCACAATCATTTACTATGAAGTCACTTGGAATGAAACTGCTCAAAACCTTAAACCAGAAAACTTTATTAGGTTGTTTTGATATATCTGTATTTACAGAAATACTCTACAGATGAGATATAAACACTGAGTGAAATACAAATATGAACCATTCAAAAGAGCTAATGTAATGTAATATTAGAAAGGCTAGGCTTTTGGCCTAAGTGGCCACCATCTACAGTACTCTATCTAATGGCACCCCAGAGTACAACTGGAAACACCAAAGCAAGCAGGGAACGAGGCATCCCACTGTGATATTTCTCCAATTCTAAACACCATAAAAATGCTGGGATGCATTTAGGAGAAACAGAGACACCAAATCCCATTTCTTCTTCAGGCATCAAGACCCAGTCCTAGATTAAAGCTGCGTTTCCTTGATTTATTTGCATAGCGAACATTGTTCCCTTGTTATTTCGCCTCTTACAGCACTGAACCTAACAAAACAGTATAAGAAAGACAGACACTGACTGACAGACAGACAGAAAGAGGAGAAAACTATGAAATGCCCTATGAAATACCCTTCAACTCATTTTGTACAAAGTATGTGCTAAGTTTTGATCAACATATTTATTGCAGCTGGAAGTAAATCTTCATGAGACACAATCTTCTTGAAAGTTACACTGAGTGTAATTGGGAAGCTGAAGCATCAATCTTTCTTTTTCAACCAATCAGCCAAGAGGTTGAGAGGGGTTGCAGAAGAATTTTGTACTTCCACAATGTGCTTTAGAGCCATCTTCTTTCTCTCTGAGGGTTACGTAGCATGCTGAACACCCATTCACAGGAAGTTTAGCTTAGAAATTCTCAGTAAAACTTTCAAAAGCATCTAAGTGACTTAGGCACCTATGGCCCATTTTCAAAAGTGACTTAGGCACTTTGGAGCCCAAGCCCTAGATTTTTAAAGGCATTTAGACATCTAAAGATACAGATAGGCATCTGGTGGGGTTTTCGAAAGTACCCAGGTACCTAACTCCCATTAGTTTCAAGGGTTTTCTTTTCATACCATTAGGCAAGAACACATTCTTCCCTGTATGGATTCTTGAAGCCATTGTCGAGTCATGTATCTTGTTCAACCTACTCTTTTGCACTATTGTTAATATTGTTTCATTCATTTCTTCCTTTAATTTTCCTTCTCACTCTTCACTTGCAGCATCAAGTAGTGGCATGAAAGTTGAGATTTGTTTGGAGGCATGTATCCATAGATTCTCACTGAAAGTGATGATGTCAGCATAAAAGAAAGCTCCAAAGTTTCTTATCAAGTTCAAGACTCTGCCTTTCAGTTGTTTATATGGCATAATCACCAAATGATTCTAAAATGATAACGCAACATTGTGATTGTATCAAAGAAGACGTTGAAGAGCTGCTAAAAGGTCTGAACTATTACATATCACTTTGCTAAACTATTTCAATAGTTTGGCACTAATTGGAACTTTTTTTTGGCAGCCTCACCCAAGACAACAAAGATGAAATGTGTTCAGAGGTATATAACCATCTCATTCCTAGGGCTCTTCCATGCGTGTTTCAATGCATACTCGTGGGGTAGTGTCGAGAAGTTTATGCTTCTGCTGCTGCCTGGGCTGTATAATTGAGTGTCCTGCTCCTGCAAGATGTTCTGTGCTGGTGCCCCACTGAAGTCAATGGGTTCCATGTAGATTCAAGAATCCACACAAGCAGAGCAGTCTGCAGAACTGGGGTCGGGATAGGTAAAGAAAAGACTCCAGTCTCCACAGACATCCATCTGGCACCTTTCACAAACCAAATTGTAACATCTTAATTTAAAAAAAACAATATACATACAAATTAGGAAGCATTATTGAAACCTACATTCTCATGCAAAGAACTACATATTTTGACCAACAAAAAAATTGATAGAAATGTAGATATTATTTCAGTGTTTATAATTCATATTTATTAAGAATAGTTACTTTTTCCATTGTTCAATCTATTGCATACCATTTACATCTCAGATATGATTAAGCTAACATTGAGAATAAAGAGGACTATTACAAAAAACTATTTCCTTCCAAATGTGACAAAACCATTATTAACTCTTCACCAGCTAACCTTCTAATTCTCATAATATGATTTAATCAGGTTTTTTGTCTTCTCACTAGAGAAATCCACCATGCCAGAACATGAGCTAAACATCACACATTCTCATTTTATGAGAGAGAAAAAGCAGCAACATTTAAAGTTTTCCAACAAAAACTGAAACATTAGCTTAGCTTAAAAAACACACACACTTTACAGTGGCAGTTGAGGTAAATTGCAGTGATTGAGGTAACAGCCCTTACATTTAACAGTCTGGGGTGCTTGTATCCAGGTATTCTCAGTAGATGATGGTTGGCTCAAGAATTCATTTCGCCTTAATGGTCCATCAGAACCATAGCTAATTAGCTTAAGAGCAGATACAAGATCCACCCCTTTTCCAGGCTTTTTCCAGAAGAGTTGGGGTATGTTTATTATTAACAATGCAAAACTATGTTTGTTTTTGTTACCTAATCTTAATATTAATAGCTTTTATGTATTCATTCACCATAGGGTAAGTTAATATTAGTTTCCATATAAATTTCTATATGTTCTTTATGCATTTCACTGTTTTAGGCAACATTTTATGGCATAGGCAAAACTGCCATACTGCAAATTTTCTATAGCATATTTGACAAGTAGCTCATCAAATGTATTGTATGTAGTATTGGATGATTCATTGTCAAATAATATTTCTGATTATCCACTGAGTACCTGGTCTTTTGACATAAATCTAATTATGCTTCAGAAAATGAAGGCTTGTTCTCTGAAGGTTAGAACAAACAACATTGCTAATTTATATCGATATATAAAAAAAAATGAGGCAAGTTACCCAGACATAAAGCTAGCTATCGGCTGAACAATGAACATATTTCATGCTCATAGACCCGAAAACCCTCACCAAGCCCCACCCACAGCCAGTCCTAAACACTGAGTACGCATTCTTATTTAAACTCAGGATTTGGTACCTGTTTCATGTACTCATATCTTAAAATGCCTTTCCTATGCATTTCTATCTTCAAAAGTGTCAGAATATGGCTCTACACCTGAGGATTATTCCAAAAATAAGGTCCTAATTTTCAGAAGTAATGAGCACCACAACCACAGCTGGAGTCAATGGAAGTTAATAGCTGCCAAGTTTAAGTAGGTTTGTAGATACAGCTGGTCAGGAATTTTCTGACAGAACGTTTTTTTTTTTTTGGGGGGGGGGGGGGGACGACGGTGTCAGAAAATGCCGATTTGTCAAAATCAAAATATTCTGCAGTTTGCCTAGTCTCCTGTCAGCTCACCCACCCGCCTTCCAGGGTTCCCAGGATTTCCAGGTTCCAGGGGAGCATGGGCAATTAGGGAGCATATTTCATTTTGGCAACACCAAAACGCTCCTGCTGAGGGAACATTTTGGTGTTTCCCAAACGAGACATTGCAGACCCCCAGTTCCACTAAAAACTTCACGTTTTGGATTTTTGTCGTGATTTTGGATGAAAATATTTTCAAAACCTTGAAATGTTTTCCTGGAAGTCTTTTTTTCCTGGCCAGCCCTATTCATAGATTTTTAAGACCAGAAAGGACCACTGTGATCATCTAGTCTGACTCCTTGCATAACACAGGCCAGAAAATTTCACCAAGAAATTCCTGCATCCAGTCCATAACTTCTGGTTGAGCTATAGCATCTCTTTTAGAAAGACATCCAGTCAAGATTTAGAGACTTTAAGTAATAGAGATGACACCACATATTTAGGTATGTTGGTGCAGTGGTTAGTTATCCTCACTGTTAAAATTGTGTGTTTTATCTCTTGTCTAAATATGTCTAGCTTCAGCTTCCAGATAGTAGATCTTGTTATGCCTTTGTTTGCTAAATGAAAGAGGCCTGTGCTATCTGAAACAATCTCCCCACGTAGGTATTTATAGACTTTGATCAAGTCACTGCTTAACCTTCTCTTAGATAAATGAAATAGATTGAGCTTCTTTTGTCTCTCACTGTTAGGCAGGTTTTCCAGATCTTGAATCCTTCTTGTAGGTCTTTGTGAAGCCTTTCCAATTTGTCAACATATGGCCCAGCTTTCTCTGTAGAACTGACCTGTCCTTGTTATTATTTACCACTCTACCAATTCTTGTGTAGCTCAAAGATTAAAGCACATTAAGTGACCAAATTTTTTCTGATTCAGCCTGTCTCCCTCTATTTGATAATCTTATGTTAATTAAGGTACTTCCATCTCAGCATGACAAGGTAATTTCACCTACCTGACAGGTAGGTAAATATTATTAACGCCATTTTATAGATTGGTAAAGATGAGGTACAGGGAGATTATGCGATTTTCCTAAGGTCACTCAGCTAGTCAGTGGTAGAGCTGGGAACTAAACCCAGGAGTCCTGGCATACACCTCCTCCCCGCCCCCATATCATGTCTAGTAGCCATAAGGCCATCCTTCCTCTATTTGCCCCTGCAAAGTTTCCTTCCCTATCTCAGTTCCAATTTCTGTCCCATTCATTTCTCTTTTTGTTATCGCTGTCTCTCTCTTTGCTGCCACCTTCTCCTTTCTCTTTCACTGGCCCTTTTTCCTAAACAGAGCAGTCTCCCCCTCAGTCCTTTCTGTCCTTGAATTTCTTTGTAGCCGCTCTGGTCCTGTTTCTCACACTTCAACTGTGTCCTGAAGGTGAAATGTGCTGCTGTCCAGGGCCTCACAGCAGTGCAGATAACCTATCCCTGCCTCACTGTGCTGCCCTGACAGGCACAGTGGGACTGGGAGCAAGGTAGCCAGCAAAGGGAGTAGTGGGAAAGGGAGAGGAAGTAGGAGGAAGCACTGGCCGCCTGCTTAAAAGCCAGAAATAGTAAGTGGGAAGAGAAGCCAAAGGGGAAACCTTGCTCACTGCCAGCAGCCCTGCTTATGAGTGACATTTCACTGAGAATGAATGAGAAAGAGTGACAGCAGGGGCAATTGTGTGGCTGTCATTCCAGATGGGTGACCCTTGGTAGGTGTGGGAGCTGCAAGTGCTATGCACCTCTGAAAAATCAGGCCCACTTTTTTTTATATTAGACACTGCAGTTACACTGTAGGTAGCCACTCGTCACTGGAGAAAAAAAATAATAGGTAATGAGGCTGAATCAATAAATTTGCAAATACAATAAGTGGAGGGAACCTTACATTTATGATACTATATGCAGAGATATCCACAGTCAAGCTGTGGCTGTTGGGGAATCACAATTATGTGTTAGGCAAATGGCTAAGCGGCATCCTGTTTAGGCACCAAAGGTAAAGAGAAGCTCTTTCATTAGAAGTTAAAAGGAACTCTGATTCTTAATGGATCTGAAATCCTATGTTTCAAGCAAACCACAGAACAGTTCTGCCCATTTCATTTTCTTTACCTTCCTTAATAAACTTCTGTTTGTGCTCCCTTTATGTTACGAATCAAAACCTGACAGTCCCTGTAGGCTTTTCCTCACTTAGTAAAACTCTGGCTGTACAAACCTGTGTAAAAGCCTTTCTGTGTATTGCACTGTCTTTTGAAATCCTGAAATTTGAGTACAGCAGCTGCATTTTTAACAGTAGGAGCTAGTTTAGTCCCGTTAGTCAGAATGCATTCCAGGGCCCAGAGAAAACTAAAGTTTCCTTGTAAACAGTTAAATAAACTATAAACCCCTGAAAATGAATTTCAAAGTATAGTGAAACTAGCCTATAAATAACCTTCAAACCTCTGAAGTTAGAACTGTGATCTTTATGCGCACAGAACGCATATGGGGCACTTATCAATCTCCAGTATTTCAAAGTCAAAACAAATGTAAAGGAAGCATCTTCGTATATCGTAGTATGCTTTAAAAATGTCAGAAATGTCAACCATTTGTATACTGTTCATATTATTCCTAATTAATATAAATTACATTTAATTTCACATCTACTAAAACATACTGCTGCCCAAAATAAGGACTATAATTTTTATCAGCAATTATTATTACTGATGCATCAACACAATTATTTAAATTCAGTGTATATAGAGGCAGAATCTATGCAAGCATTTACAGTTTTTGTTCCCTCTGTGCTCCTTCCCTAATTTTTGTGGCTTGGAGTTCTTCCAGATGCTGTCTCTGACTTTGTGGTTTTGTATTTGAGATCCCATCTCCTGATTCATTGCATTCTTTGATTGACAAACAGATTCAGATATGAAAATAAACAGTTACCTGCATGTAATTGGTGTCTGACAGCTGCACTGTTACACTTTCAATTCATGGTGAAGGCTTGTTCTCGGTAAACCTACTGTTTCAGATTTTATCCACATCTTGGGTCTCTGAGTCAGTGTGTTTACTAAACTACTCAGTAACCGGTGGCATATGTGGGCTCCACACTGTAAGCTGCACTTCAGATTCAGAGGATTTTCTCTCCCCCTCTCTCTCTTCCCCCACTCCCTCACATAAACTGAATTATTTAAAAAAACAACACTGCGTTTTATATTTCTAAACTGATGTGCCTCCTAATTGAATGCAGAACACTTTCAAACTATTTTCCACTAGAGGCCCACTTTTTTCTGATTTAATGTACAGTATAATACCTTCATTGGTAGATTAAAAATGTTAGACTAGAAGTAAAACCTATGATTATATGCTTTTTTAGCGGTTTTGTCTTGTATAATTTATGATGAATTATGTAAAACATACCAAACTGGTTATGCTGCAAGCTGCTACTTGCATGCTGCAAACAATCACAGTTCCCACTGAAAAATCTGTATGATAGACTGGGACTTAGCAACTTAAAATTCCTGTGGAAATCAAGTACATTTTTAAGTATTGGGTTTGATTATTTAATCAGACAACTTGCATTTTGCCCTGGCTAATTCGGAAGGCTGATAATATTTTACTCATAAAACAATTGTGCACCTGTTGTGATGGAAACCTATTCAAAGAAATCTCAATAGGCATGAGGGTTCATTCTAAATACGAGCATGCTAGCTTCTCTCATTACTGCGAACTACAGGGCAACCCATTTTAAAAAGCCATAGGGGCAGATCTCAGTTTAATCTTGCTGGGTAACAATGGAGCACCTTTATGATCAAATTCAGACATGGATAACAATATACGAATGTACATTAAGCAAAGTGCTGGTGACACATACTAAACGAAATTGAGACAAGCTTCTCCTGTCTAACATCAGCAGGCCCTTGCTACCATTCTACCAAATAGAGCAAGTGAAATCTCTTTTCAAAGTTTCTAGAGTCTAATCCAACTCTCACCAAAACTAATGGAAAGACACCTATTGACTTCAACTGGACATGGATCAGGCCATTAATAAAACAGATTTGCTTAAAGTTATTTAGTACGGAGGAGAAGATGTAAACACAGGTTTCCACAATTTATATCACCATTTTGAACACATGGCCAAATTCCATTCTTACTTATCCTGGGGCAAAGCTGGAGGAACTCCATTGACTTCAATTAGGGTCACAAGTGACTAACATAAAAACTTTTAATTTAAGTACATTATATGTCAAGACAAAGATCAGGATGCATGGGTGAAATTAACAACATTTTAAAAGAAAGAAGGAACCTAACAAAAAGAAACCGCATAAAATAGTAACACAACAATAAAACTTCAGTGAGAGAGCTAAAGATAAAGTGTCAGTTTCTAATTCCTGTTGTATTATTGTAAATCCAGAGTGACTCTGTTGGATTTCAGTTAAACATCTCTGTCTCAATACTGGGTGATGCATACTATGAGTTCATTAGTAATGCACGTACGCACCCAGCTGATTTCTGTTCTTTCTTAGTTATTTCATTTAGACAAGTCCTTTGGTACAGTAACATGTGTGTGTACAATTCTGTTAATTTACAAGTGTAAGTAACATATACGTATGAATCAATGGGACTTAGGCAAAGTGACATAGGTGCTTTTGAAAATGTATTCCATTGGTATGTACTCTGCGGGGGGGGGGGGGGGGGGGGATGATAATGATTTACCTGAAAGACAAGAGATGTTTGATGGATAAATTTACAAAGCAATAAAATTTTGTAAACCCATGCAGTAAACCTATTCTAAAATATTTCAAATTCACTTTGCAGGGTGGCAGTGGATAAATGAATAGATTGGGAGTCAGGAGACCTGCCTCAGGGTACGTCTACACAGCAAACAGAAACCTGCAGCAGCGAGTTGCAGACCCCCTGGTCTACCGACTTGGGCTCATGCTACAGCACTAAAAATATTGCTGTAGATGTTCCAGAACCCAAGCTCCAGCCTGAACCACAACATCTACGCTGCTGTGTTTGACATCCCACAAGCCCAAGGATGTAGACCCAGGCTCTGAGAATCACTACTGTGTGGCTCTGTTTGCCATATAAATGTGCCCCAGGTGGCCCAGCCACTGACCTGTAATGTTGATGCATGCTAGGGCCCCTTGCAGAACACACACACATAGAGGCCTCCTTTCTGGAAAGATTCCCTATTGAGAAAGGGACCTTAAACCCCACGGTAGTCATTAAGACTTACACACATGCGCAAGCGCTTCCCTGAATCAGGGCTAAAGATTGTATTTGCCGAGAATATGAGCAGTTTGTGCAGATGGACTCTTGCTAGATCCTGAGACACACAAACAAAAGCATGCAAACCACACTATCTGACACCTGGACCCTGCAAAACCTTTGTAGCTCCTGTCACAAAAGGACTGTAGAGAGGCCTCTCCATGTGTTGTCAATGAGCTCAAACTGGGCAAGAAATTGCCATTCTGAGCTCTCAGTGCTGTGCATTAGTTTTCAGACAGGTGTCTATGTGCAGCACCGTACCAGAATTTAGCCCTATGTCTGCACTCAGTGACAATACCAAAGCCATCAAACCATGATAAAACTCTAGCAAATTAGGGCCCAATCCTGCTACAAGTGAAGGTCTCAATGCTGCAAATTCTTATGCAGGTGCATAAATTTTCCTACTGGGTGGTACACTTGACTTCAGTGGAAGTTTTTCTGGGTGTAGAGTATGTGCACCAGTGTTTGCAGGACGGGGGCTTGAGTCAAAAGCAGCTCTTCACTGACTTCAGCAAAAGTAGACCTTAAGTTCCAAGTTCCACAGTCCTCAATGAAGTAAAATTCTCTCTGACTTAAATGAGAATGTTGCTCATTTGGAGACCTCAGTTATTCAAAGGAATAAATATCAATTTTAGGAATATTAAAATATAAATCTAAAACCCCCCCAGAAAAACTGCTGACTAAAGTAAATTGCAAACCACCCGGGTGGGGGGGGAGGGGAGGAGAAGAGGGGAGGAAATAAAACTTATTTATACTTTTTCAAAGTTACTTTCAAACCTGCTTACTGGCACTTGAAAATAAAATTTAAACAAAGTTTTCTAATATTACAGGTGTTCTTGCTACTATTTCTATTACTGAAAAATGCATTAAGTTACAGGAGATAACAATATATTTTATTTTTCCAATAATTGTACAGCTTTTTTAAAGATTTTTTCATTACTGGGTGGCATTGAAGTCTTAACACATATCCTTGGCCCCACTCCAGCACAGCATAGCATGTCAGTGGGCTGGTATGCCACGTGGAGCCCCACTGACTTGAATGGGGCTCCATACGGGCACAGTAGACACACTTCATACTGTACGCATGGGGCCTACGTTTGTATCCCACCAAGGTAAAAACATATTGTTGCACTGTGTACTCCAGCACCATTGTATGTATGTAAATACATTGACTTATTTATAAAATGTGTTAGTCAATCTAGATGTGTATAATTTGATTTACATGAAAGGTTTATTACAATGTAATTTATAGTTGTAAAGTCTTAAGAAATATACATATTAATAGACTTAACATTTTAATATTAGAAGCTGGTGTGATTGCGATAAGTGTATTGAAACATGATTCCATGCCCTAATGGTCAGAGTAGCAAAAATGTGTGAATTTTCTTTGTTGCAAATGATGTCCCCCAGTCTTGCAAAGAAGTATGGATACACTTAACACTATGCACTGTAAGCAGTGCCACTGATGTCAATGGAACTACCCACAGTGTGTAGCTAAACATGTGCATAATTAATTGCAGGATCAGGGCTATCGTGTATCAACAAAAATTAAGGTATTGCGTGACAATATATGGATTTCCACCAATTTAAGAGAGATCAGAATCAACTCCTTTGGCCTTACTAATTATAGAAGTGTATCTTAACTATAAAAAAAAAAGTTAAAACAGGACATAGTAAATGCAACTATTGTACACTTTACTCTTTATTTTTGAGTCAATTTACCTTCTTCTTTACCAAGCATACCCAGAATAAAGACTATCTAAGGGGTAAATTTTGGATTTATTTGTGAAATATTACCACATTTACATAATGTTAAGGTATAATTTATTTTATAACATCAGGTTAGGCCCAGAAAGGCAGTTACTGTGACACACCACGCAAAATGACTATGTCTAAAGAAGTGGTAAAATCAAAGTATACTTAAGATTTAGATTGGTACAAGATAAAGTTAAACATTATTTCATTGGGTCACTATAATAAATATATTACCAGAAAACTTTACAGCCTGTGGTATATTTCTAATCAGTACCAGTTACTAACTTAAGGTGTTTTGGGGAGGTTGTTGGGGAGGAGGAAGGGAATGTTTTCATTGATTTCCCTAATTGGAACCAACTGATCTCTTTTCCTGTGTATTGATTTTTTAAATCCTAGCAGTTAACATAGATTCTAATGTATCATAACACTTCAGACCTTAATCATAGAGTGGGTTTTTCGCTTGTAGCTTTTGTTTGAGTTTTAATTACGAAGACCTTGTGTCTCCAACCCTGAGCTGGGTTTTTAATTGCTAGTATGTATATCATGCAGACTTCAAAAGAAATAAAAGATGTTTATAATAGAGAGCACAAAGGGGAGCTTTGAAATGTCTACAGCCATACAAAGTGGCATAATTAAAAACCTATGGGTGCTTCTGTGATATAAGACGTATAATGTCTTATATATATATATTTATAAAGCCAGCTGCTGTAAACACTTATTGTTTGCAAAAGAGGATCTTATACAATAATAATTGAGAAATAATTACTACAAACCCATAAAGTAGGGTAACATGATACTATCAGGAGCCTTATTTTACACAAAATGATCCTCTACACTCTGTGCCGTGTAACCCAAGCCCCTGAAAATTTATCTATGTTTCTATATTTCAGCATTGTTTTATCAACTGCACTAAAAGAGAAAGGAGATTTTGTATTAAATGCATGCAAATAACAATTATCCTACCTGTTACTGAAAAGAATCTAACCTATTATACTTGTAACCACATAGTATTCATAATGTTCACACAGACTCATTCACGAAGAGCTGGCTCTGAGCCTAGTCCATAAATGTGTAATTGATAATCACAAAATGCTAACTGTTGCGCCTCACTGTTCTCCTCCACCAGCTAATATACACAGAAAATGTAGCTTTTTCCAGCTATTCAATGAAGAACACCAGTCACCTACATGAAGAAGCTCTAACAATATATTCAGTGTATCTAATACAGAGAAAATGAGTGAAGTGGGTTTGCTTTATTAAACTTAAAGTCTCCATAGGAAACAGGGACATGCCTCCCTCTTATCCAACCATTTTCAGACCATTTTATTAATAAGTGCTATGTGAAACAACAGCTTTAGGCTTATATTTGGGAGTCAATAGGCTCCAACTGTAACTGATTTAATAGAGTATAGGATATAAAAGGCTACATATAAGCGAGAGAAACATACAATGCAAATAGACTTCAGTATTGGATAAAACTATGGGCATCAGTCACTGTCCATCCTAAAAATAGAGTGTACTGTACAAAGCCAGCATGTGACATTTAAGTCACAATGCCTATAAATATAGATAGTTCAGGTTATAAATGCTGGCAATGGAAGTCATAGCACAAACTTGTAACACAGTTAACCCAGGAGTCACTCATATATAAGATTGCTAGAACAATTCTGACCCTTTTGCAATAATGTCATTGCTTAAGTAACTTAAAGACTGGCCTTTATTTGATCTTCAAAGACCCTGCATGCTGAAAAAGACCATTGCAGGCTATTTCAATAGACAACTGCATGATGCATGTAAGACTATTCCAGAGATTTATGTTTGGAACAGAAACAGAAAACTTAAAACAGACTCTTTATGGTGATAAATGATGCTACTCTGCCTAGTTGTGGTCAGTAAAGAAAAACTAGAAGCCTAAGCAACAATAAAGCATACATAGGGGGTTGGATCCCTTGAATCCAAACCTCCATAAAGTAAGAGCTGAATCTGAACCCACTTTGTTTATTCAAAACATCTGCATATACAGCTTGGGCTGTTGGACATGCAATTTGCACATGCAAATATGAGGGCTTTTTTCCCCCAGGTAAGCAGATCATTTTGCTCAGCTCATCTGTTTCGTGGACCTTTTAAAATCTACCCTGCGTGTTTCAGTAAACATATCAAATGATCATGACGAATTATTTAACCACGACGAAGTAGCTACAAAGTATTCTGCCAAATGCTCCTCTCAGCTGTACTCATGCAACCCCACTGAAATCAATGGGATTGTTCTGCTGGAACTCCGAGGAGAATTTGGCCCTTTATCAATAACTGAAATTCTAATAAAAAAGATGTAAACTAAGTGGTTTCACACATCAAGTACAGCATACAGGAGTAACTGGGAACATGAACAATTCCACTTATGGGAAATAAAAAATGTGTCACTGTCTGTTACCTAGACAGGATGCTTTGCATTCTGTTAACAAATGGATATAGTTTCTAATCAGACCTTGATTAAAAAAACCACTATTATAATTAATTATAAGTATATAAAAGTAAGGCAAGAAAACACGATTTTATTTATTTTGTCTCTATCACACAATTATTTGTCTTCTCTTTTATCATCTGTGTACAATCATGCACAGAAAGAGTTTGTGCTAGTACAAAAAACTTTAATTCATTTTTTGCGGGGGGGGGGGGGAGAAGGGTGTGCCCTGCCTAACTGAAGCTCCTTCCCACAGGCTCTGAGTGGAAGGGCACTTGTGCAGACACAGAGGGAGAGTATGCACTCAGGTTATCCTTAACAAGAACAACGCCTTCTATCTAAAGTAAACAACTCCCAGTAACAGTCAGTGCAAAGAGCTGCTCCTCACTGGACCACACCTCTGTGTCTGATAATCAAGATTTTTTCGCTAATGACCTAAAATTGTTTTGGTTTTTTACTGCATCAGTTCATGTTGAACTCTCAGTAATATAAAAGAAGGAAGCAGCTGCACAAAAGCCAAAAGTATCAACCAGTTAAAACGCCCTGACTTAGAATTAATTGCAACCAAGCACAGGGGTAAGTTTTCAAAAGTAGTTCTTAGCAGTGGCAACCACCCGACCTGAAATCCCTTCAGCCCTGGGAAAATGAACCCCATGATCATGGAAATCTAGAGCTTTGAACATTCCAAAAACAATTTAAAGCTTGGTTGATTACAGGTGGATTTGAAACCATCTTTAGACTATCTCACTTCCTTTATTTACTTCTTACACTCTCATTTTCCTGTCTTATTTCACACTCCCCTATGCCTAGAATGTCTTCATTCAGTATCCTCTCAGAACACACTTCTTAAGGCCCACAAATGCTAATCCATGTTAATACGCCATTATGACTCCAAGCTACATATGTTTAAAGAAAGCTATACGTTACCACCTTGGAGACAGTGGAAAGGGCACTGGACTGGGAATCAACAGATCTGAGTTCTAGTTCCAGCTCTGCCACTGACCTATTTTGGGGCAAGACACTGCCTCTTTCTGTGCCTCAGTTTCCCCTTCTGTGTAATGGTGGTGATTACTCCATAGATTTCAAAGCACTACAGAACTGCTCGGCATTATAGCTGAAGTTTTCTGGGTAACCCTGTGCAGTCTCATTGAACTTTTACTTGTCTCTTTGGGAAAAGGGAGTACGTTTCAAATGCAATTACAGTAGCAAGGATTTAGATGTGTGACTCCCAATAGCCTGAATGGATGTCAGCTGACAGTAGCTAGGAACACGGCAGAGGAAAGGACCACTAAGGAAAAGTCATCTGTGGTTAGAGCAAGGAGCTCTAAGGAGTTACTAAGGGTTAGAGCAAGACCCTTGGGTTCTATCCCTGACTCTGCTATCGACTCACTGTTTGACTTTGGGCACATCACTTCATCTTTCATTACCATGGTTTACTCACTAATACTAAAGTTTCCCTTCCTCACAGTGGTCTTAAGAGGCTTCATTAATGTTTGTAAACCATTTAGCGACCACTGGAGAAAAGGCTCTATTAAAGTGCAATCAACCCTGTGATGACAGAAGCAGTTCATGTCACTCTCCCGAGACTCATCTAGTCAGCAAAGACGAAGGCCTTGGCTACACTTGCGAGTTACAGCGCTGTAAATCCTCCCCCAGCGCTGTAACTCACTCCCCGTCCACACTGGCAGGGCACTTGCAGGGCTGTATCTCCCTGGGTACACCGCTGCAGGTACTCCACCTCCCCAAGAAGCATAAGAGATACAGCGGAGTGGCTACGACTCTCCCCTGTGTGTACCAGGAATCAACCTGCAGCGCTGTACTGATCACCTTGTCAAGTGGCCAATCCTCTCCATTGTTGTGACCGGCTGCAGGAATGCGGAAGTGCCGGTTTCAAAGCTCGTACTATAGAGAAAAGGCAAACAGTTTGCTGTTTGCTTTGAGTGAGTGAATGAATGAGCAGGGGCCGGGAGTTCGGAACTTGCAAAATAGAGAGCTGACACGCTCCAAAAAGCACTCTCTCTCCCCCCACACTCCACCACCACCCCCGTTTTGAAAAGCACGTTGCAGCCACATGAATGCTGGGATAGCTGCCCATAATGCACCGCTCCCAACACAGCTGCAAATGTTGCAAGTGTGGCCACGCCACTGCGCTGTCAGCTGTCAGTGTGGACAGACTGCAGTGCTTTCCCTACTCAGCTGTACGAAGACAGGTTTACCTCACAGCGCTGTACAGCTGCAAGTGTAGCCAAGGCCATAGCTGTTGGTGGGCTTCTGAGAAGTAATGTCTACCTCACCTCATCAGAGGGAAGTCTGAAACAATGTGGAGCCTCTGAAGGAAGAGTGAAAAGAGCTGTGTACCAAAGCGCCCTGCCACCAAGCACAGCCAGCCCAGGGATTAATTGGCACTGCAGGGAGAATAAAATCTGGTTCCCTAGATTAGGGGCTCACTATTCTGGAGAGGTATCATTCTCTAACAAACACTTCTGGCCAACTCAGGGCCTCAGTCGGAGAGAAGAATAAAGTTTCAGTGGGAGGGGGGCACGTTGCTAAATCTCAATTCACATCATTCAAAATGTCCTTCTTGCTCTTACCTTTGGCTATGCTCACCCCACAGGATAAAACACATGTAATAATCTAAAACTCTCCTTGAGGCAGAAATAAAACACTAAGGACTTAATTCTCATTTATATTAAGGCCACTTTACACCATTTGGGCAGCAAAAAGGGGCCCCAAACTGGATATCACTTACATTTTTATAATGTGCACATAACCTGTTAACCAGAGGGCCAAAGCAAAAACTGAGAACTACAAGAATGAGGCAGAAAATGGCCCTATGGGTATGTCTTCACTGCAAAGTTAACTTGGGCAATTGGCACCCAGGTCTGAGCAGCTAGTGTAGTCATTCTGCAAAGCCATACCCAGGTTACTGTGTCCTCACTGGTGCTGACACACCCGTGTGTGTCACCAAATTGTGAAATAACTTCTCTGTCTTTCTGGGCACATGGCAGGTGGGAAGGTATCGGCACTCAAATGGTTTAACTTGCATTTTCACTGCAAAGCGGATGGGTTACCAACCCAAGTGAAAGCCTCTCTTGGGTTTTAGCTTACAGTCCTAGACAAGCCAGCTATGCTGGGATGAAAGCACTACCAAACTCAGGGAGCATGTGGGTGGACAGAACAAAGTTTGAGGACAATATCTGAGTAAGAGCCTGTGTTAACTCTTCAGTGAAAACAGACCTTATAAGAAGTCAAACTTTAAATGTCTCAACCGGAAACTGAATGACACTCGGAAGTACATCAAAAGGCTTTATATGCAAAAAAAAACCACCCATGTAAAATAATGAGGAATATGTTATCCATCATTGCCAGAGACCCAACCTGTTTTAATTCTGATTTACTATTGGCATTCGAGGAGCTTCTATTTAGAGATTTGGGTAGTCATATTGTGCAATTAATGTCCAAGTCTTTCCATGTTATCAGCAGACAACATGGTTTTAAATAGATTAGCATTTTCAATGACCAGTTTTTGCTGCCTTTTGTTTATTGCAGGCAGGCATAGCATATTTTGGTAAAACTGTGTGTTTTATTTCAGTCATCAATACTTTCCTACCTAATATGTTGCAGTGTCATAACTATACAGGAGAAATGTAATCAAAGGAAACATATTAAAACAATTAGGTTTTGACATGGTATCAGCTGACAGAACTGATTCTAAATTATTTATTAAAAAGGGCCAACCTTCATCTTGTTTATATCTATAGTAAACGCAACATAATTCAGGACATTTTCTTGGTGGAAATGCAAAATCACAAGCATCAATTTTCTTCAGATAGTCTGTCTTTTTGTTATAACATTAGCAAGGACATCGTTAATATGACAAACAAATCCTTGTTTCCATGTATTTACAGTGGTCATTTAATAAGACCATAGCAATCAACAGAAATACAACTGTTCAATACATCTCATAAATAGTGTAAAATATTGCCAGGAGAGCTATCCCATCTCCTAGAACTGGAAGGGATCTTGAAAGGTCATCGAGTCCAGCCCCCTGCCTTCACTAGCAGGACCAAGTACTGATTTTTGCCCCAGATCCTTAAGTGGCCCCCTCAAGGATTGAACTCACAACCCTGGGTTTAGCAGGCCAATGCTCAAACCACTGAGCTATCCCTCCTCCCTATAAAATAGCTACGCTCACAGTGGAAAGAAAAGTTCTCTTTCCAATTTGCTATCCAAACAATAACAGCCTGAATTTCCTTCCAATAGGAAACCCGTGGAAGAATCAAAGGGTAGGGAGAGAAACACCTTAAGGATCCTGTCACTGAATGAGCTTCAAATTATTTTTTTATTAGCAACAGCCTCCCACATGGATTAGATCCCAAGTGCCGCAAATTTTTTGGGACCTGCTGGAACCACAGGCTATACACATGGCAAAACTCTGATCAACTTCAATGGTACTAGGATTTCACCCAGGGTCTCTCTTTCAACTCCAAGGATTATTCAATTGTAAAAAAAAAAAAACTAGCATGCTTCAAATTAGACGTTTGAAGCACAGGGTTAAAAAAAATAATCAAAATGTGACATCCCACCACAATCGATAAGAGTACCCCACATACTACCTATACAAAGATACATTATTTGGGAATTACTCCTAACCCACAGCCTTTTCCTTTTGGTATCCGGAGATTGAGATATTTAACCAATATAAGAGAACTAATATAATACATTTAAAGTTTGTAATAAAATTGAAATGAGAGGGAAATATTCTTAACCCTGCTTGTAACTAAGTTTTAAACATAAAAAAGTCTTTGTTTTTCAAACATACCTGTCATTCTAAATAAATAGGTTGAGTTGGTTGGAAAGAGTTCCAAAGAAAAACGATGTTAATTTATTCATTTTATTTCCATTATATACTTGAAACACTAGAGAAAACAGAATAGAACACCTGAACTTTGCATCATTCCATGCCCACAGTCCCATTAAAGTCAGTGGGAGTTTTGAATGTGGATCAATGACTGGTTCATGCATTAAATGTACATTTTCTTCTGTTCAGTGACTAAAATATTATGTCCATGTTTAAATATTTAATATATTATACCTTTAATTTCTCCAAGGAGTTCACTTGTATTTAGTCTTTCCATTTTCTCCTTCCAGTCTTTAGAAAGTAGTTTTTCCATGCAAGATGAGTCTAATACAAAGGGAAAAAAAATACTTAATACAACTTTATAGATTAGGAAGTGTCTCCTTTAGCTCTCCAAAACCATCCTACCTGATCTGTCTGAACCAGATTTTCAAAGGGGAATGAACTTGAAGCCAAATGGTCTTTCATCTATTTCAATGTAAACCCTGTGTAACTCCATTGAGGGTAATGGAGTTACTACGGATTTACAAGGATCTAAATGAGAGCAGAACTTGGTTCAGAATATATGCATACCAATTTACACAGATAGATTGCCACTCCATGTACAAATTTTATCTTTTGCATTTGAAAATGATTGCACATTCAAAAATTTAGTTGAAGATTTAGATTTTGGAAATTTGGCTCACTGTGTTCATGACAAACACATTTTTTTACTCATGTCAATGCAAAAGTTTTTCCTATAATGTCTTCATGGAATTCACAAAAATTCTACATTTCTTATGTTCACAGGATCAGCATTTTTCCCCTGTAAACTATGCAACAATTAGAAGATTGGCATTTAAATTCTGACGGTCATATCGCAATCCAAACCTTGAGCCCAATCCAGCAGGCCTTATTCAGGCAAAACTCTCACTGAAGTTACTGCACTGAAGATGTAGTGAGAATCTGGCCTCAACAAGTCCTGCAGGATCAGACCTTACTTTCATTGAAAAATTTAACACGGCGCATAACATAATCCTCAGTTAAATCAAAAGCTCTTTTTAAGTCCCTTAATAGAACTTACAGAATTTAACCTTCCAAAAATAAATTGTAAAAGGTGATTTTAAGACAGGGAATGGGTAACTCATATGATTGGTGTCATGATCTGGAGTCTTCCTCCTCTAACAACATCTATTCAAGGTTTATAAACACTCAGTGAGAGAACTTTATATATTGCTGAATATTTCCCTCTCCCCTTCTCTGTTTATAATGGCAATGGAATCTCCATTAAACTTTGTGGGGTCTATTCTCAACAGTGCATATGATTAACTTCCATTACAATTATAGGGCCTAGTCCCAAGAAGCACTTGGCCCCAATTCAGCAAGGTATTTAAGCCTCTAAGTAGTCCCACTGACTTAAATGAAGCTACTTACATGCTTAAAGTTAGACACTTGTTAAGCATCTTGATAAATCGGGACCTTAGTACCTCATGGGAGTACCTCAGCACTCTTAGTTTCCACTGAATTCAATGGGAGATGAGTGGGCTTAGCACCTCAGCACCTATAAACTCACAGACATTAAGGTGAGAAGGGACCATCATGATCATCTAGACTGATCTGCCTATTGCATGCCACAGAACTTCCCCCATTCACTCCTGTGATAGACCCATAACTCTGGTTGAGTTACTGAAGTCCTCAAATCATGATTTAAAGACTTCAAGTTAAAGATCCACCATTTACAATAGTTTATATTAATTTAAACCTACAAGTAACCTGTGCCCCATGCTGCAGAGGAAAGCAAAGAAACCCAGGGTCTCTGCCAATCTGACGTAGGGGAAAAATCCTTCCCATCCCCAAATATGGCCATCAGTTGGACCCTGAGCATGTAGGAAAACCCACCAGCCAGACACCTGGTAAAGAATTCTCTGTAGTAACCCAGAGCCCTCCACATCTAGTGTCCCATCACCAACCATTGGGGATATTTACTAATAGCACTCACAGATCAGCTACATGCCATTGCAGGCAGTCTCATCATACCATCCCCTCCATAAACTTATCAAGCTCAGTCTTGAAGCCAGCTAGGTTTTTTTTTGCCCCCACTGCTCCCCGTGGAAGGCTGTTCCAGACCTTCACTCCTCTGATGGTTAGAAACCTTCATCTAATTTCAAGCCTAAACTTGTTGAGGACCAGTTTATATCCATTTGTTCTTATATCCACATTGGCGCGTAACTTAAATAAATCTTCTCCCTCCCTGACATTTATCCCTCTGATGTATTTATAAACAGCAATCTTATCTCCCCTCAGCCCTCATTTGGTTAGGCTAAACAAAACAAAATATTTGAGTCTCCTCTCATAAGATAGGTTTTTCCATTCCTCTGATCATCTTAGTATCCCTTCTCTGAACCTGTTACAGTTTGAATTAATCTTTCTTAAACAAGGGAGACCAGAACTGAACACAGTATTCCAGATGAGGTCTCACCAGTGCCTTGTATAATGGTACTAACACTTCCCTGTCTCTGCTGGAAATACCTCGCCTGAGGCATTCTAGGACTGCATTATCCTTTTTCACAACAGCACCACATTGGTGGCTCATAGTCATCCTGTCATCAACTGATACACTTAGGTCGTTCTCCTTCTCTGTCACTTCCAGTTGATACATCCCTAGCTTATAGCAAAAATTCTTGTTGCTAGTCCCTAAATGCATGACCTTGCACTTTGCACTATTAAATTTCATCCCATTTCTATTATTCCAGTTTACAAGGTCATACAGATCATCTTGTATGATATTTTGGTCTTCCTCTGTACGGGCAATTCCTCCCAACTTTGTGTCATCTGCAAATTTTATTAGCACACTCCCTTTCTGTGCCAAGGTGAGTAATAAAAATGTTAAAACAGATTGGTCCCAAGACCGATTCTTGAGGAACTCCACTAGTAACCTCCCTCCAACTGACCGTTCACCTTTCAGTATGACCCTTTGTAGTCTCCCCTTTAGCCAGTCCCTTATCCACCTTTCAATTCTCATATTAATCCCCATCTTCTCCAATTTAACTAATAACTTCTCATGTGGAACTGTATCAAGTGCCTCACTGAAATCTAGGTAGCTTAAATCTACTGCATTTCCTTTGTGTAAAAAATCAGTTATCTTCTCAATGAAGGAGATCAGGTTGGTCTGGCACAATCTATTTTTTGTAAAACCATGTTGTATTTTATCCCAATTACCATTCACCTTTATGTCCTTAGTTACTTTCTCTTTCAAAATTTGTTCTTATTACCTCTCTGTATCAGGCCAATAATTGATATTTTATTAATAGAGGCTGTTTTAGGCATAAACAGTGCTTTACAAACACATAATAAGGTGCCAATTTCTGACCATATTTACACTAATTCAATCCCACTGATTTACCAAGAGTTATTTGGGTTTAAATGAAGGCAGAATTCGTCTCAAGGTCTCTGCCATGAATTACTTGCAAATTAAAGGCCAAATCCTGTCTCACATCACCATGCAGGCAGTCCTGCTAGGAGTACTCACACGAGTAAGGATTTGTACCTACCTTACAACATAGGGGATAACACTATGCCCCTCTCTCTTAATATGGTCATAGAGGAGATCAGCATTGGAAGGAATCACAAGAGAGGTGTGTTTTGTGGAGAGGGTTAAAGGAGGAAAAGAAGGTAATCTGTCTGATGAAATTTTTAAGATGCAAAAGTGTTTCACGCTAACATGCATATTAACTTTCCATATGTGAAAAAAGCAGGTTCATGTAAACCAAATTACAACCATCAAAAGATCAAGGTTTTAATTGCAACATGTTTATGCCATGCAAGCCTCCTTCAAAAGACAACATAGCTTGTTAATATTTTTGAAATAGTATTTCAGTAGAAACGCCAATTTATTTACTAATTATCTCTTTCCGTAAAAGACAATTTAAGAAGCTTTAAGTTGCAGAAGACACTGTTAAAATACTTGTTATACAATAAAACAAATTATTCAATTTTAACAATTACAAGCATGCATTACTTTTATGAGTTTTGGCCTAGTAATAGAAGTAATAGAAGAATCAACAAATAACCATCAATTACCAATAGAACATTATAATTTGTCCTTTTTTGTGATATCATCAGTTTAAAAAGCTGTCTCTCTCTCTTGCTCTCCTGGCAAAATTTCAGGCCTTCATCCATGCAAAAGAAGAGCCTTTTGACTTTATTTTGATGTTTAATGTAGGTTGAGTGTTAATGACTTTTAACCAGAATGCTTTCTCTCAATTGATACAAAACCACCACAACAACAAAAGCTTAGGATGCAACAAATAACAGAATCAAGAGACAATTAAATAATCTCATGAGAGCTGAGAAGAAATTCACCCTTGAAGCATGTAGTTGTGCAAACACATGTATGAATATATACAAGCATAGAATCATATTTCTCAAGAATTCCATTGAGTATGAAGATGAATAAAAGAAGGGTCAGTCTGTATGCCCCTCTCTCTTAATATAATCATGTTAATAGTTGTAGTTTTCTTTTTCTATATAAATGATTGAAAAATATTTGCAAGGAAGTATTTCTTTAAAAGATATTAGACTGCACAGGTATTGCATTTCTCTATACTGAACTTCTAGCCAAACAGCTCGTAATTATTTGCTATTACATTTTGTTCTTGGGCAGACTCACAAAGGTTAGGAAAATACAATGGGTAACTTTTAAGAACTGTGAAAATATATTGTAATTACAGCTTCTTCTTTTTTTAATTCCAGAAGCTTTTCAACTGGTGGTGGTCGGTTTGCATAATTCTTAATTAAAATTATCATAATATGTTCACCTATCTTACTGGTGATACCTGAAATTGGACATTCACCTATATGGAAGGGGTAACAAGCAGCTTACAATGAAAAATATGTTCCTCCCTGAGCCCTTGTACACATATGCTCGCGCACACAGCCTGAAAAGGATCTATGGTGAGGAAATGCATTTTTTCCTTTAGTAGTGAAAGTCAATTTCCTTCCATACATATAAAATCTTCAAAGTTGCCTTCCTACATAGGGGAAATTTCTTCAATATTAATAATCCATTTCCTGGCTTAGTTCATTATAGAATTAGGGCCGAACCAGAACACCAGATTCTAAATTCCACTGACGTTGTGGAAGTCTGGACCCAAATCTGGACGGCAAAACTATTTGGAGAGTAAGCTGAATCAAGGCCCCAACTCAAAAGCATCCCAAAGCCTGGGGAATCTGGACATCTGTGAAGTTTAGGGATGTTTCAGTTCAGGACTATCTATTATAAACTAAGCAAGGAAAGTGAATACTCTTGATAAATGTTCACCTTTGGATTTTGAATTTGTGGCATGGTCCCTGCTCTAGTTTATAAACTAAGCATATTTTCTACTGGTTTATACCCCATGCTAACTCACCCGTGCCAATAGAGTTACACAGGATGTAAGTCAGTACAGAATGGGATACAGTAGAGTACAGAATTTTACTCCACGTATTTTATGTTGTTAGACACACTAGGAGAACTTTTCTTCCCAAGACAACAGGAGCAAATGTGTTAGCTATAAATTAGAGTTTGAATGATCTATCAAAATCTGATTTGTTTTAAACTATGATGTTTACTGCATAATCCCCACTCCTCAATATTTCTTTTAGTAATTTTAATTGTGCAATGGGAGAAGAAGTATTGCAGGATTCTCCCTCAATGTGGTAACTTGTAATGGTGGATGAGAAAAGATTGTTAGAAGATAAACAAGCTGAATAAACAAAGGTAAAGTGAGTCCTAGATAGAAGATGAAAAGGATCTCCCCATGAACACAAAGCATTGATGAAAACAATTAACATTTGTCCACTGGCTAATCAATCAGCCATGGAATGGATGGAATCCAGCACTCTGTTGCAAAATGGGTGATGAAGAACGGGTGCTAAGTATCACAGCCAAGCTCTGAAGTTCTTCTGACTAAATGAAAGTCATCTTCTTCCCATCAAGAATAACTTTTGCATTCTCTCTCTTTCTATTTTATTCCAGACTCACAACCTTGAACAAGCGAGTAACCAAAGCTATATCTTGCATGAATACAGTATTGACCTTACAATAGCCTGTGTCCATCCACATAGTTTCAGATTGTTTTTAATTTACTGAAGTAGCCTCTCATTACTTTCTTTGAAATATAGATATGAAGAAAGCATTCATGCCATGTGTGTTTTTGTTTTTTACGGTAAAGTCATACATAAAAGAAAGCCTAAATGTGAGAGTGCAGCAGCAAAACTTCAAAGCCCTGACTGTCAGACATTATTATTTCAAATCAGCTTTGACTTTTTGAGACTTAATAAAACACTATAGTATACAGTGGCATATTTACAGCACCCATATCAATGATCAACTGAACTGTCTTACTCTTGCTACCTTGCAGTGCCTTGTTGTTGTTTTTTATAATAAGCTTCTTTCAAAACATGTTGTAACAATACTGTGAGCTGATAATTATTAATGATATGAGTTCTAAAACATGACTTGTTTGCATACAATTCTTTTTGAATATATACATTACATTGTGACAGAAGACAAAAGCACATTGATTTATTAATAATGATTGCAAATGCACTGTAAATTCATAAACAATGAATGGAAATGTATACAGAAATGTAATTCAATCAAAGGTACATGTGACATATTTTTCTAAGTGCATGTAAAATATATTAGAACTCAAGGAAGTGTTGGAAAAGCCTGGGGGGAAATATCAGACCATACCTAGCACAAGAGCAAATATTTCAAAGGATGATATAACTCTCAGTAGATTGTCGAACTTCCCATCAGTGTTACAGAAAAAGAGTGCTGTATAATTAAGAGCATAACAATTCCCATCCTTATGCTTTATAGTAATGTTACAATGCACATTATAATACAATGAGATTTCACTGAACATAATGGGTATTCATTATGTTTTAGCAAGCTCTGGGAATGTCCCAAAATGTGAAACTTTTTCCATCTTCACTGTGGAGCGCATACTCCCTAAGCCATTGCTATTACACGTATTCATTTGTTTCCAACTCCACAATAAGAGATGACAGTATTGATTGGATCAGGCTAAGTCAAATGGGTTTGGAGGCCTCAGACAAGTCAAGGTTACATGAGAGAAACAGTCTATAGGGAATTATCCCATTCAATATATTTGTTAAAGAAAAAAGGTTTTTTTCCAAAATCCAAACTACTGGTAAACAAGAGTAATAGTGGCTCCCTCTTCTTCTGTTCCTTAACTTCACTTCGACTATGTCTGTACTTAAACTGCTAGAGCAGCACAGCTGCAGCGTGGTGGCCCTTGGGTGTAAACACTCAGGCCTTGGCTACACTTGCAGCTGTACCGCACTGTGAGTTAAACCTGTCTTCATACAGCTGAGTAGGGAAAAGCACTGCAGTCTGTCCACACTGACAGCTGCCAGCGCAGTGGTGTGGCCACACTTGTAACATTTGCAACTGTGCTGGGAGCGGTGCATTATGGGCAGCTATCCCAGCATTCATGTGGCTGCAACGTGCTTTTCAAAACGGGGGGGTGGGGTGGAGAGAGAGTGCTTTTTGGAGCATGTCAGCTCTCTATTTTGCAAGTTCCGAACTCCCGGCCCCCTGCTCATTCATTCACTTACTGAAAGCAAGCTGCAAACTGTTTGCTTTTCTCTGTGGTACGAGCTTTGAAACCGGCACTTCCGCATTCCTGCAGCCGGTCACAACAATGGAGAGGATTGGCCACTTGACAAGGTGATCAGTACAGCGCTGCAAGCGTTTACACTCACACCCGTGAGTCGTAGCCACTCCGCTGCAGCTGTTATTCCTCTCGGAGATGTGGAGTACCTGCAGCGGTGTACCCAGGGAGATACAGCGCTGTAAGTGCCCTGCCAGTGTGGACGGGGAGTGAGTTACAGCGCTGGGGGAGGCTTTACAGTGCTGTAACTTGCAAGTGTAGCCAAGGCCTCACTATAGCACCAGGAGGAGTTCTCCTGTTGCTATAATTAATCCACTTTCCCAAGAGGCAGTAGGTAGGTCAACAAAATAATTCTTCCATTGACTTAGCACTGTCTACAGCTGGGGTCAGGTCGGCTTAGCCAGGTCACTCAGGGATGTGAATGTTTCATACCCCTGAAAAATGTAGCTGGGTCAATTTTGCTATTTAGTGTAGACCTGGCCTGAGAATGTCTTGATTTTTTATGTGACAATAGGATTTCACTAGTTCCATGATGATCTACTAATGATTTGACACCAAAACAACAATAATGAAAACAAAAACAACCCATTATGCTTCTGAAAGAGGAGGGTTTGCTTTGGTATTTCACATAAAGGAGAAAAACCTAGTTAGGAAAAGCAATTCAGAAACTGCAAGAATTTTTCAGTAAAATGCAAGATTTTGTTTTAAAAAGATCATTCAGATGTTGGTCTAGTTAGTGCTACTGACTTTTATACCACTACCAATGGCATTATTAGATTCAGCTAAAGAAATCTGTTATTCAGAAAGTGAAGTACATTTTACTATCTAGTGATCGGACTTAATTTGTGTGTGTAGCCTGGTAGCACCTTTCACTAACTGATCCATCTTCAGGTGTAAGAGAACAGCTTGATTACATGCCTTTTGTGAATTCTTTGCCCTCTAGATTTCCTTGAGATAAAGAACCACTTAGCATAGCTCTATACCATTATAATCATAGTCTTCGTTCTTGGTAATATGTATATTAAAATTAAATGCAAACTGTAACATTTCAGCGTTCAGCAAGATGAATTTCATTCACTTTGAAAGAATTAGCTTTTATAATCTGATACCAATTCAAACTGAAATGAAGAACTTCACATTTACAGTCATGACTTGATAAATAAAAAATATAATTTAACCATAACTAACAAATGTAAGTGTTGGATGATGCTGTCTATTCTTTTTTAATGCAATGGTGTAAAGTTTGTGTAATGTTACTAAAATAGATTCTTTGATATCATATTACTCATTTTCTTCTTTCAAATACAAATTACCCTTTTCATTTTCAATAAACTTTAACTAAAAGAAAAAAGGAGGGTAACAATACAGAACTAATCAAAAATCAGCCTGAAGGCTCAACATAGAAAGTTACAATGTAGTGTCACTGCCTCCTCTTCATAAGTAGCTTGGTTTCAATCTTCCTGTCACCAGTAAGTTAGGTCAAGTGAATCTCATCTCATCCTTCTCAATTTCCATATTTCCATCCTAGAGTAATTAATTTTCATGGTATAACAGAACATTTAAAAATAAGACATTTGAGATATTTTGTTAGCCAATGCACTAACTTCTTTGACTAGCATTTCAAGATTTTGTTGATTTACTATCCCCTCAACAGCCAATTTGATGGCGAATGCTACTACCACCAGCCATGTACACATAAATAAGATAGTAATTGGAAAGAATATTACTTAAGAACTAGAAAAATTAACAAAAGAGAAAGGTATACTTACTACAGATGGTTATTATTTCATCCCTAGGCTCCATACTTCACTCTGCCACTGATCTGCTATGTGACCCCAGCCAGCTCACTTCACCTTCCTGTGCGTCAACTTTCCTTCCCACCCTTTTGTTTCTCCTTACTATGTACACTCTGACATCTCAGGGGCCGACACTACATCTCGTTATATCTATGTCTACACTTGGAGCTGGGAGTGTGATTCCCAGCATGCAGAGACATACTCATTCTAGCTCTGCTTGAGCAAGTGTGCTAAAAAATAGCAGCATAGCTGGGGTAGCCTGGGTGGCGGCTATGGCTACTTGCCCCGAGTACATATCCACCTGGATCCCCTGGGCACTCACTCAGGCAGCTAGCCCATGCCGCTGACCATGCTACTCCTGCGATGCTATTTTTAGCATACCTGCTCAAGCAGAGCTAGCCTGGTATGGCGAGGTGAGCTAGGAATCACACCACTCAGCTCAAATGTAGATGTAGCCTGTGTGTTTGTAGAGTGCTTAATACAATGAGGCCCCAATCTTGGATAGGATTTGTAGGTATTACGGTAATACAAACAACAACAACAATTGATGCCTAATGTAAACAAATATTTGTAATCTCCATGATAATGGAACAGTAGTTCCTAGTAGAAATTCTTGCCTAATAGCAATAATGTAAATCCAACAACTGACTACCTCAAAAGCAGTTTTCTTTAGGACAGGGACCAAATGAATCTGCCAACTGCTACATATTTGGTCATGGTGACAAGATTTCCACAAAATGATAAAATTAGAACTGAGAAGTTGGTTTAATAAAAGATATTACCTCACCCACCTTGTCTCTCTAATATCCTGGGACCAACATGGCTACAAACTACACTGCAAACAAAATTAGAACTGTAAGAGTTTGAAGTGCTCTCTTAAATTTAATTAAAACTCTCCAAGCGCACTAAAAATAATTAGGCCTTAAAATCTGCTGGGTTTACCCTGAACTCTCACAAACTCCCTGACTGGTCTAGCTCTCACTTGAAACTATGTGCTTTCCAAATTCAAACACTGGTGTACAAACACTGGTGGTTTCCAGGCTTGCTTTCTAAAATGAGCCTAATGGAAAAACAGCAGCAAGTTTGCAGAATGTACCAATCCAGCCTAGAATGGCTTGTTTCAATAGAGTTCAAATATCTGGTAACAGCTTGATGCAAACCCCTACATACAAAGAAAACTGTACATTGCTTGTACCACCCACCCCCATCTAAAGACAAGCTTAAGATACAGTTCTGACCTTTATTTTTTTATTTATTAAAAAGCAAAACCTTTAACCCTGCAAATGTTTTTGTTCTCCTAAAATAACTCATACAATGTTATATTCCACACTATTTTTAGAAAAGCAACAAGAGAAAGCATGCTTTTCCCATACAGCAGGGCACTGATATAAACATCAACACAGATGCTCTGTGAGAGAAAGCTGGACTTCTCAGGCACTTGATCATTAAGGAATGCACCAACTGTTTTAGATAATCTCGTGCCAGCTCCAGTTCTACTCCACACTCCCCTCTGGGAGTGGCCAATCTTGCCCTGCTCCTAATTTTTCATTTTACTCACTCCTCCATCCTTTCCCCTTCTTCTTTCTTTTTTTCCCCTTTTTTCTTTTTCCAGAACAGAGGGGAAATGCATTGTGCACCAAGCAATGCAAGACTAGAATCACTTCCCCAAACAGAGCAAAACTTTTAGACAATTAACCCTCCCCTCTTCTTTCAGATAAATTACTAAGTATAAAATGCAATCTGTTTCCTTTGTTTACTCAATATGAACAATTTGTAAATGACTCAAGGATAAAATTCAGAAAATGTTGTGCTAAATTAGAACCATTATAAACATGCTAATGACTGCTCAACTAAACATGCTGGATCAGTGTGAAGAAATATATTTAGTTCCTGTGAAATCCAGTTGTATTGCCTCAAAACTATTTGGTCATTAAATTGTATATGATTACTCCAGGAAAATGTTAATTCCATGAACATTGCACTAGATGATACACTGTGTATGTCAAAAGGAGCTTTCTGAAATGTCAGTGCAAGTGCTTAGATGCAATGTTTTGGCACATTAGTAAAAGAAAACTATATTTTAAGCCTGTCAAAATTACATATACATTTGATTCTTCTACTGTAAGTTTCCTTTCCCATTATGGGGTGTACTTTTCTGTTAGATAGGCTTTATTCACTGAAATGTGTATTACTGCATTATTTGCATTACAATGATGGCACACAGTACATTTTGTGTAATCACCTTTTTCCCAAGTGCATGTACCTCTCGTTTGCTTCCCAAAGGAACAAGTAATGTTAGTAAAAGACAGTCTGAGACTTTATACAACAGCAATCAGAGATACTTAGGAAAAGGGAGTACAATTTACTTGCAATTCTTGAGCAGATGATTACATAAACTGACACTTTAAAGGAGTATTATGTGCCTATTTTGCTCTCTCCTACCATATTCCTTATTAGTTAAAGTAAATCAATCAATAGGATTTTATTTCAGGGAGCGGAGAGTGTCTCTTTTGCTAGCAGGTGGGTATCTAAGGATTCAAGTGTGGGCAAAACTTGGTCTTCTTTCATTCCCTTGACTTCAAACCCTTTCCTTGCAGACCTCAGCTATAAGACTAATGTTTTACTCAAACTAGAAAGGAAGAATATACTAAGGCAATTTCTCTACTGGTGTAAATTGGAGCCGCTCCAGTGAAATCAATGGAACTGCACCAATTAACAGCAGCAGAGGATCTGACCTACTGTTTCCCCTAATAATCGCAATAATGCCTTCCCATGAACTGGGATGCTGAAAAGTACAGCTATTGTGAAATTAGAGAAAACAGATATATTTGGCCATATAGTTTGTCACACTGCCAGCGAAGCATTGTTTTCTTGGGAATTTGTTTCAGTCTAGCCTTAGATTACTCAAGCAATGGGGCTTCCACAAATTCCTTTGACTTGTGAATAAGAATCGCTGTCAAAATTTCTCCGATATTCAGCCTCCCTCTTAATTTCATTCCATCACTCCTAGTTATACCTTTGCCACTCTAAACAATTCACTTCCATCTGTGGTGTCTACACAGTTCAAAAATTTAGAGGTGGTTATGACATACCACCCCATCCCATTTTCACCTAAACAAGCAATACAGATTTAACTCTTTTAATCTTTCCTTGTGAAACACCACTTACATCACATGATCTACAGAGTTGCAGTGCCTTTGTACTACACCTGAACTTCACCAGCACAGGGAGAAGTAGCTTCAGAATGTCTCTCTCAGCCTACACTCTGCTCATAGAGTACTCAGCCAGCACTGTCAGTGAAAAACATCATATAAGAGAAACTGGGTCAGATTCTCTGCTCCGTTAAACCTAGTTTAACATGCCAGTGAAGGATTCCCTCTGAACTGGGGAATTCCTTAGTGGTATAAGGCTGGCTCCTATCCCATCCATTCCCTAGGGGTGCATGGCCAGGGAAAAGGGGCATAGTTGGAGTATCCCTGAACTTGGCAGATCTCCAGCTTCAGGAATTGCACCTGTCGGCTACTGGCAGTTAGTATAATATATAGTAGACAGGGCCAACACCCTGTGGCCCTGGGATTGGGAAAATATGAAGGTGGCTTTAGCCCACCTTTTTCTCTCCATCCTGACCTTGCACCGAGTACAGTTCAGCCAGTCCAGAGACTCTGGGCCATAAAATCTTTAGCACTTTTTCTGGTGATGTCATGAAAAAGTGTTAAAACTGCCACATAATATTTATCCATTTTGATTAAAATAGTCTAATTATTTTGTTTTACATCAAGCAACAACCACCCTACTTCCTCTTCCATTTCTTAAGCTTTTATTATTATTATTATTATTATTCAGTTAAATTTTGTGTCAGTGGACAATACTAAAGTGATAACGCTGTAGATAAGTACTCTACCCTTAGGTACCACTCTACCCCCTGGTCCACACTAAGCCCCCAGTTCGAACTAAGATACGCAACTTCAGCTACGTGAATAACGTAGCTGAAGTCGAAGTATCTTAGTTCGAACTTAAAGGTACTTACCACGGGTCCACACGCGGCAGGCAGGCTCCCCCGTCGACTCCGCCTACTCCTCTTGGGGAGCAGGTTTACCGGCATCGACGGCGAGCACTTCCGGGATCGATTTATCGCGTCTAGACAAGACGCGATAAATCGATCCCAGAAGATCGATTGCTTGCCGCCGAACTAGCGGGTAAATATAGACGTACCCTTAGAGTGCTAGCTACTCCATGCTGTCTTAACCCTGTTCTGGAAAGATCCCTCATACCTTCCTTCCTAGTCTTTATTCCAATTCAAATCATTGCCTTTTCTGTTCCAACTACCAACCAGGATGTTAATTATGTGGTGATATTGTAAAGTGGACACTTGCTTATGAGGAAATATACCACTGTTACCAGATAATTTCACGGAGGCCACCAAACTGATGCAGATGGCAATGACTGTGTGGGATACATTAACTAATGATCTAGAACAGAGGTGGACAAAACTATGGCCTGCGGGACTGTCCTGCCTGGTGCTTGAGCTCCCAGCCGGGAAGGCTAGCCCCCGGCCCCTCCCCCGCTGTCCTCCCTCCCCCGCAGCCTCAGCTCGCTGTGCCGCCAGCGCTCTGGACAGCGGGGCTGCGAGCCTCTGCCAGGCAGCGCGGCTGCGAGAGCCGCCGGCCTGCCCCAGTGCTCTAAACTGCGCAGTGGCATGACTGGCTCCGGCCAGGCGGCACGGCTGCCAGTCCTGGTGCTCTGAGCGGCATGGTAAGGGGGTAGGGGGGGTGGATAAAGGGCAGGGGTCCCAGGGAGCAGACAGGGGGTGGGATAGGGGGTGGGATCCTGGGGGATGGGGGGACGGTTAGGGGTGGGAGGTCCCGGGAGGGGTCGGTCAGGGGACAAGGAGCAGGGCAGGTTGGATGGGTCTTGGGTTCTGAGGAGGGCAGTCAGGGGGCGGGAAGTGGGAGGGGGTGGATAGGGGGCGGGGGCCAGGCTGTTTGGGGAGGCACAGCCTTCCCTACCCGGCCCTCCATACAGTTTCGGAACCCCGATGTGGCCCTCAGGCCAAAAACTTTACCCACCCCTGATCTAGAAGGCTATAAGTTCAATTTTCTAATATAATATATTATATTTCTGGTATAATATTTTATATCCAAGTATCAGGCACACTGTCTTTTACTCTTTTCAGTAGAAATTTTGTAAAACTGAAACAAAAAGGTTATGGGCAGCATATGTGCTGCAGCACCCCCTGGCTTAAAGGGGTTTCCATTATATATGGGTTTACAGTTTGGTTCAATGGCTCTCAGCACCCCCCACAATAAAAATTGTTCCAGCACCCCTGATGGGCAGGTTTGGGGAAAGAAAAAAGTAATGGATGTTAAAGACAGGGGGGGGGAATCTATGTGGCACAATGATGTTCTTTCTTGCCACCAGTTTTGATGAACAGAAAAATGGTGGCTACTACTAAACCGAATAGTGCTCCATGGAAACTCTAATAGCTGGCCGTCCCAGCAGGTTATTTATAAGTAAAAAAAACCAGATGATTCAAAAACCCCATGTATATTTTCCACCCAAAAAACATATTCTTCACGTTACCCTGATAAATCACTAACAAAGAATTGTGTAATTAATAATTTGAAGGATTTTTTAAAAAATTCTGTATAAAAAATCCCTAACTCAGTCACACCACAGAATATCCTGAAATTAAAATAATCTCACAGCAAAAGGAATTTTTCATGAATAGAACCCCTTAAGGGTTTTTTGTATGTAAAAATATAACATGGAAAGAACAAAATAATAAGCCCTTGATGTGAAATGACTTCAAACGAGGATGAGAAGGAATGAAAACAATAGTTAGAATCTCATCTTTATTTACCATTTCCCAAGGTCTCCACGCACACAATGTAGTTCCTTACAGGACACTACAATACTCTGGTAGTTATACAACTCCTGTATAGTAGTCAAGTTTTCAGTGAAATCTAGAATAAGCAAATCTTTCCTTAACTAATGCCAGAGGATGTCTTAAAACAACGTTAATAGAACCTTAAAAGGTTTATAAACTTTAAAAACACCAAGCTACTTGCCATGCTTATATGCACGTCAGGAATAGCAAATACTTTACTATAAATCTATGGAGCAAAGAGTTCACAATTTCTCAGGGCCCTGCATTCCCTTTTCTGAGTTGTAAATAGCCTTTCTTCTCCTGCAGCTTCCTCACTCCCAGTAAGAAATGGGCAACTGAGCTCTTGAGAATGATGTTGAGGCGTGCACTGAGCACTGTACTGCAGATGACTAAGACAAAAAGCCTACATATTACCTTTGAGTTTCTTTGCTTTTGTTGATTTAATCCTGACTCCTACCCATAAATGATTAAACTGATGCGTTGAATTTTGGCAGCATAACTCCCATGTAAGTTAATGAGAACTGCGTGGCTGGAAACCTACTCATGGACTTTGGAAAATATAGAGGTTAATGTTATTTTATTATGTATTTATCCAAATATAAAATGCACTCTAACAAAAACCAAATTTTGGGGGGGACCGTCACAAAATTTCATGCCATCAGAATAAACTCTAAAGCAGAAAACTGTGCTATCAAGTATTGTTATTTGAGAGATTTGAAGTACCCAGAGTGGGAAATATTCTAGTTAGAATGTTGAACTGTTTAGCATGTTGTGAAAGCATAATATTGTTTCACCACTTAAAATACATTGTCATATGTTCAATGGCATAAGGGAGGGGTGCCGATTTGATTCCTATTTGAAATTCACTGAGAGCCATATATTTCATTCATAATTCTAAAATATTCTTCTTGTCATTTATTGAGAAGTTTACATCTAAAAATTAGGACTGGCTCTTGCAAAGCCTTACCACCTTGAACAGTCCCAATGAATTCTTTCTAAAGCCATGTAGTTTGTAAAATATATATATTTATACATATAAACCTTATGCATAAAATTTAGTATAGTTATAATAGATTGTAACAAATATTTTAATATGACACCTGTTTAATACATTCAAGTAAAGGAAAATATACAAGGACTAAATTATTCCATCATATATTATCAATATGTTTTACTAAATATATAGCTCTGAAACCAAAAAGCATATGGGGCAGACCCTCAGCAGGTAAATTGTCATAGCTCCACTGAAGTCAACAGGATATACCACACGTATCAAAGTTTAAACTCTGATCTGACAGTAGACTTCTGCACACCATGGAAAGCAACTACCAGTTCTCAATGTGTTGTGGGAATGCTGGAGCTGTCTAGCAGAGGGTACACATAAGTTAAAATTGAGATTAAATCTATTGGATGCCTCACGGTGGCTTAAAACCACAACAGGATTGTCTTAGTGGGGTTTTTCTTCTTGAAGTCATCCATGGAACTCCCTATATTTGGACAGCCACACAATCTTTTTCAACTAATCATTTTTCTAATCTCTGAGCAATTAAGCAGCATTAACCCAAGCCCACTCCTGTACTTACAATGTGCTTAACTTTACACACTGTGAGTTATCACAGTGACTTAAATAGAACAAAATGCAGTATATGAAGTTAAGCACATGCATAAGTCTGTACAGGTTTGGGGCCTCCAATTCCACTACCAATTCATAGCTACTAAGACTTTTTTTAAAAGCAGTTATTTATGGGCAAGGTGTAACTCACACCACCCTCAGCATGGCTAGGCAGCGGACATGCTGTGACTGCAGCTTATTATCCCCTCCTGTCAACTCTCCACTTGTTCTCTCATATGAGTAGACTGTAAGCTCTTTGGAGCAAGGACTTTTATTATATGTGTATGTACAGTGCTTAACACAATGAAACCCTAATCTCTGACTGGAGCCTGTAGATACTACTGAAATACAAATAACAAATAAATATCACCATCATCTTGCTTAAATTCTACCCCAAGTCAATGGTGGTTGAAAACTATTACCATTAAGCTTTCGGTGACCTATATTATATGGAATAAACTATTGGACTTTGTTCACTTCATCTTACATAGGTGCCTACATCATACAAACCACTACCTCAGCTAGAGCAAATCTGCCTCTGTGCTGGTGTCCAGATCAGAGAGACCAATGATCAATGGACAATAAGCCCTTATCCTGTTCTGTGGCAAACAGAAAGAACTTCAGTTCCCAGTGCTGTCAATAAACATGAACAAAAAATTCACATCAAATTTTTTTAAGCTGTAAAATTAGATTGTCCAAATTTCCCAAGTTCAGAAGGGACTTTGGCTCAGCTCTGCTTGTTCCAGAAGAGTAAAAACAATAGAAAGTAAAACTTTATTTTTAGAAACAGCAATTCCTTTAATTTAAATACCCCAGATCCAGATGCAGTCCAGCTATTGTCTACTGTGAAAGCTTTCCAGTTGATATAAATAATGTATTTACTTCCTCAGCAATATGTAAGTCCCTAATGGGTTTATTATTCTGTAAGCAGTATTGTAAATCTGACCTTTGGTACAAAGACAAAAAACTAAAATCTCCCCTCTTTGCAGAGATAGTTAGCAAACCTGCTCAGCACCTAAGATTAGGTGATATTACTCATAGATTATGAGCCTGATTTACCATTGCCCTGCACCTTGCCTAGTCATTTACGTGAGTTCAAAGTAATTCTGATTTGATGGGTTTTTACACTGATTTTGCACTGGTGTAAATGACTACACAACATACAAAGCAACGGAGAATCAGGCCTTAAAAGCATAACATTCTGCTATTTATCAAACAGCTGGCCAGAAAATGAGCAAACATTACAACCACTGAGCTTGCATTATGCTATTCTTGTGATTTTCAAACTGTTATAGGAACTGCCATACTGGATTAGGCCTTTGGTCCACCTAGTCCAGCATTTTGCCTCTGACAGTGACCAGTACCAGCTGTTTCAGAGTAAGAGTCCCTGCAGTAAGCAGTTATCCCATAACCTGCCTTCAGTAAAAGTTTCCTCCTAACCCCCAACAGTTTAACATTGATTTATGCCCCAGAAGCTTGAGGGTTTATATCCCTTTCCAAGCCCATGTCTGTTTGTTTTTATATTTATTATTATAGCTCTATAAATTCTTGTTAGCCATATAAACGTCTCTCACAAACATGCTGCTCAAAACTCTCAAGGAAGCACATGGTCATGCACAATGTCAGGGACTTTCATATATAGCCTGAGAATGCCAGCAGGCTCACAAGTGTGGCTACGACAAGCACCAAAATCCTTCAACAATGGGAAATCTCCAGGAACAGAAGCCATTGATAGAACAAGCTTGCTGTGCCATGATCTCACTCTCAACAAGAAAAAGGTGTTAAGGGGTATGCAAGATGAGCCTGAGACCACAGGGTCCAGCTGCCATTCAACCAGCATCAAAACACCAGCAAATAGGCTTTTTCCCTCTCTGAAGAAGAGGGAAGAAAAGGGGAGCAAGTCTGTACAGTTTGTTTAAAACACAAACCATTGGATGCTATGAAACGGAAGTTATTGGAAGAGGCAGAAAGAGGCTGGAAACTGGACACAAATAGCCTCAGAGAACTCCTCTGTCTGAGGGGAACTTCCTGCTGATGCAAGTGTGCAGGCCTAGATCCTGTGCCAGTCATTCCTTGATGTAGGAGGCATTTCAGGTGCATGACAGAGTGATGGGGCAGTGTAAACGTGCCTGGCTCAGTTCTGAGTTGCATCAGGACCAGGGCTGACCCTCACAGAACTAGGAAACCATAAGCAGATCCCTGACCACCTCCCACACTCATTCTGAACTGAGTAGATAGTTAATATCTGATAGCTCTATACCATTGTCTAATTCCTCCCACAGGCTGCCCCCTCCCCCACACTCTAATTATCTTAAGCTCACAAGCCTGGTGAATTTGTCAAAATCTGAATTAAAAAACTGATCATCATTAGCAGGTTCAGGCCAAACTAGACTGTGCTTTGGAGCAGAATGGAGATAGTTTCCACCGAAGTACTTCAACTACTATATGGAGACACCAAGGGCCAAAGTTCCAAAGGAGGGTTCAGTGAAGCCTGGCCACACAAAAAACCCCAAACCACAATGTGTAAACCAGTAGTTTCACATCGAAGTACCCATTAATGCATCAGCTATCAGCATTGTCGCACAAACATTCTTTTGCTCACTCAAAGAACAGAAGTGTTTGAGGGGTTGTTTTTCAAGCACATCTACTGCAGCTTCCTTTGAAATTTGGCCCATAACTATTTTCATGACAGGACAAATTCAGAGCTGGCAGAAGTATCCTTTTGGCCTGATATATTAGAAAGTTTGTTTGATTTAATTGTGACTTTTGTTTCACAACTGTACTTTCTGTTCTGAACATACCTTCTAAATTCAACGTCCACAGATAGCATTTGTGGGAACCTAAATGATAATGGTTATAACTAGGATGACCAGATAGCAACTAAAAAAATGGGACGGGGGTGGGGGTAATAGGCGCATATATAAGAAAAAGTCCCCAAAAACGGGACATCTGGTCACCCTAGTTATAACAGCTGAAAAACAATCAATGAGAGCATCTGTGGTACAACCAAAACTAAATTACTTGGAAATAATAATCATTATGATAGAGTTACACCTCACACTGAAGTTACCTTCATCAGGACTGGAGCGCTGAGCCTACTATTGTTTTGTTATTCATGGTTATGTGAACAGATAGCTCCTGAAAACTAACAATAAATACTGGATACTGCTGAATAATAATTTCCATACCATGGAAAACAAAAGTGGATGTCATTGAAAGTCTTTATTTTATGTTTTTACCAGTAGGTAAGTTATTGTTGGTTGGAGCTTATAATAGAGAACACCATTGGAATCTGTACCTCTTACTGTTAAAGAGGTAAAAGAAAGCTTATTAACTATGCCCAATTTATTATGTCTTATAGGCCCGATTATAAAGAGAGAGAGCTAGAAGGGACAAGCTGTAAGTCAGATATGCAGTGGCTGTGGCAGGGTGTCTAAACCCCGCATTGACAGGGAAGAGGCTAGAGGAGGCTCCGTGTTCTAAGGTACCACCGTCCCTCCAGCCCAGCCAGTCATGCATGGAGAATGCTGCAGTCTGCAAGGGGGAAGTCCTGAGAAGGGAATGGCTCCTGAAGCAGCATGTGGAACTCCCACACCAGAAACCCCCACCTGCTCTGCAAGGAGTCCAGCAAACTGCAGTCGCAAATCCGAGAGGAGAGACTGACTCTGCTACGTAGCCGCCAGTGCTTCAATAAAGCTGCTACCCATGCACTCCTGAAGTAAAGAGATGCCACTGACCTTTTTGCTTTTTGTTGCCCATAGGACAGATCTGGACTTTGTGTTGATTCTGAACTTTTGCTTTTCCCCCACCCGTAAACAAACTAAGCAGGCCCGCAAGGGTGGGGCCCAGTGCAAGGACTAAGAGGCTGTGGCCTGTATGGGGCTGATCCTGTAGTGGTAACTGGGCATGGCAAAGGGCCCCAGCCCAGCTAGGGAATGCCCCAGAAAGACTCTTTTTACAGTGGACCTCCAACAAAACACTCACTTAACCCTTCCTTGATTGGAGAGGGCTGGCTGAGGTGATTTTTTTTCAAAGCTTGTTACTTTCAGAGAGAGAGAGAGAGCACTATGTGCTGATATATGAAAACAAAATGTGGCTGCACTCAATTCTTATTCACAAATAATAATAAACATTTTAGGAAGATACTGGCAAATTCTGCCTTTTGTTTTGAATCATTTTCGTGTCATTTTGTTTAAAAGTTTCTGGAAGTTAGTTATGTGCCGACTCCAATACAATAAAGCACTGACACATGTGCATGAGGCTTAAGTGGTTTTCTGCACTGGGGTCTTAGCGCACTGGGAGAATTTATGTTGCATTTGTGATGTTGGCATCTTAAGTCTTTTTCCTCCAATAATTTTCTTACAAACATATTTCCAAAATCAGGGCAAAATCCTGCCCTAACTCACCAGCAGTGTGCTGATAAATGCTGACTGAAGTCAATGGGAGGACTCACATGTGTAAGCATTCCTTGTGATGTGTGAGATTTAGACAGAGATAGAACAGAAAGGGGACAAGCAGAAGAAAACAGCCACACACAGCACTCACCTCTGCACCAATAAAAGGTGTGGCCCCTGCAGTGCCTATTGCTAATGGCAGCTGGGACACAGGAGGTCTCAAGCTTAGTACCATGGAGTGCTAGTAGGTACATTAGCCAGTCCCTCTTCTTACTACTCAAGAGAGCAAAGAGAGTGATTCTTGATCTGTGTCTGGTTGGTGGACTAGGAGAATGGGGCTCTCTATTAGAAATGGCCAGAAAATGAAAATCCTTTCCTGCCAAAAAAAGTCATAGTTTTTTAAAAGTTTGTATCCTGAGCCAGGACTTGGCCTCACTGCCTCTCCACCAGCTCCACTCCACCAGCCCCAGACTGCCAGAAAGTGTGACTGGGAAGAGGCTTCCAGACGGGCAGCCATCATTTCAATTCTCCCAATGGAAAATTGAAAGTTTCTAACAAAACTGAAACTTTCCCACAGAAAAATCTGATTTTCTGAAAAGAGGCTTTTCTGTTGGAAAATCATTGCCTACTCCACTCTACTCCCTATGTCCCCTTCCTCCCCAGCATAGGTCAAGGGTTTGTGTTTTTCTTCACCATTTTGGCAGGATAATCTCATGTGGTGAATGTATTAGAACTCCCTCTATCTGGCCTTGAAGACTGACTACAAGTTGGGACAAATGGTTGTTTATGGTTTGGACCTTAGAATCATATAAAAGTGCAGTCCCTTGTAGGGATGTCAGTCAAATTCTTCCTGAACAAAAGGCAGCAGGGGACACTGCCTGAAGCTGCAAATTTCTGGATAATCAGAGAAGCACTGGGGATGCTTTTTTTAAATCTTCAAAGGTAAAGTGTGAACCACTTAAGCCAGTTTTTTGGGTACCTATCTAATGCTGTTAATATTTTCTTGTATGTTTAATAAAAGTTATGGCCAATTGCCCTTACCATATTGGATTTGCCTTGTGTCTTACTACCCCAGGGCTGTGGCACTAACGATATAATGTTGATATAAAATCTAGTGAAGAAAGAGATCATTTATAAATAATCTATGAGTACAGCCTTCCTTTGGTGTGTGGGTATAACTCCCATTAACACGAACATGAGCTACACGGGCCTATTGATGGGTGAATTACACCCCTGACAGAAGTGCGGTTTTTTGCCTGATGGATTTTCTTTGATGAACTTGTTGGCTACTGCACAGCCATGTGTATGTATTTAAGTATTTTTTCAGTGTGTGTATGTATGTGTCTACAGTGATGATGTCAGTTTGACTAAAAATGCAGATAAAGCATTTCTGAAGCCAAAGTGGGCCAAAGCAAATTTTTCCCACATAATCCTTGGTTTGGCCCTTATTTATGAAAACCAGAAAAAGTTTGAAAGAGGAGGGGTTCCAAATTGGTTAGCCCACCAAAAAATAAAAGTGAGGATACTTTCTGAGGGCTTATTTTATAGAAACCGTATGCATGACTTTCACTTTCTAGAAAGTGGTTTTCTCTTGAACACACATCAGAACCATTCATCATAATATAATTGCAAGTTGTCAGTCAGAGCCGCACCCTTCATGCAGTGGCAGGCCGCCAACACATCTGTCAGAAACACTCATAAGCTTCCGTGTGTTATTGTAATCCTCTACAAAAGGAACAAGCCCATTCAGCCAGTCCACATTTTCCAAATAGAACAATGACTTATGTAAGCACCAAGCCTGTCAAAATTATTGCATTTATCCTACAAGCAACACACTGATTGTCAGGTGACCAAAGACTAAAGAACAGACTATCTAAAAACGAAAAAAAATTAATCCTTTTCTGCGAGATATTTTTTTTAAAATGTATTCACCAAAGCCATACACTGTGAATACAGCAGTGGTTCCTAGTCTATTTGGGTAGAATTGATTGGTGAGGGTGAACGCTTGTGCTCTGTCTGGATCCCCCACTTCTGCCACCATAATTTTCCCTCTTTTTGTCTCTCCATTTTCTCTCTCCCAGCCTCTTCTGTCTCAATTCTACCCCTACTCCTCTTGTTCATGTCTATTATTTTCTGCTTTCCTTGAAGACCACATGCTGCTCAGGATGAGGAAGAAGCATCTGTGGGGGTAGCTCCAGGGAGGCAGGTCTTATTTTCTTGTAGCATTTATACGTATATAAATGAGCATGTGCAGGCATGAATGCTTTGGGGAATGAACCAGTGGAATGTATTTTAATTCCCTGCTTCCATTGCCCCTCTTGGATTCCCCATTCCCTCCTGAGAAGAGTATGGCTGGCCCAATGTTTAGAGACACGACAGACTATGTAGGAGGGCAGTGGCATATATGCTCCAGTCTAGCCCTCACTGGGGGCAGTGTAGAGTCACATCAATCCAGGAGGAACACCAGAGAGAGTATGTCTCAGGGAGCGAGTAGGTGAGTAATGGATAGAATAGAATGCCAGCCCACCATGTGAACCTGTTTATGGAGGCAAAGCCACCATGGCTCTTCCTTGTCCATTTTTCAGTGATTTGCAATCAGGAGACTACATACTTCAGAGTGCAGTGTCTATTGTCAGGGGAGTCTGTGTGTGCATCCGCACATTATATAGTGAGCAAGAGCCAGCTCAATCTGGCCCAGAGAGAGCATGTACACACACAACATACACGTGTATGAAAATGTGAAAGAATATATGATGGCTGAATCAGTTATGAAATTTATTTTCAAGAGTGAGCAGAAGAAGCATTACTCCCAAGTGGCACAGTCATGAGTGAATTATCCCATCTCTCCACACAAATGAAGGTAAAAGCCACAACACATCAGCCATCACGTATAGTCCATATACAATGTTGTTTGTTTTGTTTTATTTGCCCACTGTTTTCATACTCTGGATTGCTGTAAGGGAAAACTGAAAATTCTTGGACTATATATAAATAGAAGGAAGTGAATACTGTAAAACAAACAGGTGAGTTAAATCATCAACTCAATAAATTACAAAAATTAACATGTGGAACATGGCAGACTATATGCTATATTCAAATCACATGCTAGTTATGTACTAAACTGTGCCATGTGCATTAGTAGGAGAAGAAAGAGCAACTCAGAGCACAAACTCAGAGGCCACTTTTGAAAACCAACTGTCAAGAGAAAAGCGTATGTTTTTTCCCCCACTTGCAATCTGCTATGTCTCTCTGCTATATCTGAGAGATTTCATCAAACCTATAGAGAAATGTGAGAGACAAGGTGGGTGAAGAAATATCTTTTCTTGGACCAATTTCTGTTGGTGAAAAAGAAAAGTTTTTGAGCTACACAGAGCTCTTCTTCAGGTCTAGGTCCAATGTCCTGGGACCCACATGGCTACAACATCTGTACAAACAACTAATGAAATGTAGCATTCTCATAAGATCACAGCTGAAAAATACATTTCAGACTCCATTAGCTGCCAGTGTATTTGCAGCTATAATACTTGGTCCTGCTTCAGCACAAGCATGTCCCTTCCAGCCCTACATTTCTATGATTCTATAACTGTGTGTGTCTGTATGGCAATATAGTAATGAGCGTGCACATGTGTGCACACACATGCACATATCACAAAAACACACCCAAAAGTAAGTGGGTGATGCCTTATTTCTTATCATTGTGAGAGTTAGGATTGCACCATTTTCCTTATAGGATATGCTCAGGAAGGTTTTTTTTCCCCTCATTTACTTTTTAAACTTAGTAATACCAATGACAGTGATCACTTTTCAGGACAAGGTTCAGCATTAACTGTCAATAAAGCATAGGACTGGGAACTTCTATTATTGTTGTTCTTTTAAATCTTAGATTACGGTTAATGCACAAAATGCCCAGGTCAAGGTCAGCTTTTGTGATAGGTGCTGCATAAAACACAAAGGAAGAAAAAGTCCCCAACCAAAGGAAGCATACAGTCTAAAAACACAAAGACAGATGAAGGCATAAAACATACAAACAAAATTATCGGGGACAGAATAGACGCACCTCATGTTTGTTCTCTGGGCACAGGGTGGATTTAGTTGTATTTAAATGTGTTGTTTTTAATGTCTATACAGGTTTCTATGTTTATTGGGTTTTTGGTAGAACTTTTGGGGCGGTGAGAGCTTGGCAAGGTAAAAATAGGGAGAGAGGCATGGCAGGGAGAGGATGTGTTTTAGGTGTGAAAAATAGGGAGAAAACAGAACAGAGGGTTAAATGAAAACTGAGGGGGAAAAGGGGAGTAGTTAATAAAATGGAAGAAAAGGAAGCAGCGTATGAGGGAAAGAAGGAAGGAGAGGAATATTCAGTGACACCAGGTAGCAGAGGGAGTAGGGAACAGAAGAAACAGTCAGTTAAAGTCCACATTTCAAATTTAGTAGATGGGAGGTTTCAGTAGCATCATGAAGGAGCTGGAGGAATGAAAGCTGCTGGGCCTACTACTGAATGGCAAATGATGGCCAAAGAAGGCTACTCTCAATGCTCCTTGCCAAATGGGCATGGAGGGGGAGGGGGAAGATCGGGGTTACAGCCTCATGCTGGCCACAGGTTCTCTGTGTGACTTTGGACAAGTCACTTAGGGCTTGATATTCAGAGCTGCTGAGAACCCAGACCTCTCCTTAAAGTCAGTAGAAGGCGTGAATGCTTAGTGCCTTTGAAAAATCAGACTCAAAACTCGCCATGCCTCAGTTTTCACACCTCTAGAATGGAAATAGTAAAATATTATTTTTCCTCACAGAGATACTGTTTGGAAACAGTGCAACTGTAAAACAAAAATAATTTCTCAATAAAATTATGTTAAGGGGTTTTTCATATTTTTAAAACTAATTTGAGCAGTACAATAACAGTGTTCACTTTTCATTGTCATTATATTCAATCATCTCTCAATATCTGGTATGAATGAGCAGCTCATAACCCAGCAGTATTAATCTGAATGAAATGAAATGTATTAATCATAAATGTATTAATCAACATTATAGTTAAATAAATGCTATATATAAAATGCAACATATTGTGGTTACAAGTACGAAATAAACATTAAAAGCACTTTTTTGGTACCTACGCATGCTATCGACTGCATGGCAAATATCCAAACTAAATTTCAGGTAGCAGATGGCTTGAATAGGATACATGCAAGAAACAGGCAATTTCAATTATCTATGAATATTTCATAAACAGGAAAACTTGCCAAACTGCATTTAAAAAAAAAATGGACTTGATCAATAATACCATGTAATAAAGATCATAATTTTAAAATAACAATGCAAAGTTATGCTTATTCCAACAATAATTTCATAATGAGGAATAAATGAGTATGTACGATAGAAAAGAACTGTCCCAAATATTCATGCTTGGAAGGTGGAACAATTAATTATTTCAAGGACAGCTCATCTAGGTTGTTTCTGAGAAAGGAATGGAATATAATTTCAGCTATTATTTGGAGAAATGGCTGAGTGACAAATCTTGCTCACCTCTCTCGCACAAGTAGACCCATCCTTTGGCTTCTGTCCCTATCATTAAACAATAACTGAAACTGTTTTCAATGGGATTACTCAGTAGAAGTAGGATTTAGCCACAGGTCTGATGTAATAATAGTATTACTCTGGATCATACCAGGAACTGAGATATAAAAAGATAAGAAGAACAAAAGGGATCACATTTTGAAAACACTTAGGATGATCCTCAGCTGGTGTAAATTGGCATAGAGCCACTGGATCTTTTCTGATTCATACTAGCTGAGGATCTGATTCTCAAGGAGTGTTTTCCTTTCATTTAAACCAAATCAAATATTTTCTCATATTGGTTACAGGTATATAGCACAGTAAGTCATATAGAATAAATAATACCAAAATGCCTTGCAGTTTATCACAGGACAGCTAATTTGCCTAATTACCTACACTAGTATTGCACTACTGTTTCAAAAGAAATATTCAGAGATTTTAGTGGTGATAATGGCTATAAGTTTCATTCAAATCATTAAGTGTCTGTTGCTTCTGTATGTTGTACAAGCTCCCACCTATACTCTGTGCATTTAAGTAATAGAAACTTCATTACTGGCTCAATATTTGTATACAGCTTGCATGAAAACCCAAGATGACCAAGTTCAGATGCATTTGCACTATTTTTGGAAAAGCCATGTACATCAGTTACATCTTTGAAATTTCAAAATTTGATAACTAGACATGATAACAATAATGGCATTTGCTCTGTACATGCAAATTATCTAAGAAGCAATTCGGTAGATACAGTACCTTTAATTTAGAAGCTTTATTAGTCCACTTTTTTCCCCTTTGCAAATATTAAATCCACCAGAAATAAAGGCATTTTGCATCAATAAAACTCACAACAATTTTGCTCCATGAAAAATCAGTTAAAATCAAGACTTCAACCAGCCCTCCTGAAACCAGATTAAAGATCTGAGTGAAATTGTGGCATCCAAACACAGACAGAATTGAGAGTACTTTTCTCTTATTCTGCACCATTTACAGATTTTATGTATCAGACTTGCTAATATTACCAAGCAGAATAATGTTTCCAAATATCAGAAATGAAAGTGACAGAGTTCATTGTAAGCTGTGACTCAAAAAAAAAGCATTTAATAAGGAAAAATGGCTTTAGTCAACTTAAAAGATGGACATTTTTCTTTTTCTGTGTTTATGAAGAGAATCTGCTCAATGGTAAAATGGCAGGTTATTAGATAGACATTATCTGCACCACCTACAGTTTGGTGCATAGAGCACAATCCCCACTTAGTGGAAATGTTACAGAGACATCAAAAACATTTTGAAAAATGGAGTTCGGATATCCAAGAGAATGACTAGGCAGGTGTCTCAACGTGTTCACTGCAACTCTATGTGGTGAGTTCTTGTCCAGGCGACCAGAAGAAATTGGCTTGTTGCCCTTTTAAGGCCTCCCTGTGCAACTGGTAGCAGAGGGGGAGGAAAGGGAAAGTTTACCAGGAGGGAGCAGAAAGCAGCTGGACCAGGATGGGTGCAGCATTGCCGTTCCCACTGAACAGAAGGGGGCGGGAAGTATTTATACCCCATGCGACCCACAGAAGCCCCTTCTCACCTGGATTGGGTTGTTAGCACATACCCACCCATGAAATCTAAAAAAGGACTGGGTTCCCTCATAATCAGCTGTGGGCATTACACTACTTGCTCCTTTTTCCTTAGCAACTGGGAAGGAATTTTTCCCTCATCTCCAGACTGGCTGAAGCTGGGAGGGGTGGGACAGGGAGGCTAGGTTATAATGCACAACCTAATATATAAAACTCATGGCAGATGTCCAGTGCGGGTACTCGGTATGGAACGGATATGGTTATTGGATCAAATGGACTGAAAAGGGATTTAAAGGAAAGCCACCCTTAAGGGAGCTCAGGAAGAGGCTGAGGCTCCCACTCAAATTTTCAAAAATGGCCAGTGATTTTGGGTGACTAGCCTGAGATAACCTACACCTTGTTTTCAGAGATACTGAGCATCCACAGCTTCCAGGGACTTAGGTTGAAGTTATGAATATTGAGCACCCCTGAGAATCAAGCTCAAGGTGTTTCAAGTTAGGCAATTACAATCAGTGACCACTTTTGAAAATTTGGGCCATAAAGTATCCTTAGCATACATATTCCATGAAAGCTAAGTTCACGCATACAGAGAGCTATTAGGAGGACCATACACATAGTATTGGCTCAACATCACCTCCCACGGAAAAATTCATGGGAAGATAAAACTAACTTGTGGAACTCCACACAGTGAACTTGTCACACAATCTCCTCAGACAAAGAGGTTTATAAGTCTCCAGCCACACAGATGTCCCAAAATCTTCAGGAAAATCCCAGAGAATTCAGAGACACTGTGCCAGCCAGTCCCTCCATATTGTTCCCACAAAATCCCTCTCTCCCTGGCAGGGCAGCTCACTTAAGAGCCATTCTTCTACTGGATTCCCACCAAGGTTTGCCCTCTACTTCGTTTTCTGGAATTTAAAGGCACAAAGCAGGAGTTGAGCCTGCAGTGAGTACCAATGAATTAAATCTCCACAGGAATTTCCTGTGGCGGTTCCAAAAGATAACTGGTGGACAGAGATTACCCCATTAGAGCTGGCCACTCACCTCTAAATCAACAGAATTCCGACTTACAGTGGTTGCAAAAAGAGCAATCTGTGAGCTTAGGTTAATGTCATATTTTTTTCTGCTGCCCTCCCTCTGATAGCTTTACAAGAACTGGAGTGGAATTGCTACTACTTTCATCCCCTCTATGCCATACTGCACAGGCGATGATGGCCTTGCCCTGTAAGTGAAACACTGAGGGTTCCCCTATGTAATTTTTTTCCTCTTAGGCACACACAAATTTTTTAAAACATCTGTTTTAAAAAATACAATAGAAAATATTTAAACTTACTTCTAAGGTCAGATAAAATGGATCTGAGTGACCCAACTAAAGGTTTCAAACCAGTAAATCAGTATAGTTAATGTCAATGAACACTAAAGCAGAAACATATGATCTGTTTTACTAATGACATTTCAAAAAAAAAAACCTCTCTGATTGTTTTGGTAGAACCCAAATGTTTGTTGGTCAAACCAAGATTTATTTTAGAAAATATAAATTTTCTATAGCATTAGAACTGATTTATGTTCTGCTAAAATCTATTAGATTAGTTTTAGTTTAAGAAGTCTTCTATAATGATTTCTGCACAAGGCCTGCCAAATGTTACTGCTCAGCCCATAACAACATCCAACCTTTTTTTCTGGCTAAGAAACCTTCCTAACTTTATATATAATTAGAACATGTGAGCTATTGTATTTGAAATTTAATACACCTCATTTCAATATGCTGTGGATGTTCCTTACACTTACACAATCAATAAGTGATCCACCATCTTGAGCACACACAGATAAGTAAGTATTTTCCTTGTTTGAAAAGATAATTTGCTGATCCAATGAAATATTTATTGTTGTATGTGACCCCAAAACCTGCACCGGGCAGTGCTATCTTTTGAATCAGAATCAAATCCACATGAACAGAATACATGTTTCTAGAACCTCAAGTGGAGAAAGGAATGCCTTGCCTTACTAGAACTGAATTATTTGACAACTGGTGAAAAAGGCTATACTGTCACCCCCCCCTCTCTCTGACACTTTAGTTACAAAGAACCAAATGGAGAGCAAAGACTCAAAATGAGGTACACAAGAATTGTCACAGTGGGCCAGATTTTTAAAGTGCTCAGCATCCGTAGCTGGGGTTGGATTTTCAAAAGAGCCAAGCTCTTATTCAGGCACTAGAGTGAAGTGACCAGTATTTTCAGAAGTGCTCAGCAATAAGAATAACTGGAGGCATTGGGAGCTGAACATTTCTGAAATCTGGCCCATTTTGGAAACCTTAAAATTATGTTGAGGTTAACTTCTTTAATATCACTATTATTTCCTATTGGGTATTGTATTAGCTAGGTAAGAATTGCAGGATTGGGCCCTATAACATAAGCTTCATGATTGTGATTTGTGTTCTAGATAAGTTACTGAAGTAGCCAGATAATTCCAGGTCTGTAAGAGCTTGTGGCAAATATGGGTTTAACAGAAGGGTCAGATAAAATGTATATGGCCCTCAGTGGATCTCATACACCCACAACTAAAGGAAACAAAGATTAAAATGCAGAAGTACATGAGGAGGCCATCACATGAAAGAAATTATGTACGCTTGAAATGATATTCAATGCTAAGAGATGACATCCTTTTATTTGAGTCCCAGTGATTTATGTTTGCACATTTGGAGTATGTCAATTAAATAATTTATATTATTACAATGTTTTGTGATTTAATGGGCTTAAAACTGCTTTAGATAGCCAAGGGTCTTACATGTCATATGTACCTCAATGGAATTGGAAACTAAAATGCATATAGCTTTATTGTTAAAAATATTAATAGATATTTTACAGAAATAAAAAAAAGCCATCCATAGATCACAAAGCACTACACTGTGAGGGATCAAACCCTGCGTCCCCAGGCAGTGCTCAGACTGTGGCCACCACCCAGCAGCTCAAGTGAACCAGTGGAGAAGAGGGCTAGTGAAGCCCTAGCTCACAAAGGACCCCATTCATGAAGCTCCTGATTAGTGGACACGTCCAACCCCACTGATTGGCTGGGATGCACTACTTACACCTGGAAGAGGCATAGGAAGTTTTAGATGAATCCCTGGCTGACTGCTACGACGGACCCTGCCTACTTGTCTCATTCCTAAGCCCGGGCTTCCTGCCAGTTTCTTACCCCAGGCCCCTGTCTGCTCCCAGTTCCTGTTGTCCTGCTTCCCTCTAGATTCCTGCTTCTATGCCCTACTCGACACTGAGTCTGGCTTAAACTCCTGGCTTGGTACCTGTGTCTTTGGCACTGACCTGAGGCTTGATTCCTACCTCTGGCTCTGACTCTGGCTCCTGATTCTAACCATTAGGTCTGACAACCAAAACTCCGGTCCCTACATGTACACAAATGGGTAAGCATCTCAGTTTCCATCCAGATGGAATAGCTGAAGCAGAGAGGTTAATAGATTTGCCCAAAGTCAAAACAAGACATTGGCAGAATTGGGATTAGTATCAAATTCTCCCAGCCAACCCACTCAGTCTAAACCAAACAAAAACAAAACTTGAAGGAGGCAATTGCTTAATATATGGTGTGTCTATAGGCTGGGATTTTCAAAGCAGCAGAGGGGATTCTGACACCCAGTTCTCATTAATTGTAGTGGGAAATGAGGGTCCAAATCCCGTAGGCAGTTTTGCAAATCCCAACCCAAGTGACCCTTTAGGTGGAAAGCACTGTACAGTATTATCTAGGGTGTATATTTATCTCAGAGTTTTATTAAAAATGAATCCCCATTGTTTTCCTCCTCCTTGGCATGGGATGTTATATAAGTAAGTTTCTCACTTGTGGCTGTTACATGAGAAGCATTTTTTTTTTGTACTACTGCCAAGGAACAATCTAAAATGTGTCTTTAGAGCATGGCTCTGAAATAGGGGACAAAGAAAACATGCAGCAACATAATTGTTGCTCAGAGATAAAAGTACATCAACTTTAAATTGGTGAATTGTTCTGAACAAAAAACTTTTAGAAATATATGTTTTATTCCACTTGTAATAGAAATATCTGGAATTAGTAGAATGTCTAACTTCTCACCTAATCATTTTTACTTTCTATCTGCCCATCTTTATGACTAACACCTTAGCATTCAAACAAGTACTATGCAGAAAAAAAAATAAAAAAATAAAACCTGTATAAATGACAGAGTGTTCAACCATGAACACATTGTCTTTTATGAATATTATAATCACGGAATCAATAAGCCTACAAAGAAAAAACAGGACACAAAACGTGTTTTGTCATTTCTGACGAAGTTATAAAAACAACAGACATTCAATATGCCAAGTGTTCTTCAATCCTTCATAATCATAGCCTTATTGAAGTGAGGACAAAAAGGGTCTAATTGCATAGGAGCAATCTCAATGTAATAGGTTATACACCCAGGCACTGCTGCACAATACAACAAAAACAACGTTCCCTGTGTATAGCAGAATGTCATCTCTCATTTTCAGGCAATTACCTTCTTTCTTGTCAACAGTTTTAATAACCTCCATCATCTCTAAAAGACTTTTGCTTCAGTTAAATAATTTTCAGCTTTTTAATATGCAAATGTGCTTGTTCATATGCATGGGTGAAGTGGCGCTGCTACTTGAAATGTGTCAGTACATTGTGGAGCACCTGCACCTCGGGGAAGCTTGATTTAATTGACACCTAATACTATTCATTATTCCACTTAGCGAGCAACTCCTATTAGTCACCTGTAGGTTTTCCTATAAGCAGTGCTTTGGCCACCAATGAAAATATGAATATTTCTATAAATAGAATGGCCATATTTAGTAAAGGGGGTTACTACTGGTGAGCCTGGAACATCTCATTAGGAATATTTTTTTTCCAAGAATGTTGTTTTTATTCCCCCAAAACATTTTTGACTATGGAGTATGATGTATGTCGACAGCAGCTCCTGTATGACAATTTTTTTATATACATCAAGTAAGAATACTCTAATATCTATAATTTTATTAAATTGAACATTTTCTTAATTCTCCAAAATAGAAACAGAAACAAGGAAGCAAAGTGGGTAGTTATTATTAGTTGTGGCCACTATCGCCCTAAGGTGTGGTTTAATCTGAGGTTCCTTCCTTATCCTTTATGTGATCTGCGCATATTACTGAAAGTACAAAGAAATGCAGAATTTCAGGTTCTTATTAACTTATTCTGTAACAAATGTTTACCATTGCAATTTAGTCTTATAACGCTAATAGCCCATTTAATTCAATTGTGAAGAATGTGCTACAGAAATCTTTAAATCATCAACTGAAATAAGTGTGCTGAGTATGGGATTCTGTGTCTTTACTTATATGAATACAATAAATATATTCCATACGTGATTACAGTTTCAGTCTCTTACTGTTCTTTTATTACGGTATTAGAATTGAGGCATAGTACACTGTATGTGCTGACTTGATGGTATTGGGGCTGTTTCTTTACCACATGGTCTGTAACCTTATTGTTCAGGCCACATTTCTTTCCAGCATTAATACATTTGTTAGTCCCAGAAGGCTTAAACTACAGATGTTTAACATCCTGCTTATGGATAGATCATCTGGAATGTGAAGTGAGAAATCTATACTACTTATTAGTATATGTTATGAGTGTAACAGCGATTTAATAGTCACTTCAAACTATATTAGTGAAACCATAGCTTATAAACTGTATCTTAACATAGATACATATAAATATGAAAAAATTGAATGAAAACATCTTTTATTGAAATATGATTTTATCAGAAGAATTTGTCACAAATTAATTTTGTTTACGTGGTAGTGTATGTAGCATTAATTACAGCTTTCAAAATGTAAACTGCAACCCTTTTTTATGAACATCGATTTACTAGTACCATGGAAATCAAAGCTCTTTTAAGGGCTTATCTACAATGTATTGAAAGTGATCATAAATCAAGTTAAAATCCAGGATTCAAAGAAGACTAAGGACATAGGCAGTGAAAAAGATTGAGTAATCCTAACCCAAAATCTAATCATTTCTAAAATTAATGGGGAGAACACTGGTCAACTAGACCTTTGTTGGTATCCCCAAAAATGTAATCTCCAAGCTGAAGAATGGCAGCTGGCAGAACAGCTGGTGAATAGGATTAATGTCAGAAGAAAGAAATAAAACTCAACATATGTCCAAGCCTGCGGTGCTGGGACTGAGCATGATTGTACCCCGACGGATACCATGTGTACAGCTGGAAAGTGCCACTGTGCCATGCTTCTGTACCTCACAAGGTCATTTCTAAGTACAGCTAATATCTAAACAGTAAATTGAACTTTTCCTAGGTAACACTGTGACTGAGGAAGGAACAAACAAGCTTAATACTGCAAATATTTTGTACTATTTTAATTCAGCCCGGCTGGTTTGTTACAATACTATATCAACCAAAAAGGCAGATTAGTATTAAAGCTGACAGATTGCACTAATGTAAATATAATTTTAAAACTGTTTAAACCTTTTAATCTCATTTCATTCAGATGAAATTAAGTTAGAGCAAACATATTTCAACCTATCATTTAAGGTTCAAATAAGGACCAGAAAACCCCAGTTCAATAGAACTGTAGATATTTTCTTTTAAGTTACAAACATATTTCAATAGGTTACATACCATTGCCATAGTCAGAATTTGTCTAAGAATTCTGCAAAGGCAAAATGTTTATAATGTGAACAACATGCAATATTTATTTTTTAACAGTATTTTTTTTAATGTATTTTTGCATCTTTGACCCACGTTTTAGCATGTTTCCTTTGTGGGCTTTTTTTACTGTAGTACCATTAGCCTGGTATTTTTAGAAGCTTAAAAAAAAAACCATTTTTTTTCTTTTCTTATTAAGAACCTGTGCCTGCGCCCAATGAAACTGATGGCAAAACTACTATTGATTTCAAAGATGCAGGATCATTGCAACTGTATGAATAGGAACAGTAAAAAAATATGTAACACAACAAGTTTTGTTCTGCACATACAATAAGGCCAACATTTTCAAATGCAGCCAGTGACTTTTGGTGCCTCACCCTCTTTGGATGCCAAAAATTTAGGTACCCAAAGTCACTGGCTATATTTGAAAATATTGGCTTCAGCCTTTCACTTCCATAAACAAAATCTATTTGATAAAAATGCAAGGAATACTGACAGTGCCAAACCACACCCACCTAAAAACAGTTGCCATGGTACTGATTGCAGCCATCTTTTGGCAACACATCAGGAAGCATGCAGTGGAATAATATCCAACACATTCTTACCATGTGGGAAAGACACATGCATCTCAAAGGATGCAAGCATGCAGTGCTGCCTCAGAATGGAGCACCCAACTGAGACTCCATCTGCCAGCTGCAAAACAGCAACAGGTAACCAGAAGTAATGTTTTATTATTCACATTTCATTTACTTCATTAAGGATGACAACCATGTTGGTTGGCACTTATAGATTACAGTCATGAAAAGGCAGCCAACCAATGTCCTACTCAGCTTGGAAACAGATCTTTTGGCTTGCAGAGATACTGGCTCATGTTTTAATGACTGAAGTCCTCTGCAGTAAGAGCCACACAACTGTTTAGCTAGGTCAAATTCTACTCAGTTACACCAGTTTAAATCCAGAGAAATCCCACTGACTGCAACTAACTGGTTTTTAAACCATTGTAACTATGAGCAGAATCTGGATCAAAGTTTCTAACCTCCACACACTGATCGTTGATATATACAGTATAAACTTGATTGCAATTTTTGAAGCAGAAAAGATACAGCAATGTACCATTAGCAAAACTAGGGGCCTGATTCCTCCCTCCATTACATGAGTTTTATTCCAATGTAACCCCATTAGTGGAGTGTTTTAATGGAGTTACACTGGCATAAAACTGGTATAAAGGAGTGGAGAACCAGGCTCTAGGAATTTTTTAATGCACATTTTTCCATCATCGTAACAAAGGTTATCTTGTACTTTGTGTTCCATTATTTATTTAAAATTTCAGCATACTCCATCTTAAAAGTTCATTTGGAAACCATTCCTTTCTACTAACATTCTATGGTCTGTTCAAATTGTACTACATGATTAGCTAGGCTACTTAATTAAATATATTCTTCTTTTTCATTTAGCTGTAGTCATGGGAGTTATGAGGAGGGGGAAAAATTGGGTCTATCTAATCTAGACTTGCCTACCATGTTGATCAAATGGACTGGCCTTTCCTCCTTTTTTTTAAATGAGTAAAACGTGATTTTATGCAAAATTCCAACCCACTCCTACCCATTTTCCAAACCTTCATCAACAGACAAAGTAAACAAAAATTCTGAATTGACATTGCTATAAGTTTAACATATTAAGGATACACTCCTGCATTTCTTACTCAGGCAAAACTTGCACTGAATTATTTGAAGTTTTGCCTCAGTAAAGACTGCTGTTTTGGGCCCTAAATGCCAGAACAGGTCAGTATTTTTTCATATTTTTAACAGATAACACTATTTTCATTCTCTTTTAACACTGCATTACTTAATCTCTAAATGGGATTCAGCAGCAGTATTACTTTAGCATCATTGTGTACTGACAAAAATGTTTTTGTTTGTGGCTCATCGAAAATGGAAAGAAAACTACATTGCTTATTAATATCTGCTGAATTGTTTAAGAGGATTTTTAAGATACAAGTTAAAAAAAATCCATAATTTCAATTTCTCCTTTTCATTTAATAGTAGACATTCATTAGGACCCACACACTGTAATAAATTATAATAATTTCAAACAAGAATTAAATTACTAGGTACCTAGTGAAAGAGCCATTTTTTCATAGGTACCCTGTAATCTAACTGTCAGATTTAAAAACTATTCCCAATCAACTCTTCACAACATTCACATTTATTCATCTATGTTAAATTAATAAAAGGTGTGAATAATACTGACAAAATTGATCATTATTGTTCATGAAGATTTAGAAAATTATAAGGTAATCTAAAATGTAAAAGGAATTGAGGGAAACTGTTAAGGTTCTTATAAATAAATTCATTCTATGCTTTTTCTCCCATATCAAGAAAGAAACTTCAACAAGACTTATTTAAATTGACTACAGAAGCTATTTGATAAATTGCACATATTAGAACATAAACTACTTTACCTTATTTTTAGGGGAGGTTATTTAAAAAGTATTAAAATTTACAATGGCTTTAATGCAACATGAGAATTCACCCAAAATATTAAAAAGTGACGTTGAAATAATACCAAATGTCAGTTTCAATACAGATTAAATAAGGGCTGATTCTAGATGGTACTGTGCACCTCATAGGTGATCCTGAGCAAGGTCAGTTCCCACTGAAGTCAACAGGAATTCAAGTCATTCAGAATCTCACCCTTAGGAGAGTGATTTCAAAAAACGGAGAGAGTATATCCCTCTCTTTGCATATAGAGACATAAAATTAATGTGGTATTAAACACATTACACAATCAGTCTTCCTTCTCACACAGATGACATCAGTTTAGCTATCAAAAGTAACCACTAAATTTTGTTATAACCCTACAAAAATCCAACACAATCTCTATAGCAGGCTATCTTGTCCTTTGTACATTTGCCATAATTCCTATCATCTAACCTTGCTGACCCTCCTCCCCCTTAACTGGGATCCCTGCAGATAAAGTAAAGCATGCCAACATCTGTTCCCATTCACACCAATTTTAATTTACAAAAAGAGCTTTGCTATTTTCAGAACAGGCTCCAAAGCACAATGACAGATTTAGGGCCTTTAATGGGGTTGCATTTCTGGTGTGTCAGCATTTCGTACTCACTATGATTCGATTCTAAAGGAATATACCAGGGGAATCTGAGGGGTTATAACCACTTTAAGGATGTTTTCCTCATCGCAATTCTATTTATCACTTAGCTAAACAAAGGTTTAATGTTCATTTAACAAACCACTATAGGTGCTGCCTTGACCAAAAAATTGTAGTCCCAGGAATGTTGATCCAAATGTGAACTCTTTCATTCTATGCAATTTCAGGTGTGTTTAATTCCTTCCTCAAACACACATCTTTCTATTTGTTTGCTCATATTATTTAAGGGTGGGATTTTCAAAAGCATTCAGCGTCACATTGGCCTAACTATGCTCCAAACTATGTCTGCTCACATTGACTTTAATGAGAGCAGAGATAGGCCAATGCTGAGCGCTTTTGAAAATTCCAACCTAAATCTTTCCTGCTGGGCCATACACCAAATGTTGCAATATCTAACCACCATTTACTAAAGTTTGTTTAACTGAAATGCATTTACACACTCCTCATTGCAAAGCTAAGAATGTTGGCCATCCTTACCACAAAGTAGTAAAGTACAAACACTGTGAATAACATGATCGTTTCACTGTCATACATAATCCAATGCACAAAGTGTCACAGAAATCATTTTGTAGTAGTTCACAATAAGGTTTTCAATCTACTTAGAGCTTTTTAAGCTTCATACAGTATGAAGAGCAACTTGGAGAAACAATGCACAAGTTGTGTTGTAATCACATAACAGCTAAGACATGAGCAGCTGAGCAGAAGGAAGATGGGCAATGGAATGCCATATAGTAATCAGCACTGTTGACTAATCAGAATTTGAGACACTAGAAGGTAATAAGGGTATTATAAAGAATGGCTTATTGAAGGAGCAGCTGTTTATGTGTAGCTCACTGTTTAAATGAGTTCCACTAGATTGCCATGGCATGTTTTGGTGAAAATGTTTCATTCCTTGAAAAATGATTATTAGATCAGGAACAGCAAGCACTGAATAAATGGCAAGTATTTGAATATCAAGATACCAAATACACTAAGAGAAGCAGTTATCTGGATGTTTGGAACCCCTAAAAAAAGTTACAAAAGAATATCCATTACTTAAGGAAAGCCTAAATGTCATCTTTGTTAGCCTCCACCACTGAGTGTTGTTGCCATGGGCACAGAAGCTGAGGTGGCTATGAAGGGTAATATACAAGGATCTGAGGGGCGGGGGGACAAGGGAAAGTGTAAATAAAAACAGCTACTGAGCCATTTTACGGTATTTAAATTTGCACCACCAGCCAAAACACACAATAAATAAAATCTACTTAATTTACAAAATAAACCAATTTTAATATCCCTAGACACAAACATATCACAACAAAAAATATTGCTATGAGCTCAACTAGGAAAATCTAATGAAATAATGTTAAAACAGCAAAAAATAGAAACAATATTCAAAAGCACAACATTGAAAACAGACAACTCACCATAATTCTCAGACAACAATCATCTTGTTCAAATCTATTTGTCATACAGTTGTTCAACAGTTTGGGTTTTTTTTTAATTTTTTGGTTTTGTTTTTTTTCAGAAAATCAGCTTCTGGTTTTGCTTCCAAAAACATCTATAAACTGTTTGGAGCATGAAGAAGACTGAGTAATACTGCTGGAAATTTATCATAATACAGTATTTAAAATATTCTACTTTGGACAGCAAGAGCTTGGTAATATTTAAAAGCAGTCAGCAAGCAATGGAAACTCTGATATCTTTTGTAACAGTTCACATGTCAAACTGGCAAAGTGCCCACAGTGTACGGCAGAAAAATCTATTTAATGTCTGCCCCACAAGGCGACATGAGGCTTGATTGGCAGAAAGCAGAGAGTGGCTTTTGATCATGTGTCCTAACAAGCGGTTCCAGCTCCTGTCTCTTCGGCTGAACGGCTCCACATTACCTATTCAAACAGAAGTGACAGGCCACTGCACTACTCTTTGGCTCTAGTCTCACGCAGTGGGAGCTATGCTGGAGACAGAGCCACTGATTAAATATATCACTTTTTCAAGACAAGCAGGTTGTCTGAATCAAAGCTGGACAGAATAGACTCAACATTATTAAGAGAGGATATAAAACTGGAGTTGAGTGATGTTAGGCCAGTTTGTACAGCCTCAGGGATTCACAGACTGACAAGGGGAATAAGGAACAGCAGAACTCATAAAGCAGGGTCAGAAATTAGCTGTGACACCTTGGCCATTTTCCCATCACTTCAGGGCCACTGTGTTTCAAATCCTATAGTCTCTTTTTGGCTTTTTTTAAAAATGATTTAGTAGAAAAATACACACACAAAAAGCCTGGACTATTATAGGTTACAAATTGCAGTCTTAATAGAAATAAAATCCTACAGCCATTCTGCATTATAATAATACAGTGCTTTCCAGTTATCTGGTTTCTTTCTGAGTTGGTGATATACACTTAAACTGAATTTAAAAAATGTTTTCAACGTGTTTTACTACTGGTATAGCACTGGCTAAATTTGCTAATAAAGATTAAAAGGGAGATAGAAAAGTGAGAAAATTATTAAATAGAAATGTTTATTAAACTGTCTTTTTTTGTTCACTAACAATACATTTAATTTGATGTCTGAAGTTGCATGTCTTCCAGTAATTTGTTCTATGATTTGGTATTTAGGCAATGCAATGCAGTAGATAAGATAACCTTATCAAGACATTATAACATAGGAACAAGAGATACGATAAACATGCAGAAACAAATGTTCCAAGTGAATTATTAATTAACTGGCTAATTAAAGATATATCAAAACCTATTAATAAAGCTGCAACAAACAAATTTACATAGGCAAAAACAGAAACAGTTCATAAAGGAAACTGAAAATCTAACATAAAGAAAGCTTATTATAATAGGTAGCACATTCAGGTACTAGGTCTTTAACATTCCTTCTGTGCAATTCAAAATCCTCTATAAAATATTAAAACAATGGTGCAAACGTATGCAGGCTGTGGTAAAATTATTCCTGGGGTAACTCAGTTAATAGAGTCACTCCACGAATGAATTTGGCCCAGAGCCTCTGGTTTTCACTAGCAAGCTCTTCTGACGCTTTATCAAACCTCTGCCCTTTGTGTTAGTTTTTGTTTCACTGTAAATATTTAATGGCAACCTGCTTGTTACATATTTAAGATAGGAGAGGAAGTGTTAATACCTGAACTAGGATCCAGACACATTTTAAGTATCAGACTGGCAGGTAAATTCAAAGACACATTTAAAGAGCAAAATTCTGCCTTCATTGGTACCCTCAACAAATACAACATGGTTGTAAGTGACAGCAGAATTTGGCCTACGACTTTATGGGAAATTAATAGGAATTTGCACCAAAGAGATGACATATATGGATGGGCTACTGAGTTTTCAGTTACATTTTGCTACTTCCGGGACTCTACCTTGTAGCATTCAGAAATACTAGACTATGAAAATGTCAACTTGCGTGTATCATTTTCAAATGGATAAAGTGCAAAACAGCGTACAAGTTCACTGAAGATATAAGTGATGTAAAGATAATGCCCACATCTCAGAGGGTGATACAAGTGACAGCAAATCAGCTGAGAATCACGTGAAAACAGCAGGTGATTGAAGAATTTAATCTGATAACAATGCATTATAACTGCATTTCAAAGTACAGCAAATAGTTATGTAAAGGCTGCCTTATTCTTTTCACTCCAAAGCATTAATAATAAATACAACAACAAAGTAGAAGAAAGCAAATAATTGTTTATATATAGGGCACCATGCCCAGAAACTTCTTGGTACTTTACCAAATAAAACTAAAAATACACTCTGATTAATAAAAGACAACAGTTATTTAATAAGTTCCAGAATGTTATTCTGCAGAACAGGACATTTTGGCTTGGCTTTGCATGATTGGCTGTCTGTGCAAAAGAGCAGCCCAAGACTGGAATAGCATGGCTGTTGTTGGTCAGGACTGAGGTATGTTAGCAGAACTGTCTGGGGATGTTTACGCAATATTTGCCTACACTACTGCATCAACCACAGCTATTATGCTCTCCTTTTCATGAATCTCTCTTAACTACTGCTCTGCGACTGCTCTGCTATGTTATTAAAGAAAAGGGGAGGATTCTGACTTGCATGTCTATTAACTCATTTCATTTTGGTTATGTCTTGGAGTTCAGTATTCCAATGACCACATAAGGAAGGAAGCTGTCTAACTGGATATAAAAATTAAAAGGATTCATCACAACACATATAGGTAGCATAGAAAAATTTAGCCCAGAAAACTGGATTATGTTTTTTCTGATTCCTACTTTGTGTTCACTAGTAATATAATATACACTGGGATGTGAGACGACATAGAGGTTGGGACAGAACTTGAATTACAGATATAAGAGGAGCTCACGTAGGGTTTGATCCTGCTCCTGCTGAAGTCACTAACAAAGCTCCAACTGGCTTCAGTAGAACTGGATCAGGCCCAGAGTGCAGTGTGAACGGCCGCAAGATCAACAGATGGACAAACCGAAACCACGTGTATATGGACATAACTTTGTTAAAGTAAATGGAGTTAGGCTTTCTTATTGCAGGCTGAATTTGGCTGATATACCCTGAAAAAGAAGAATACTGTTAACAAGCTGTGATCTGAATTTCATTATTCTGAACTAAATTGTTCCTTGTTACAGAGAGAAATTCAAAACCACATTTCCTCTCGCCCAGAAGAAGACACCCTATGACAGTACATATTTTTAACCTGACATCCTTCATGTTGTAAGCCTCAGAAGGAGAAACAATCTCCAAAAAATATTTAACTAGCATTAAAAATATCTTTTAAATAAAAATACATAAAAAGAATTAACTGATTTTATCCAGTGCTTAATGGCTTTTAATAGTAAACAAAAGTAAAACTGATGTTGAATAGATATAGTTTCCTTAACGTAAAATTTGTTTGGGGTTAATTAGCACAGCTGAGGATTAATCTTAATAATTTTATGTTGCTTACACTGGAGGCAGTTTTCCACAAGCCTGCCAGCCAACATCGCTCACAGAGGAAGTGGCATCTTGTATTTTCAGACTAAACCACAGAGGTGAGAGCAGATGCTCCCCCTGCAAGCTGAGCTGGGCATCCTGATTGTGTAGCTGCCTCCTTCAGCCAGGCGGCAAATGCCTCTGTATTTCACGTAGCAACATTATAAAGTTGTCAAAATTGTTTTTAAGTAATGATATGGTATCCAAACCAAATACTGTATAGGAAAATAAGGAATATATCAGCATTTTAAATGTACACAACACTGAGCATTTTTACTGTCGTTTCTTTAAGAAAAGCAGATCTAATTAGTTGTCTCTCTAAAGTGCGCACCTAGCATTTTTATTATGTATTATAACATTTTGCTCAGAGCTGACATTTTTATTCTGACAAGCACTGTCTAGAGAGCTCTCAATAAATAATACATTTACAATTTTCAGTAAATAAGCAGTGGACACAAATCGTTATCCTTACTTACAGCTGCCCCTCTCTAATAGTGCTTTTACAAGTAAGGTGACTATTCAGTCTAATGCAATACTCTCAGTGCTGGAAAGATATTTTCATTCATTACCACAGTCACAAGCACTTAAAGCACTTTTAGGCCCTGTTACAAAACAGCAGGAATGGCAGAGCAAATAGGACTAACTAAAACTAAAGTTCGTCACCAAAGAAACCTGAGGTTGTTCACCTAAAGAACTTGAAAATTTGCTTGCATGAAGGTTGACGTACATGGTGCTGAAGCCATCAAAAGAATATAAATATTTTCTTTAGAGATTTTTATATTAAAGCTGATAATTATAAAAAAGACGGGTTTCAATTTGGCCCATAATATTGATTTGCTAAATCAAAACCTGACTACAGCATGTACTTCAGTTCCTATCTTAAAACATTTTCTGATCATAATATTGTTAGCTTTACAGTACATTAGAAACTGCAATGAAGTTTGAATTTAGTTATCTGCTGCCGAGTCCACACAACTGAAGCAGCTTTGCATATTTTTATAGCTGTTAACTCAATAATGTTCTTAGCCATGGAGCCTGATTTTCTTTCATTTGTATCCATTTACACTGAATTTGCTTTTCCGATTCTCATAAGGGAAGAGCTGGCTGTTTAGATAGCTCTTTGCATTTTCTTATTTGCTCTTATGATGCTTATAATGTAACTAATAGGTCTTTGATTCAAATATTGCATAGGTAGGTAGGTCACAGAACACATGATTCCTAAAAAGCATCAGAAATGTAGGTGAGTGTACTGCAATAAATAGATGAAATAGTATTTGACAGAAAAGCTGAGACATTTTATCATATAGTCAAAAATGTAAAATTCTCTCTTTTTATTGGTGGGGCCTGGGGGAAAGAGGTTTAATGAGGTTGCAGGCAAAGACAGAAGGTGGAAACTAGAGGCACAGGGATGGAGAAGATTCTAGGAGGCTAAGAGAGGAAGAATCACTGGGGAGGAGCTGGTTGGATGAGCTCAGGAGGTGCTGACATTTAGAGGATCCAGGTTCAGTTCAGTTTAATCCATTCCTGTCTGCAAGGCAGTCTATAACTGGAGCTCAGAGAAGCTAACTGAAGAAAGACAGCACTGCTGTGAGTCCTAATAAAAAGGAAATTCATCATAATGGGTAGAGGATGCAAAAACATTTGAGGTGTTTCCCTTAAAAAGTGACAATGAACACACCACAATAAATAATCAAAAAACTATCTTATGACCCAATCTGCACAATTCAGATCAGAAAATAGATAAAAAGGTCTTGAAGCAGTTTAAACAGAGTAAGTTCCAACAAGTGGGCATTCTGAACTGGGACACAGAAGCACCATCAAAATGGGCAGTGGAAATGACCTGGTGGTGTCATTGCAGCTCCTAGCAGTGCCCATATCACAAAAACCGCCACCACAATTGACAATAACTGGTACCCTTGTTAGTAGTCTAAGGACAGAGTTTAAAAGGTGACTGGGCATGGAAGCCAAAGTACTTTTTCACCCCAGTGATGGTCCCTACAGAGGAGGAGTGAGGTACATTGGCAACACTATTAATCCATCTCCATATTTATATTGCCCCCCCTCTCCATAATATCTCAGGGCACTGTGGAGAAGCCTGTAGTACCCCATGTATGCTGTACCAGATTTGTGAACCAAAAAAATAAGACAGGATGTTTTCTGCTGGCTGTCAGCTCAAGAGAGACCCTGAAGAATTATAAGAAATCACCACGTATTGTAGTTTGTATGGAGCCCAATGACATGTGGGGGGAGACCTAGTAGTCTCATGTGATCAGGCATTACCATGATGAACATCAATATCAAATCCTAGGATAAACAGGTAGCTCTCCAACTCCTCTACTTATTTATCATCTGACATTATATGCTGGAAATACTGACAAAGCCAGTGAGATATATTTTGATCATGAAGTGAGTAGCTCTGAAATACTTTGAGTACATAAGAAATTAAGAAAAAAGTCAAAACGGCACTAATCTTTTACACACTCCCGGGCCTACAAAAGAACAAGACAAAATCTTATGATCAGCAATGGAGGGAGTTTGAAACCACAAGAGTTTAGTCAGGGAAAAAATTAAGTACCCAGACACTGACTGGATTATAAACAGCGTTCATCAAAGAGATTCCTAATTTAAACAGAAAATTAATTCCTGATTCAAAAAGCAGAGAACCCAACCATAGCAGAAGCCATTCTAGATCTACTTCTAATGAGGAACCAATTGAGATAACTGGGTGCTTTCTGCTAGTGTCCCTCAATTATTTGAATTCAGCCTACTAAGAAATGGTTTCACAGGACACAATGTCCCTTTCTTTAAATGTATGGCTAACACTGTTTAAAAAACACAAGTATGAAACAAGGCTGGAGCCCCTCATAACTACTATCATTAAGATACAGAACAACAAGCTACAATTTCTTCATAAAGGAAGAAAAAGCAGTCAAAATGAGTGATTAATGTGACTGTGAGAGACCACACAAAGATCTGAGGGTAAAAAAGAACCTCAAAGGGGAATGGACAGATACAGAGGAAAACACAGAGGACTAGAGAGAGTCAATCAGGCATGTAGCAAAGAGGTAAGCTATGCAAGAATACAGAATGAAAGGGGGAAAGTGTCCTCCATGCCTTTGCCCTACCCTTTGTCTATCATGTCTATTTAGACAGTGAACTTTTTGGCACAAAGACGGTCTATTACTCTGTTTGTACAGTGCCTAACACAACAAGGTCCTGTTTTTGATTGGTCCATAGGCACTACCAGAAAAAAATCAAAAATAATAATAAAAAGAGGAACAAGAAAGGCTTCTACAAATCTAAAACACTGGGCAAAAAAGGAATGCTAGAAAGAGAAGAGGCTCATTCAATAGAAGAAAGTACAAATCAGTTGTGATTGTATAAAGACTGAGTTACTGAAGTGCTTTATTCCTTTTGAAAGAAAAAACTGTTAGTAAATACAGAAAAACCATGACTATACAGCTGTTGATAAAAAGCAGGTAAGAGCCTATGTACAAATGTTGACCGAATACATGACCATCTGTGAATTGACGGGAATTTGCTCACAAATTTGTGGGGATGATCCTGCACCATTTAAGACAACGGGAACTTTACTACTGACTTTCATGGGCACAGGATCAGGCCCTCACTCTGTTACCAGCAAGTATTTGTGAAAATTCATGGAGAATGGGGCAGGTAGTATATGACTGATATATAGCAAATCTGGTAAAGGTTTTTCAGAGGGGAAAAAGGACTATTAGATTGTAAACTCTTTGGGGAAAGACCGTCGTTCTGTATCTGTGAACTGTACCTAGCACAATACCCCACCACCACCACCAAGCCTTGGTTGGGGCTTCCAGGAGCTACCACAAAACAATTAATTCCTATCACTTTGGATAATCCTAACTTCAAACTATAGTAAAACTATGAAAAAAAATTGTTCAAATATAAAATATATCTGTAACCATCCAGAACCCATGAAGAATATATAATGCCTATCTATTTAATAAATGCCAAATATTTTAGAACAGACAAGAATGAGGCCTTATTCAATGGAAACATTAGGGGTGGGAACATGGCAGAGACATAACTGTCCAACTGGAATTAAATCCAGCCATTACTCTTTAGAAAAGTTCAAGGACATATTCAATGCCCACAAGTAGCTAGAAACTCAATTCTTTGTCTCATCCAAAAGATAAAATCTCCTTGAGCACTATGTCCTCTTACACTACGCTGGGATAAGAGTTTAATATTAACTCAGGAAAAAAAGAATTCTACTCACTCACCAGAATTTCCAAAAGGGGGGGAAATGATGGTTGTCTACAAGTAGTTGTAGACAAAAATAATTAGGGAGGGAAATTTATCAGGGTGATCCAAGGGGGTATAACTAGGAATCATGCAGAGAAAACTAAACAAAAGAGCATTTCAACTAAATATAAGGAACAAATAATTCTAAAAGTGAGATCTCTAAGGCTATGAGAACATCTCCCAAGAGAAGAGATGGAAGCCCTGTTGCTTGAAACTAAACTGAAAGGGCTACTTATGGATATACTGTTGGGATCAATCCTTTCATGCCTGTGGGAGGCTGAACAAAGAATGTAGAGCTGAAACATTTATTTCATTTGGTATGGTATGGTATATATACAGATTTTGTGAGCAGTATATATACAGATTTTGTGAGCAGTATATGCATCTTTAGTCCTATTATGGAAGACTTTTTTGTTTTGCATTGCTCTTAGCTATTTTCCTATTAACTCTAGAATTTTCACCAGCAAATGAAGAATCAAGAAAGAGTTGAAAAACCATTGAATATCTACATATATAGTACTTTAGTAATTTATAAACTCTATCATACATATACACAAACATGTATATTATCTATGAATGTGTGTTTAATATATATTTAATATACATTTAGAAATGTATACAAGGTCAGCTCCATGTTACATATATATGTAGGGAGAGAGAGAGCACCTGCATACATGACAGATAGTAGAGATGGATATAGTAATATACTGTTATTTATATAGAGGTATGTAATTCTACCCTGAATGGTAATTAAAAAATCTCTGATTTGTAGCATGTCCAACTCTGGTCTTCAATGATGAAACAAGAATGGGAAGCAGTTTATAAAAAACTTGTGCTAGAATTTTGAACTGTGCTTTGCTGAAAAATGATACTGTATACATCACACAGAATCAAGGTCAAAAGTGAAGTAGGACTCAAGGCCCTGAGTAATGAGGGCTTAGCACTTAGCAGAAATGACACGTCCAGTTTCCAGCTCAGGAGTGCCAGCTGACTGGCCATACTAGCATTCCATATCTATGGAGTTGCACTGGTATCAACTCTGAAGGGAAATCTGCCCTTCAATCTACAGACAAGATGTGTTCTAATAATTATTACTTTTAGAGGCTTAGGATGAGGTACAACAGAATGTCTGGTTGGAACCTTTGCCTAGAAGTAGGCAGACCAGACAATGGAAATATATCACATAAGCACAGTAATAAGCAATGTTTTGGGAGTGACTTCTCTTATTGGAAGGGTAGGGCGTGTGGAGGGGAAGGGGGAAAACAGACATTTGAACGGGGTGCCAAACATGTACACTCTTCATCTGAACACTACAAAGAAATAATGTTTCTTCTTCACTGGAAGATACTCTTTAAAAAAAAAAAAAAAATCAATGAAAGGCCCTCCCCAAAACACTGTGCATTTCCTTGTATAGAAAATGTAAATAAGTTAGTATATTGAAATTATCCAAAACTCTTAATGTTTGGTATGGCTCAGTTAAATTAGACATCTGGTCTCATTTCTGACCTCTTATACCGCACGAGAATACATTTCAGCAAGTCTTTATGTACTCAGCAAAGTGACTTGTAAACACTGAATAGAATTTTATTATTTTTATATTTAAATTCTACCACATCTATTTTCTTTCCAAATCATTACAAATTAAGTCACAGGCTGTTTTAATGTACAATCTGTACAAGGACTGGGTTGGGAACTCATTATTATTTGAGTTTTGCAGGTGATGGTCTTTTTCCAAATTACATGTAACTCAAGAAACTGACCTAAGATATGTTTAGTCCTGCATGAGGTGCTTATGTTTGTAGTGTGATACACAAGGCATGATATTGGCTGAAGCACTATTATTAAAGAAAGATTAAAACAGCTGTACATTATGCTGAAGCATTCACTCTTTCCTTTGCAGACAGACGGTCCTGGATTACAAGCAGCACTTGACCATTTAAATCACTACAACAACCAAATTTAACCAGCTGGGCCATATTCTCTTAGGCAATGCCTGTTGACCTCCTCGGTCGCAGCTGCTCAAATGAAATTCTGATTAGACAACTTATTTTCAGAAGCCAAAGGACTCTGATTAAATATATTTATTTAGACATGATAAAGTCTTTAAACTCATATTCATTTTCTCACAATTACCAGTTGTGGTGGGGCCCAGAAGCACCATATACAGGGATGGCTGACATTTTATATTTGAAAGCACACAACCAACTACGAAGCATTTTGCATTGGAGGTTCACGCTAATCCTAGCCCATATTCCTCTGGTAGACCAGAAATTTTGTGAAGTTAAAGGAAACATGGGGGGCATTACTGGTCACAGCAGGGGACTGGGAATCAGGAGCTCTGGGTTTATTTCCAGCTCTGCTACCGACTCACTGCATGACCTGGCAATAGCCATCTAGGGCCTAATCCAGTTGGTCTGTTGACTTAATGAGAGTAGAACAAGGGTCTATAACCTTCCTATGACTAAATTTCCTCCATGTAAAACTGTAAAAAAAGGACTATTTACCTACCTCATTGGAGTGATAAGAGACTTAATTTGTTTGTAAAGTCCTTTGAGAAACACAGAAGAAAAGACCCTCAGAGTTAACTCAGTAGTATGCAGTAGGAGTTAATGCTTCCTCTCCATTAAATTAATTTAATTATTGTATTATGATGACCCTCATTAATAGACAGTAGCTTTTGAATTTTCTGGACTAGGAACACTGTTGTACTAGGTCATGACCATATCAGGGCTCAGTATGACCCATGGATAGGACTCTTCAGCAGCCCTGGCTGTGTATCATCTTCAGAAGAACTATCAACTGACTCTAAACAAGCCTATTTTGATGGTTATTTGCGGAAAGACAAACCTCTTTGGCCCAGCTATACTTAGGCAATTATTAGGTCATTTAAAAGAAAGGGTCTGCTACAGGACAAAATGTGTTTACTAACCTATGTCTCATTCCTGCAACTGATTCAATGCAAGCACAGGGTCTGCCCATACATAGTCAATTGCAAGATCACAGCCTTAAAACATGTAATTGAAACCAGTTTTTAAATGTTCATTTTATCCAGATCAAACACATGTGAAAAGTTGTGGATCACCATTTTGCATTACCCATATGTTTTTCAGGTAAACACTGAAGCAGGTACATTCAGCATTTTGCTATTTCACATGCACAAGTACCCAAATCTACCATAACAATTACAATCTATTTCCACTCAATATAAAAATTAACAATAGCTGAGATTTTGGAGCATGAAACACATTGCACAACTGCAAATATTTGCTGCAAATTAATTTTCCATAGTCACTGATTAAAACACAGTGCAAATGGATGCCCAACAATTATTTCTTGCAATAGTCAAGTTACCTTTCTCTGCAAAAGTAGCGGGGCAAAAACATGAAAATAATTTAACATGAAGATGTGGTCAGCCACTTTTGTGCCAAAATAAAGAGGCATTAAAATGAACAGTGCTCCAGCATTAGCTGTTCCTCAGAAAGCAAGATTTTATAAATCATGCAAACACTCTTCCTCATGGGAATATGGAGAACTCTTACATTCAGTAAAAAGTGGTCTTTTTTTGTATAAAGTATCTCTCTAGTTGAAACCAATGCTAGTATATACTAATAAAGAGTGAGGACAGAAAAGACACCAGAATTAGTAGGAAGAGAAGTTAAAGTGTTTAACCCATCACATTAAAATATTAACTGTAAACTATTTGATGCACATTTGGTTTTACATTCCACACAATGTACTTTTGGAAAAGTCTTAGCGGTGGTGTCACTATGATCAACAACAACTTCAAACTCCAGCAGCAAGTATGAGCCAAGAAGCCTTTGATTAGCATGGAGTGCAGAACAACTGTTAACTGACTGTAAAAAATGATTTTGCCAAAGTAAAATTTAAAATAGTTTCCTAGTCTAGCCATCAAACTTAAGAGATAATTTTTAAAAGAATGATCTTTACAGCTGAAAACAGACAGATGGTTCTCAAAAATCTGGGACATTCTTTGGAGACGCTTCTCCAGCTTAGGAAAGGACACCTATAGAACACAGTTAACTATGTGCCTGTCATTTAAAAACTATGCCAAGAAATGTAAAAACCTTCACATATCTACCTCCCTGCATATTTTCCCCATATTTAAATAGGTTGTTTCAGTTTTAATGGATTTCTACTTTGCTACAGAGTCTGAAGATCTCACCGCATACCCTTAAAAGCCTGTGAGCCAAATCCTCAACTCCAGAATGTTACAGCCCCCTTAATCCTGAAATACCCTCTAATTGATGGGGGAGATGGAAGACTCTGCAAGTGTCCTTCTCTCGCATGTTTTTTCCCAGATTTTTCATTGCAGGGGGCAGGACTTGTCCCATCGCAGAACCATAACCGTGTCTTCTTCAGGACCCTCTGACTCTCTGAAAGTTTGTTGTTGTTTTGCCAGAACACTCCCTAAGCAGGAATTCCATGGCACAGAGGCAGAATAGGAAAAGCCTAAGGACATAGAACTGTGGATTCTCCACTGGAGTCTAGGTGAAGGGATATTAGGTCATGAGCACCCGCTGCTCTAACCCGCCCTCACTCTGACATACACCCCAACCACCTCTTCTTTAATACAGATGCTGTGCAGGTCTCCCCATGGGCTCAGGGACTGGGAAGATGGCGCCCACAGAGGCTGCTGAGGCTTCACTACACATGAAACATGAAGATCTCTGTGTAGAATCCATCCATGTGCAGATCTAGAAGGATGAACTCACTTCCCCAATTTTATTTAGTCCTCATTCAGGCAAGACTCTCATTTAAATCACGGAGGTTTATGCTGACTAAGAACTGCATATAAGGTGATTCATTGCCTCATGATTTATCTCTATTTTTGTATTTCCTTTTCACATATGCACATATGTTTTATAAAATGCATTTCTTCAGCCACAGATCTAGATATACAGGTCAGAGCTATTTCCTCCTTACCCTCAGAACAATTGCCTACCTTCCTAGCTGCAAAAGTTATGAGTAAAGTGAAGAAAGATGACAATTACTGAGATAAAATTAAATAACTAACGTTTTTCTGCACTTCTATTGTTTAAAACAAATATTTTTCTCTTAAAAGGAGAAAAATTTACCGAAATATATCCATGAACACGATGAGACCAGCTAGCAATTCATCGTTATTTTTTTAATAAGCTGAGGCATCATCTAAGCTTAAATCTTTGCTTTGACTCATAGGCACCACCTAAAATTCAGAATGTTTTAGAAAACAGAGATATCTGTCGAACATGCCTAATGGATCACAAACTGCCATTGCCATGGTAACTGTGAATAACTTTTTCCCAGTTATTGCCAATTATGCACTTCTCTGGCTCTTGATACCCAACACATTCTTTAAGGCATAGAATCTGTAGGAAAAAAATATATTACAACAGTCTTAGCCAGCACATACCTTCCTGTTCAGTCCTGGTCATTTCCTCTAGTTTCTTCTGTTTCAGTGTATCCACCACATCAGCAAGGCTTCCTTTGCGGCGTTCTGGAGTTCCAAAATTAACACTGGTCATTAGCTCACTGCGATCGTGACCTCCTTCGTCGGGCTTGTGTGGTGAGGTAGAGGTATTCCGGAAGGAATATAGGGAACATAACTTATTACTCTCTGACTCCTGCAAAGAAACAACATAACATGAAAACACAAACTATTCCACTTGTATCTGCGACATTTGGATTAGATGACAAGTGAAGGTATATAAATATTACAGTGAGCGGTTTACAACAGTAAGTTAGGCAACTGTCTCTAAATTCCATGCTAAGGAATGGTCCTGTTACCCATGCACCTGCAGGGATCCCCCAGTTCCCCAGAGCAAAATGCAATTTAAGGAAGGTAGTGGTCTTATAGAAGTTTAGTTGCCTCAGTTGCAATGTTTGATTATGCCCCCCCCCCCACTTAAGCCCTGCCTTGTCCATGATTCTCAGCTTTCACACTTCCCCCTTAAGATACAGAATATTTCCTACTCAAAGAATGACAGATTAATTTTTTTGTGAGAAATGATCTATTGCCGTTTGTTTCAATAAATGCTTTAGGCCTCTGGAGTCTTCTCCTGGTTTGCGCAATTTGCATGTTGATCCCTTACATGTAGTATCAATAAAGAAAGCACAAGAGATCAAATTAAAAACACTGGGCCAGATCTTCAGCAGGTGTAAAGCAGCATAGCTCCACAACTTCCAAAGAGGTAAGCCAATTCATACTGGTTAAGGATCTGGGGTCCATTGCTTTTATAGAATCATAAAAATATAGGGCTGGAAGGAACTTCAAAAGGTCTTGTCTAGCCACCCATGCTGGACATGGTGGCTAGACAAGGCATGGCAGGACCAACTATACCTAGACCACCCGACAAGTGTTAGTATAACCTGTTCTTAATAACCTCGAATGACAAATTCCACAATCTCCCTTGGAAGCCTGTTACAGTTCTTAACTATCCTTATAGTTTGAAAGTTTTTCCTAATATCTAATCTACATCTCCCTTGCTGCAGATTAAGCCCATTACTACTTGTCCTACCTTCAATGGACATGGAGAACAATTGATTACCATTCTCTTTATAACAGCCCTTAACATATTTCAAGACTTATCACATCACTCCTCACTCTTTTTTTTTTTTTGTCAATTAACCTTTCCTTATAGATCAGGTTTTCTAAAACTTTTATTATTTGTATTGCTCTCCTCTGGACTCTCTCCAATTTGTCCACATCTTTCTTAAAGTGTGGCACCCAAAACTGGACAGAATATTCCAGCTGAGGTGTCACTGGTGCCAAGCAGAGCAAGACAATTACCTGCCATGTCTTACATACGACTTTCTTGTTATATACCCCAGAATGCTATTAGTCTTTTTTGTAATTGCATCTCATTGTTGACTCTTATTTAATTTGTGATCCGCTATAATTCCCACATTCTTTCCCACAATACTACTGTCTAACCAGTCATTCATAATTTTGTATCTGAGCATTTGATTTTTTTCCTAAGTACAGTACTTTGCACTTGTCTTTACTGAATTTCATCTTCTTGATTTCAGACCAATTCTCCAATTTTTCAAGATCACTTTGAATTCTAACCCGGTCCTTCAAAGTGCTTGCAACTCCACCCATCTTGGTGTCATATGCAACTTTTATAAGCAAACTCTCCACTCCATTATCCAAATCATTAATGAAAATGTTGAATATTACCGCACCCAGGAAAGACCTCTGCATGACCCCACTAGTTTGACAGTAGCACATTGATAATTACTCTGAGTACAAACTTTCAACCAGTTATGAACCCACCTAACAGTAATTTAATCTAGACCACATTTCCCTAGTTTTCCTATGAAAATATCATATGGGACTGTGTCAAAAGCCTTGCTAAAATCAAGATATATCACGTCTACTGCTTCCCCACTAGACCAGCAACCCTGTCCAAGAAGGAAATTAGGTTGGTTTGGCATGACTTGTACTTGACAAATTCATGTTGGCTTTAACCTGTTCTTTCCTATTCTGGCTTGTGCTCCTTCCCCCCTGTTGTTAATATTAATTCTGTTAAGCATCTTGTCACAATTAATCTTTTTAGTGAAGACTGAAGTAAAATAGGCATTAAACATCTCAGCTTTCTTGATGTCATCTGTTGTTAGCTCCCTTTCCCCACTAAGTAGAGGACCTACACTTTCTTTCATCTTTCTCTTGGGCCTAATGTATTGATAAAACCTTTTCTTATTGCCTTTTATATCCCTTGCTAGGTGTAACACATTTTTCTGCCTTCACCCTTCTGATTTTGTCCTTACATGTTTGTGCTATTATTTTGTATTCATCCTTAGCAATCTGTCCATGTTTCCACTGTCTGTATAATTCTTCTTTGATTTTCAGATCATTAAAGAGCTCCTCGTGGAATCATATTGGCCTCTTTCTAGTCTTCTTGTCTTTGCTTTGCATTGGGGTAGTTTGCAGTTGTGCCTTTAATATTTTCTCTTTCAGAAACCGTCAGTTCTCCTGAACTCCCTTTTCCCTTAGATTTTCTTCTCATGGGACCTTACCTACCAGTTCTTTGAGTTTGTTAAAATCTACTTTTTTGCAGTCCATTGTCCAGATTCTGCTGCTTTCACTCTTTCCTTTCCTTAGAATAATGAAATCTATCATTTTATGATCACTTTCACCCAAATTTCCTTCTATCTTCAGATTCAAAGGAATAGAGAAAATCAAATGAATACACATAATTACACTGAGCATATGATATGCATACATGCATGCTCATGTATTGCTCCTTCAGTGTTTAGGCCATGTCATTTTCTTACAGAACAAAGATTAGAATACTTCTGATATACATAACAGGAAGTAACTTTACAGATTTAAACAGATAAGAATGAGCAAACAAATGAATTTTAAGTCAAAAATAGTCATGTATACTGATATGCATGAGTATTGGGATTGTGTACACCAAATGGGGTATTTGCATAACTTACACAATGAAAATTATACACTATATCAGAAATAAATATGGCATCTTTTTTGGCAATGGGAAGAAATTAGTATTTTGCAAAGAAGCTAAAAACTAAGCACCAACAAGCTGCTGCTAATTTCTTCCTTTCATTGCTCTCAACACGTTGCCCACCTTTGAATCCCTTAACTGGCTTCTTCTCTTGCTGTATTAAATTCAAGCTCCTCAGTCTCCTGTCCAAGGCCCTCATCTACATCTCTGCTCTCATTTCCTCTTAGTACCATTCACTGAAATGGATATAAGACTGGATTCTCAAAACTCCCTCTTAAAACCTCTGCACCAAAAATTACCCATGCCCTCACTTCCCCAAATTATTGCTCTGTGTTTTAATTTTGTTGGTTTTATCTAGATAAGATTGTGAACAGTCTGGGGGAAGGAATATGTCTAGAAACTCTAAGTTTTAAGTACTATACTTACAATAAAATAATACTAATAATACTAATATATTCAAGGCTTGATAGAAAATGTATTAGTACTATCGAGAACCATTCCCCTAATGCCACTGCAAATGCATACCATTCACAACAACAGTATCCTTACTATCCTTTGAGCTGAAGTAATACAAGGTAGAATATTTGCTGTGAAGTGTCCCTGGTGAAATAGAAGTCTGAAGAAAAAAGTGACTAGACAAAGTTAACAATGGCAGACATAAAACCCTGCTCCAGCCTTAATGGGATTAAGAAGTGGCTGTGCAAAACTGCAGGATGAACAATACAAACAACGAACAAGTAGGGCAAGGTCTACTGACGACCAATGTTCAACATGGCATTATTACCATCATCTACAAAGGTGGGAATATTTGATAGCTATTCTGAAAATGCATTCGTTCACTGATGGGGTGTGCTCCCCACACTCACCCTGAAGGGGTTAATGTAGGCCAGATGGACCAATTAACCCTCCTAGGCTGCAAGTTGGGGGATATTTGCACTAAGAGCAGAACCCTAATTAAGGGAAGCTCACCTATGGGGGAACCGGAGGGACTTCTATAAAACCAGGGAGCTGGTAGCAGAAAGGGTACTGCAGGGAGGAGGCTTCAGTCACTCTCCCTGGGATAAGATAGAGAAAGGGGCTTTGGACCGAAGAGGGAGGGTTTATCTAGCAGACCCCAGGAGATAGTGGTTTTGCTAGGATGGAGAATGTGAGCCTTGGATAGGCAGAGTAGGAGAGGGAGAGAAGCAGGAAGGGAGAGGTAGGGTTTGAGGTAATACACACCTTGGCTGCTAGGGTCCAGATAGGGTCCTGGACCGGAACCCAGAGCAGAGGGTGGACCCGGGTTCCCCTATCAGCCACTGAACAGGTGACATAGCCGGGGCAATGATCATGAAGCATGTCTGGGACCGTTCGTCCCAGTCACTGAGGGAGTGACTCAGCCAGGGCAGTGGACTTAAGCACTGCCTGGGACGCTGTAGAGGAGTTTGACAGAACCTCAGAAGGGAAGGACTATTGTGAGTTGGCCGGAGGGCTAAGCCACAAAGACGAGGTGCTGCAGCTCCTGAGGAGCAAGAAAGGAGCCGCAGAACAACACAGCGAGACAACAGACCTAATCCCCAGAGGGAGGGGAATTATCACCCAAAGGCAATGCTCCATGGCTACTGCTGAAGCACCAGGGCTGCAGTAGGCCTGCAACACTGTGCTCCATCTTCAAGGACTGGATGTCCAGCTGGTGGATTTGCAAAGTTGCAACACCTCTTAGCCCCAAAATCCCCTCTGAGCAGCCATCCAAACAGTCTCTCTCTACGCAGCATGCATATCTGTTGGGTTAGTGCTTAAAATGTACCATCTTCCTGGGGTTTGCTTTTATTGTTAACAAACATCAGTATAACAGTTAAAAGCATAACTGGGTTCAAAAAAGAGTTAGATAAGCTCATGAAGGATAGGTCCATCAATGGCTATTAGCCAAGATGGTCAGGGATGCAACCCCATCTTCTAGTTGTCCCAAAACTTCTGACTTCCAGAAGCTGGGACTGTATGGCAGGGAACAGATCACTCAATAAACTGCCCTGTTCTGTATATTCCCTCTGAAGCATCTGGCACTGGCCACTGTCAGAATATAGGATACTGGGCTAGATGGACCATTAGCCTGACCCTGTATGGCCATTCTTATGTTCTTAACAGCAACAAAAAGCAAAGCATAAATTCCAGCCTAAACCTACTCCCAGAGCTTGGCTTTTTCCCTGCAAGGCTTCTCAGTCAGTCCTAATTCTTTCTGACCCAAAGCCCACTGAAGTCCTTAGGAGTCTTTCCATTACCTTCAATGGGTTTTGCATCAGGCCTTCAGAAAAGGAAGCTAACTTTAATTATACCTCTAATAATTTAGAGTTCTAGCACCTAACACCCTGTCCCACCCTGATGGCATACATGGAATGAGTCCCGCACAGATGTTCCCTGGGATGCAAAGGTTGAAGCCTATATATGCTAATGTCTCCAAATCCTACCACCACTGAACGGCATGCTGAGCTGAACCACAATGTTTGCACTTTGCCCATAAACCTACATGCCCACAGAGGGGGAGGGGCAGAATTTGCTCCTGTGAAAATGTATATATTTACTGGGTAGAGAAAAAGTGATAACCTGTGAGCATGAAAATTGGGTTCATTCAAGTAGTAATAAACCACTTTAGGAAAAAATCCTGAGAGGAATAAAAAACTGTGTTCCCGGGACTTGATGGCTCTGGAATCCCCAGCACTGGGATCAACATGAGGCTACCCCATTCGCAGTTCCAAAACTAAACTGGCACTTTAAGACACCCCACCAAGGATGAGTTCCCAAAACTCATTTCCCTCCGAAATTAGCAATTGGAAACAGAATAGCTGAGGAGTCAACAGGAAAACTGCACAAGCTGAAAGATATTCTAGGGATTAAATGGGCAAATGGAAAGACTGAAGGCCAGTCCAGTGTAAATACCTTATCTAATAATAGCAGAACTATGTTAGAAAAATCTAAATGGCCATGCATTTGGGACAATAATTTCTGAAAGACCCTAGCAATAAGAAAGATTACAAAGTTTAAAAGGAAAAAGCTACAAAAGACAATGTTATAGCTATTCCACTAGCATATCCTGTGTATCTGCAACTGACTGCATTGTGTGCATTCCAATTATAAAAATAAGCTGATCTCAAGTAAAAAAGTGAACTAGACAATGGGAGAAACAGTGGGGCAAGGATGGCCTTTTAAAGACATTTTCACTGGGACGATGACCCACCTGTGAGATCCACTATTTCAAAGGGAGTTCCTACTACAGTAATGATTTATTACTTGCTCAGCCAAGAAGGAAGTTCCCGAAGGATTCCCACCTGTTGGATGTTTAAAAATTGACTGCCTTTTCATTTTTTTCTCCTCAATGTCTCAATCCGTTTTACTTAAAGAGCATAATGAGCTTTTAGTAGAAATTCGGGAGGTAAGTGTATAGAAGGCCACTGTTCCTCCCCCCATAAGAGGAAAAGGGGAAAATAGTTCCCTTGAAGGTACGGAGAGTTCTGTAGGGAAGGAGATCCTACCCTTGTCTGGCTAGCTAGCTTGATCTTCCTGTGTGGTAAGGAGTGTCTTTATTTCCCCCGAGTCAGAATCAACTTAAATGTTGCCCATTGGACAGGCCTAGCAGAGCAGAGTAGATCCATAGCGCTGATGAGAATTCCTAGTTCGGTTCAATTTCTGTCAATACTGCTGAGATTAACTTATGATAGGGGGATGGACAAAAGAATGCGAGAAGCTGGAAATGGGCGACGGGATGCATCACTTGATGATTACCGGTTCTGTTCATTCCCTCTGAAGCATCTGGCATTGGCCACTGTCGGAAGACAGGATACTGGGCTATATGGACCTTTGGTCTGACCCAATATGGCCATTCTTATGTGAGTATTAACTGAAGATATTCAGATATACTCTGATGACCAAATACAGGCAGTATTCAAGCTGCTCAGGAAACTAGTCAATTGATACAACCGTAAACACTCTCAATTTTTTAAAAAAATGGTTCTTTTACCATAAATTAGATTTTTCTGACTAAGCTGGAAATCATATCTTTAACTCATGTCACTCTCTTTGAAAGTTGCATTTTCCAAAGTATAACACTCTGATTTCAGTGAATAAGGATTTCAAGGTTGGGTAAAAAGACAAAATAGTGGAAAAAAGCTAAATAGCAAACTTGCAGTCTATGCAGAAAAGGATTTTATACAGAGTGCACTTTAGCAACCAAAAAAACGATGAAAATCTGGTAGAATGAGCCTACAACATTATTAAATACTGCATTAATGTTAATTCAATTCCAAATCAAGAAATAGGAAAAGAATATTAAAATTTATAAATACAAAAATATTATTTCCTCTTGCTAAGAATCATATTTCACTTCTAATGGGAACAGAGAGTTGAGAAAAACCCACAGATGTAAAATGGTGACTATGATTCAAACTACTCCTGGTAAAAGTATCATTTACTACAAATAATATAGCAAAGTCCACTTTTCTTTTCACTTTAACCTAAGCTGAGATCTGGTAGAAAATGCTCACTAGGCTTTTAATAAAATCCTCCCACTCACACATTATTACTAGTTAATAATAAAGGACTTATACATGCTTATATCAGACTATAGAAGCAGTGCAGAATTTTTCTGATCCTGAATCACGGCCTGCTCATTATCTAAAAATCACCCAAAAAAGGTGACATTTCAGGACAAACTCTTAATAACAGATTCAACAAAAATGGCAGATGGCTTATGATAAAAAGGTGCATGATAAATCGTAATGCCCTAAGAAAAACTTTGTATTTTTAAACAGTTTTTCCCTGGGTTTTTTTCCAGTTTTATGTATGTTTTTAAGTTATCAATTGCAGGGTTGACAGTACTTGAAACTTTATTGTCATGCAATCTAGAAAGACAGAGATCCAGTCAGGATCACTGAAATTCAACTACTTACGGCCCAGTGGGGACAAGCCATTGACCTGTGCTTAAAAATGCTGGGTTTTAATAGACAAAGTAGATATTGAGCCATGATCCTGCTCCCACTGTTGTCAATGACAAAAGTCCCACTGCCTGCTATACATCTCTTATTTTTGCCTGGTTGGAAAAGGCATATCTGCTGTGGCCTGTGCTCATAAAACAGCATCTTGGTCCACAAAATTTTCATGGAAATTTTTCACTTTAGTTGAAATTTCCAAGTTTTTTATTTTTAAAAATTAAAATTAAAATGTTGGGGAACATTTTTGGTTTTCAAAAACCAAATGGTTTTTTGTTTCAATTTTTCATTAAAAGGTTGGAAGCATTTTGTGGAGAAAATAAAAAAATGAAATATTTTCAAAATTTCCAGCAAAAAATAACCGGTGTTTTACCAGCTCTACTGCGACACAGTCAGTCCAATCATAGTAGAAAAATATTTAAAATATATATTTGTTATATAAAATATTAATTTCCTTGCCAGCCCATGGCACATGCAAATAAGGATAGAAAATGGCCCAAAATGTCTTAAATGAGATGAACAATTCAGCCCAGCCTGGGCAAAGAAAGCACCTTTATACTAGATAAAATACCCATCCATGGTCATAGAACCTGAATCCCTAAATTGACATTGATGAAGTCCAGGAAAATAAAATAATTTTACAAAAGAAACTATCAATTCATGAATGCTACAATCACTACATATTGAACAATCAAGGAAAGGGTGGTTGGTACACAAAATCAAACCTTCAGTAAGCCCATATACTGCTGCCCTAATACACAGGAAGACTGATGAGGAAGCATCATTTGTGTTGTTGGTACAGCGTAGTACAGGCTTTCTTGTGTGAATCCTTGGCCCTTGTTATACCTGGCAGTAACCTTCATTAGCAGGCATAATGGAGAAATATGTGGCACTTTTACAGGTCTTCCCAGTCTGGGAAGGATAAACAGTGATTGGCCTCTCAGGTGGGTCTTTTTGGAGCTCCTGTGAGTAGCCCAAGCAAGAGCAGTTCTGCCACAGGCAGAAACAATGTCGGAACAGTTTCAATCTATAATCCCAGCCTGAAGAAGAATGAAAACACATACTGACTGCCAGGAATAGTTATGTACTCTGTACTCCATACTGGTTCTTTTAAAATCCTTACACTAGGGTAATATGTATAAATGTTTTGGCATGCATTTTACACTGAGCATCTGAGGCATATATGGTAAAAATCTCCACAAAACTTATTTGAAATTATTTCAAATTTAAATAGTTAACTCTAAAAATAAAATTAAAATTAAATAAATAAAAGCAATTAGACCAACATCTTAGATCAATCATATGCTACCTTTCATATTTTAAAATCATTGTCGTTCTGAGTTACGGCACGTAAGTAGAAAAAATCTTAAGCCCTACAACATTTTTTATTTTATTTGTGAAAAGATGGATTTGATAAGAATTTAATAACTACAATTTTCTCAGTATTGAAAAAAAAAGTCATTTTTTTATGTGTCAGATTCTAGCACACTTACTTTTGTTAAGTTGTCTGTTATTCTGTTAGTAGTCCCATTGGTTTCAGCGGGACTAGTCATGGATAAAGTACTATTCCACATGTATGAAAGTATCAGAAACTGGCCCAACATCCCTGACCTCAGTGTCTAAAGACAGTTTTACAAAGCAACTAAAGTGACACTTCTGAAGCTCTTTCATTTCTAAAACAGAATACACACACGAAATGACAGTTCCATCTCTGAAAGATTGTAGGGCAGAACACAAAGAAGAGAATGTAATTGACACCATGCAACATACGGTATGTTGATATCTCTTACCTTTAACGTAAAAAAAAATAAAAATCCTCCTCTTATGCTCACTGATTTTCATAGACACTATCAGGTGTACTCAGTCTTCCATACAAACACATCTCCCATTAATACTAACAGAACCCTACATTCCTATTTTAAACATTAGGAAGGAAAAATAGAAGCCACATCTTAGACTCTGCAGCCTCACAGTGAAATGGATCCTGCAAACTCAGGGTGAAATATTCCAGCTTCGTCTGCTGAAGGCCCAAACCATACTGGAATTATTGTGATTCTGCCCTGTTGTTGAGGTAGAAAGCAAAGGGTTACATCTTGGGACTCTGCAGCCTGGCGCATTCCATAGAACCAAACTCCATGGTAGTTCTCTATTAGGGACTATGGTGAAGGCTGTGAGTGGGCCAGCAGTTTGGTGAAGTGCATGAATCCACTGGTCACAAACCCTAAGCAGGAAAAATGCAGAAGGCTGTGGTCACTGATAGAGGACCGCTCCCGACCTTTATTCTAGTTCTTGTATTTTGTACAGGGGACACATATTTTACCCTCTATAAGAGGAGCGGCCATACTTATTTACCCTCCGAGCCGCATACAACAATCTTCAGAAGTTTGAGAGCTGCGAGACATGCACAACCTGCCCCACAGGGCGGCACCTGCCACGGCACAGGGCTTCTGCCCCAATGCCCCTCCGTGAGGATAAAGTCCTTAGACTCCCCACTCCCTGTAGGGCAAAAGCCCCCAGTCCCACCACCTCAACAGAGGGCAGAAGCCCAGTCCTACCACCCTGATGTAGGGCAGAAGCACCGAGCTTCCCCCCATCCAGTCTGGTAGCTGGAGAATGAGAGGCGCATGAGGAGCTCCACGAGCCGCACTTTAACTGTAAGAGAGCCGCATTCGGCTCACGAGCCACAGTTTGGCCATGCCTGCCCTATAAAGATGAGAGACGGAGCAATATTGTGGACAAAAATAATAGGCAGAAGACTCCAGAAAATTAGGGAAAAGTGTTATTTATAATGTAAGAGTTTAACTTTAATTACAAATTTTCAAACTTTGATTGTAGGCTGCTGACTGTCAATCATATCTTGTTCAATAGCCAACAAGAAAACACAAACGGTTTCCACTGGAGTTCAACAAAAACACTAGGATGAATGGCCAGAAAAAAGTGGAAAACAAATATTAGTAACATAAAATGTGTTAGTTGCATTCCTTTATTTCCACGTGGCTGAGGCTTTTCTGTTATAAAGGGATATTTATCAGTCTGTGCATTGAATGGGACACATGTAAACACCCCAGGAAAGTTGGATATCCAGAGTGGTTTTTATTCCAACTACTAGCAGCATGCTGGTACTTTGAGCCAGATTGGAGTTAACATATAATGAAAACAAATGTTAACAAAATCATTTCCAATCACTATATTAAAGGTTTCCCATTTTAAGGGCTCTAATGAAACAGAATTAAGAGAAATGAAATGTCTACATGATCATTTCTAATTTCCATCTGATTATAAAAAAAAGTTTTATTAGGAAAGATTTGTAATTTATATTTAAGGCTTGCCAGGAGCTATTGAGGGAACATCATTTGTAAAGCCTAGACAATTTATGCTAAGTGAGAAGACAAATGGTAACAAGTGGGCTAAAATCTGAAGCCTTTTACTCAGCATTTACTCAAGTAAAACACCCATTACTCACTGAGATCTGCCTGATTAAGGACTGAACACGAATTGAGAACTTGGATTTAGCCCTTTACCAATTTCTAAAAAGTCAATAATATAAAATAAAATAAAATAAAATAAAATAAAATAAAATTCACTGTGTATCCTATTCCAAGACAAAAAAATTATGGACTAAAGTAACAAAAAAGAAATTTAGTTTAGATAAAAGGTGTAAAAGTTGTGCTGGGTAAGACTAGTGAGTTATATATGGCACAATGAATGGAACCATTCAAGGCAATATTAGATATGTATGTGGAAGGAAGAATACAGGGTCTTTCCTGCTTGATTTAAAATTTAATTGGCTAACCAAAGCAGTCCCTTCCAACTAGAGATAAGCAAAACTGGAGAAAACCAAAACCTCCATATAATATGAAGAAGCAAAAGCAGAGATATAAAAATTACCAGTTTGACAGGCATTCTGCTCACATCCCAAAACAGAGAGAGGTTTTAATATAGTCAAACACAGTGAACGATCATTGAGGTGGGGCAATAAACCCGTCGTCAGATAATATCCTGCCCATGTTTCCATGCATAAGGGTTGAGTGCTACAGGATTCTCTTGATCTTCTGAATCCAGTATTATCATTTGATTGTATTTTAGGTTTGTTAATACAGAACCAACACCATTCAGCCATGTTGTGGCCTGGCCTTAAACTTCAGTTAAATCTGCCCTTAATAAGAAAAAGTTAATGGAGGGAAATGCTACTCACTATTAGATAAGGCATGTTGCAGAATATATTAGTTTGTCACAAGTATACAGTCCTTCACTAGTATCTATTAAGTTATACTGTGCTCTTGTTGGTTTAAAATGTTTATTTATACTCTGTGTGGCACTGAGAAGTGGAGTGCCATATATAAGCAGTGTACTCTAATTAAATATCTATAGAATGAGACAGAGTTCAATCATTGTCTGATTTGAAATTGAGGAGACCTTAAGATCAGTCTGAATACTTTTTGGTGTATACAGACAGACACTTAAATATTTGCACTCTATGTAATTTGAAGCAGCCAAGTAAAACAAAGGTTGTGTGGTTTGGGAATAATAGATTACCTGGTGTACACTGAACCTGCTCACAACGGGCTTTTTTACAGGTCCAATTTAATGCTAACTGTACTGTAAATTTCAGAATAAAAACATATTTTAGCAAAATTAAATACACATACAGGCCCCTCTTTGTACACTGTGACATGTCACACACTACATGCTTTGTGTGTGTCTTTTAGTGTTTGCAGTGGAACGTGTGCAGAAAGCTAGCCTGATGCATAAAATACTTGTATTTCTTTAAGGTAAACACTGCTAAAACATTTGGGAGATTGAAATAAAAACAAGACATTTATGAGACATAAAGGTATCACATAAAACTGTTGTGAATTAGAAGAACACTGGCTGAATCCCAGAACAGATAATCTTTATAAACATGCAGGAATGTTGTAAACTGTATGTGAACGATCTTATGTTCATATGATACAGTACCTTAGGAGATTCATATTACACTGACTGCTGTCTAAGTCCCAGTCACAGGATTTTCATGGCCTCGAAGATTAAAATAAATACATGTATCTTTCCTGCCTCCATGAAGACATTTTATGTACACAGTTTTATTATACTGAACATAGATACCAAAGACTGATTTTTCTTGAGCTGTCAAAGTACAAAAGAAATGCAAAAAGTCCTTGCACAGATGTAGTACAGTGCTGAATTTTATCTTTTGGCAGGTGCTCAATATGCAGCCCACATAATCACATGTTAATGACTGGAGTGTGTTAATCAGCATGCATACCTGATTCCTTCTTGCCCAAGGAAAAAAATCAAACAATTTATAGCATGTTAATGCTTCTACTTTTGAAAAATACATTCTAAATATACAGAACTGGAGAGGGGGGATTTTTCAAACATTGCTTTATAAAGAGATGAAATGGTCAAATAAAGGGTCTATAGATTTGGACTGAACAAGATAAAAACTAGGAGTCCTCTGTGAGGTATTCAGGTGGTGATTAACTCAGTTTTAACAATATTCTTCCAAGAACATAGGGGAAATAGTTAAAGTAACCACCACAATGTTATACAGCATCAAGAATAAAAATAATACAGTAACTAGTGTACCAAAATAGTAATTATCTGATTCCCCACTAAACAAAGTTAATCACCTGTTTAGTTATCCTTACAAAACAAGTTATTCTGCACTTTATTGAGGGAACAATTTTGTTTTGTTACTTTTAATTTAAAAGGTAAACAATGTTCTACTCATGATTCTAATATAACCAAGGCCCCAATCCTGTAAACATTTGGGGTATGTCTACACTACGAGAGTAGTTCGATTTTACTTAAATCGAATATGTGGAATCGATATTGCAAAGTCGAACGTGTGTGTCCACACTAAGGACAGTAATTCGACTTTGTGAGTCCACACTAACGGGGAAAGCGTCGACATAGGAAGCGGTGCACTGTGGGCACTGAGGGTGCTTTTGGGTAACTGTCGTCATCCGTCCGTCACTACCGCCCTCCCTCCCTGAAAGCGCCGGCGGGAAATCAGTTCGTGCACTTTTCTGGTCAGTGACAGCGCAGATGCCACAGCACCGCTGCGACCATCGCTGCAGTTGTGGCCATTGTCAACACCTCGCAGCTTATCATCCACCTTTCCCAGAGGCAGATGCAGAGAAATCAGGCGAGGAGGCTACGGCACCGCGGTGAGGACCTGAAGTCTGAGAGTAGCACAGACCTGTCAGAAAGCACGGGACCCAGCGCCGAGGACATCACGGTGGCAATGGGTCATGTTGATGTTGTGGAACGGCGATTCTGGGCCCGGGAAACAAGCACGGACTGGTGGGACCGCATAGTGCTGCAGGTCTGGGATGAATCACAATGGCTGCGAAACTTTCGCATGCGGAAGGGGACTTTCCTGGAACTTTGTGAGTTGCTGTCCCCTGCCCTGAAGCGCAATGACACCCGGATGCGAGCAGCCCTGACTGTCCAGAAACGAGTAGCCATAGCCCTCTGGAAGCTTGCAACGCCAGACAGCTACCGGTCAGTCGCGAACCACTTTGGCGTGGGCAAATCTACCGTGGGGGTTGTTGTGATGCAAGTAGCCAGCACAATCGTTGAGGTACTGCTCTCAAAGGTAGTGACCCTGGGAAACGCGCAGGTCATCACAGATGGCTTCGCCGAGATGGGATTCCCAAACTGCGGTGGGGCTATAGATGGAACTCACATCCCTATCCTGGGACCGGACCACCAGGCCAGCCAGTACATCAACCGAAAGGGCTACTTTTCAATGGTGCTGCAAGCACTGGTGGACCATAGGGGACGTTTTACAAACATCAACGTCGGATGGCCGGGCAAGGTTCATGACGCTCGTGTTTTCAGGAACTCAGGTCTGCTTAGACGGCTGCAGGAAGGTATTTACTTCCCGGACCACAAAATAACTCTTGGGGATGTGGAGATGCCTATAGTCATCCTCGGGGACCCAGCCTACCCGCTAATGCCCTGGCTCATGAAGCCCTATACTGGCGCCCTGGACACTGAAAAAGAACTCTTCAACTACCGGCTGAGCAAGTGCAGAATGGTGGTGGAGTGTGCTTTTGGCCGTCTCAAGGGGAGATGGAGAAGCTTACTGACTCGCTGTGATCTCAGCGAAACCAATATCCCCATTTTTATTGCAGCTTGCTGTGTGCTCCACAATCTGTGTGAGAGCAAGGGGGAGACCTTTATGGCGGGGTGGGAGGTTGAGGCAAATAGCCTGGCTGCTGATTACGCCCAGCCAGACAGCCGGGCGATTAGAAGAGCCCAGCAGGACGCGCTGTGCATCCGGGAGGCTTTGAAAGCTAGGTTCCTGAGTGAGCAGGTTAACCTGTGACTTTTCAGTTTGTGTACAGAGAAGCTGAACCTGCCCCCGTTTCTTTACCCACTAAATGTTCAGTATCCTCTCCAGTTACATACCCCGTTCCCCCCCTTACAACCCACGTTTAAAAATAAAATCACTTGAATTTTGTTAATGAACACAGTTTTCTTTATTACTGTTTTCGTGGGAAAGTGTTGAAACTGGGACGCAGACTGTGGTGGGGAGCGGGTGTAGTGTAGTGATGCAAATGACGCTTCTAAACTCCAGGAATGACAGGCTCCGCAGTGGTGGACTGGTGGTTTCAACGGAGCCTGCCACCCCTCCTGTTCGGGACTCTGTGTGTGGGGGGGCTATGTGACTTTGTGGCAGGGGGAGGACGGTGACAGATCCCCTGCTGCGTGGCTCTGTGATCCAGGATAAGGACCGCTGCATAAGATCAGTAACTGCCCTCCCCCGCCACAAAGTCACAGAGCACCCCCCACCCACCACAGAACACTAAAACCACCTCCCAGACTGACCAGGGTAACTAGTGACTGCAATGTGTGTGTGCCCTGCTGCTGAACCTGCCCCCGCCTCTGTACCCTGGTAAAGGTGACTGTCCTGTCCAATTACCAAGCCCCTTCCCCCCCTTCAGACAGACTCTCCTCTAAAAGAACATGATGGAAACAGTAATTAACAGAAACGTATTTTTTATTAGCAACTACACATGAAACTGGGGGGTGAAACTTGGACGGGGGCTTGGGTGAGGCGGGAAGGAAAGGACTTGTCAAATTTTGGGGAATGAGAGCCTTCTAGTAGTAGAGCAGTCTGCAGGGGTGGAGTGAGAGTTTTCACGGACTCTGCCGCCCCTCCTTCTTTGGACTTTGGGTGAGGGGGGTATGGGACTTGGTGGCGGGGGAGGGCGGTTAGAGATAGACTGCAGCGGGGCTCTGTCCTCCTGCCACCGGTCCTGCAGAACATCCACAGGGTGCCGGAGCGTGTCCGTTTGCTCCTTCATTAGTCCAAGCAGCGTTTGAGTCGCCTGCTGGTCTTCCTGCCGCCACCTCTCCTCCTGTTCCATGTGTGATCGGTGCATTTGGGACAAGTTCTCCCTCCACTGGGTCTGCTGGGCTGCCTGGGCTCGGGAGCAGCCCATAAGTTCCGAGAACATGTCCTCCCGTGTCCTCTTCTTCCTACGCCTAATCTGCGCTAGCCTCTGGGAGTGTGATGCCAGGCTGGGTTGGGAGACAGTCGCAGCTGTGGGAATGGGAAAAAGGGAGTGAATTCCTCAGAAAGATAAATTTCGTTGTGAACAAAGAACATAGTCTTTCTCTGTGAACAAGACCATGCACAGCACCTATCACATGCGCACTCAGGACAAGGTCGAATTTTCGGCCTTCGCATTCAGTGCCTGGGGTCTTGCAGTGCACATCAGAGAAGCGGGGCAGGACACCGGAATTTGTGTAGCAGGCCGACATGGTAAGCCGTAGACTTGTGGCTGCTTAAAACTTTAATAGTAGCACTGGCCTCCTTTCACATTGAAAGCAATGCCAGTCCCTGCTGCCAGCAATCCGGCAAGCATGAACTCTGCCCCTGTCCCACCCCCTCGCGGCTGTCCCAGGGAAAGATCCCTGTATGCTGCCCCTCTCCCGCCTCCACCGCGTGGCTGTACACCGCCGGTTACAGTTCTGTAAAGGAACAGGCAAGCAGTCCCAATACTAACATTCCCCTACCTAATTCAAAGCAGGGCACCATGAGCGACATCACTCTGATGAGGATTTCAGAGACGGAAAAAGAAAGGATGCTTCGGGAAAGCCTGCAAAGACCAGGGCCGTATGCCGCCATGCTCTGCAGGGCAATGATCCCGGAGTACTTGCTTGTCTCCTGGCGCGGAAATGTTTGCTACTACGGAGGACCCAATAAGGCCGCTCTCCCCAGGAACCTGATGCAAAGGCTTTCCAATTACCTCCAGGAGAGCTTCGTGGAGATGTCCATGGAGGATTTCTGCTCTATCCCCGGACATATAGACAGGATTTTACTGTAGCTGCACTGGCAGGGACTAAACAGTAGAGCGGCTTGGGCAGAACAATCATGCTAAACCGGACATTGTTAGATTTTTTTTTGTAGTTGCACTGCCAGGGACTGAACCGTTAAGCGCCTAGGGCAAAGTAATCATGCAAAACCCATTGTTAATATTGTTAATATTCCTGTTCTGTAAAAAATAAATGTTTAGATGTTTTAAACACTTACTGACTGATCCTTCCCCTGATTCCGTGTCCGGGTTAACGGCTGGGGACGGTTGGTAGGGGATCTCTGTAAGGGTGATGAAGAGATCCTGGCTGTCGGGGAAATCAGCCTTGTAAGCGCTGTCGACTGCCTCGTCCTCCTCAATTTCTTCCTCATCTTCCCCGTCCGCTAACATGTCCGAGGAAGCGGCCGTCGACAATATCCCATCCTCAGAGTCCACGGTCAGTGGTGGGGTAGTGGTGGCGGCCGCACCTAGGATGGAATGCAGTGCCTTGTAGAAACGGGATGTCTGGGGCTGGGATCCGGAGCGTCCGTTTGCCTCTTTGGTCTTCTGGTAGCCTTGTCTCAGCTCCTTGATTTTCACGCGGCACTGCGTTGCATCCCAGCTGTATCCTCTCTCTGCCATGGCTTTAGAGATCTTCTCATAGATCTTTGCATTCCGTCCTTTGGAGCGCAGCTCGGAAAGCACGGACTCATCGCCCCACCCAGCGATCAGATCCAACACTTCCCGATCAGTCCATGCTGGGGCCCTCTTTCTATTCTGAGATTGCATGGCCATCTCTGCTGGAGAGCTCTGCATCGTTGCCAGTGCTGCTGAGCTCGCCACGATGTCCAAACAGGAAATGAGATTCAAACTGCCCAGACAGGAAAAGGAATTCAAATTTTCCCGGGGCTTTTCCTGTGTGGCTGGTCAGAGCATCCGAGCTCGGACTGCTGTCCAGAGCGTCAACAGAGTGGTGCACTGTGGGATAGCTCCCGGAGCTATTAGCGTCGATTTCCATCCACACCTAGCCTAATTCGACATGGCCATGTCGAATTTAGCGCTACTCCCCTCGTTGGGGAGGAGTACAGAAGTCGAATTTAAGAGACCTCTATGTCGAACTAAATAGCTTCGTGGTGTGGACGGGTGCAGAGTTAATTCGATGTAACGGCGCTAAATTCGACATAAACTCCTAGTGTAGACCAGGCCTTGGACATGTGCTTAACTTTATGTACACAAATAGTTCTACTGAAGTCAAGTTAAGCACATGCCTAATTGTTTGCAGATCACAGACCAACATACAAAAAAAAAAAAGTGGTCCAGAGCCACAATTAGCTTTTAAAAAAAATACCACTATCTATCTTTTTTGCATTATAGTTGCCCATAAGATGCATATAATAATAGAGAAATAAAATGAAGCATGTAATTTGCCTTTTAGCACTTGTTATTTTCAACCAAGACTTTGCATCTGTGTAATCGCGTGTAAAGTGTTTATCTATCTGGACATTTATTCCATACTCATCACCTGGCACCCTACAAAGAATATTATCATTGTGGATTTGCAGTTGATGCTCATATAGATGTGCACATGCAAATAACAGTTTACCTGAGCAGTTCAGCTAGTGAGAACTCTTGCGGACACTGAATTGGAGGTAACTGTTAGAATTCTGGGCACTTAAATTTGGTTCATTTTATACCTGCATCTAGCTACCAAGTCAATTAAAAATGTGGGTATTTTAAAATAAATTATAACTTTAACTTTGAGAATTTGAAGCCATGAACTGATGTAACAACACAATACCAAACAACCATGACAAAGTTTAATAAGTCTGAAAATTATTCTCTTCTGAAAAACCAGAGCTGATGTACATTCCTTTTAAAGTTAAAAACTGCTTTTATACTAAGGGAAGTCTAGTATCATTTGTTTCTGGTTATCAGCAATGAGGCATTAAGGCCTACATAGTTCCACCAATTTCTGTTATCTTTCTGACATTAATAGTTTTTCTGAGGCTATAGAAAGTTAAACTGGATAATTGTTGGCTTAAAAAAAACTATGTAAAAGATAACAAATACAATATCAGGTCTACTCTCTTCTGTGTGCAACATTCCCATCAACATTAATGAGAGTCATGTGCACAGACACAGCAAGAGCTGCAGACCTATGAGCTTGCTTAACATGAAATCTGAAACAGATATATAATCTTGATATTATTACTATGTAAAATATATGACAGTTCTCTCATTTGACATATAACCCAATGAAATCAACGCCAGTTCCAAACACAATCGCCTCTATTTGATATTATAAAGTGTAGGGGATAACATAGCACCCCATGGATGTAATAAGCTTGTAATGCCATAATGTGTTTGCCTTCCCATGTGCCCCAAATAACACTATCCTTTGGACCATATTCTGGGCTGTGGCAGGAGGCACAGCACAGACAGTGTAGATGAGGGGGAAAGAGGGCTTTAAGCAACTTTGTATCTTATTAATCATAGAATATCACAGGGCTGGAAGGGACCTCAGAAGGTCATCTAGTCCAACCCCAGGCTCAAAACAGGACCATCCCCAGACACCTAAATGGCCCCCTCAAGGATTGAGCTCACAACCCTGGGTTTAGCAGGCCAATGCTCAAACCACTGAGCTATCATTATCTCTCAGATTCTGTCTGCTCCAGAGGCCAATATAGCTCCCTGCATAAAACAGTAGCCCCAGTAGCTGGTCTCCCCACGATTTCCTATGGGCTACCCGCACAGCTGTAGTGCAAAATGCTATGGCACTCCCCACCCCCTGCTCCTGGCACAACTTGTCTCAGTCCCTCCCCTGCCATGCCTCTACAGCAGGTGCTGCAAGGACTGGGGAGAGAGTAGCTCCTGTGAAGGGGGAATTCTCCCCAGGGCCATTACTGCTCCTTTACAGACCCTATGCATCACTACAGTGTCATATAGGCATCAGAATCTGTCCCTTTGTTCTCCTCCCACATGTATTTAGCAGAGAAGATCCTGCAACATGAAGTCCGACTCCAGATTTAATTCAGTTAAAGGTGTGTGAATTTAGAATCCCACTACAGGCCCAACTCTAATACTTAGACTCATGGGAACATACCATACAATTTGTCATAGTGGATCAGACCATTTGTTCATCTAGTCTTGTGGCCTGTCACTGACACTGCCTATACCTGATACTTCAGATTAAGGATAAAAGCCTCATAACTGACCTGGGTAAATTGCTCAAGGCTCTACATGGGAGTGGGTGTACAGGAGAGGGAATTGTTTCCTGGCCCCTGCAGTGAATGAAGTGTGAATCATGATTACCACTTTTTTAACATGGCTAACTACCAGTACAAATATTGGTCATAAAATTATCCAGCTACTTTTTAAATCTAGCTACAATATTTAACACTATGGTCTTCCTCTCACTCCTCCCCATCCTCTATCACCAACTGTTCCTAATTAGTTTCCACAAGGAAATCATTTTTCAGTGCAATTTACAAGCTTTATATGTCCCGCTTGCTAATCCCTCCCACATGGGAGAATGCAGTGTGACTTCTGTACCTTCAAGCCCGCACAATTTTTGTAATTTTTCCCCATTCCCTAAGTTTGGGGGGGGGTTGCTCGAGTTTTTTGTTTGTTTGTTTTTCCCCAGAAAGGGAGAATTTAGCCCTTCACATAGGAACAATGTTTTCTGCTAGCAGATTTATCAACAGAAATAAATATCCACACCTCCAGCAATTTTTATTTTAAGTTAAAGTTAGAAATATAGTGATAATGTCTCCAGCTCTGCAATGGAACATTGCAGGACCAAATCCTTCTATAGTTCAATTCCCCCTCACCCCCCTCTGTAAAATCAAATTGGTGGGTGATATGATACTTGTAGTGTAAGTCATTACAGGTCTGACGTTACAGTTGTTACACATTGCTGAATCTGTCAAATGAAAAGGGAGCACAAAGGGAATCTCCAAATGCAGCTGCTATTTTTCATTTGTTAAATCCTTTTATTACACCATATAAGTACACAGCTGGGAAATACTATAGAGTGGGAGTTAAAACAAAATATTTTGGCTTCCAGACATTCAGAATACACAAAGGACTCAGTGGAAAGCAATGCCTGATATCAAAAGGGAGTGAAAGTTTGAAAACATTTCTAGCCAGCATGAGTTTTTTTTTTGTAATGATAATGCAAAATGTTGTTTAAAAGGTATATTATGTTACAGAAAGTGTTGCATTCAATAAATACTGGAAACAACTTCTTCGATATTTTCTTAGACAAATTTTCATATTGCAATATCTATTTTCACCAAAGAGCCATATAGCCCTCATCTCTGCACAGGGCTGCATACTGTATACTGTAAATACCAAAATTCCCACAGATCTTTGGGAGTCTTGAGAGTACAAAGATACTTAATTCGATAACACACTAAAAGCCAAATTCTTCCTTTATATATATGGATGCAATACCTGTTGAATTTACCACCTTATAACCAGACAAGGCATGTTAATGGTGCATTTTAACCCCAGCACCACTGTGTTTTTTCAGAGTAAAAGGGTGTAAGCAGGTGCCTTTCCCAACCTGCTTTATAACATAGTCAACACTCTGAAGTCAAAAACTGGCTGTCTTTCATGGAGTTCGGTTTTATTAACAAAGAAATTAGCAGCATGCAGCTCAAGCAATTTCCCCAGGTTTAGCAGCTCCTACAGTTTCTATCTCATAACTGCTCAGCCCATCCCCATCCTTTCTCTAGAGAGTCACTCAATCCTGATATAAGGAGCTGGAGTAAGCAGCCACCTGTATCGGTGAGTTATTAGAACTCTCTTAACCTTTTCCCAGCAAGATCAGCAACTGCTAGCAAGTTGGGGTGTTTCAAACAAACAGAGACAACTAAAAGGAGTAAACAAGATTTGCACATAAGGACCCATGGCAGAATTTAGCTCTTTGTCAAAAATATTAAATAAGTTGTTCTGAGTGACAGCTTCACGTTGTAACAATTATTTTAAAAAACTGAAGATTTTTCACAACTTCTATGTTACAATCATCAAAGTAATGTTCCCTAAGCTGTCTCTGGTTCCACAGTATATCAGCTGAGGCATCATTGTTGTGTTTGTTTTAAATTCAACTGACCTGATCTAAAGCCTTAGAACTTCAATTTTCACTTGTGGCCAAACCACTTAAGTTATACCTAGTCTTTCTTAGGCAAAAGTTCCCACTGATTCAGCTGAGCTGTGCCTGAATAAAGATTGCTGGATTTGACCCAAGGGAGTTGTGGGACCAACTAATGATTTTCAGGAACTTTATCGAACTGTATGATGTAGTATTTTCGGAAACAAGGGAGGAAAACCAGAATGCCAAGTCACTCAAGCAAAGTTCATGCACCTGTTTCTGAAACATGATAGGCAGGAGAGCGACTTGTGGCTGTTCAGTCTCCTCAGAGGTACAGCAAATGTTGGCATGAAAGTGTATCATTCCAAAAGAGAGAAAATGGAAATTACATTTTGCCATTATAAATGTAAAATTGTTTTAAATTACTGTGCATGAGCAGGATGTTTGATTTTGACTGAGATACTAATATATTTCTCAGCACACAGCCTGAGTATATTGCCTGTGCCCTGGGGAATTCAAGGAAGGTTGAGAATTCCTTCCTCCCAGACGACAGAGTCACTCCATGACTGCTACTGCTGCCCTGAGGCTGCGACTCCCATTGCGCGTATGCCCCACTCTGGCATGGGTGGGAATGGCTCATAAGAACATAAGAACAGCCACACTGGGTCACACCAAAAGTCCATCTAGCCCAGTATCCTGTCTTCTGACAGTGGCCAATGCCAGGTGCCCCAGAGGGAATGAACAGAATAGGTAATCATCAAGTGATCCATCCCCTGATGCCCATTCCCAGCTTCTGGCTCATAGTCATCTTTTTTTCAACATATCTGGTCAACCTAGCTGTGTCTCAGTTTCCCTGTCTATAAAATGGAACTAACTGAGAATTACTGTGATATGTTAATTATTGAATGTCTTGAGCACATATATGCAATTAAAATGAGGCTCTATTCCAATATCTAGGAATTTTCTATAACAGCCATTACCTGGATAATTATATACAGATATATGTGCTCTATGACCATTCTGGTCTATCTTTTCAAACAACAGAAAATATCACACATAATTTCAGTTGAAATCAAGGGGACTTTTGTCCGTTTCGCAACTGAAGCATCAAACTCTTGATGACTTTTTAAACCCTGATCTTGCAATGAGTTATGCACAGACTCAATTTGTGGCTTATTGCTTAGACATCATTTTCCTGCTCTATTTATATAATCTGAGTCATCCCAATTAATTTAATAAGTGTTATTAATACTACAGAAATACTTAGCATATATTTAGTTCCTTCATTCCCAGGATCAAACATATGAATGATTTAAGTCTCCCAATATCTGTATAGGATAAATCACTATCATTATGTTTCTAACCTATGAAATAAATGTATTATTATTGATGAGTTTTTAAATGTATTATGGTGATGGTAGTACTTAGTTTTCAAACTTAATGAAAAAAATAATTCTTAATTAAAATACCTGATTTTATAGATCTGACAAACTCACAAGCGCAAAGAAAAGGCAGGCATTTCACTTTAGCTTACTTGTGTGAATTTAGTGCTTGTGAAAGGTGCTGGTTTGAAAACCAGAGTTCTCCATCCACAGAACAGATACAGTCAGAAGCAAATATCCAGTCCACATGCCTTGATTCTGCTCAGCACGGGCAAATACACAGGTAAGAAGTTCATTGAATCTCCACGTGCATTCAGTTTTTGGCAGCTCTGTTGAGACTCCCAGTTAGTTTCAATCATAATGGTGTTTTTGTCACATGGATGTCTGTCCAATGGGATAGACGACTCCAAACTCATCTCATATAAACCACTGAACAAATATCAGGCAGTAACAACTTTCGGTCACTGCTAACCTTGTTTGTATTTGAACTGGTGATCTAGAGCACAAAAGGCTTAATATGCAGTTAACAATCTCAAACTATTTGCCCTTCACAAAAGGCTACCATTTCCAATAAACATAATGAGTTGTGGTATCAGCCCAGATGTTAGCCTCTGTGTTCCAGTGTCAGACTATGAATGTTCTCACTTTGGTGGGTTTCAGAGAGAAAATTAATATTAAATTTATTATTTGAAGTTGAATATGCACTGTAGACAAGGGAAGGCCCTTCTTTAGAAACATATTAAAGTTTCTTTCTGCCTTCAACAGCTCCTGTAGCCCAATTAGATGACGGACAGTTATGAGCTACACTCTTCTTACTGAAATTAATGCGCAAATATATGAGCTAAAGAGGTTATGACATAAATCAGGGGATGACTGGAAACATGATAAATAGATGCATTTCCCTCCTGAAGGTGAACTCATCATATGATCTCATTCATATAGACCTGTATACTTAACAAGATTATACAATTATAATTTATAATTATTCCATATTGATGTTGATCGATTACTATGCCTGGCATCTTACCAATTAGAAAGTTTCACATCTATGAAGGGTTGCACAGAATAGGCCCTTCTAAATGAGAGGTGAGGAATCTTCTGAAATACTAAATTCAAAAAGCTGCATGTAAATGGGAAACTTACCATTCTATGCTGGGCTGAGATAACACTGTCCCAGTCGGCGTCTTGTTGGATGGTGGTGACCAGAGTCGGTAGCTCCTCTGAGTGAGGTTTGTTGTGCATTAGGGTGTGTAGAGGCAGATGGGAGGCCACGTGATGATCATTGTTTCCCTCTTCCTTGTCTCGTGATGCTAAATCCTGGGTCATTGCTTCCTCTCCATCAGCTGCACAGGCAAATGGAGAGGTGGCCTGCTTGGAAGACATTCTTCTGCAGAACAAAAGAGGGCAGGACATAAGATTTTACTATTGAGTACATGGATGAAGCTATAGATCAAAACATGAAAATTGGAGGCAGACCCTTATGTACATGAGTAGTCCTTTCTCATTTAGGTAATCCCACTGTAATCAATAGGACTACTTGGCAGGACTAAGGGTTTAGAGGATCTAGATCCTTGCTCATTTAATAAGTTCTTCAGAAGCTCAGAACATTTCAGTTCTGTGATAAAGGGCTCCAAATGAAACATGGTATTGACTTATCCTATGTCATTCCATTTACACACACTTGTAAGATGGTATCATTTTCTCCAGCCTTAAGAGAATGATGACTCTTCTGGACATGTATATTCTGTTAATTGTGTCTGTGGGCCCAGTCCACTAAACTTTTACTCCCATGAACAGTCCTACTGCCTTCAGTTGACTTCAATGGGATTACTTGCGTAAATAAGGAGTACTCATATGAATGAGGGTTTGCATGATTGGATCCTTTGCTTACTTTGTCCCCTGCATGTGGAATTTGTTTTCTTCACAGATGAGACTTTCTAAGTCATTAGCCAAGCTGTTCCAAAGAAGTACTATGATTTGTTTATTTAAAGCTTTACCGTCTCTGAACCGGTTTTAAATTGCATCCAGTTTTACCTTTTGGAAAGGGCTCTGAGATAGTCACTTGAAGGGTGCTATAAAACTGTAAGTGGCTTATTGAACGAATGACTGATAATGTATGATTAGTCTTGAGGCAATCTTCTGCAGTTTGACTTAAGTGCCTGAAATAATTATATTTCTATCTTTATTAGATATTGAATACAAGATACAAAGCATTTGAAAGAATTCAGTTAAATCTGAGTGTCAAGTTGTAATAAATAAGTATATTTATTTAAAAGGGCATTTTCCTAATAATAGCTTCTTAATGCCACTCTATTTGCAAACACAGCTTTGCCACAGTTTATGTTACTTAAATTAAAATATAAATTATGTCAATTCAAAATTTTAAACCACTTTATAAAAATTTCTAGTGAAAATAACCACAACTGTCAAAGCAGACATCTAAATTATATTAGATTTTTTTTTTTACAGTTTTTAGTGACTTTATAATATCTGTAAGACTGAAAATGCTTTGGAACTAAGGAATAAGATCTCCACCTTAATTGCTCTTTAGCAATAATTGATTTCATACCATTTCTTTAAAAATGCACAAATCAGTTAACATAGGAAACCACATGAGCATTTTTCAAATTAGCAAATCATTAACTCACTAGTACTGTTTCTACAGACAAATAAATACTGATTAAAGGGTCTGGAAATCTGAGACTAACAGTTAAATTTACAAATGTGTCACATGCTTTCATGAATATTACAGTGAAGGAAATATCAAGTGCAAAGAAAAATAATTAAGTTAATTCCAATTTAAACAGTACTTTTTATGTAGCAGCCCATGTTTCACATAGGATTTAACAGCTAATGCTAAATTTCTCACAATTAATGAGGGGGCTCAGATTTAGTATTCTACAGTGAAAAAAAATTAATATAGGAACAGCTAATCTAATTATGCACAGTTCTAAATAAAAGTATTACAAGCTTTTGAAGTGCTTTGATACATATTAAAATGCTGATACCTATTTAGAATAACCATTCTATAAATAATGATAATCCTGCCTCAACTTGATACTAGTGGTGGGGGAGGGGATAAAGGTTTGCATTTCCTTTAAGAGTATTAAAGTTGTCAATGAGTAGAATTGAGTGAATATAACATTCATACTCCACTAAAGAATACATGTTTACGGTGCACATAACAAGCGGAGAGTTCAGAAACTATTATTGTTACAGGTATTTCAAGAGGTTCTGGTTCATAATTACTGTGACCTAAGATAATGAAAAGGTTAAGATACATTGAGAGATGTATTTCTATATTTCTGATTACAATCATCATGTTAATTTACTCGTTTGCATGACACCATAATACATTTACTATAGTTTCATACAATTTATAAACTGCATTTAAAACTGAAAGTCACAATTTGCATTTAAAAGTGAAAGGCACAAATTGCATTGACTTCACCTCCTTAACAAACACCATTCCTGTTATAAACTGAACTGGCTTCCTCCAATAGCAATAGCTATGGTTGTTTTTTCAGTATAAATTAATCATGACACAAAACCAGAAATGAAAATGTCTCTTAAGAATAATTTCAAGTACAAATTGCACCAATGAATAATAGTGCACAATCTTAATTAAACACAACTGTGCAGCTGTGAAAATAGGCTAAATCTGTCCAAAGCTATGAGTTGGCTTTAAAGGCTGGTTTGTTAGGGAGTGTTTTCCTAAGGAAGGCTGGGCCCCCAGTCTTAATCAGCCAATAAATTATTTCCTGCAATTACATTAAATAGAAAATTATCTTCAAATTGGGAATGTTAATTGAAAATCAAAATTCAGAGTGAAGTTTAGAAATTACATACTGAATATAATTAGTCTAGAAAGGCTTCACCTCTATTTCATAAATAGGCTTTTGGTAATTCCTCAAGTGACCATTCAGTAAAGCTACCTACTTGTAATATAGTACAGTAGAAAAATATTTTTTCTATATATATATATACACACACACACACACACACACACAAAATATATTATTATAGATAATTTAAGTTAATTATTTATAGAAAGGGAGAGAATGTGCCATCTCTAAAATATACTAACACAGATACAGTCCTACATACCTATAGCCATCAACCCCTCCCTGCAAGTTTAAGTTACCTTTTTCTCCACTATATTAAACAGGAATACTCAGGTGTAAGGGCCAATTCCTGCCAGCCCTATCCATGGGAAACTCCTGTTTACCTCAGTAGGAGTTCTGCACATGGAAGACTGCGAGATCAGCCTCTAACCAAAGGCTGAATTTAACCCATAATTTCCAAGGAGTATGATCAAATATTCCCACTGAAATAGCCCATCAGATTAATCCTTAGTTATTGTCCCATCGATCCACAAAACAAGCTGTTCTGCTAAAATAAATGTTGACAAATATTATGGGTAGCTTATTTTTAAATATTAATAATTTTGCAATTTTAAACTTAAAATATTCAAAACTAACTTACCATAGTCCTTAGTAAGGGTAAGGGTTACCATTTCAGTAGTAAAAATTAATTAGACATGTAAAAGGTGACTCAACGTTGCTAATTTCCATTTTACCTTATTTTATTTTTGCTCTGTTATAAATTAAAATCAGTCAAATGATTTTTTTTAATGTCTGTTCAAAAAAAGTCTCCCTAGTTATAACCCCTGAAAACAGGGGTTTATAATGGAAGTGCTGACACAACCCTAACTAAAGCAGCGCAAATGGTGCCGCTATAATACACAAAATCAAGTTCTATTATTCTAAACTATCCTCGCTCGTGGGGGTTTTCTTTACTGTGCTCCTAGTCAAACTGCTGAAGCATGAAAAATTTAAATGCAATCAAGTGGGTCCAATTCTACTTTACTAGAACAAGTGTCTACAGTGGTACAATCTTAAAACGAGATGCAACAGATTTGTTTGGTGCTTTTCTTCTTTATTTTTTTTAACTGTTTATTTATAATACTGTGCAGTGGAGATAAAATAAGAGGAAATTACACTCACATGATATCAGTGTATCAACTACACAGCACACATTATAATCAGAGAGAAAAAATATATTCTCACACTGGTTAAATTGACTGGTTAGCACAACTATCAGCAAGGCAAATAATATACCTACAGGATTTGAGAAAGATAGGTATGAATCCAGAATCATTTATCTGAAGTCCATTTCCCTATTCAGCTTTCCTAATTTGGGTTAAACAAACACAGGTTCGGGTTTTACAAAATCAAAACAAGACACATCTCGCTTTCAAACTGAGATGGACAAAAGTGGAACCATTTAGCCAAATCTCAGTGAAGTTGAGGAAATGGGAAGGGTTGGTAAATCGGGACCCCAATTTCAACCAGCCTTGGTTTCCACGTTGTAAAGCCAAAATCCCAAGAGTGGATCTGCGCCGCTCCCGTATTTAATGTCAAAATGTATAAGCCTTAATTTTTACCCTTAGAAGAATTTGCCTGTCCTCTAATGGAGCCTGGCAGTCAGTCATTCTATACAAACATCACAGATTTCCTTTTTCCTAAAGGTAATGCTTGTCACCCGTTCCCAAAACTACAAATGATTATAGAAACTTTTCATCTAAGGCTTTTCTATGGCCTGAAGTTCTTCAAATGATTTAAAGCTGCTTCCTTTAAATAACTAGGTGGCATGCCTAACACCAAAGGCATGTAATGTCTAAAACTGTCCATCCATTACTCACAGAAGGACCAAATGATGAAATGCTCCAGGGGAAATTAGGGATCAATTTTGGGTCCTAGCCAGGGGATATTTAAACCCAAATTACACAGCACTAATTCACAGACATCAATAATGTGAGAGCCTAGTCACAATTTAAGAATACCTAAACCATCTGATAACAATGAGCTATATGACAAGGGACACTTGTGGCTGACCATAGATTGCAATGGAATCTAAAGACTGTTTTGTCCCACTCCATCAAAGCATTCATAAAGCTAAATCTATAATCCCAATAGTATAGACGCGAGGTTTTGACAATGCCATGCCTCCTCTCCTTAAAGGTGGCCATCCTTATTTCCTCCCCCAAAGCCTCAGTTTATCAAAGCACTTAATCACATGTTTAACTTTAAGCATCTAAGTCCAAGTGACTTAAAATTGGACTGCTCACCTACTTACAGTTAAGTTCATGCTTAAGTGCTTTCATGAATCAAATGAATGAAACAAATGAATTATAAAAGAAACATTTTTCAGAAGTCCTCAAAAAAACTGTAAAGAACCATTTTTCCTTCTAACTTTTCACAAGAACTTCATGAAAGATGTTCATGAAAGATGTTACTCAGTTAAGCCTGGAGAGTGAAGTCCTCTCTCTCTCTCTCTCTCTCTCTCCACCAGGGCAGCAGAAATGGAAGTTTCTCCCATCCTTGTCAAATCTTACCCAAAGGGTCCTCTGCTACAGATCCACACCCACATCCATATGAAAGTGATTGTGCCGCTCCTGGTTGCTTGCCCTCCTGTTCCCCCTCCCCGTGGCAGACTCCAGCACCCTATAGAGGTAGGCCCTACATGGAACTTAAGAGTCAAATCATGAGTCCTTAGGCCTCCTCCTAAACTCAAGGCCTGCATCCATGAATCATGCCTTAACAACTGACCACTCCTTACATCTGTGCAATCCCACCATTATCAACTATAGACCAGATCCTAAACTGGGGTAAACTGACAGAGCTCCACTGAAGTTACTGGAGCTGCAACGATTATTCCAGCTGAGGAACTGGCTCAGAATATTGTAAACACACAGGGAAATTATCACTATTTGCCTTTGCTGTGGAAGGATCCCAATTTCTAGTTATGGGAGCATTCAAATATGACTTAATTTAAAGAAAAATGAAAATGTTGTGCCAATAGCCAAATCATTTTGCAGCTCTGCTCCCGTAAAACAAAGTTATGTAGACATAACTTAGCAACATAATTCATTGTTTATCTAATGCTGTAATCCGTCTGTCATGTAAGAATAAACAGCTATTTCCTAAAATTATAAAGTCCCACATCTGATTGCAAAGAGCATTAGTATCAGGAATGAGCAGTTACTAAAATACGCACTACTCCTGAAGCCCCATATTCCTATGTGTTTCCCTACATACAAAACCTACATGGAGTTAGACTGATGACACATCAGCATCTGTGAGAATGAGAAGAGAGTGTGGGCTGTGTATAGGACTGAAAGCCAGTAACTCCTGAATTCTACCCCTGGCTCTGCCATTGAGGTCCAGTGCGGCCTTGGGCAAATCAATTAATCAGTCCCTCAGTTTTCCCAATCCCTACCTCAGAGGGGGTTGTGCGGATTAGCTAGATGTTTGTAAAGCACCCTGAAGATTAACAGTGTTAAATTGATTCATGAGAAAGGTCATTCCAGGAATTGCATTGGGAATAAGAGAGGGGAAAAGGAATAGATTCAAGGAATGGCAGTGAACAACATTAATTGCAGCATCCAAGACTCCAGCTAAGATAAACATCAAGCTAAGTGATATAAGAGCAGCCTCCACAATACACACGTTCAGGTATACTCACCTTTCTATTTACAAACCAGACAAATTACTCATTACTAGAAATAGCCTGAATCACAAAATTTGATTCCATATCCACTCATACTCCAAAGCTCAGGAGCGTTAAGATCTGGTCCCATATCTACTTCATTCTCTCAAATGTATCATATAATATCTGCACAGTTTGTTGAATGATGCAAAAGCATTTTTTTTTAAAAAGACTGCCATTCGCCTTTTGCCATTGTTGATAATTATACTGACCGTGCAGTCAGGTACGTTCCCTGGGGGTTAGACTAGATGACCCTTGTGGTCCCTTCTAAACCTATGATTCTATGTAAAATATTAGACTTAAAAAATGTTTCGGTCTCTTTATCTGACTGTCAAAACTAAACTAAAAAAAAAAAAACCACTCTACAACCCCTGCAGACTTTATGGTGAAAATCCTATGCAAGCTATTTTTGGTAGGTGAAATGTTCCTCTTTCTTTATTCAGTATCAGTATTTTTCACTGAGAATATGCAGCCCCATTCACACAGAATGCAGTGAAGGGCAGTGGAATACAGGATAATGACTTAGTACCCGAGATGTATTCTTCTCAAGTCACAAAAGTTAATATTTTCTACAGTTTATTTTTAGCTGACAATATTGCTGTCACTTTATTTATACAGCTTAAGACTGTTCTTTGGACTGGAGCTCATATGCCCTGGAATGCTTTGACTCATGAATTGTTTCTCCTGATAATGTTACATCACGCAACCACCTCTGTTTAATTGGTTAGTATTAGCTTCTCTGTGGTGACTGTGAGGACTTTAAAGTCCTATGACTGTGACATGTGTCTCTGGATATCCAATTTCCTAGTGTTGCAAAAAAAAATCTGACTTCAAGTAATCTTTACCAACGACTTTCCAACATGTGAACAATAGTGAGTGTACCAGCAACTTATCCATCATAACTTGTTAGAATTTGTTGCTTTAGGCAGCAAGTAATAGAACATATATTTTACTAAAAGTACCCCATTAACAATAAGATTAAAAAACAATGGTTGCTATAAATAAGCATTAAGTCAAGGGTTTTTATGGAAAAGAATGCTTAATTGTTTAGCTAAAAGTCTGCATAAATGGTTTTGATAATGGATGCCTAAAAATACTTAGAGGAATTTATTTCAACATGTTTAGACTTTGAGTCAACAATTCACATAAAAAACAGAAATAGCTTTTTACCCTAATAAAGCTACTAAAGTTCTTGTTTTAATAACTTGAAATCTGCAATTCAATACTTCAACCTGTAATGCAGAAGATCCTAACAGGTTGTTAATTAAATCCTTCTGATATGTTACAGGACATATGCTATATTGGTAACATACAGGATAGATATGCTATATTGGTATAAATACAATGTCTTTGTATATTTTCCTCCTACAATCAATTTTCAGTAGCTGCATAGGACACCACAAAATATAGTAAAGTGAAAAGTTAGTCACAGAGTTGCAAAAACAAAAGCTGATGTTCCATGACTCAGTGCCACTCAACACAGAATTGAGTGATACATATTATCTACAATCAGATTTTCCCCCCAATATTTTTGATGCTCATTTCTAAACTAAATACAGCATTTCTGTACTTCATCTTCTTTTCAGATAATGAAACAAAGTCTCAATTTCAGGCTCATCTATAGTCAGTTTGCACTAAACCACCTAATTATTACCTCCCTATAACAAGAAACAATGTTTCTGCAGTTCAGTAACAGATTATCTTCTTAATGAAAACCTTACAGTACAAGACTAAAAAACATTTCTAGCAGGCAAAGTATTTCTGATTCAGTAAAGGTTATGCAAGCATCAAAGCAGTTAAATATAGGTGCCAAACCACATTGCCAGGAGCTCTTAGTACTGTGAGGTAGTGTTACCTGACAGCTTGGTGAATATAAAATTACTTGTTTCTCCAACTGAAGACAATCAAATTGTCACCTTCCATTGTAATAATGCACAACTAGACATCAGCAAAGTGCAAACATAATTACCAGGAAGAAAACAAAACAAACAAAAACAAAAATATCAAATCTAAATTTCTCTTAAGGGTAAACTCGAAAGGCTACTCAAAAAAGGGAGTTCATTTTAATACCAAATACTATGGTGCAACCCTGCTATTATTTAGCAATAAGATTTGTAAGTCTTGCATTAAGTGAAAATGAAAAACAGCAGAAGGATAAATATATAAAAAGCATAAATACTGGTAAAAACCATCCAGTGTCTCTCATATGCACATATAAAATAATACACTAGTGCCCTGGTGTGCTCCACAGATAAGTGTGCATCTGCTGCATTACTGTTATTATAAACTTCTATATCCAGGGGTTTATCTCTAATTCATAAAATATAACTCCAGACTGGAACCTGGCATGCATTGATTCAAACAACAAGCAAATTGCTTTTGGAACTAAAAAAACAACTTTCAGTTTCAACTTGAAATTCCACAGATCTACAATCAGGGCCGTAGCAACAAAGAACGTGGCCCGCTCCGAACGGTGGCCCCCTCCGAACATATGTCCGGGCAGGGCCCCTTACAATGCAGAAACTGGAATGCGGTATTTATTTTGCCACTTTTAGGGGCCCCCTTCCTTGCGGGGCCCCCTCCGGTCGGAGGGTACGGAGGGCACTCGCTACGCCTCTGTCTACAATGGGTATAAGTGACATTCAAAATTTTAAGAATTTGAAGGGCAGGGTTTTGGAATGGTAAGATTAGTTCATATGAACTAACATTTTCAACACAAATGTCTTGAGGGTGTTCGGTATCTCTCCAGCAGTGATACCTGCATTTTGACAAGAGACATCATCATGAATGGTTCCACGGTGATCTGTGAAATCAAAGACTGAGTTTTAAAGATACTGTAGCTATGGACATGCTATGCCACACAAAATAGTGCCTTTTTAGGATTTACACATTATAAAGTTCCTTATCATTTTGATTTATTCATAAAATGTGATTTATTTTTAAAAACTGACCCTTGAAAAATTTGCATTACATAGTGTTATGGATCATATTTTATAAATTGCATATGTATTAATAAATATTCAATAAATAAATACCTATTGATATGATACACTACAATCTAGCATGTAAGTACTTCTTTTTTAAAGTCTTCTGACACAAGCAACCTCGTGTTTTCAGCAATGCTAGGGAAATCACAAAAACTAAAAAAGAACCAAAGAAATGCAAAGCTGACACTCCATCTTCAGCAATAGGTTTTGTCTAGTTGCAAGAATGGAGGAGAGAGCACAAAGAGCTCCTTTTCCCACCTGCACTCCAGCACAGGGGCCAGACTAGGGTTACCATCCGTCCGGCTTTCCCCGGACATGTCCGGCTTTTTCAGCTTTAAATGGCCATCCGGGGGGGATTTCTAATAAAGTAGAAATGTCCGAGATTTCCCCCTTCCCCTCATGCAGAGTGCAGCGCGGCTGATTGGATGGTTGGGCCTGATTGAAAGCCGCTTGCAGCCACTGGGGCCTCTAGCAGCCAGAGTCCCTTCCTCCTCCCTCCTCCCCCGCAGAGCAGCGCCACAGTGTTTGGCTGCACGTGGAGCTCGCAGCTCTCCCTCGGCCTGGGGGGCGACAGGCAAGGGACAGGGAACGGGGGGGTTAGATTGGTCGGGGGTTCTGGGGGGGCTGTCAGGAAAAGGGGGTGTAGAGAGCAGTTGGGGCAGGCAAGGGACAGGGAACAGGGGGGGTTAGATTGGTCGGGGGTTCTGGGGGGGACTGTCAGGAGAAGGGGGTGTAGAGAGTGGTTGGGGCAGGCAAGGGACAGGGAACGGGGGGGTTAGATTGGTCGGGGATTCGGGGGGGCTGTCAGGAGAAGGGGGTGTAGAGAGCAGTTGGGGCAGGCAAGGGACAGGGAACAGGGGGGGTTAGATTGGTCGGGGGTTCTGGGGGGGCTGTCAGGAGAAGGGGGTGTAGAGAGTGGTTGGGGTAGGCAAGGGACAGGGAACGGGGGGGTTAGATTGGTCGGGGGTTCGGGGGGGGCTATTGGGAGAAGGGGGTGTAGAGAGTGGTTGGGGCAGTCAGGGGACAGGGAGCAGGGAGACTTAGATAGGGGGTGGGGTCCTGGGGGCAGTTAGGGTGGGGGGGGTCTCAGGAGAGGGCAGTCAGGGAGATTCTGAGGGGGGCGGGAAGTGGGAGGGGGCGGGGCTAGGGCGGCACCCCGTGTCCTCTTTTTTGATTGTTGAAATATGGTAACCCTAGGCCAGACAAAGCCAGGCCATGGTCCTGCCCCTATATGCACAAGCAAGCAGAGCTGCCCCCAAGTCCTGCACCCAGTCTCAGGACCAAAGTCTCCAGGAGCTCCAGATGGATGTCTACACCCTTTTCCCTCCCAACAATATTGCAAGGACTTGTCTTAAAGAGAAAATCTAGCCCCTAATTTGAACCACTGAGCCTAAGACTTAGATAGTACATATCATACAACATGGAACGCTCCTCCTCTTCATTGTGTGGGTGCATGTCTCTCCACAGTTAAGAGCACTGTAGCTGATATCTGATAATACAGCATTACTTTCAAAGGGCAGTGCGGCACCCTGAGGAGTATTCATAGAGTTATAGAGGAAGATGTGGGGACAGCAAGTCCACTACATTCTTAAAGTGACAGCACTTTACACATAAAATCATGAATGAGCATTTTACCCTTCAATAAGCAACATGAAATGAGTCTAAAATGTCAGACTTTGGTTTGATTTTTGTGACTTTGGTGAGTTTGTGTTTTCGTTACAACTCTTATTTTACTAAAGCCGGCTCGTGTGTAACAAGATAGTGTTGTGCATAGTGTTTCCTTGTTTTGAATTGGTGCCTACACAGTACAATACCCTACATGCATATAGAACTGTTCATCTTGCAGGATCTGAAAATGTATTTACAGACCATGTACAGGAATCACTTAATTCACCAGTGAACAGCAACTACCACTGGGATAGAAGGCCTCAACAGTGCTTTAGGTGTGGGTTATGAAGAACTATGGCCAGCTGAAACTTCAGGGAGAGTTTTAAGCAGGCAAAATGTAACTGCTTGATTGGCAATTTGGCCTGGAAGAATACTGGGACAAACCCCTCTAACACTTATGCAAAAAATATGCAGTGCATTCTTCAATGATCACAAATAGACAGGGTCCCCGATGTATGTGGACAATAAAAAAAAAAGTTTCTAATTATATTTTTGGTGAACAGATGAAAGCAACAGTTGAATAAGTTTGAACAGTTTGAAAGTTTCTGTAAAACATTAAATAAATAACTACTTGTGTTTTCCATAACTTAAATGGACCAGCTGCCATTAAAAAGGCATGAACAATTTGAAGTTCAATTTACTGAAAGTTTCCTCATTTTTTGGACTGGATTTTAGGTATTTTTCCCTCTATCCTGACATAGTATTCACTGATTAAATCTTTATCGTAGTTTTAACTGCCCTTTACATCTAAAAATCTTTTTTTCCCATGGAATATAGAACAAACTAAAGCTACAATTTCTAACACTTTAAATAAACATTTAGTACAACTAAGAAAATAAATAATTCTTTGTTTTTAATTATTTTAATTTATTTTTAAACTAGCGCCCCAATGTAAACATTAATGTAGTTTTTAAAAGGATTTTATTGGAACGTGTGGGTTAGGCATTGGAAAACATCACAGAACGTTAATGTTAGCTTCCTGTAGACTCACAGGTAGAACCTAAATTGTTCAGTCATTCAAGTGAGATCAGCAAGAGTACAGCTTCTGTATAGGGCACACTAATGCTGTTAATTGCATCAACTGCAAAGGAAGCGATAGTACTTTCCCATACTTAAGGTTCAACCCTACAAATTGCCAAACACCTCCTGTGAAGGACTGAGAACCCTCCATTTCCACTGACTTCAATAGGAGTTGAAGGCACACAGCACCTTGCAGGATTGATCTGTAATTACTAGAAGAAAAGTGCAAAAGCAATCCTAAGGGGAACTGTGAATAATGATAAAATTATCAGTTGTTCCCCAACCCCAAAGGTTCCATTACAATATTTTTAAAAATACATTGAAATAAACATTACTAAGCATAGGGATGTATTAGAACAAAAAGGAAACCCAAATCCAGACAATCCCTGCACCAGAGCACCAAATAGAAGTTGTTTTCAGTGATTTGAAGTGCAGTTGTCTTCGGTGACAGTTTAAGGGAAATATATATAACATTACATTTCCACTAATTCAAATTATTTTTTAAAATAACTCTTACCGTTACCATTTGAAATTCAGTTAGTTCTTATACAACTGACTGCAGCTCGAGCACTGAAATGTTCGTATATAGTGCCTGATGTGGTACATAACAGCTGAAATAAATAGATCTCTATTGTGGTTTTCATCTCTGACCTGATTTTTCCTATGTTTTTAGGATACACCATATGATCTGTATTTGAAAATGAAGAATCCTAGTTTTCTCAACACTGTCAATTTTTGCTCAAGGCT